>NC_054832.1:33893432-34509098 GCF_018345385.1 Vulpes lagopus
GGTACATCGTTTTATTGTTTAATATTTCATTACATGAATGTATACTACAGTTTGCTTATTTATCTGTCCACTGATGGGACATTTAGACTGTTTCTGGTTTGGGACCATTGACAACAAAAGTGCTATGAACCTGTGGCATAAGGAATATCTGCCTACTCCACAGCTTGGACTTCTCTTAGCTTCTTGAAACTGTGTTAAGTTTTCAACAAATTTGAAAAAAATTCACCCATTATCTTTTTCGATTTTTTTCTGCTTCCCTATCTTTTTTTTTTTTTTTTTTGAGACAAAAACCACATGTTAAACCACCTAGTATTGCCCCAAGTCAAAAAGCCTCTATTCATTTTTTTCAGTTGTTTCCGTATGCTTCAGTTCAGGTACACTCTTGCTCTATCTTCTAGGGTGCTAACTTTTCTTTACAGTATTCTGCTATTCATCTCACAAAGTGAATTTTTCATTTTAGATATATTTTTCAGCTTTTTAAGTTCCATTTTTTAAAAAGTAGGCTTGAAAGCAGGGCTTGACTATAGTAATCCTATAGGCTCAACAATGAAAATGTATTGGTAATAAGGAGATAAATGTTCATTTTAGTTAAAAAACAAAAAAAGGATCAGATGGAGCTTGAATAAATGTTCCCTATATTCATACATGTGTCATTAATTTGGAAATGTATGGCATGCTAACATGATTGATAAAATATAAATTTTAAAGCATTAAAAAAACATAACTTGCCATTATTGACATCCCCAATATTGCTTGTTCTACAATACAGAAATTATTTTGTTCTGTAGAGTTTAGAAATCTTATACATCAACGTACTTTTTGCACACTTTCTATGGCAGGCTATAAACACAGTAAGTGCTCCAATACTTAACTCACTTTAATGCTTTCAAGAAATCAAGAGTCCTTTGTAACCACCTTTCACAGTAAATAAAATTGCACAATAAATTAAGATTGAAAGTGGTTTACATGCAGAACCACCTCCTTTTCAGTCCTTGAAAATACCAGGTTTACTAAAGTGGCCTATTTCAACAAGCACAAGAAGAAATACCTTACATGTCAGCGAAATATCACACACTATTCCAACTACATACAATACATCAACTTTTAAAAGAACTGACCAGTGCAAATGATCTACCACAATCCATTCATTTAAAAAAGTTATCATATCCTACCTTAGAAATTGTTAACACCATACAAATCAAAACTAAGAACTGTTTCCTCTTTCAAAGTTAAATTCTGCCCTTCAAAACAGAAGCCTCTTAGCTGAGATTGTGGGAAGGGCCTACTAATACTAAAATTTGTTTAAAAGTTTCCAATAATTAAAAGGAGAATTTTACCCTTCAAGGAGTAGTTTCATGATTCATATAGAATGAAATTTAAAAACTGTCAGAACATGGGCACCCCCGGTGGCGCAGCGGTTTAGCGCCACCTGCAGCCCAGGGTCTGATCCTGGAGACCCAGGATCGAGTCCCGTGTCAGGCTCCCTGCATGGAGCCCGCTTCTCCCTCTGCCCGTGTCTCTGCCTCTCAGTCTCTCTCTCTCTCTCTGAATAAATTTTTTTAAAAATGTTTTAAAAAAATAAATAATTTAAAAAATTAAAAATAAAAATAACTGTCAGAACATATACCTTCTTTAAATAAATCTTAATTTTTGCCTTTGTCTTCAACTGAAATATTTAAAATTGCTCCATAATCCCATTACAAATTATCTGAGTTTCATGCCATAAATACATTTAAGTATGTAAGACAATTTTTTCTTCAATAGACATATTTTATAAGCTACCATCTTTTTTTAAAGATTTGAGAGGGAGAGGGAGAATCTCAAGCAATTCCCAGCTAAGCACAGAGCCCGATGCAGGACTTGATCCCATAACCCGCAAGTTCATGACTTGAGCCGAAAAACAGAGTCCAATGCTTAACTGAGACACCCGGGTACCCCTAAACTACCATCTTTTTCACAGTTGACTGGAAATAAATTTGTAAAAGCCAAGCCTTAACTTTTGCAATAGACATGTCATAAAAACTGAAATGTGCAGGGGAGGGGCAGTTAGGGAAATTTTCTTGTAATTTCTGATTAAGCTAGATGAATTGGCAGACATCGAAGGAGAGCACTGTATACCTATTATGGAAAGTAATCATCAAGACCTCAGCTCCCAGAGACTTCCTCTCTGCCGCAGGCAACTCAGCAATGACCCGAGGAACAAACAATTCCTTCCAAGCCAGGGGAATCCCTGAACCTACACTCATGGTTCCCAAAGTCTTACTTCCCTTTTCTTTTGGGCTGACATTTTATAACAGTGATTGGACCACAATATCACATTCCACCATTAGATGCTTATATCTCTAACACAATGCGGCCTAAAATTCATCAAGTTATAGACTTAAAACAAGTTCGTTTTTCCCAATTCATCACTCTAGTAAGCTTAAGATTCTGTTTATTGTATTGTAGTGACAACCACTTACTGAGCAGGCACTATGTGATAAGCACTTCAATATGCCATGCAATTGTGTTTTTCTTCACAGATGTTATTACCCCCACCTGTAGATGAAAGAACAGTTAATGAAATTATCTGCCTAAGATCACACAGCCACTGACTATACACATTTTACATGCTAATGAAAACACTGCTCTTAACTTCTATACCCCCAACATCTAACATGCACTCAAATATCTGTCCAACAAATAAATGGTAGCATTGCATGCAGGTGTTTTGTAATCAAATGGTACCTCTCTCCTCCAGGAGGAGTTTGGAAATGTACGGAACATTTTAGGTTCTCCCAACATGGAGGCTACTAACTGCATTTAGTGAAGTGGGCGGCCACAGAACAGACAATTCTGTCCAAAACGCCAGTAGGTAGCACCCAGACAAAAACACTGAACTATAGCCCAGTTCATAAAGAAAACCCTTCATGGTAAAGTGAACCCACCTATTAATCAGCTTAATTTACAAATAACTTCCTATTCATCAACAATTTGCTTGCAGTATCTTTAAAAATACACCAGTTTCTTTCTATAAAACACCATTTTTGTACTTTCAAATCTACACACACCTTATTCTAGATAAAGAGCAAATGTTCTTTCATCCTCTGCTATAACCAAAGCACCTCTCCTCCACTGCCCACCTGGCTCCTTTTTAAACTCAATAAATGTATAGCAGATTCACACAGTGATATAACATTAGAAGTATATTTCCCACGAAAAATAATTTTGCTTCATTATCAAGATTATATTTTGAAATTTCTAGTTCCAAGAGTCACTCGTGTCAGTAAGAAATTTTAGAATGCACCAAGCTATCTTTCTAAGGGCACTATACTAATGGTTTCTACTATGTCTTAAAAACGTCAATGAATGAGACTCTAACATGAATTAGTCTATAACTAAAATAGCGTATAATTCCACATCCAAAGGGTGAAAAAGGTCGGGAAGCCCGGGTGGCTCAGCGGTTTAGCCCTGCCTCCAGCCCAGGGCATGATCCTGGAGTCCCAGGATCGTGTCCCACATCAGGCTCCCTGTGAGGAGCCTGCTTCTCCCTCCGCCTGTGTCTCTGCCTCTCTGTGTGTCTCTCATGAATAAATAAATAAAATCTTTTTTTTTTTTAAGGGTGAAAAAGATTTACTTCTGCAGACAGATGAAAATACATACAAGAATAAAATTTAACTAGGAGATACTTAAAACCATAGATACCCCTAAACAGACTCAAGTTCAATAGGAAGACTGCTTCTGAACTGGTGGACTACAAAGCAATTCTTCTGCAAAGGTTTATTTTGGCATTCCAGTTTTGTTCTTTGGCCAATGGAATCATTTCATTAGTTATGGAAATAATCACAGAATCAAATTTTTGAAGCCCTAAATTTTTCTTTTTCGGTTGTAAAAGCCAGTGTAAATGTGGCTGCTAAGACTGCTATGCCAACAATTAAAAACAAGTATCTCCTGCCCAGTTTTAAAAGCAGAATTACACTAATTACCTAGCTCTCAGCATTTACTTCAGTCAGATCCTGAGTACTGTTTCTTTAGATTTTATCTAGTCCCTGCAAGATACACCAAAAGAGAAAAGGATCTGGGAGTTCTAAGACACAACCTCAAGGCTCAGTCTTCGGCACAACTTGAGACTTGCTTGTTGCCAAAGAACCGTGATTGACAACCTAAGCACTTTGAGCTCCACTTTGTTGCTCATTATCTCCTCCAGCTGAACTGTGAATTGACTAGCTTTACCCAAGCTTACAGAAAAGCAGTTTTTAAAACACTGACCACTACTGCCAAATCCTTTGACGGTGTCCTAATCGAAAAAGTTCACCAAAAGTGCTGAATCAAAGATTACAACTTACTTCAGGAAAACTCATCCTTCTCTCTAGATACGATTGTGGTTAAGTATTATGTAGGTAATCAGCAGGGACAATACACCAGCAGTCAACACACTGTGGCACTTATGCCAGACTGAGATAAATCTGTTTCTAGTTCCAAGGGTCTGGATAGGTTCCTATCCATAAAATGAAATGCGTTTTCATCTACTCTCTCTCAAAGACCTATGAGAACAAAATAAACATGAAAGGTAATGGAATCCACTCTGTTACTCTTATTCAATAAAAGGTATTGAGGAGGAGATAACATTACCAAAGGGTAAGTCTGGAAGGCCAGAACAGATTTTTACAAAGGAATCTCCAGTCAACCCCCAAATGATCCAGCCTCCCCTGTCAAGGCTGCTGAGGGGGTAGTTATAACTGTACCTCAGTGAAGGGTCAAAATGAAATCTAATCATTCTTTCCCTTCCCCAACTCCTTAGCTCTTCCAGAAGTGAATATGGTTAAAACTCCTTAATTCCTTAGTGGAGAGAGAAGGTATCCTGCCTTCAAATACTTCACTGGCTCTCCATTTCCTATAGGAGGAAACTTAAATTGCTTTGCCATCTCTTGGCAGGAATTACAACAACGTCCTCCCAAAGTAATTTCCCCTCATTCACTTTTGCACTCTCCACATTCTCTACAAAAATAAATTAAAAAAAAAAACCAAACATGTCTAACTCACTCTACTGTCTATCATCTTCACTGGCTTCCCTTTACTTTTAGGATAAAAGCCCTGCTGGGCCTGATCCCAGCCTTCCCCTGTCTCTCTCACATAGTTCCCTCCAGATTCGACCCTGCTAGTACCCCCACAACTTCTCAAAATCTTTATTCCTCTTCACATCTCAGGGCATTGACATAAGCTGTTCCTTCTGTATGGAACATTTTTAATCACACCTTCACATCCTTTATAGCCTCTTTTCAGATGTCAGTTTGAAAGTTATATGCACGAAAAAGTCTATTTTGAACTTTCTATGAAGGCCATGTCCTTTACAAACTTTCATACCACTCTTATTTCTTCCAAGCAATTTTACACTTGCATAATTATTTACTAAAACCCATCTCCCCCACTTGACTGTAGCTCTATGACAGAGATCCTGTTTTCTAAATCTCAGTACCAGCATAGTATTTGGTATACAGCTCAATATAGATCAGTTGCATGAATGAGTAAATATCATCCAAAGCTTTCGTTATCTGACCTCAACTTTATTTTTCACTTCTCTGCAATTCAAATCCACCACAAACCTAGACTTTTAACTTCCCTAGGTGCACTCTTTCTTCTCATCTTCAGGCCTTCTAATCCTGTGGCTTTCCCTGCCTAGAAAGTTCTCGTTTCTCACCACCGGTTCAAATCCCACTGGCTTGCAAAGCTCCAACCCCAGTTATCTTTCCTCCAGGATATTTCCTGATAGCGTCAGTTCATACCTCTGTCCCTGCTCCACAATTCCAAAGCACTTGGCTTTTTTTTTTTATATAATTACATATAACCAACCTCACAGTACTTCAACGTGTCGTGTGTGTGTCTCAGCCTTGGTGGGAACTCCTAAGGCTGAACTGTTTACAGCCCCACTCCTGCACTCCCAGAGCAGTGCTAAGTACTGAGCTCTCACTGAAATATTTGATTTTTCCCTAACATACCAGCTTTTTCCTCTGAAAAGAACAAGAGCTTCTCTTTACTCGTTTCTCAGGTGATTCAATTTGCCTGATGTGACTCTCCCCTCAAGTTCCTTTACGGGGGTTTCTTGCCTACCCTTCCCCCATCCTAATAAAAAATGATTTGAGTTCTCTGGATTCTTGTACTTTCCCTTGCCTACAAAGACCCTGCATCCTCTGTGAGAGTCCAGTGCCTACAGCGAGGGGCTCCCAGACCCCTGAACCTGCCATCTCCCTACTCACAAGCGCGTACACCCAGTGAAGGCTCTAGAGCTCGCTGTGACCTCACACACACCACCCCAGATCCCCCATCTGGGCCACTCTGTCACATTTCATCCCTCTCGATCAAGGGGCGTGGATTCGCTCCCCCCCCCCCTTTCTAATGAAAAATGTCCTAGACCCTCAGTGTTTCTCCTTCTGCCTCGGCTACTAGGGCCATTTCTTTTTCCCTTCTTCCTCTTCCTCAGAAAAGGAACCCACGCGCAAGATTTCAACAAACCGGCGTCGAGAAAACAGACACAACCACCCAGCCAGCTTCAACGCCACAGCCTCGGCCCCTGCACCCACCCCCGTTCCTCCCGGACGGCGACCGCGGTGCAAGGTTCGGCCCGACCAGGACTCCCCACCCGGGGCAGCCATCGCTCACTGACCCAGGAAGCTGTCAAACAGCGAAGTGGCTTCACTAACAGCTACGGGGGCGGACAGCCTTGCGGACGTTAACGGCTCAGCGTTCCATGCCTCCCGGCCCTAAGCGGCGGCCTCACGGCTCTCCGACCCCAGCGCCTACGGAGCAAGTCACGTGCCAGCCGGAGCAGTCAGCTGACCGCGGCGCGCGCCGCTTCGCCTACGCGCGCGCCACTGCGCAGCCGCCGCCGCCGCCGCGACCGTCCGCCGAGGGCGGGGCGGGGCGGCGCTTCCGACAGCCTGGGAGACCCGGAGGGCTGGAGGCCGCCGCTCGGGCGGGGTGGGGTAGCCGCCTGCCCCGGGCCCTGGCGCCGTCTGGCCCGCCCCTGGTGACCGTCACCGCCGGCGTCCCCGACGCGACCCCGCTTTTTCAGGTTTCTGCGGGTCGGGCTTTGTGTCCAGCAGCCGACACGGGCTACTCCACGCGGGGTTTCTGCGGGCGGCCCCGTTTTCTGAGTAATAGCCTTAATCGTTTACTTCAGCTGATTCACATTTTCCTTCCGGTCCACTTCCAGTTAATTCCATAAATGTTCGTGGAGCATTTGCTGCGCACTGCAGGCATTCTGCTAATTTTTTTTAAGGGCTTTATCTCCCAGAGCGATGCACTTCTTGCCCTGAGAGGGCACGTTATCTAGTTCAGGAGTCTGTGTGGCGTGTAATAAACATCACAATAGTTGGAACCACGTTACATGATGGGAAACCAAGAAAGGTTTCGGGACAGAGATGTGGACGAGGAAAAGCACATCCTGGGGGCTGGGGGCGGGGGGAGGTGGTGGGAGAGAAGAAGGTAGAAAGCGCTCTTCCGACCTGCGTATTTCTTTGGCTTGGGAAAATAAGGAGGTCGTATTCTCATTTAGAACTTAGTTTTAGAAACGATAGAGAACTTTAGGATTTTCTAGTCTTTTTAGATTTGTAGATGAGGAAAGTGAAGAACCAGGGGTCACAGAGCTGGTTAGCACAGGGGCATAAACATATCTGTCTTAAATTCCGGCTACACTACTACTAACTGTGTGACCTCAGGCCGCTAACGTTCAGCCTTCTTCACCTACAAAACGGTGGTAACGGTACACGCCTTTTAGACGTATTGTGAGGGTTGAAGGAAGTATGCAGTTAGCACAGTGTCTGGCAGAGGAAACACCCAGGAAAGGGTCACCGGTATTACTGTAGGTGACCCGACCAGGTGTTCTGAGCTATTCCATGCCTTTTCTGCTCTTGTGTCCCTGGAGAAACTCAACACAGAATTTCTTAAAGCCTCAATATTAAATTGGACAGAAAGCGACAACCAACCAAACCATCCCCAACCAGATGCTTCACCAGTTCTGGATGAAGTTCAGGCAATTCCAACAACCAGTTCTATAACACAGCTTTGGAAACTTGTCAGGAATTCCAAAAGCCTTATCTGGCATCCAAAAGCGGGCCTAAAGGCAATATTTTGTTAGCACTGTACTGTCCAATAGAACCTTCTTCAATGATGGAAATGCTGTTCAGTGCTGCCGATATGGAACCCACTAACGTTATGGGGCTACTGAGCAGTTGAAATGTGGCTGGTGTGACCAAAACTGAATTTTAAATTTTATTTCACTTTAATTAAAATTCAAATACACGCAAGAGGTTAGCAACTGCTTTGGACAGTGCAATTTTAGGGTCTGCATTTGAAACCTTTTGGAGTTTTTTGTTTGTATGTGGCACTGAAGCAGAATTCTCATCTCAGTTTCTTAAGTTTTAAACTCAAGTGCATCCACTTCTAGACCTCCTGATACTTTCCAATGTTTTAAACACTGGAACAACTGGGTGGCTCAGCGGTTTAGCGCTTGCCTTTGGCCCAGGGCATGATCCTGGAGTCCTGGGATCGAGTCCCACGTTGGGCTCCCTGCATGGAGCCTGCTTCTCCCTCTGCCTGTGTCTCTGCCTCTCTCTCTTTCTCTCTCTCTCTCTCTCTGTCTCTCATGAATAAATAAATTCGTAAAAACAAAACATGTGATACTTGAGAGGCAGTGTAATGTAGTGTTCAATAAATGTTAGCTCTAGTTATTAGGTCTAGCCTATCTCATTAAAAAATCTAGCAAGCATATTTAATACAAACAGCACATGATTGCTTTCTAATACCTTCTAATAGTAAGAGAATGTTTTGCAAAAAGAGGAAGCTCACTTTTCTATAATACAGGTAGGATCATGCTAAGTATGTCAGTATGTATAGCAGACATGCCACACTTTTCCCTCCATTTCCAACTGTCTATATTCTCCCCACCAGGAAGTACCTTCTGAGCTTAAAGGCACTGAAAAAATGCATAGAGAATACCTAATTTTTCCTAACAATTTTTTCAAGGAAAAAGATAAATGTTTTAATTAAAGTGGGGGAAGTATTTGAAACTAATAGCACAATAGAAATAAAAAAATCACTTCGCCCTCCTATAATATAAATATCTTGAAAGTTGGTACTGGTATCTCCCTGAGAAAAGGAAATGTGCTTGCTTAGGAAAACACTTTGATAAATTAGCAAAACAGAAGATAAACTGAGCTTGGGTAAATGGAGACAAGCCAAATACATAACTAAACTAGTTTTCAGACTGGAAAAAAAACAGAATTGGGGTGAAGAGGTTGGAGGAAAGCATAGGGAAGTGAAAGGAAAAGAGAAGAGAAAGCAACATGATTAAAGGGCTTACAAAAGCAAGAGTGCTCAGAACTCCAATTGAGATTGCCTTGATGTAAATCTTTTGCCATCTGCCCAAATTTTTAATAAAGTCTAAGTTCAAATGCTTCATATATGCTTTTGGTTTGTAGAAATTTCTACTATCAGGTTACATTACATAAAGAGCTCAAATGGATAAGAACAATCAACAAGACTCCCAACACAAAAGTGAAGAAAAGACACAATTAGGGAAGGAAGCAACACCACTAGCTAAAACATACGGGAAAATATTCACCCTTACTAGTGTTCAAAAATATAAATAAGACAAGGGCCACCTGGATGCAGTTGGTTGAGCCTCCAACCCCTGGTTTCAGCTCAGGTCATGATCTCAGGGTCCTGAGATCCAGCCCTATATCCAGCTCTGCATTTAGCATGGAGTCTGCTTAGAGTTTCTCCCTCCTTCTCCTTCTGCCCCTCCCCCCCTGCACTCTGTCTCTGTCTCTCTTTTTCAAATAAATAAATCTTATGTAAATAAGACGGTACAAGTATCTACAAAAATATATAAATATAAATGAGAACTTATATTAGCAAAGGTAGGAATGTATACATAACAACCAATGCTGATGAGAATGTGGTATGATAGACTCTCATACTGGTAGCAGAAACGTAAACTTCTACGGTCAGCAATTTGACTAATGAAAGTGAAGGCTTAAAAATGTCTATTTGATCTACATTAGGATGGAAGTAATTCACAAGATAGGAAAATCTTTATGCATAATATGTCCATTATGTCATAATATCTGTTGTCATCAACAATGATATCAATTGAAGATTTAGTTGAAGAACTAAGCCCCCTATGAAGGTGAAGTGTTGAAAATGGTTTGAGGTTTATATCTTGAATGTTTGGAGTTTAATATTCATAATTAATGAATAGAATACACTAAACCAGTGGTTCTCAATCAGGATATTTGGCAATGTCTGGAGATGTTTTTGCTTGTCACAACCTGTGAGGAGAGGGATATGACAAGTATTTAGTGAGTAGAAACTAGGGATGCTGCTAAACATCCTACAATGCACAGGACAGCCTCCACAACAAAGGATTATCTGATCCAAAATATCAATAGTGCTAAGAAATGAAAATTCTAGTACTAGACCTTATGATATTCTCAGATTCCAAAGGTTATTTTTTAAAATATTTATTTATTTGTCATTTATTTATTTATGAGAGAGAGAGAGAGAGCATGTGGGGGGGGGGGCAAAGGGAGAGAGAAACTTTAGCAGACTCCATGCTGAGCATGGAACCTGGCACAGAGCTCAATCCCACGACCCTGAGATCATGACCTGAGCCAAAACCAAGAGTTGGACACTTGGGATGCCTGGGTGGCTCAGCAGTTGAGCCATCTCCTTTGGCCCAAAGTGTGATCTTGGGATCCGGGATTGAGTCCCACATCAGGCTCCTTGCAGGGAGCCTGCTCCTCCCTCAACCTACGTCTCTGCCTCTCTCTCTTACTGTGTCTTTCATGAATAAATAAATAAAAATCTTAAAAAAAAAAAAGAGTTGGACGCTTAACTGACAGTACTACCCAGGTGCCCTGAAAATTTTTTTAACTTTTATTTTTTTTAAGTTATCTCTATGCCCAATGTGGTGCTCAAACTCATAGCCCCAGGATCAAGAGTCACATACTCTTCTGACTGAGCCAGCCCACATCTCATTAGATTCCCAAATTCTTGATTACTAAGATGGTATATACTACTCTTAGTTTTCTATCCATAAAATTGAGGCAATAATATCTACCTCTATTGTCATATAAGAATTATATGGAATCATGTAATAAATTATAGTCACATTGCCACTTTGGGTTGTCAACCAGACTCACTCAGTAGCTAAAAGATTGGTTCCCATATGCCAGCCTCATAGTGAATTCTGGACTTGTCACAGTCACAAATTTCTGCATATCGTGCCCCTTGCTTGGGAAGAATAGAGACAGAAATTTTTAAAACAATAAATGCCAACTATTTGATGAATAATGGCTTCTTAAAATAGATTTTCATTTATTCCTATAATAATAGATATTAATTATTTCATAATTAGAAAGTATAGTTAAGAAAAAGAAGAAAATTAACATCACCCATTATTCCGCAGCTCAGGGAAAATGAATTTGGTACATCCTTCAAGAATATTTTGATTGAGATGCATACACATATGCAACCTTTGCCATAGGCTCAGAGCAGCAGGTGGGGAATGTCTGTGTCTAGTCTTCTCTCAGAGCAAGAGTCTAGGACATCCATCCCTCTGGTGCCTCAGCTGGGCTGTCAGCTGAGGGATGTCTGACATTGTCTCCATTCCATTTCCTGCTGTTAACCAGAGTCACCTGCAGTGCATCCTCGTTCATAAAAGTTTTTTCTGAGTCGCATAATCATACATATAACAACAGCAATTAGAGCTGAACTTTTAAAGCCCTTAGCTTTGTGCTCAACACTGTTCTGTGTGCTTTGCATACATTAACTCACTTAATCCTCAGAACAACCCTTTGATACAAGTACTATTATCCCCATTTTACATATGAGGAAACTGAGGCATGAGGTGATAATGTAATTTTACTAATTAGTAAGGGGCAGATCGGAGTTTTGAAGCCAAACTTTCTGGCTCCTAAGTCCATGTTCTTAACCTCTGCAGCATAAAGCTTCTTGCACTATCTTTTGGACATACTTATTTTATACTCTGAATTTTCATGGCATTCTTATGGCATTTAGCTAATTTTACTTGCATTACAATTTATCAACCTTACCAAGACCACCTTTTACTTAGTCTTGAATGTGTATTGTACATCCAATAGACGATTGAATAGGTTTTACAATTAAAGTTTGGATTTTCAAACATTTAATGACAGAGGGGAAGGAAAGAGCTTACTGAGTAATTAAACCTGTCAGTTCCTTTCTTCTGTTCCCTGTGTTATTGGTCCCTGAACTAATAGAAATTATTATCTTTGTCATATCTCCTTGGAAATGTTATGAAAGCTTCTTGGGAGCAGCAAATGTTCAGAGAAGTAGGAAGATAAAATTAAAAAAAAAAAAAAAAAAAAAAAAGCAGTCCTGGGGCAGCCCAGGTGGCTCAGTGGTTTAGTACCGCCTTCAGCCCAGGGTGTGATCCTGGAGATCGGGGATCGAGTCCCACGTCAGACTCCCTGCATGGAGCCTGCTTCTCACTCTGCCTGTGTCTCTGCCTCTCTCTCTCCCTCTCTCTCTGTCTCTCATGAATAAATAAAATCTTAAAAAAAAAAAAAAAAAAAAAGCAGTTCTGTCCTTTCACCTGTATTTCAAGATTTTGTTCACTTTATTATTAATTTTTAATTTGCTCATTCCAACTTTAACCCAGTAGGAAAGATATTGAACGACTACTGTTCTCTACTAGGAAGTGGCTGGTTACAGACTAAATCTATTCAATTTTCATCTTATTTATACCAGTAACCTAAAAGTAATAGCACAAGAAGTTAGCATTTGGATCACTTCTCAGCCTTTTGGCTATGATCAAGTGAAGAAGTTAGCACTTGGTAGTTATAAGGAACCAATCAGTTAAAGAAAAAAAAGGAAAATTATGCAACAAAACAACTGATAATAATTAGAAGCATGTTTTCTTTAGTTGCCCATTTATTATTACATTTAATTCCTCAATTTACAGGCATATATCTTTCAAAACAGTTAATAATACAATTGATTTACTGACAAGAGAATGTGTTTTTTAAAATTACCAACAGAAATGATGAACACTCATTTTAAGTACCCTTTCAATACTTTCATCTCAGCCCTTACTATTTTATTAAATGTATTGATTTATGTGACTCCTGTAGGGAAACAATTCTTCATGGGTCTCTAACATTTCTGCATGCCCTATTAGTAGAGATACTAACAACCTTTTTCTCTGGACTGTCTTTGCAAGGATGTTTGTATAGCACACAGCTTTGGAACATAGAGCTAACGTTTCCTTCTGAAGTGTTGAACAGCCACATTTACTGTACAGTATGAAAGATCTGGGTTCCCTGAGCTTAGGGCTATTCTCAGGTAATGAAATTGACTGTGTGTCCCCACATCCACCAGGGCCCATCCATGTCCCCCCTGTGGGAATTTGGGTAGGGGAACTAATACAAATATGCTGATGTGATAAAAGTCTGTGCTGTGAGTAAAAGTCCTCTGTCTCTGACCCAAAGGCCTTGTGTCTGCAGCTAGCATCCATGAAACTCTGAGAAGCCAAATTACCTTGTAGGGTTAAATATCAGACCCTTCCCAGTTCTTGATAGTGTTTGTGATAGTAAATAATACATCAGAGACACAGCTTTTTGTAAGAGTAAGGATGAGGATCTTATGGGCTGATTAGTGTAAGATGGCCATGAAAATAGATAATAAGCTAAATTGTACAGTCCCTGGGAATCAGTTGTAGGCTAAATTGTATATCTTCTGAGAAATATATGGCCCTCTGCTTTATAGCTTGTTACTGAGGAGGAATTGCAGAGGTGGTTGCAGGCCATGCCATCTCAAAGACTCTAGATAGGGCCCTGGTTGCCATGCTGCTAACTCTTCTCCAGGCAGAGGCACTTCCTCACCATTCTGACAATCAGCCTCAGGTCCTCCCTTCATAATGACTAGCACTAATACTTGTCCTGGGTGAACAGAAAGTCACCCACCCCCAATCAAAGCATAGTTAGAGATCATAAGGATAATGACTGCTTGGTTGAGTACACCACTTGCCAAGTCTCCCTGGGGTGAGGGAATAACAAATCCTCTTGCCTGTCCTTCTTGCATGGTTTTTCCAGATGAAAGGTCTGGGTGAGAATAGGGAATGACTGAGGAAAAGTGAGGGGGTAGCCAACTGGAATAGGACACACTGATTTTGTGATGGAGGAAGAACAACCCAGCACCTGGGCAAGTAACACCCTAGACCTCCCTGGAGCCTTCTTCAGGTAGGAGAATATGTTACTGTGATTCTCATAAACAGTTGCAAGCACTTGCAATTTAATTCAGTGCTTTCCCCTGCCAGATGGCTTCAAGAACAGTTTGAGGTTTGATCGTCATATCCCTTAACCTTACCAACATGTGTGTCTGAAGTAGCAAGGAGTGGTCCCAGCTCCTGCTTGTCCCACACAAAACACCTGTCACACCTCTAGATGTCTTCCCCAACCCCATTCCTGTAGCCATTGCTCAGCCATTCCAGGGGGTGGATAAATGCCACATGCCTGGTTACATAGACTATTTCAGTCTGGCTTCCTCAGGCAGCTCTTCTTTAAACAGGACTAGACTCAATTAATCAAAGTGACCTGAGAAGCCTACAATTTAACAGCTGGTGGGCAACCATGTTAGTGGTACTGTGGAGTTATTCCCATTGAATAATGTAGGTTTATTTGGGGTGCACCAACAATTATAAACACTTTTGGGATGCCTGGGTGGCTCAGCGGTTGAGCATTTACCTTCAGCTCAGGAAGTGATCCCAGAGTTCCAGGATCAAGTCCCGCATCGGGGTTCCCAGCAGGGAGTCTGCTTCTCCTTCCTCTGCCTATGTCTCTGCTCTCTCTGTGTCTCTCATGAATAAATAAATTTTAAAAACCTTAAAAACACACACTTTCTTTCCAGGACTACCATGTATGTCCCCAGAACTGTAGTGATTGCATGGCATCCAGGCATTTTCTTGACCTACTTCCAGAAACATGGTGACTAGTACCTTAGGAATGATCACGAGACCATCAAGGGTTTAAGGAAACACTACTAGCAGACCACAAAGCCCTCAATTGACTGTGAACCCAAAATGAAGTTCAAAATCAAGACTTTGATTACCTGGAAAAGCTTCCCAAAGGGATAACGGGCTCATTTTTTATGTCAGTTGATGTTCAGTTACTGCTACAATGAAAGCGATCCAATTAGAAAAAGCAGTACAAAATTTGTCTCTGAGTTTAACTGAAGTGACCAGTGACACCAGCTTGGCCTTGGAAACCATTCAGGTCAGGCTCAACTAACTTGCCAGGGATATTATCAATGGTAGAATTCCTTTAAACTTCTTCCTCAGGGGCAAAGGCAGAGTCAATATTATTGACTTATTATGCCTGCACTAATGCTCTGGGCCAAGGGGAAAGACCAGCAGAGAAACTTGGAAGAGTCCCCTGACTTCTCTTAAGTTAGACTCTGGGTTATGGGATCTGTTCAATGGGTTGATTCTAAGATCCTGAGATATGTAGCTGAACCCATTGCTGTGGGATGGCTGCCTCCTTTTGCTGGGATTCTTGTAAATAGTGGCCTTAATAAGATGCTATAGGAGACATATTGAACCTATGTGGTGCCAGACTCGGTCGGGTTAATATTCATTAAAAATATTCATAAAAAAATTCACAAGAAACCAAGACAGTGTAGAAAGGAGGGGTGGATATCACTGGGAGATAATGCTTCCTGGGTTTCTTGCATTTTTCCTGTTGTTCTGAACTCTTCTTTCTTTCCCTCCATTTTCAGGAATAGTTAATTCAGCAGGTAAGTTGTTATATCTACTTCTCAGCAGATTTTGACCTCCATGGCCACTGTCCTGGTTGGCCTCTCTTATTAAGGATGTTTCTGTAACAAACAGTATTAGAAGATAGAGATATTATCTCTTTCTAGAACAAAATTCTGGTAAGCATTTTTTTAAAGATTTTATTTATTTATTTATTTATTTATTTATTTATTTATTTGAGAGACAGAGAGAGAGAGAGAGAGAGCACACATCAAGCAGGATGAGGGCCAGGGGAGGAGAGAGAGGCAGGGGGAGAGAGAATCTCAAGCAGACTCCATGATGTGTGCAGAACTCCACATGGGGTTCATTACCCTGAGATCATGACCCTGAGTAGTTAAATGCCCAACTGACTGAGCATTTAACTGACTGAGCCACCCAGAAGCCCATTGGTAAGCAATTTTCAAAACAAATATTTATTTTAGAATAGTTTCAGATTTATACAAAGGTTGTGAAGATAGCAGAGTTCCCATGAACCCTCTACTCAGTTTGCACAATTATCATCCTATATTAGTATGGTACGTTTGTCCAAGTAAGCTTTTATGCCATGTAGTCTGAAAGATTTGGGTTCCCTAAGCTCAGAGCCCTCTCCTATAATGCAACCCACTGTGTCTCCAGACACCCACCTGGGTCTGTCCACATCACCCCTATAGGACTCAGAGGCAGGGGTAGCAGACATAAATATGTTTATAACTATGCTGCTTACCATGTGGTGAGTTTTAAACAAAGCCCTTTTGGGGGCTCCTGGCTGGCTCAGTTGGTGGAGCATGTGACTTGATCTCAGGGTCATGAATTCAAGCCCCATGTTGGGTATAGAGCTTACTTAAAAAATAATAATAATAATTTAATTTAAATTAAAAAATATGTCCTTTTTCTCTGACCCCAGAGATTTGTGCCTTATACCAGCATCCATTAAAACTTGGCAGATACACTTGTTATCTTGTAAGCAAGGTAAAATCCCACTCTGCACATTCTTTGACAAACTCTCTCTTCTTCCACCTACCCAACTCATTAAAGGCATGGCATAAGTTCCTGTTCAATAAATAGATATTGGACTGAGCTAAAATGAGCTAATCATTTAACATTTGTGAAGAATGAATTTGAGGTTAAAGTTCAGGCTAATACCTGTGTAGAGCTTGGTCCTGTCGATCAATCGTTGCCTACTGATCGAAAGTCCTGAACTGTACAGCGGCAAAGTCATGCATGATGTGTGACCTGGTTCCAAAGCAAGGATCCTCAAACAGGGTGAGGGTGAACTTTGAAAGGTACTATTAATATCACTTTGTTTGTAGGGGAGGGAAACAGTATGTTCAACACAAATGAATATCTGACAAAATAATCTTGGCATAACTGATTCTCTGGAGAACATGAGAGTTTTGTGATTATCAAGAGTGAGGGTGGCCTGGATAAAAGGAAAGGGTGTTATAAAGCACGATCTTAGACAGACTGGGTATTAGGCAGGGACTCAAAACACCAGCTCAGGTGACCCTGGCTCTGCCACTTGCTGCTCTGTCTGAATCTCAGTTTTCTCATTTATAACCCCTGCAAGAGCATCCAAATATAGCTATTGCTGTGTAAAAGCATCTAAGATGATCTTTTAGGTTCAAAAAAAATAATCCTATAAAATTAAATCCAGCTTATATGACACTACCAAATCCATCATAGCATATATGGTTTTGTTTTGTTTTATTTTTTTCCTGGCTGTATCATTTACTGGCTCTGTGATCCTGGAAAAATATCAAATACCTAACTTTTTTTTTTTTTTCAAATTCCTAACTTGTTAAATGATATGATTGCACCTTGTAAGTTTTGAAGTTTGAGATAAGGGAAGTGAGAGTGCCTTGAAATCATGCTTCCTATGTAATTTGTATTAGATTTATTATTATTATATGCATTCCAACCAGGCTTTACAAATATCCAATCCAAATGTCATATCAATACCAGTGCATTCACTGAGAAAAGGGACACCCTGGTGGCTCAGCAGTTGAGCAACTGCGTGTGGCTCAGGTCGTGATCCTGGGGTTCCAGTATTCAGTCCCGCATCAGGTTCCTTGTGGGGAGCCTGCTTCTCCCTCTGCCTATATCTCTGCCTCTCTCTGTCTCTGTCTCTCATGAATAAACAAAATCTTAAAAAGAGAGAGAGAGAGAAATAAAATATGCACATACACACACACACACACACACACACACACACCAGCAAAAGGTCTGAGTATAATGCACAAGTAAAAGGGTGAATTAAGAAAGAGGTAAATACCAGATATAAATGAAAATGACATTGGCAACGTGAAAGCAGGCAGGTGAATCTGCTGGTTGGATTTAAGATTGTTAAATAAGAGCTGTGGCAAACTAAGGTTTTCTTCCAATAAATGTAAGTTTTGCAATCCAGAAGGAAAGAAGAGTCTCTCCTTCCACCTATAAGTTTCTGAGTATGACAAATTATAAAGAAATCGGGGGGAGGGAGGTTAACTGGTGTTGGGGAAGGATAAATAGGAGAAAATGTTTTCAATCCATTATTAAAAAGCAACCTGATAATTTTATGTGATTGTATTCTAAAATAAAACAAACACCTTCAAATTTGGAATTTGTTTAATTCAACTTTACCTCAGCAGCCAATAAGTTTAGGACCAGAAGGGAACAGTTGCACAACAAGCTTACTTTTTACATGTGGTTCTTTGATAAGAACCATAAAATACTATTTTGTAAATCCTAGCAACCACTTTACAAATATCAGAAGGTAAATCACTAGTTCTTTAATTTGATGATTCATTAAATGCTTTTTAAAGAAATTGTGCCTACCTACCTCAACCACACCCTTACAGCTACCCTCCCTAACACCCATGGAACTTGTACTAGAACCCCCTAGGCTTCTTGTTTAAAATGCAAGTAACTAAAAAAACTATTTTTTAAAAATGCAGGTAACTGGAGCCATGAAAAAAAACTGAATTTGAATTCTGGGGAAATGCAGCTTGAGTATCTGTATTTTATTTTATTTTTAAAGATTTTATCTATTTATTTTGAGAGAGAATTAGCATAGGCAGGGGGAGGGGCAGGGGCAGAGGGAGAGAAAGAATCTCCAGCAGACTCCACAGCAGGAGCAGAGACCCTGAGATAGTGACCTGAGCCAAAACCAAGAGTCAAATGTTTAACTAAGTCACCCAGGTGCCCTAGGGTATTTTAGTAGAACTTCACTAAATTTGATAAATCTTTTCACTAGAACTGGTTCAGTAGTAGATGTGAAACTCTGTGCCTGGTTGTATTATTCATTTAGCATTTAGAGTGTACTAGATACATTCATGCATCCAACAAATATAAGTGCTTACTGTGTATCTAAATTCTACTGAAAAATCTGCTGTCATTTTTGGAGTGTCTACCACCAACTAGATTAAAAGGCTCTCTCAGATAGGAATCCTAAGCAAACATTTCTTTGTAATCCTAGAGACTAATAACATAACCTCTACTTAAGAGTTGCCCACTCAGGGTCCATTCACTCCTCCTTCCTTCCTTTCTAACAGAATCCTAGTTTTGTCCAGGGACCCATCCATATAGCCAAGTATGTCAGAGGAAATTATCAGGAATAGAGCTGATTCCTCCGAAGGTGATGCCATTACCTTACCAAGATTGTGTTAGGTATTTACATGTGACCTATTTCTGGCCAATGAGTCATGAGGGGAAGTCTGCTGGGGTGCTTCTGCCAACTTTCCTGCCTCTTCCGAGAGAGCTCCAAGAAAAGGTGATCTCTTTCCTCCAAACAGCTATCCTTCTGTGATATCTGGAACTGCAGGAGCCATCTTGCTACTTCTCTGGAGAAGTTTCCACTGGGGACAGCAGAGAGGAGAAATGGGAAATATTTTGGTCCTTAATTACTTTGTTGAGGAGCCTCTAATCAACCAACGGCAACATCTACCCTACCTCAGGACTTCCAATTCATTAACACTAGTTTGGGTCTGTATCTGTATTTGCAGCTGCTTCTGTATTTGCTGCCAATGTATATCCTGATGGTTTAAGATGACATTGACAATGACAATGTCTATGCCTGAAGGGGGCACTGGATGGGTGAGCACTGCGTGTTATACTATATGTTGGCAAATCGAACTCCAATAAAAGAATATACAAAAAAAATTTTTAGATTAAAAATAAAAAGCAATGTCTATGCCATATTCACAGATGGTGCTACTGACACAAGTAAGGTTTATTGGGGCTATGAATAAAAACATGAATGTAAGTTCTACAATCTTTACAAAGTTAACCTCATTCTCTTAAGCCTCTATAACCTCTGTGTGTGCCTTTCAGACGCAGGAAGGTCAGGAGAACATGAGTGGCTCCCACAAATGTCCAGTGGCCACCACTTTGGCCACCCCTCCCCCCCCAGCTTTAATCTGTCTCCTCTCTTGGCTTACCTGACACTTGTTTACTGTAACTTCTCTTCCTTACATGTCAAAACTGTTTTCCTTCTATTTCTATGGCTCCCTTCCTCCTGTACCACGAAAGATGAGTCTTTCTAAAGAATGGGCCCTCCAGTCTCCATTTCTTCCATTATAGTTTGTGATTGCCTAGCACACAGTTTCATCTATATATTGCACTCTAATCAAAATCAATGTGTTCAAAGTCAGACCTACCAAATTATATCTGAACACTATCTCCTTTATCTAGAAATGATACTATAGTTTTTTCAAGATTAAGACCTTGATTACGATCTTTGATTTCTTCATCTTCTCCACAATCTTCACCTGGCTCCAAGTCCTAATAAGCCCTCTTACATAATTTCTCTCACACACACCCCTTCCTTCTGTTCTTACAACCACTACCTTGGTTCAGGCTCTGCCTTTATCACTTCAGACCTGGAATACTGCAGTATCTCTAAAACGCATTACTCCCTGTGCTTTCCCCCTGCTGTGTGCCTAGTCCTTCCTATGTACTCCAAAACAGCTCTCAAAATCAGAAACCCTCAGTGAGTTCCTACTGCCTCTATTTATTTATTTATTTATTTATTTTAAAATTTTATTATTTATTCATGGGAAACACAAAGAGAGAGAGAGGCAGAGTCACAGGCAGAGGGAGAAGCAGGCTCCATGCAGGGAGCTTGATGTGGGATTCGATCCCTGGACTCTGGGATCATGCCCGGAGTTGAAGGCAGATGCTCAACTGCTGAGCCACCCAGGCATCCCTGTTCCTATTGCCTTTAAATTCATGTCAAAACTCCCTGGCCTCACAAGTTTCCAAAATGAGACCCACAGTTAACTTTCCAGGCATGGCTCCAAACATGCCTCTTTCCAAACTCTTCAATTCAGATAAGCAACTTTACTCCTCATTTTCCACATACTCCTTATAGTTCCTTCCTTCAGCCGTGGGTTTACACTAGCCTACCCTTTGCCTCCTCCCTGTCTCTGGCTAGCAAAACTAAACCTATTTTCCAAGGCCCAAGTAAGAGTCTGAAAGTGGATTATCTCACATGGAAGTTATTCATAAAAGTAATAATGATGATTTACCACAATGAGCACTATTCAATGAGTACTTACTCTGTGCCAACCACTTATAAAATGTGGATGATTAAGACCTACCTAATGGAGTTACTATGAGGATTCAATGAGCTGATGGACATACGAGGCTGAGCCCAGACCCTGGTATATATGGAAGGTGCCCAATACAAATTGGCTGAATTGTCACTAATTATGCCATTAAAATGTCACAACGAGGTTTTGCTACCAGTCAAAATGCCATGTCTTGTCCCATCAAAACAGAATACATGTGGAGGAAGTGCCTAAGATTACCGTTGGGCTTGGGAAAGGAAAGAGCCAGTTCTAGCTCCTCACAGCATTCCCAGCACAAGTTTCTGAGTCTTAGGCAAATAATTATGTCTTTGTTCCAAATCACATATATTGTCTGGTGATCTGCTTGTTCTTTATATTTCTATTGTGTGTGTGTGCGTGTGCGTGCGTGCGTGTGTGTGTGTGTGTGTGTGTGTGTTACATAGCTCTTCACTTCCTTGTTCTGGGCACCAAAATGTAGAACTCAGATAGCATTAGAGAAAAAAGTTCTTTCCAGTGTGATTAGAGGTATAAAGTCATGAGAGAGACTAAAAAAAAGTTCTTTTCTGGTGGGCAAAAGCTCCTCATACATTTTTATCCCCTTTAAAATAGACAACAAAGTTTCCCCTTCTTGCTGTATTTATTCTGTTTCTCAAACCAAAACACAATTTAAGAGACTGTTACTGAATACGAATGTTAAATACGTGGTTTGCATACTAAATCTGTGACAATCCTTACTCACATTCCAACACTAAGAAGGAAATTAGCAATTTAAATCTCTCTTTGAAACATACTGTGGATTTACTCCTCAGAACTTCCCTACAAATCCCAAACTGCGTTCAATTACACTAAGGTTAGAATGTTATGATTTACATAAGTATTTGATAATAAGTAAATACTCCGCTCTTTATAAAACTGAGATAGGAAATGTAGTTAGAATTTAGACTTACTTAAAAAGATTCATTTAGTCCAAGGAAAGCCCCAACCTGGTGCTTTGAAAAATATGGCACCATACATTCATGAATGACACAGGGTTTAAAATTCCTAGAGGGAGGGATCCCTGGGTGGCGCAGCGGTTTGGCGCCTGCCTTTGGCCCAGGGCGCGATCCTGGAGACCCGGGATCGAATCCCACGTCAGGTTCCCGGTGCATGGAGCCTGCTTCTCCCTCTGCCTGTGTCTCTGCCTCTCTCTCTCTCTCTCTCTCTCTGTATGACTATCATAAATAATTTAAAAAAAAATCAAGAGTTTCTTTAAAAAAAAAAAATAATAAAATTCCTAGAGGGAGAAGGTCCACCTGCCCCCAGTAGGGGCCTGGATTATAACACACAGGGATGCAAACTCCATTTCTTGAGGAGTCAGGTGTAAATTAGCATGTCAAGGACAGCCGAGTTGTTCCCAGGAAAGCTACAGCATTCTCTTCTATCCCAACATTCGGGTATAGTCAAGACTCTCTGCTTAGGTTTTATCACCAAATTGCCTAGAGTTGTTAAAAATCCAGATTTTCAGGCTTTGGGTTGAATGTAGGAATCTGTACACGTTTTGGCTGACTCATCCTTCAATCTACACCACTTTGTAAAGAAGGTTGTTTTTTGTTTGTTTTGGTAACAGATCCTCTGGTTTCTCTTTCTTGAAGCATATCCTCCCGTATGCTGAAGATTCCCCAAGCGTGGTGCCAACATCCAGCTCTGTCCTCTCAAGCAGATCTTTCTCTTTTTTTCCCTCTCATCAATATTCACCTTTTCTGTTGTATCCTTTCTTGGGAGTGGGGGGATGAAGCTCTTCCAATGAATGTAAGAGAAACCGGTAATAATTACTCATGTGAGCTTTCATCTGTGGCTTTCAGTGACTTCATTATTTTTTTTCCCCACAGATCCCTCTTCAGAATAATGGTTTTAAATTCATAAAATAAAATAAAAAGGAAACCAATTATATTGAAATACTGTTCTCAAATTATGTTCTAGTAGGTCTGGGAAGTGACTGCCCCTTGTCACCTTCCAGGTGAACTGGGGCCTGGCTAATTTCAAATTATGTTCTAAAAGGTGAAATAGAAACATGTTCTTTATTAATATACTAGAAAACAAGATCTAGAGGCCTGTTTAGTAGTTTTCTTAATTTTAAAATACAGTGAGTATAAATGATATTTTGAAATATTCATAACAACTGTAACGTTATATGAACACATCTATGATTTATATTGGTGACAAAGTCTTAGGTAGTGCTGAGGTTTGTTGACTACATTCATAATTCAACACTCAGTTAGATGAGAATGAAAATAAAGATAAAAATTTTCTCTTCGCGCAAGTTCATGGATCCCCCCCCCCCCCCCCCCCCCCCCCGGCTGAATTCAAGGTCCTTGGGCTGTGTGTCCAAGCTAAGAAAACTTGTCTTGATAAATGGCTTAATTGTGGAAATTCCAGTCACCGTGGTTGGCCAGTTTAGGCTCTTCTTACACAAATAGGGTGTGTTGGTGTTTTGAACCATAATCCTCTGACAGTTACCCACCACTAATTGCCTGGCAGTTAGTAAGGGATTACAAACGTCTTGGAAGCTTCTCTTCCTCCAGGTGTTTGTCCTGTGTCCCCTTGCAGGTTCACCTATTTCAGTGAGGCCCCTCAGGCCTTCCCACCACCATCCCATCCCTCTGTGGAATCTTCAGAGGCTCCTAGGACCTCACTAGACCAGGCCTCCTGTCCCCTCCCCAGGTCGAGCTCAAAGCTCTAGCCTGTGCCTCTTCCACTCTCTCTCCTTCAGCTTCTACTTGCCACTGTGTCCCTCACAAAGCTCCTGTCCCCTCTGGGAGTTACCTGGCTGTGTTTTCCAGTCTGCCAACAAGGGCTTACAAAATCGTTCAGTGGTCTAGTCCCATGAGGGATATGGAAAAATACCATTTCTCTTGCCCTACTGATCAGCCAGATTTGGAAAACATTTTTTTTCACCCTGTAGTCGTAGGCATTAGTAATAGACATGTCAGCAAGTTACGTGGCTGCAGCCTCACTGCACACCAAAGCACTGACCTGGTCAGCGTCTCTAATTGAGTGCCAAGTCCCCAACTCACACCCACATAAAAACAGGCAGTTGAGAGAGAGAGAGAGAGAGAAAGGCAGGGGAGGGGAGAAAAGCAGGGGAAGGAGAGGAGGGGAGGGAAGAGAGGGAGAGAATTTTTCACGTTTTATGGAGGAAATTTAGACATGAGAGGCTCAGGAAGAAATTTAGACATGAGAGGCTCAATAACCTGTCTAAAATCAAGAATAACAATAATAAATATATTATCATATTAATAAGTATTGATGCAATATTTTTATTATTTCAGAGTTGGTGGTTTTCCACTTGTACTCTCTGGAAACAGATTCTGAGACAAGGAAAATTCATAGGAAAATGATGTATTACAGAGTGTTCCCAGGAAAAATCTTTAGGAGAATAAGGAAGTAGAGCAGGGAAGAAAAGAGGGCCAAGTAAGGGAGTGACATGAAGCATAGGTGAGTTGCGGAGGGGTAGGTCACACCTCAAGAGTTGTCCCATCAGAGGACAGGGATGGGAACATTTAAGTCCCCATATCTGCCAGTCATTGATTAAGGGCTGCCCTGGGGGGTGGAGGCTGGGAGGGGGATCCTTGCCAGGGAAATCCAGCTCCCTGGAGCACAGGTAAAGGGGGCTGTGGTAGAGGTGTGGCTGGTGGTGGAAAGCACACCCAGAGTCAGGGCACGCTGATGGCATCTGCTGAGGGGATCTCAAAAAAAAAAAGGAGATTATGAAAGGAAACAAGATAGCTTTGATTTTGCCATTTTATATCCATATGGATACCAAACATCATTCCCTGCTGAAGAAAAAGCAACCTGAAGAGAGGAAGAGAGTCAGGAGCGCGTTCTTCCAAGGGGGGAGGCAGGGCTCAGTCCTGGTTTGTGCAACCACAGACCCTGGGGGAGCCGGTCTGGCCCTGTGGCCCTCAGCTGCCCCTGGGGACCCCATGCAACCTCAGAGGCAACAATGATGATGCCAACAGAACACTTGTTGGTTGACTAAAATGGTATGATTTCCGCACAGTAGGAATTTAGGTCGTGGCTAACCTCCAAGCTCCCTTCCCGCTGGGTCTTTAGCACCGAGGCTTCCTCCTGGTTTCCATGTCTCTGTAACTCTTCTGGAGGAGCTTGTTTTTGTATATGTGATTCAGCTCTTCAGAAGAAACTTGTGACTGTCATGTGGGATGTGTTTTAATGTTGTACAGTTTAATCGTATATTAGCAACAGGGTTGACTAGATGACTCCACTCTTCCAAGGAAAAATCATTCAAGATGTTTTCTCTAGGAGACTTAAAAGAGGAAAATATAAATGACTATTTTCTTTTGTAAGTACCCGTGTGTGATAAAGAAATAACAAAGCTTTTTCTACAAAATATATGAATAAATGATTCTCTCTCTCTCTCTCTCTTTTTTTTTTTCTTTCTCAGGTTGAGGTTTATGCTGTTAGACTTGTACTCCAGTTTTGTGGTTTTCTCTGATCGGTTTACAACTAGAAGGAACATTGTCAACACTGTTACGTGAGGCAGAGTTGGGAGTAAGGGAGGTCTCTCCCCTGAGAGGTAGGCACAGAGGCATCCCCAGGTCCCCCTTCAAGGGGGATGTGTTGCCCAGCAGGGGCCGGGAACAGTGCCACCAGCTGTCAGCTCCTTCCAGGTGGGCCCCAGCTGCTTGAACTGATTTACCCAAGGTCACACCCTTTCCATGCCCATGTCTGGTGACTGAGAAAAAAGTGGGGATATTTAGCATAACTGTTTTGGCCTAACTGGGGAAACCATGATGACAATAAATGCTTCCTCCAGATTTTGCTGTTGGGTTGCTCAAGGCTTTGTTGAGTGGATGTGGTAGCTCATGTCTTCCTCAAAGTGGTCCTGCCTCCTATCACATCCTTTTACAGATGTTAGACTCTTTTCTTAAAAAGATTTTTATTTATTTATTCATGAGAGACACAGAGACAGAGAGAGGCAGAGACACAGGCAGAAGGAGAAGCAGGCTCCATGCAGGGAGCCCGATGTGGGACTCAATCCCAGGTCTCCAGGATCAGGCCCTGGGCTGAAGGTGACGCTAAACCGCTGAGCCACCCGGGCTGCCCCAGATGTTAGACTCTAATCAACACCTTGCTCCCCAAACTTCTGGAGACTCTAACCTGTAACAGTTGAGGCTGGGGGTGTCACCAGAAAGCAGGCAATAAAGTGTGGGTTGGGAAGTGGGTCACACACTCCTGGGCTGGCCCCAAGGACCCCATCGCTGGTGGCAAGTAGAGTCCAGACACCGCCAGTACGGGTTGCCATTCAATTGTTACATCTCCCACAGGGGCAGGGGTGATTTGGTCAGGAGTCCCAGGGGGAGCAAATGCACCACTGGGTGCAATGTATCAAGCATTTGAGACTTGGAAGAAGGTAGATACAAGGATAATGGGATTCGGTGGCTATTGCTAAGTCCCAACCATGACTATAGAAAGTTAAGGAGCAGCTAAGGTGAAAACCAAGTATGAGATCAAGCTCTGAAAGCCAGGAGGCTCATTGGATATTCAAAGGTGCTCCTTCAGCCCGGCAGTGGGGGGGACAAGAAAAGTTTTAGACTTTTTCAGCTAAGAGATAGGACTCCATAAAAAATTAAGGCAGGTCTGCGTCAAGATTGGGGTCTCAGTTAGAAAAACTTTTAATCCTGACAGATGGAATGGATATATCTTGGTGACTGTCCCCAAAGATTTTGACATCTCAGACTCTGAACTTCCTAAGCCATTGGCCACCCTAGGACTGGCCTGATGGGCAGGCACGTGAATGGAGAGGCCACAGTGACAGAGATGCAGACTAAGAATATTTCCAAGAGCACATAAAGGCAATTCTCACCTTGCACACTAGTGCAGGATGGTAAAAATGACCATGCACCCAGGGGTGTCTGGGTCGTGCAGCTGGTTATGCGTCCAGCCCTTGGTTTCTTTTCTTTTCTTTTTTTTTTTTTTAAGATTTATTTATTTTATTCAGAGAGAGAGAGAGAGACTGAGAGGCAGAGGGAGAAGCAGGCTCCACGCAGGGAGCACCGACATGGGACTCGATCCCGGGTCTCCAGGATCACACCCCAGGCTGCAGGCGGCACCAAACTGCAGTACCACCAGGCTGCCCCAGCTCTTGGTTTCAGCTCAGGTCTTGATCTCGGGTCATGAGATGGAACCCTGTGGCAGGCTCTGCACTCAGCAGGAAGTCTGCCTGAGACTTTCTCTCCCTTTCCCTCTGCCCCTGTCCCCAGTGCATGCAGGTGCTCTCTCTAAGAAATAAATAAATCTTTAAAAAAAATGACCATGCACCCTGAAACCATGCAGAACAATCTTAATAGTCAATGGAAAAAGTTACAATTGTTCTGTGACTTTTTAAAAGCTTTGTCAAAATATTAAAAACTGTTTTACTGTTGGTTATAAATGTATAGGGAAATGAAAGACAATAGTACAACTAATATTTATTCAGTACACTATAACTTAAAACATGGGAATGCATAGAAACTAGTGGTTTACTCCTAGGTAAGTAAACTTAGCCAAAATAGTTTGGACACCTTATTATATAATTTTTGACACAGAAAGAACATCTTTCTATGCCTCTGTGGGGAACTGTTATGTTCCTTTCTAGGTCTGGATCAGCTCCCCACATTTTATGCTTTGTGCTTTCAATGAAATTGAAACTGAAATTGAATTTCATGAAAATTTTCAGAGTTGCTTCAGCATGACGTGTTTGCCAGGTCCACTTCCTCTGGGACATCTCCATCCTCTCTCTCTCTCTCTTGCCTCTTTCTCAATCCCTGTCACTACCTTCAGCCTTCACCCGGGGCCTCTGCTGTCCATCTCTCTAAAGGCTCCTCAAGGGCAGCTGGGTATGTGTTCCCACAGTCTGCTGTTTCTTCTGTAATTAATTTATAACTCAAATTTCACTTCCAGCATTGTCACTTTTGGAATTTTTTTGCTGCACTTTCATCTTTGTTGGCCAATTCTCTCTTTTGAGTATCCATTATTGTTGACTGTCCCGGGGGGGGGGGGGGGGGTTCTCCACAGGGAAGCAGGCAACACGACTGGATGCTCAGCTGCCTGTGTGTGAACTGAGCAAAGATGGGCAGTGAACAATTGTCAACTGATTTTGAAAGAAGTAATGTGATCAGTACTGATCATGACATGCAGCCTTCTAGTTACATAGCAATCTCTGGACTACAGAGCTAACATGGGGGTTTGCAATCTATGCAATTATGCACAGAGTACACTATTGAAATTGAAATTTGAACCATGGTTTTTAGGGGACTGGTGTTATTATTTAAATCATGGTAACTGAAGTTTCTGCATATTGAAACCATGTAAAGGCAAGGACTAACTGTATTTCCTTTTTTAAAAAGATTTTATTTATTTATTTATTTATTTATTTATTTATTTATTTATTAAGACAGCGAGAGCAAGCACAAGCAGGGGAAGCAGCAGAGGGAGAGGGAGAAGCAGACACCCCACTGAGCAGGGAGCACGATGTGGGACTCGATCCCAGGACCCTGGGATCATAACCTGAGCCAAAGACAGATCTTAACTGACTGAGCCACCAAGGTGCCCCAGGACTTACTGTACTTTCAACACTTGCGAAGACTGATCTACCTAGGCCACTGTCCAATGTCCAATTTGTCTGCAACAGAGACCGATACTGAGCCCCTCATGCCTCATTAGGACATTAGGCCCCTTCCATTTTGGAAGGGTCAGCAGTTTATTCCCACAGGACATATTCTGGTATGAGCTTTCCTCTCCTACCTGTAAAGCCTCATCCAACACCACTATCTGAGGACTTACAGAGTGTCTGACCCACAACAGATCCCACATTGTGTCAGACAAGGGAACTAACTTAACCAGGAAGGAGTTGCCATGACCATGGGATTCATCAATCCTATCACTCAAACATTGCAAGCCTGATGGGGTTGGAACAGCCTGCTAAAGATAGACCTAAAGTGCCAGCCAGAGACATTATTCTATGAGGATGCATCCTGCAGGGCACAACATGTGCATTGAACAATCTTTAGATAGCTTATATCCCCAATAGGAATAATAAATAAGCCCAATGGCCCCATTTACTCATCATTCTCAATGACCCACCTCTGAGGTACTTTGTGTTTCCTGTCCCCACATTGCTGGGCTTTGTAGGGAGGGTTACAGTTCCTTGACCCCAAAGAGGACTCACTTTTGCCAGGAGACCCAGCAGGAGAGCATTGAATCATAAGCTATAGCTGTTGCCCAAACACTTTGAGCTTCTTGTGTCCAAGGACTGGCAGGCAAGAAGAAAAGCCATCATTTTGGCAGGGGTGATTGACCCCAAGCATTAGGAGCAGGTAAGGCTATTATACCATGGTCAGGAATAAATATGGCCCAATCATGACTGTAAATGGACAGGTACACAGGAGCCTGACCTGAGAAGGAAATGGTGACCAGGACTCAGACCCCACATTGATGTTCTAGTCTAGTTCAAGCCTCCAGGTAAGACTCCAAGGCCAGAAGAGGTGATAGCCAAGGGTGAGGGGGATCTAGAATGGATAGTGAAGGAGGAAAATGATGTAGGTCAACTGTGGCCCAAGGCCAACTGTAGTGATGGGGGCAGGATTTGTTTCTCCAAAAGGGTATCTTAAGAATAGAGGCCATTGGAATCCTGGAGAAGCTGCTCTCTCAATCAATGCCCACAGAGAATGGATCCAAGCAGCATAAAGAGATGGAGGGTATGGGGATACACAGCCCAGAATCTCCCTTCAAGGAAGGACAGAGGTGCAGCCCAGCTGCAGGGAGAGCGGTCCATAAATAACCTCTGGTTGTCCTTTTCTTCAGAGTTGCCACAGCAGCAGAGAGCCATTTCACCTGAGCTCACACCTTTCTCTGGTGCCTAGTAAGGTAGGAGTGTAAACACCCAGCCCTTTCAATCTGATGCAGGACATAGATGGGCAATCCACACTTCAGGGCTCCCCACCAGGTTGAAAGCTTTGTGGCACTATATCACAGTTCAACTTCTGCTTAATCCTTCTCCTCCTCCCTGATACTTTTCTAAGTATTGATCCCTAATAAATATCTTATACCCCAAATTTCATCCCATGTCTACTACTTCTCCAACAATATGTGTCCATATCCTAAGACCTTTTTGTGTTAAACAATCCATCAAATAATTTTATTTCAGTTTTATGTTAGAAGTAACTTTTTAAAAAATTTATTCTGTGATGGTAAAGATGTTATAATTGGAGGAACGCTCTCAGTCTCCTAAATATAAACTCTCTACTAAACCAGATTGCAGAGATCACTATACTAAGTTGTGAATGATAATGCTGTTTATTTATACGATGTCTCACAATTTACAAAGCATTTTTATATTTACTGTGTTACTTGTTCAAACAGCTATTCCATGCACTAGGCAGATATTTGTATTCTCTCTTTTAAGAAAAAAAATTAAGATAAACTGCAGAATGTCTAGGCATAAATCCCAGAGAAAATTCCCCACCTGTGCTCAAAAAGAAAATACAAGGTTATTCATATAGGTGAAAAATTGAAATAGTGAAAGATTGGAACAACCTAAATGCCTATCAGTAAGGGAATAGATAAATAAAATGTGCCATATTCACAAATTACAAAACCATATAGTTAAAACAGATGAAATATAATACATAATTTATAAAACATATCAGGGCAGCCCAGGTGGTTCAGCGGTTTACTGCCGCACTCAGCCCAGGGCGTGATCCTGGAGTCCCGGGATAGAGTCCCACATCAGGCTCCCTGTATGGAGCCTGTTTCTCCCTTTGCCTGTGTCTCTGCCTCTGTGTGTGTGTGTGTGTGTGTGTGTGTGTCTCTCATGAATAAATAAATAAAATCTTTAAAAAAATAAAATAAAACATATTAAACCTCAATATAAATCTCTGAACATAATATTGAGTCACTGAACAGAAAATTTCAATATATATATATGCTATGATATCATTTAAGTAAATTTTTAAATAATGTAAAAACAATACTAAACATTAATACATGTATAGAACGTTTTAAGCATTTTTATTTTTTAAAAGCTTATTTATTTATTTATTTATTTTTAGTAATCTCTGCACCCAATATAGGGCTTGAACTCAAGCATCTCATGCTCTTCTGAGCCAGCCAGGCACCCCAAACGTTTTAAGTATTTTTAAATAGACTGATCAGATACGCGCTATACATCCCATAAGGTTTAAAGCGTAAAGGCAGGGAAGATCCCTTGCTCTGTAGGAATTTTTCTTTGATTCCAGGCACTTTTATGGCTGTATTGGGAGCTGGCAAAGAAAAATCCCATTGAATTACGGACGGTAAGTAAGCACAGCCTAGATTTTTTAAACTTCCAGCTCTTTACAGAGACCCATGATTCTCATTTCTCTTTCTCCAGGGCTAAGCCACTTCTTCCCACACTCAGATTTCTGACTCTAGAATACAACGTGTGCTCTATGAAAGTCTGAGGCAAAGGAATGCCCGCACACCTCAACCCTGCCAGCCCCTCAGCGGCACCACATCTCCATCATGAGGAGGTTTAGTTCTGGGGTTAAACCCAGTAATGGTAAGCACTAGTTATCCTGCCGCTCACCCAGCACTTGGGTCAGTTTTAGGGACCCTCTGTCTGCCCTCCCTGATTGTATAAAGAGAACAGCTGGGTGTGGTCCATGGACTCTTTCTTATTGAAAGTCATTTAATTAGAATGGGAAGTCCAGGGCAGCCCCGGTGGCGCGGAGGTTTAGCGCCGCCTGCAGCCTGGGGTGTGATCCTGAAGATCCATGATTGAGTCATCGGGCTCCCTGCATGGGGCCTGCTTCTCTCTCTGCCTGTGTCTCTGTCTCTCTCTTCGTTCTCTCTGAATAAATAAATAAATAAATCTTAAAAAAAAAGAAAGAAAGAAAGAAAGAAAAAGAATGGGAAGTCCATTGAAAACCAACTCAGGGAGCAAGGCACACATGTCTTCCTGGCTCTTGATAATGCCCAATTCTTTATTTTTTTTTAAGACTTTGTTTATGTATTCATGAGAGATACAGAGAGAGAGGCAGAGGCACTGGCAGAGGGAGACTCAGGTTCCCAATGGGGAGCCTGATGGGGGACTCAATCCCAGGACCCTGGGATCATGACCTGAGCCACCAAGGCACCCCTGAGCCACCCAGGCACCCCGAAAATGCCCAATTCTGGATTGCTACTGGTATTTCTACCTTGTTCAGTAGGGCTGAGCACTGAGCTCAGAGATAAGCAAGAAGGTACAATTATCTTTCCTAGTCTGAACAAGGCAAGTCTCAATGCTTCCTCAGGAAAGCAAGGACTTGGTCCCTTTTGCATAAACTGCTGGGGCATGCGGTGCTACAAGAGTACCCAGAATCTATTCCAAACTCTCTGAGATTTGGCTCGATCTGATTTATTTATTCGTGATAGAAGGATAGAGAGAGAGAGAGAGAGAAAGGCAGAGGAGGAGGGAGAAACAGGCTCCATGCCGGGAGCCGGACGCGTGATTCGATCCCGGGTCTCCAGGATCGCGCCCTGGGCCAAAGGCAGGCGCTAAACCGCTGAGCCACCCAGGGATCCCTGATTTATCATTCCTAAAGTCCTCTTAGCAGTATGTATTTCTTGCCTTTTTTTATTTTAAGCCCCTGTTCTTGTGCTCGCTTCGGCAGCACATATACTAAAGCCCCTGCTCTAACCAGGCTTCTGAGTTACATCTCATTTCTCATAGGTGGAAATTATTAAGGCGTCTGAGATCATCCCAACTGTAAGAGTTTGCAATCCAGGGAATAAAGAGAGCAAAAAATATTCTGTCAAAATATTTTAAATATTGAATTTTAAGAAGCAATTTTTGAGGCTTTGAGACACTAATGTATTCTTTACATCAAGTTCAACCAAAGGCATCACAGAGAGCAGAGAAGATTGTTTCATTACTGAGAATGAAGTTCACCTCTATTTCACAAGACTGGGACATTTGAGAATTAGGACAGGGTTTGCAAAGCACTTGCTAGTTTGCCTGGCTCATATTAGGTACTTAATAAACTCAGTTGCCACTCTGTTTTGCTTATACCAAATTAACTCTTCCAGTTAAGAAGATTCTTTAAAGAAGAAGAAGAAGAAGAAGAAGAAGAAGAAGAAGAAGAAGAAGAAGAAGAAGAAGATTCTTGCTCTCTCTAGAACAGCCCTTGTCACAGGTTATGTGCAAATAAAATTACCTGGGGCTTTTGTTAAATTGTAGATTCTGGCTCAGTGGGTCTGGGATGAGGTCTGACCATCCAAATTTCAAGCCAGCTTCCTGGTGTTGCTGAGGTTGCTGAAATGAGATCCATTTGAACTATCAAGGTTCTACCTTAGGGGTTAAAATTGTCCCTTGTCCTAGGGCGTCTATCTGACTGGCTCAGTTGGAAGAGTGTGTGGCTTTTTTTTTTTTTCTCTTTCATTTCATTTCAGGTCAGACTTTTTTTTTTTAAGATTTTTTTATTTATTCATCACACACACACACACACACACACACACACACAGAGAGGCAGATACATAGACAGAGGGAGAAGCAGGCTCCATGCAGGGAGCCCGATGTGGGACTTGATCCCAGGACTGGGGGATCACGTCCTGAGACAAAGGCAGATGCTTAACCACTGAGACACCCAGGCGTCCCTCAGGTCAGATTTTTGATCAACATCATATGATAGCATGTGACTCTTGATCTCAGAGGTTGTGAGTTTGAGTACCACATTGGTGTAGAGATTACTTTTTTTTTCTAAGATTTTATTTATCTATTTGACAGAGAGAGAGAGAGCACAAGTAGGCAGAGCAGCAAGCAGAGGGAGAAGGAGAAGCAAGCCTCTCACCGAGCAAGGAGCCCTGATGCGGGGCAGACCCTTAACTGACGGAGACCCTCAGATGCCCCTAGATATTACGTTTTTACAAAAGGATCAGTCCTACTTATTTCCACCTGACAGTTGTGAATATGTTGTTTCATCCCACGTGCCTTCTTCTACCCCAATCACCTTTTCAGATCCTCCATAACTTTCAAGGAGTATTTTAAGCCCCACTCTTGATAAAAGCTTCTTCCCCAATTTTTGCAGCCCTAAATGATTAATATCATCTCTGAAGCCCTGAATCAAATTTAATAAGACTGAAGAGTAATTGGTTAGTTAACCTAAAAAGTTAAAGTGGGAAAATAATTTAAATATACCTGCTTTAAACTTTTAATACAAACATCTAAATATACATTTTTTGACCAAAAATTTTTTTTACATGAGGCCTGTTCAAGTAGGTCTTCCTTAAGAAGCGTTTTGCTTCAGCTTTCTTCCAATGCATCCCTATCACACATTGTTTAATTCCACTGGGTCTGACATTTTTTTCTCAAATTTCCACAGATTGCCTGGCTACACTAATCTGATCACATTTTTTTTTAAATGACTTGCCTTCATTTATTTAATTGTTCCATAGCCACTGCAATGCTTTCTTTTTGCCCCCAGATTTCACTGGCTTCATAATATTTAAGTTACATTAGGTAGTTACAAGAAGCACAGAAACAGTGCTGGAAACCAACACAACCAACTGTTGCTAAAAGTATGATTCATCCATGAGAGTGGAAGGGGGAGGGGCAGGTGGGACCTGGCAAAGATGCCCCTCTCCTAATCCCAGGAACATATGAATGTTACCTTATATGGCTATGAAAATTCATACAGGGAAACCTCACTTCTCATAGACTCCAGAGGCCAGAAGGGGGAGCCCACAGGCACTACCACTTGATATCAGCTACAGACCCCAACAGGAAGAATCTGCAATTAAGGACCTCAACAGGAAGAGAGGCATGTTGCTAGTTGATGCTGCTTTACTACTCCAGCAAGAGGAAGGAAGATTTTTCTCTTTGCCTGGCAACAGCCCAGACAATGATACAGTCACAATCCAGCCAGTGAAAAGCCACTGCAATTTGAATTCCCAGTTTATTCCAATGGACTCTTTGTTTATAACAGCCTCCTCAACTTCCACCTTTCTTCCATAAAAGAGCGTTCCTCTCCCTTGTTCTCTGGACTTGCCTCTGGTTTTTGCTATAGCTTGCTTGTTCTGACTTGCAAATTCTCTGCTATTCTCAAACCCATGCTGCTGGTAAAATAACTAGCTGTTTTACTCGTAATGGCAAATGGGATTTGCAGATGCGAGGAAGAGAAGGATTTTGAAATGGGGAGATTATCCTGGGTTATCTGGATGACCCCAACATAATCTCTTATAAGGGTCTTTAAAAGAAAGAGGCAGTTGGTGGTATAACATATAACATTTACAAACAAGAAGTCGGAGTGACATGAGGAAGGCGCCATGAACCAGAATACAGAAGTTTTCTAGAAGCTGAAAAAGGGAAGAGAACAGATTTCCCCCCTCATAACCTCCAAAGGAACTATCCTGGCCCAACACTTGCCCTTAGCCCAGTGAGACTGATTTAGGACTTCTGACCTCTGGAGTTGTAAGATAAGAGAACTGTGTTTTAAGCCATTAGGGCTGCAGTAATTTGCCACAGCCTTCCATGGGTACTAAGACAGGACCCAGGGGTCCTGCTCTGGAGAGGTACTCAGAGTGCTGTGGGCAGAATGGTCCTGAGGAAATATGTCAGTCTGCCTGGAAACTGCAGTCAGTGAAGAGTAATCAAAAGTGCTTCTACTGTAATTAATTTGGAACTGTATTTTGCTCACTAATTCTTTCATATGTCTAGCCAGACAGATGGAGAGATTTTTGAGGGTATCAATATATTCTTTTGCCGGCTTTGCATCTTGAGAGATAGCATTTTAAGTCAGGAACTGATCACTTTAGTTGTTTATAATTAAAAGATGGTCTGTGTGGAATGTTTGTGGCTTAATCCTAAGATTAGTATATTTAAAAATTGTTTTCCCTGTCAAGAAAATTGGATTCTCTACTGTGCTAAAAAACCTTTAAACTAGGAGACCTGAGATGGAGGACATATCACAAGGTTTTGGAGGCCTACCAGCCTGCTTTCTGCTATTGCCAACACTATGGTCTGGGACCTGGTAGGGAACCTCTCTTCATTCCTTCATACTAAAATAGTAATTATAATAGTATACATCTAGTAGTCTTGTTGGGAGGAATAAATAAAATACAAAAAAAAATTATTGGTCTATAGGTACACAAACAGTGCTAGTGGATTCTTGCCATTGTGTGTTGGTTGATAGAGATAATGTTCTAGAATGGTGTGAAGGAATAAAAGGATACCCATAATGACAGTGCAGATCATCAGATCTTTTATATTTCAAAGTTAGAAGGACTCTTAGGGGTTGGCAAACTATGGCCCATAGACCAAATTGGCCTGCTTCCTGTTTTAATAAATAAAGTTTTATTGGAACACAGCCATTCATTTACTTGTTTTGTATGGCTGCTTTTGCACTACAGCAGCAAAGCTGAGTACTTGTTACAGAGACTTTATGGCCTGTGAGATCTAAAATACCATCTGGCCTTCTACAGAAAAGTTATGACCACCTGCTCTTGAACACCTAATTTTATAAATAAGTAAGAAAGCCTCAATAAGATAAGCAATTTGGTCCAAAGTCACATGGTTAATTAGGGACAGAAGCAGGACTATTACTCAGATGCCTTGACTCCCAGGACAAGGCCTATATAAGGCAGAGAAAATGGCACTTCCATGAATCCAGCTCAAAATGGGGTCCTTTGGTGGAATTTAGCTCTGATCTAGGTTTCTTGGGAAAAGATTGCCAGGTGTCCTCCCAACTCCCCAGTTGGTTCACATCTTCACATCCTCACACATGCCAACTTGAAGACCTGCCCTAGAAGAAATGTTAACATAGAAGTAGAACTACAAAGGTAAATACAAAGCCAGGTATTATATTTTTAGTTTGTAATTCATTTTTCCGCTAGATGGTTTAAAATGCAAATGCATAAGCAATAATTATAGATCTACATCAATGGGCACATAATGCATAAAGATGTAACCTGTGAGGATAACAACATAAAAGGGGAATGGAGTTGCACAGAAGCAGGGTTTTTACGGAATCCATTTAATTCAAAGCTGATTATTGTGTGTTTAAGAGTTGAATTGTGACCTCCAGACTAATTACTAAGAATATGACTAAAAACAAACACACACACACAAAAAAAATAAAAAATAAAAAATAAAAATAAAAAATAAAAATAAAATAAAAAAAAATAAAAAATAAAAACAAACACACAAAACATTAAAAAAATGGAAAAAGAAATAAGAAATGAATCAAAACAGTACACTACAAAAAAAAAAAAAGGTCAAACACAAAAGAAAAGCAATAATGGAGGAGCTGAGGAGTATTGATTTCCTTCCCAGATTCTTCTCTTGATTTTAACCTTTGTGTTAATGACTGCAAAACAAGATGAAAATTAGACACTGCCTATTGAAGAACATTTTGCAATGCAACTGGGTGTCACAAAATAAAAGTCATTGCTCATTCCTCAGTGCCTCTCACTGATTCCTAATTACTGTAACTTTTCTCTCACCAGTGGACTGGCCTGCTGGCACTTCCAGTAGTTCTTTGGGCAGCACCAGCACTGGTTTAATACATTTCTTTAAGTTTTATTATGCCATTTGAAAGATTTTTGAGTTAACTTTCTTGTGTTGGTTTTGACCATGATCTTACATGTCCTTCATGGAAAAAATTCAAAATACCTGAAGAAGTTCAAGTAGACAGTGAATGAAAGGAAACTGCCTTGTCATGTCAGGGTCTATGATAACTGATGTTAGCATCTGCAATTCTTGAGCCCTTTTCAATAAAATTGGGTGTTAGTGAAACGATATTTGGAAAAGTCTGGGCTCTTTCTGCATATGATAGAAAACCCAGTGTAAGTTAAGACAAGAATGGAGCCTGTTGCTTCAAGGGACTGGTAAGTCCAAGGCTTCAGGCACTCAAACTATGGCATCAGGATCTCTAGGTCCCCCCAACTCTGGGTTCTTCTACTTCTCTGTTGGCTCATTTCTGAGATAAGTGCTCTCTGTCTCAGAATTTAGTCGGCAGCAATAATCAATAATGTGGTAGTAATTGGCAGGTGGGGTAGGCAGATTGCTGCAGCTCTTTCAGTTTCACATCCTTCCAGGTTCCAGGTTCAGGTAGAAAGGCAAAGTCCTAGGACTCATTCTGACTGGACTGGTCATGGTCCTTGAGGATTTGGGATACTGATGTCCAGGCCTGTCCTAGAGTTGGTCAGAGCCACACTTAGAGCATAGGGCAGGAAGTAGGGGCAGGGGTGGCTCCCTTAAAGGAACTCAGAGTATTACCAATGGAAAGGAGCATGGATGCTGGTGGCCTCTACACGCCTTCCTATGTGGAATGCCAGATGGCAAGAATGTCCATACATTCTTCACTTGGATGTTCCAGAGGGGAGATATTGGCCAAGAGGGGAGTCAGAGTCCCAGGATGTTAGAAGTGGCTGTGTCCTCAGGGACCCTTTCCTCCAATCCCTTCATTGTGGAACTAAAGAAGCTGAATCCAGAAACATTAATGACATCCACAAGGTCACAACTTCTTTGTAGCATTTGGTTGGAAGGTAGGGGAGTCCAGGTATTCCAACCCTTCATGCACACCACTTTACTAAGTATCCCTAGCAGAAGGGGTTAATAGAACTTCCTAAGTGCCTTAAGATAAAAATCTTTCTCAGCAATGGACAAAGATTATAACATATTTTCTCTACCTCCCCATATGCCCAATAAGATTTTAAAGTAGATATTTGTATATGTACATGTGTAACACACATAGATTTATATGTATACATGTGTATTTAGATATTGCATAGATATATGTATGTGGGTGTGCATATACATACACATATGGTAAGAGAGAGAGAAAGAGAGAGATTGATTGTATTTTAGACTCATGCTTGAGTAGAAACACTTAAATAAATGTGTTTTTTTTTTCCTTCAAAATGCATAGTTATAATTATCGTCCAACGCCAGGGAGAAGGAATTGATTATCTCCAAGTTCCCTCACAGTTTGCGTTATTTTTATTGATTTTTCTGAAGCTCATTTTCAAACATCTGAGTAAATATACAAAATAAATATTCCTCTTAAGTCATTACTATTGTTGTTGGGGCTGGAAGCCAGGCCCTTGCATCTGTCCCCTTTCCCATATGCATCAGTAAAGTGCCAAGTGAACAGATGGCTTGTGCGCTCTGCTGAAAGATCTGGTGAGCTTGGGCTGTGTTTGGCTACAGAGTCACAGATGTGGCCGGGTACTGCATTACACTGGAGGCTCATATAGGAGGAACTCGTTTGACTATATCATAGTGGGACAGTGGAAAAGACCCTAAACTGAGGACATGAACATGGAAATCTCACACTGAGACAGCAAGATGTTTGTTCCTCTGATTTAAGAGACATCAAATGAATGTAATCCAATAATGAAACAAGGGTACAAGGCCTAACATTTGGCTCTTTTTTTCCCCTCAGATAATCCAACATACAACATATCCTACCAAAAATAAGCCTTCTTAACACCTCCTTCTCCACATTAGCTGCTCACCTGGCCTCTTCACTGTGGTCAGCTAGTCATGACTACAGTTTTTAGGTGTAGATCACATAAATATCTAAAGGGGTCCTTTGACTTACAGCTTTTTTTTTTCTAGATTTATTTATTTTATTTTAGAGAGAGAGCAGGAGGAGGGGCAGAGGGACAGAGAGAAGCCCAAACAGATTTCCCACGGAGCAAGGAGCCCAATGCGGGGCTTGATTCCACAACCCTGAGATCAGGGCCCAAGCCAATATTAAGAGTTGGACACTTCACGGGCTGACCACCCAGGTGCCCTGACTTATGGCTTTATAAATGTATATAATAAAATGAACTTGGTACAGATGTTTTGGAAGACAGGTTGGCAACTTCTTACAAACTAAACATACTCTTACCACACTGCCCAGCAATTGTGCTTCTTGATATAATATGTACCCAAAAGAATCAAAAGCTAGGACGCCTGAGTGGCTCCGTCAGTTGAGCGTCTGCCTTCAGCGGGTCATGATTCCGGAGTTCTGGGACGGAGCCCCACGTGGGATCCCCAGCCCCAGGATCACACCTGAGCCAAAGGCAGACACTCAACCACTGAGCCACCCAGGCATCCCGATATTAGAAGCTTTATTCATGGGACGCCTGGGTGGCTCAGTGGTTAAGCGTCTGCCTTTGGCTCAGGGCATGATTCCGGGGTCCCAGGATCGAGTCCCACATAGGGCTCCCTGCATGGAGCCTGCTTCTCCCTCTGCCTGTGTCTCTGCCTCTCTCTTTGTGTCTCTCATGAAAAAAAAAAAAAAAAAGAAGCTTTATTCATAATCACCAAGACATGGAAGCAACCAAGAGGTCTTTCAGTAGATGAATAGATAAACCATGGTTCATCCAGACAATAGATTTATTCAACACTAAAGAAATAAACTATCAAGCTACAAAAAGATATGGAAGAAACTTAAATGCATATTATTAAGTAAACAAAGCCTATCTAAAAGGCTACATGGTGGATGATTCCATCTAAAATCATAAGATCAATGGTTGTCAGAGGATGAGGGGGGATAAATAGGCAGAGCACAGAGGATTTGGGGTGTATAGTGAAAATATTCTGTATGATACTATAATGGTGGATATATATTATTACACATTTGTCCAACCCACAGAATGTACGCCACCAAGAGTGAACACAAAGATTAACTATGGACTCTGGGTGATGATGACATGTCTATGCAGGTTTATCAATTGTAAGAAATGTACCACTGGTGGAGGATATTGGTAATGGGAGCAGGATGTATATGGGAAATCTCTGTACCTTCTCCACAATTTTTCTGTGAAGCTGAACATATTCTAAAAACAATAAGATTTTTAAAAAAGATTTTATTTATTTATTCATGAGAGACACACAGAGAGAGGTAGAGACATAGGCAGAGGGAGAAGCAGGCTCCCTGTGGGGAACCTTATGCAAAACTCAATACCAGGACCCTGGGATCATGACCTGAGCCCAAGGCAGATACTCAACCACTGAGCCACCCAGGTGCCCCCCCCAATAAGATCTTAATAATACAAATAAATAAATAGATAAAATGAAATCTATGCAATAGCCACCAGTTAAATTTAAGCTCCTTATATTTACTCATTTATTCTAAAAATATTACTGAGTACTTCCTACATTCTAGGTATGGAGCTACTGAGCTAAGGGCAGGAAGCAACACTACAAATAATACACAATTGTTTTTAGATGAACCCATCCTCCCCCTTAAGTGAATTGGTAAAAACCCTTAGATATTCTGATCCAGAAGTCTCTCTGTGTGGTTCAACTCAGCTCCTTTTTTCTGTAGTCCAGTGAAACTTTTCTGCCTCACTCAAGAATTTGGGCTGTCAATGGCTATTAATGCCAACTGTGGAAAATTCTCTCTCAGTTTGTACATAAAGACCAAATTCAGTTCAGCTATCTCTTTGTCAATAATATTCATTAATACTAGCTATGGCAGGAATCCACATACTGCTGGAATTTAGGAAATCTCTACTCTTTCAATATATATTTTTCACAGTTTAGACTATAACCATGTGTCCTGCCAGCCGCTGTGCCTGGAAATGCAGCTCTCATGGTCCATCAGAAAGTTGGTAGGGTATTGAGAAGGCTTTCACAATCACTCACTCTTTGAAGGAAGTGAAAATCTTCTAAGTTGAGAACAAATTCCAGGTACTTTAATTACCTGGAAGAGTTTCCTCTATTGCTAAGAAGGTCTTGAACTCTATGATACTTCCTATTCAACACCACTAGAAGCTTCCTCTAAAGTTGCCATTCTTTTGACTCCCCAGATTGCTATAGTTACAATCTGAAGTAGGGGGTTGCTAATATTAAATACTTTGTTTAGTGTACTACATGGGATCTAGACAGTCCTGGGGTGGGTAATTGAGAGAAGGTCAAGGTGTTTCATTATGAACTTCCCATGAAACTCTTCAGGACCTTATGCCAATCCCCCCTGCTCCCCTGACCTGCTCAAATGTGCAGACTGTTCAAGCTCCAGCTCAAGCCCACTTGCCACAAGCCCACTTGATGAATTTTTAAGAAAATGTTTTATTTTCAACAGTCATATTTAAGGTCAGGGGTACAGTCTTGGAAACTGCATAGAGTTGATAATTTAGGATGGCAGATTTGGATAATCTGAGTCAAGCAATCTGCAGTCCCGGCTCTAGAAAGTTATCTGAAGGCTGCTTCTTCTCAAATTCATTCCTCATGATTACCAAGACTTGATCAGGTCAGCTTTGCCAAAATTGGCCAGGTTATTTATGTATTTAATAGAAGAAAACTGTCCAAATTATTTATCTGGTAAATATCACTATTCCCTGTCTGTTCTGGAGTTCCAGGATCAAGGCACCCAAAGTCATCAAACTTGGTATCCCTTAGTGGGGGGTTGGATAAATAAGGAGGTGGGCCGCATACTGTGGAATTCTGTGCAGCAGATAAAACAACAAATGAGATGAATGGACAATAGTCTTAACTCTTTAAAACGTAGTACTGGGTGCGAAAAAAAAATAGTGGGAAAAAAAAAACATAAAGCATATACACACAAAGCACTGTATTTATAAGATGAAGGCCTATTTAAGGAACATAGGAAACACATGAAGGGGGAGGGTTGGTGATAAAGGGGAAAAAGAAAATACAAGAGAAGCTTTGTTGAAATTGTGATCATAAGGTAGTGTGAACCAAGGATGAAATGGAATCTTCTGAGGTCTCAAAAAAAGGCATCAATAAATAATAGTTTTCAGAAAAATCATCCTATAAATTAGTGTTTCCCAACAAGGTTCCATGGTACTTGAGCATTCTAAAAGATGTAAACAGGTATCCTCCAAAAGCAGATTCTATGATCAAGCACATTTGGGAAAATTAGGCTAAACAAAGCTAATCAGGGTTCTTCACTTTGGGTGTTCTCAGAGCATATAACACATAGTGTAATCCAAGATGGATATATGCAATATTTCCCAAACTTCTTTGGCCTTATAATGCTCTTTGCCAAATGTCATTTTTGCAAAGCACAGAGCAGGAAATGCTATTCTAAACAATTACCCCAGTTAACTTTCTTCCTTCAGGACAATCTTTATAATCTATCCCTACCTGTACTCCAGCCTTCATCTCTGCCATGAAGCACCTTTGCAGCCCACAATAATGCCTATTCTGATTTTATTGCTGCAACTCTCTGGCCTTTGGACAAAGACCAACGAGCAATAACGTCAGAATACTTCACTGTTGCTGCAAAAATACTTACCGCAGCACTAAGATCAGAACAGCAGGCAAACTTTACTGTTGCTTCTGTATAGACTGTTTGCTTTCTTAAGGGTGAATTTGACATAATTGTTCACTACATCCTAGCTTTTGGTTAAGTTGGCTTGACTATATTACAGGGAAGGTCTTTTCAGCCAATCATTTTACCCCAACTATTCAAATCAGATCAAAGTAATATTTACTGTCTGTTTTTCTCACTGGCAGATGAGGGTGGATGAGTCCTATTTACAAAGCATCCTAACAGTCACAGGGGGAAAAAAAGCTTTCTTCACAATGTTTTGATGCCTTAATAAATTTAAAGAAAAATGAGGGGGTGGAATAAGGAGCTTGCAAGCTTTTAAACACAGTTTCAAGTCAGTCAAATGGTTTCTTAGCTTTGCCTAGCTCAATTCATCACTAGTATTCAATGATGATGATGAAAAGGATGAGGATGGAGGTGGTAGTGGTAGCTACTTTATAAAGTCCATACTTCAGGCACGTCCTATGCTAAGCATGACTTCTACCTTCATGGGTTTAACAAGTGAGGTCACTAAAAAGCACCTCTGACCAAAACTGCCTTCCCCACCTGCCTCCCATAGACCTAAAATTACCATCTTTGTATACCAGTTCCTACAGCCCCTTCTACACTTGTAAACATGCCACAAGTACACTTGGTGATGCCTTTGTATAAATTTGTTTATTGTGGACTTTTAAAAGTCACCCACCAGAAGACGGTCAAATATTCAGTTTTGATTGTGGTGTGAGGGAGTACTCTTTGTGAGAACAGAGATAGATTTTAAAAAAGCAATCCAGTTTTTCCTCCTAGTTTTTACTTAATTGATAACTTGACATTCACTAAGAGCTCACTATTTATAAAAGATACATTCAAGGTCCCTAGAATTTTAAAGATCAATATAGGAGGTGCCTGCATGGTTCAGTCAGTTAAGCATCTGCCTTTGGCTCAGGTCGTGATCCCAAGGTCCTGGGCCTGAGCCCCGTGTCAGGCTCCCTGCTCACGGGAGGCCTGCTTCTCTTTCTCCTCCCCACTCATGTGTGCTCTCTCTCTTTCTCTCTAAAATAAATAAATAAAATCTTAAAAAAAAATAAAGATCAATATAGATTGCAATCTTTGCAGTTAGCACTTATCAAGAAGGCAATCATAATTATAATATGATACAACTGCTTTAATACATAATTCAGCCCAGATGCTCAACACAAAGGAGCTGCTTTTTTCTCCCTGTTCCTCTGTGGGAGTCAAAAAAAGCTTCACAGAGAAGCAATTTATCTTGGAGAATAAGTAGGAATCTTCCAGGCAGAGTAGGAGATGACAATGGTGTGCTAGTCAATGTTTAACAACTGGAATTCCATGGTGGTGGTGGGGGGATGTATAGGATTTGCTAATTTCCATGGTGTACATTTTCCTACAGAGTCAGATTTCAAGGTACCAACGTGATGCCACTGAACAGAGTTGGGACTAGAGATGTGCCTGAGCTAGTAAGAGCCAGCTCCAGCATACCACTGGAGGATCAGATAGAAGGAACAGCACAGGCTAAGGCATGGAGGTCTCAAAAAGTCTGGTGATCAGTCAGCTATTGTCCTGAAGATTGTGATTTAGAGTCTGGAAAGGAGATGGAAAAGAGGAAGCTTGCACAGTTTGAACCAGATAATCCATAAAGACTAGGTAGGTGTAGTCTATGTACGGGGAAACAGATCCTGAAAGAATTTGGAAAGTGGTTTGGAAAGAGATTTAAAAAGGCATTAAAGTTCTGGAATTTTCTCTTTTATGCAACTGATAGCAAGTTAAACCATCCAGGATTTACCTCTAAATGTTAGCGACAGTATGGAGGAACTACCGGAGGACAGAGAGACTGGAGGGAAGGTGACTGATTAATAAATTTTCAAAACAGTCTTGAAAATGTCCCTAAACTGCCAATACCTGGCATCTTTGGGCCACAGCTCAGCCATTTCAATCATACTCATATATATCCCATCTCATGGGGTTCTTTAACTCAGTTCTCTGGAAAAGGACAAAAGGAAATAAACATTTTTAAAACCTTACTAAACGATACAATATAGCACGTGTCTTTCTTAAACATAAATGTGTATATTTTTATATACAGTGAATTCTTTCTTTTATGAATCCCTGTTCCTCCACAACAGGGACTATTTTATCTGCTTCTGCTTATCTTCTTGTTACTAATTCTTATTGCCTCTTCCTGAGTATCACACTGGTCCCATTAAACTTCCATATTTGTGATACAGTTGCTTGATGTTCAATTACACAAGTGCTCACCTTCTGTAAACACACACAAGTTTGTTTTTGCAGCTGCAGCACCCCTGCTGCTCATTATGCTGAGCCAGATTTCCTAGGTGGGAAGTGCTGTTGCTGAACTCAGCATCTATCTCACTTTTGAGATATCACACTTTTTCAGGCCTCTTGGCCTAAGCCACATTCCTAGCCCCCAGTAACATGGCCCGGGGTACTGATGACCCTGTGTCTCTGTTAGCTGACCAGCTGGAAGGCTCCCTGACATAGTTCTAGTTCCCTGGTCAGTAGTGGTCTATCAGATGGTCACGTACCTGCCACGTGTTACGGTGATGCTCTCCACGTACACGCTTTTATCCTCGTGAGTGGTCCTGTGTTTTACAAAGGGGTGGTGAGTGTGAGAGTGTCTGCAGAATCCCATATCATCTCTCCTTCTTTCTTATTTTTTCCCGTTTTCCTTACCCTACTGTATTTGGCATCAGAGTCAAACATTTATTACCAAAGGCTGCATTGCCCAGCTCCCTTAACTCTTGTGCCACCAGCAGGTGGGTTAGCAGAGGCAATAGGAGAGCTCAGGAGGTGAGCGAGGGGTGGAAAAGTCCACTGCTGCTTCATTCCCTCTCAGCCTAACCTCTGAGCCAACAAGGAAATTTGGCTCACTTCCTCCCACACATGCTAACCCATGTCTCTGCCACACTGGAATGCAGCGGTTCAAAGCATGAACCCTAGAGTCTGACCACCTGATGCAAACCTTGCTTTATCACCTGCCAGAAGCATGACCTCAGTGGGATTGCCAGATTTAGCAAAAACAAACAAATGCAAAACAGGAGACTCATTTAAAGTGGTCAGATAAACTATGAATACTCTCTAGCATAAGTACCTCCCATGCAATGTTTATACTAACCTATTATTTGTTATTGATCACATTTAACTAGCTGTTCTGTGTTTTATCTGGCAACCCTAGACCTCAGGCAAGTTCCTTCACTTCTCTGTGTCCAAATTTCCTTATCCAAACTTGAGAATAATGAGGCTGTCTGCCAGAAAGAGTTGTTATCTTGAGGATTAAATGACATATATAAAATGTTAGGAACCTGCCTAAGGCACACAACTAATAAATGTTATGTGGATATTCAACATGGTATAATGGAATGCATGGACTTGGGAGTCACGTAAGACCAGATTCAATGTGACCTTGGGCAAGTTAAGCTTCTAGGTGTCTCAGTCCCATCATCTACAGAATGGGGATATAGTTCTTACCTAATGTTGTTGAGAGGAGTAAATAAAACTATACCTGGAAATCATTTAGCACAATGCCTGGCTCATAGTGAATATAACCGGTAGTAATCTATGTAATATACAGTCATAAGAATACCATCCTCACTCCCTTCATAAGCCATCTTTTCTTTTTTCATGTAAGCTTTACTCCTGACATGGGGCTTCAACTCATGACCCCAAGATCAAGAGTCACATGGTCTACAGACTGAGCCAGTGAGTCGCCCCTCTGGGAGCTACCTGTGCTATGAGGCTTTTCCATCCTATTCCAATAAGCACTGATTTCACTTCCCCTGAATTTCTGCAGTCCTTGCTGATTTTACCAGCAACTGAACCCTTGACTCTATCCTGCCATGCACTGTTTGCTAACTGTTCCATTTAAGGATGCCTTATCTCATGGGTCAGATCCTGGACGGCTCTTTGTTTAACTTTTGCCTTTGGTGCTGGGCACCATTTTCAGTACCTATCTTTTGATTGATTTTTTAGTGCCATCATCATGGATGTGAGGACCAAAAGAGAGTCAAACTTGCATATCCAATGATCTACTTTCTCAGGTGGGCAGTGCAGACTCTCTTCTGCATGTGGAACCCCTGGAGAAACAATACAAAGTGTCAGGGCTACCACTGTCATGAGCTTGATCAAGCAAACCCTTACGTTGCTTGGTTTCTCCAAGTCTCTGGCACTGGTAGGCTCCTCTCAAATCTTGCTGGTTAGGCTTAAGACATGAAGATGTTCAGCATATGGGTACTGAACAGATCAATGATAACACATTGGAAACAGCCTCAGTACCTTAAGAAGGGACAAAACCAGGAGGTTTCAGTACATCAGAATAGGGTAATGATAGTAAAACCTCTATACCAGTGATTCTCAACTTGGACTTAATATTATAATCACCAGGGGAGCCTTAAAAATGACCAAGATTCTGACTTAGTTGGTCTGGGTGGGGGAGCCTAGCTATCTGGAGTTTTTATTTTTAAATTTTTTATTTATTCATGAGAAACACACACACACACAGGGGGGGCGGGGAGAGAGAGTCAGAGATACAGGCAGAGAGGGAGAAGCAGGCTCCATGCAGGGAGCCTGACGCGGGACTTGATCCTCGGTCTCCAGGATCACACCCCGGGCTGAAGGCGGTGCTAAACCACGGAGCCACTGGGGCTGTCTCGCTTTCCGAGTTTTAAAAGTTCCTCAGGTGACCTAAATGGGAAGCTGTGGCTGAGAAACTCTGCTTATACTGCTTCAAATGAAAACCAACAACCTGCCTAATATGTGATTTTTGCTTAGTATGGAATACGAAATTGGCAACAGGTTGAGACCTAAATACTTTTTTTTTTTTTTTTTTGCTTCTGGACAGTAGATAAAACAACTCTAAAATGACTTGATGTTCTTCCAAATTACTGTGTAATTAACTATCACTGAACAAACTTCTGGAAAGGCTTTGCCAATGACATATTCCTATATCCTGTTCAGCGACAAATGGAGAGCCAATTTTCCAGTGTGGGATAAACTCTGGTTTGTGGGAACTGATTACTAAAATCACCTGGTAGCCCACGAAGGCAGGAGCCCGGATCACAAAACTATACTGTTAGAGCTGGATGGGACACAGGAGCAGAACTTTCTGCACTTGAATGTGCACACAAATCACCTGGGGTCCTGTCAATGCCCACTTGCTGACTCAGTGGATCTGGGGGGAGGCTTGGGAGTTTGAATTTCCAATAAGCTCCCAGCTGGTTCCAGGACCACATTTTGATAGGAAGGCCTTGGAGTAAATTTGCCTTAAGGAGCTTTTAAAAATTTCTGGTGCCTAAGCCCCAACCCAGACCTAGTGAATCAGAATCTCTAAGCATCAGCATTTTTTCAAAGACCCCCAACTGATTCTATTGTGTAGCCAAAACTGAGCACCACCCACCTGGCAGCTGAGGAAATTGAGGCCCATAGAGGTGAAGGGGTAAAAGAGCCAGCTGAGGGTCCCTATACTTTGAATCCAGCACCTAGCACAAAAATCTTCTTCCTCTTCCTCTTCCATTGAGACAGAAAGTAGATTAGCAGTTGCCAGGGCCGGAGAGAGGAAGGAAATGGGGAGTGACTGCTAAAGGACACAGGGTTTCTTTTGGAGGTGATGAGAATGTTCTAAAATTAGATGGTGGTGATAGTTACAGAACTCTGTAAATGTACTAAATGCCACTGGGTGGTGCACTCTAAATGGGTGAATTTTATGATACGTGAATCATATCTCCAACTTTTTTAAACTTCCACTTCTATCATTTTCCTTAATCTGATTAAAGAACTTCTAACAGCAGCAGCAGCTGGAGGTGGAGAGGGGGAGGGGCAGAGTGTATATTAAGAGGCTGACACCTGCTTGAATGAGGGCTAATTCAGGGGTGTATCTAACTGAGCTTCTTCCTTCCATACCCCATTAACTACCACATTTTTAAGGCATCCTGGGGTCTTCATTCTGTATGGGCTTTCAGTTGCAGGGTGAAATTTGGGGTTGAGTCATCAAAGTTTCAGTCTGTCAGGTCACAGGCATCTCAAAAGCAGACCTCCTACACTTAGTGAAAGAAGACTGTTCTATGCAAATGAGGGTTGCCATAAAATAATTTCCTTGGCTTTTCACTTCAGAAGACCAGGAAATAGGAAGTGAAACCTTTTTTCCATAGAACTCATCACCAACATTTTAACATATTTATGGTTCAAGCATATTTATATTTCAGAAGATTAAGTAGATCCCAATAATAAATAGGTGGAGGGTGATAAACACTCAGCAATCTGTGAATGGTAGGAAAAGTGATTAAAAGGATATATCCACCACTTTAACAATAAAATCAGGGAAAGAGATCCTGAAATTCCACATTCTTACCCTTTTCATAGCAAAGAGTGGAGAAGTTAGGGATAAATATCTTCATGGGATCTGGTAGGGTCTCCTTTTTCAATTTTACCCAAAAGGGGTTTTAAATGACTCAGGCCAAAATAAGGTTCCAGAATATTCCATGCCCTGAAGGACATTCTATTCTACCAGTTAATTCCTAAAGTTCAATTCTAGACAGTCAGGGAGTTATTCCTCCAGTCACTGGACTCAGACTAATTGTTAATCCACACACAATTTCAAGGCCATTAACCAACAGAGGATTTCTTTATACACACTCTTCAAAACTTTTCTCTTAGGAATAGGAGGGTGAAAGGAGAAAGCTGTAATTTTCTTTCATTGCTTCAGTGAAAATGGAAAGTCTTAACTGATGTGAAGGCAGGAATTCAAAACCATTTATTTTTTGGGAAAGGATCAAAATCCCTTTCAGTTTACAAGATGAATTTCCCATCCACTGAGGTTTCTTAAGAAGTCTGCAATACAGGGGTGCCTGGGTGGCTCAGTGGTTGAGCGTCTGCCTTTGGCTCAGATCTTGATCTCGGGGTCCTAGGATGGAGTCCTACATCAGGCTTCCTGTGGGGAGCCTGCTTCTGTTTCTGCCTCTCTTTCTCTGTGTCTCTCATGAATAAATAAATAAAATCTTAAAAAAAAAAAGTTTACAATATAGGGGCACCTGGGTGGCTCAGTCAGTTAAGTGTCCAACTCTTGATTTCAGCTCAAGTCATAATCTCAGGTTCATACCCTCAGGGTTGTGAGATAGAGCCTGCTTAAGATGCTCACTCTTCCTCTCCCTTTGTCCCTCCCCTGCCCCTCTCCCTACTCTCTCTCTCTCTCTCTCTCTCTCTCCCTCTCTAAAAAAAAAGTCTGTGAGATAAGCCACATTTGTTCTGTGGCATCTTTTAACCTAGATAAAAGACACATGGAAAGGGGTTTTTTTTTGGGGGGGGGGGGTTGTTGTTGTTGCCTTTCTTTCTGGGAGAAACTAGAATAGGTCCTTGTAACAGGCCAGTAATTTGGCACTACCAAAGTTTGGTAAAAACTTACTTTTTGGTAGAAGTGCAGAATTTCAGGTAGCTCCCCAGAATGACTACATCAGAACCTGCACTTTAACCAGGCCCTAGGTGATTCATATCACATTAAAGTTTGAGAAGTACTAGTCCAGGTCAACTTTGTTGAACTTGGCTACACATTCTAATTACTTAGGAAACTTTTAAAAGTCCCAGTCTCTAGACCAAGTAATCAGATCAGACCAGGCATCAGTAGCATCAATACATATATATTTTAAGTTTCTCAAATGATTCTAAGGTGCAGCCAAAACAGAAACTAATGGTCTAGTTCAGGTGTCAGCAAACTTTTTCTATAAATAATCAGATAGGAAATATTTTAGGCTTCATGTGCCATACTATTTTAATCACAACTTCTCTGCCATTGTAGCAGGAGAGTATCCAAAGACAATATATGAATGAATGAGTACGGCTGTATTCCAATAAAACTGACATTGGACATTGAAACTTGAATTTCAAAAAAAAAAAAAAAAGAAACTTGAATTTCACATAATATCATGTGTCATAAAAAAAATTGTTTTGGTATTGTTTCAACCATTGAAGCACATAAAAAACATTCTCAGTTTTAAGGTCATACTGAAGAAACAGGTGACAGAGTGAGATTTTGCCCTCCAGCCCTGGTTTGCCAGTCCCTTAACTAGGTCATTTTCTTAACCAAAGGGAGGAAAAAGCCCTGAAGACTTTCGCTTTAATTTAGACTGATGCCTAAGACTGAATGTCAACCACCAAATACCAATTAGCATTCTAAAGCAGTGAGCTTGATTAGAATGCTCCATCTGCAGAGGACACCTGGGATGCTCCTGGGATGCTCCTGCTCTTGGGATGCTCCTGGGATGACCCAGGTGAATAAAGGAAATCAACATGGGCGTCCTCCCACTCAACTGCCACACTACTCACTTAGTTTTAAAGATTTTGGTTCACACAGTTCAGTATCAATCCAGGGTTGTTGCCTGTAGGACATTTTATTAGTTGCTTGGAGGAGCTTCAAAGGAACTCCTTTGAAAGAGCCAAATTCCTGTCTTCGAAAATCCTGAAAGGTAATGGGTGAGAAGACAAAAGATACTGTAAGAAGCTGGGCATATATTATGATCATATTATGTTTATTTTTTCTTGCTAGCGTTTTCATTCTAAATAGGGAAACTGTTACGTGAGCATCTGGATCATGGTCCTCTATCAGATTAGCAATGTCCTTTAATTGGATATATTCATGCCTGTTTTCTAAAGAAGTGATTCATAGACTTCCACAGCAGTCAGGGGGAATAAGGGTCATTTAATTTTCTTCCTTGTTTCAGCCTTGGTGCTGTGTTTTGTGTGTGTGCACTTCTGCTTTAGGAATGATTTAAAGCTGAGGTGTATCATTTAGCATTTCCTTTTCCTTTAAGATTTAGATTTGCCATGCATTGTTTCCACTCCCAGCCAGTTCCCATAGATCCACTCAGCAGCAGAGGGGCCTTAGGTCGGTCCTATAATTGTCTGGCCCCAGCCCCCTTCTATAGGCTGCCTCAAAAGGCTCTAACTTGCTTTTAACCCTTTGCTGATGATTTCAAGAAGGAAGTCTCAATTAGCTACTAGTTGCCTTTAAGACTTCTCTAACACTTGCTACTTTTAAAAAATTTCTTATTATTTTTCTTAGTAATCTCTACCCCCAAAATGGGGCTAGAACTCACAACTCCAGAGATCAACAGTCACATGCTCTACTGAGTGAGCCAGCCAGGTGCCCCACTATCTTTTTTTTTTTTTTTTTTTTTAAGATTTATTTATGGGATGCCTGGGTGGCTCAGGGATTGAGCATCTGCCTTTGGCTCAGGGCGTGATCCCAGGCCCAGGATAGAGTCCCGATCTTTCATTGGGCTCCCTGCGAGGAGCCTGCTTCTCCCTCTGCCTCTCTGTGTCTCTCATGAATACATAAATAAAAACTTTTTAAAAAAATTTACTTCTGAGAGAGAGAGAGAGAGAGAGAGAACACAAGCAGGGAGCCAGATGCGGGCTCCATCCTAGGACCCTAGGATCATGACCTGAGCCCAAGACAGATGCTTAACCGCTTAACCAACTGAGCCACCCAGGTGTGCCCTCCCACCTGCTGCTGCTTTTTTTTTTTTTTTTTAAACATAAAACAGTCTTAGGGCTCAGGGCATATGGTATCCAGCTGGAATTCAATAATAGTATCTTTATAGTACTGTTTATCTTTACAGTTAGCAGCAGTGAACTATCCATTTAGAGCAGTGAAATGCAGTTTTCAAAATGAATTGATGTAATCATGGTACAAATATATTTAAGTTTATAAAAGTAAACTGATTTTTAAAAATGCACCACAAAAAAGGAATAATTATGTGATGAGCTCACACTAAGGTGGTAATCATGTTGCAAATATAAATGTATCAAGTCAATAATTAAACTGATACAGTATTATATTGCAATTATATCTCCATCAAAATAAAAAATATAAACATCACGTAAATATTGTCTATATGTATAGCAGGTACATACATATCACAAATTGTGACATGGAATGAGAAGAACTGAAATATGGGAAAACAGGCTTTAGGGCAGAAGGAACAGGCTGTTAGTGTAGCCCAAAGTCAAAGAGCTGAAAGATTTGGGGGCACAGGAAACCTTTCATTTTTTTAAAAAAGATTTTATTTAATCATTCATGAGAGACTGAGACAGAGACACAGGCAGAGGGAGAAGCAGGCTCCATTCCATGCAGGGAGCCTGACCCGGGACTCCATACTCGGTCTCCAGGACCACCGGACCCCTGGGCTGAAGGCGGAGCTAAACCGCTGGCCGCTAGGGCTGCCCACAGGAAACCTTTCAAAGGAGTTAATGGGAAGATGAAGAAAGAGGCCATGAGGAGTAGCTGGGCAGGTTTAAGAGGTCAGTACTCACTGTCTCCAATCCAATCAGGAGGCCGCTGAAACATAACTCTTTAATTGCTCACAGAAAGTACTCAGCTTTTATTTATTTTTTAATTAAGATTTTATTTATTTATTCATGAGAGACACACAGAGAGAGGCAGGCATAGGCAGACGCAGCCTCCATGCAGGGAGCCTTATGTGGGACTTGATCTTGAGTCTCTGGGATCATGACCTGAGCCAAAGGCAGATGCTCAACCGCTGAGCCACCCAGGCATCCCAAGTCTTCAGCTTTTAGGAGTCTCTTCTAATAGTTGCTATTTTATTTATTTTTTTAAATTTTTTAAACTTTTTTTTTTTTAAGATTTTATTTATTCATAGACACAGAGAGAGGGGCGGAGAAGCAGGCTCCACACAGGAAGCCCAAGGTGGGACTCGATTCCAGGTCTCCAGGATCACACCCCAGGCTGCAGGCGGCGCTAAACCGCTGCGCCACCGGGCCGCCCTAGTTGCTATTTTAAGAGGGAAAAAAATAAAGTAGCAAAGAAAAATATTCTTTAGCTTATTTTCAAATCAACAAGAGGAAGGCAATACATGCTCAAGGAATAAAATACGCATTTAAATGTAGAATTAGGGGCGCCTGGGTGGCTCGGTTGGGCATCTGCCTTCGGCTCAGGTTGTGGTCTCAGGGTCCTGGGATCGAGCCCCGAGTCGGGCTCCCTGCTCGGCAGGGGGTCTGTTTCTCCCTCTGCCTCTGCTCGTGCACACACGCGCTCTCGCTCTCTCAAATAGAAAAAAAAGAAATGAAAAGGAAAGAAAGAAAAAGAAAGAAAGAAATGAACTAGAGGGGTGCCTGGGTAGCTCAGTGGCTGAGCATCTGCCTTCAGCACAGGTCATGATCCTGGGGTCCTGGGATCAAGTCCCATATCTGGCTCCTTGCAAGGAGCCTGCTTCTCCCTCTGGCTGTGTCTCTGCCTCTCTGTGTGTCTCGTGAATAAATAAATAAAAATATTTTTTTAAAAAAACGTGGAATTAGAAATAGAACTTGTAAACTATCTTAATAATCAACAGTTAAATACAGGGATCCCTGGGTGGCGCAGTGGTTTGGCGCCTGCCTTTGTCCCAGGGCGCGATCCTGGAGACCCGGGATCGAATTCCACGTCGGGCTCCCGGTGCATGGAGCCTGCTTCTCCCTCTGCCTGTGTCTCTGCCTCTCTCTCTCTCTGTGTGTGTGACTATCATAAATAAAACAAACAAACAAACAAACAAAAAACAGTTAAATACGTATCAAGAGATTAGTAGATAGTGTATGAATAACAGGTAAGTAGCATTTGTCAGTTTACAAACAACTTTTCAGGGTAGCTTCCGTGGCTCAGCGGTTTGGCGCCGCCTTCGGCCGGGGGTGTGATCTTGGAGACTCGGGATCGAGTCCCACGTCATGCTCCCTGCATGGAGCCTGCTTCTCCCTCTGCCTCTCTCTCTGTGTGTCTCTCATAAATAAATAAAATATTAAAAAAAACAACTTTTCAAATACATTCTTGAAATTCACTTGTATAATTGCTTGTGGTATTGTTTGTGGGTCACAAATTCCTTAATATATAATATTGAGAGATCATATGTAAGATCATATGTAAGATCACATTAATTTCCAGATATCACAGTTGAAGCTCAAGTTCAAGTCTCCTGGTTCTAAATTCCACTCTTTTGGCTCTGCATGCAATAAAACATGCACTATTGGACCCAAAAGGTAAAGTTTTAGAAGTGTTTTGAGAAAAAGAAGGGACATGTTTTTATCACTTTAACAATCCATCAGCAAATATTTTGAGGGCTTACTGTGTTCCAATTGCTAGGAGGAATACACACAAAGGAGTATGATGCAGTTTCACGAATACAAGAAAAGTTTAAAAATGATAAAGACAGCACTTCTGGGGCCACTACAAATGGCCTTCAGGCTCTGCATCCCACACCCTACAGTGCAGTTGGATGTCACCTGCAGTAGCCCAGAGCTGATAGGAAAAAGGATGTTCTCAGTGCTCAGCTGGGGATTGTGAAGTTTCTTAGAAAGCAATTGAGGAATTCTATTAAAATTTAAAATACATAGATCCTTTCAGCATGAGGGGCGCTTTTAAGGTATTGGCAATCTTCTATTTCTTGATCCAGATGTTGGTTACACAGAAGTATTCTTATAAAATTTCAGCAAGACATACAATTTATTTAAGTCATATTTTAATCCTAGCTCTCCACCTATCATCAGGTGGTCATGACTAAGGTTCTTAAACTCCTTGGGCCAAAGCATCTTAACCTCCCCACCCTTTATTTTCTACTTCAGTCTCCTATTTGTTTCCTTCTTCATAGATGGAAACAGGCAAATTAATTTGTCCGGTTGCTTGCTTTTTGGTCTGTCTCCCGGTACAATGCAAACTATACAAGGTAACAACCCTGACTCTTTTGTTTGCTATTGCATCTCCAGTACCAACCACAATTCTTAACACATACTAGCTGCCCAATAAACATTTTTTATTTTTTTAAACATTTTTTTAAAGATTTTATTTATTTATTCATGAGAGCCACAGAAAGGCAGGGACACATGCAGAGGGAAAAGCAGGCTCCATGAAGGGAGCCTGATGTGAGACTCGATCCGGGGACTCCAATATCATGCCCTGAGCCAAAGCCAGACGCTCAACCGCTGAGCCACCCAGGTTCCCTAAACATGTGCTGAATAGATGCATAGATGGACAAAGACAAAAAGTTTCTGAATCTGCAGAACTGAGGACCTGCAAGGCCTGGTGACCCCACCAGGTCACATCTACCCACTAAAACCTATCCTGGAAAAGCCTCTATACATCTTTGCTATGATCAGCTTCCAAACTCATTTATTTGTAAAATGTCCCATTTTTTAAATATTCCTTGCTGATATAGTATATCAGCATACAAATCTAAGAATGTCTCCTAAATATTAAACATGGGATGGAAATCATCTATCACCTGAAGGGGTGGGTGCTCCATTCCTCCTACTCTATTCTGTCAGATATAAAATACAGCAAGGCTGGTCCTGTAGCAACAGAAAGCAAATTCCACACAAGAAGGGCACTTTCCTCTGCATTGGAAAATCACATTTGGGTTTGGGTAAGGTATCTACATAATCAGGTTCACCCCTGGTCCTAGAGTTCTTAGGGTTACCCACTGCTATCTGCATCTTATATTTGAGAATATCAGATATTCTGTGATCATTCATGATTTTTCTCTTCCACGTCTTACAATCACATTCCTTGGGGCCAAGGGACAAGGACTGATCCAAACCATAGGATGGTCTTAGAGATGCTGCCAGCTCCTAATATTGCCCCTAGTTCCAGGCCCTAATGTACTCTTTTTATTTTTTAGGAGAATTCACACTTGTGAAAGACTAGATGGAAGGTGGGACTACAGGAGGGGGATGGTAGACATATGATCCAAATAGGCCAATTGGATGCCCACACCAGGACTTGGCATCCTTAAGGGCTGACACAGCAGTTGAGAACAGGGATGATTCAATATGGCAGCAGCAGGGTTGAGTCTGCTGGAAGGTGAAGGCAGGTTTTGCTATCTGCAGTAACTATACAACTCAGGTTTTTTCCTGTGGTGTGACCTGGCCATGTTTTTCCTGCTGCTCAGCTCTCGTGGCTATTTACTGAGCCCCATGCTCCACCCTCCCATTGATTCTGTGAACACAATACCCTTCTAGTACATTCCAGTAAACAAGTTATCAAGAGTCTGTTTCTGTAGTAGACACTGTGATGGGCTCTCCAAAATCCCTTTCAAGTCTGAAGGATTTATTTTCTCAGCTGTTGAGTGGGCTGCTGGCAGGCGTCCTCAGCTGTCAGCCCTCTTCAGAACAGCTTCAGCTGAAGAGAGTCTCATTACCCAAGGTCACACCTGCTTTATTGGACCAATCTGAATCCCAAGACTGGTCAACACAGGGCAGAAAGACCTGGCACCTCAGCCCAATTCAAGTCAGATTGCTGGATTAAAAAAACAAACCACAATTCTCAGATAATTTCAGATAAACAAAATATTCTCTCAGTTTAAGTATGTTAAATGTACTGGATAAAAATACTTATGGTAAAAACTTATACATTATTTATCTGAGATTCAAATTTAGCTGGTGATCCTGTATTGTTATTTGCTAAATCTGGCAACACTAAACTCAGGGCAACTCCGAAGGTCCATCACAGGCTCAGAGCATTCCATGGGCTTGGCTGAGGAAGTGTTTCAGCTCATCTCCTGCCTGTGCACATGCTTGCTTTAGGTGATGATCCCAATGCCACTCCCTGGTATAGCTGCTGCAAACAGACCTCTGTCTCAGACTAGAAACCCAACATGTGACATGTCGCTTCCTTGCAATAGGGTGACCAACTGTCCTGGTTTGCCTAGGACTGGGAGGGTCCTCAGATGAGTCAATCATCCTACCTTGCAACCAGGAATTCTAATAGAACTCTCAACGGCTTGGGTGACCAGAAAAAGTCATTGCATGTGGTCCTGGGCTTTTGCTTTATTATCTGACCCCAGTGTTCCCATGTCCTGCCAGGACCAAGTCTTTGTACTGAATCCAAGCCTGTTCCACCAAGGTCCTGAGATCCTGTCTTTCTTCAAATGAGATCAGATCCTGTGCTGCCTAGAACTCTGAAGCTGTTACTTCCCGATGTGGGCAGTTGCCTGTCACCTAGACTCTCCATGTTCTAACTGCAGGATTGGTCTATCCAACCCCCACCCACCTCTATTACTTGCCTCCAACTATACTTGAGATTTCTACTTATTAATAGCTCAGATGTCTTCTCCAGAATCAGTCTCTCTCTAGAAATGCCTTTTTCTTTTCTTTTCTTTTTTAAGATTTTACTTTTAAGTAATCTCCACATCCAACGTGGGGCTTGAACCCACAACCCCAAGATCAAGAGTTGCATGCTCTACTGACTGAGCCAGCCAGCCAGGTGCCCCTGATTTTTTTATATTTATTTATTTTTAGAGAAAGAGAGAGCATGCACGAGCAGGTGTGAGAGGGAGGTAGAAAGAAATCCAGACTCCATGCTCAGTAGGGAGGCTGAGGTGGGGCTCAATTCCACGACCCCAAGGTCATGACCTGAGCCTAAATCAAGAGTCAGACACCCAACCAGCTCAGCCACCTGGGCACTCCATTAACTGACTTTTTCTAATAACCATGTTTCTGAAGCCTTATGCCTATTCATTCCTCCCTCTCTAGTTTCCAATAATATTAATTGAGCATTCTCTAATATGTCACACACCGTACCAGGAGCTTCATTCATTCATTGAAATGATGTGTTGATAGAGTGCCTGAGTAGTGTTGTCGGTTGGGCATCCGACTCTTGGTTTCAGCTCCAGCTGTGATCTCAGGGTCATGACATTGAGCCCTGAGTGGGTCTCCATGCTTAGCTCAGAGCTGGCTTGAGACTTTTCTCTTCCTCTTCCTCTGCCCTTCCCCCTGCTCACACGTGTGCTCTCTCTTAAATAAATAAATAAATAAATAAATAAATAAATAAATAAGTAAATAAATAAATCTTTTTAAATGTATTGACTACCTGCTCTGTGGTAGGAACTAAGCAAATAGCATTAACGATATGAAAGTGAACAGGAGATAAGGTATCTGCTCCGGGGTGGGGTGGGGTGGGGTGAGGCTTCCTTTCTAGCACAGGATGCAATCAATCAGCAAATGTAGCCAGTACTATCCTAGCCTTGTTCCTTGGGTCCCTTCCACTATTTCTGTGTGCCTCAAACTTGGCTCCTATGTATGTTGGCCATGATGGCCATACCTGCTCTTGGGCAGGTGGAAGAAGTGAGAAGTGCTTAAGAGTTGACCCTACCCTCAGTTACCCTTAGCCAACAACTGACTGGTGCAGGAATAGGAAAATGCAGCTCATTTGCTTCACATTAGGATAAATATGGGCAGGAGTTAGTCTATAGAGCTGCCCTATGGGATCAGGTTGAGGCTGGGACTTTACCTGAAATCCCATCCTTTATTCCTCTCCCCCATCCCTGTTCTGTTACCTCCCACTCCCTTAGCCACTTCCACTGGAAATAGTTCCTTAATAAATCATTTGTACCCAAATCCTCTTCTCAAGCTCTAATCTTAGTGAGCTTGACCTAAAACAACAAGTAAGTAAATAAGTAATGATAAGCTGTGATCGGTCTATGAAGAAATGAGTATGGGGATAGAGGGACCTATTGTAGACTAGGAAGACAGGAAAGGCTACTCAAGGGGGAGACATTTTAGCCAAGAAGGAACTAGATATGTGAAAAGCCAGGGGAAGAGTATTTCAAAAGGAGAGAATGGGAAGGACAAGTTCTCAAGCATGAGAGAGCTTGGCATTTGGCATATTCTAGGAATTGTCTGAAGGCTCATGGAGATGGATGACAAGTAGTGATGGGGACAAGGGTAGAGGAAGGCAGATGCCAATCCATATGGAACCTTGTGGACCATGATAAGGCCTTTGGCATTTACTGTCGGTGACATGGAATGCCACGGCAGAGTTTTCAGTTGGTGTGTCATACACCTGATTAACGTTTTAAGACTATTGCTCTGGCTACATTGTGAAGGTTATGAGTGGCAGAAAAGCAGCTGGGATGCTACGGCAATAGTCTAGTACTCACATAACAGGTGGTGTCAGCTGGGACTAAGGAAGTAGAGGCAGAAGGAGAAAAGGTGTATTTTGGAGGTAGAATTGACAGGGCCAGCTGACAGGTATTAGCAAGAGGGATCGGTTAAGAATGATTCTCAGGTTTCTGGTTTTAGCAATTGGGTGACCATTAAATGCCTTTCACCGAGATAGGGATCACTGGGAAAAAAGCAAGACTGGGAACAGAGAAGCCCACACATAATTCTTGTAAAAGCCCAATGTGGAAACAGGCAGGGAGAAGGGTCTGGCTGCAGTTTACAGCTAGTACACAGCAGAGGAGAAGTGAAACCCTGATCTGAATACTGACCTTGGCAACCTGGGCCCTCACTGCAGGCCACTGGAGTCTTATTTGCATAAGAGGCCCTCTGTCCCCAGAGAGAAGGACTGAGGAGGGCTCAGGATAGATGCTGAAGTTAGAAGAGAAGGGGGAGGTGAGGCCACCCTAACCCCACAGGAAACTGACTGGGGAGCTCACCTGGGAAATTTTCTTAACTCCAATCAAAGGTTGGCTGGAAGAGCATCTCACAATCACCTACCATGTGGGACAGAAAAGTGATGCCTCTTTAAAGCTTTGGGGGAAGCTATGGGGCAGTGGGGGGTTGCAGCTGGTGTTGCGAGACCCAGCCAACCCTTCCCTACCCACCATCCTTAGATTCCCAGGCCCCTCTCTACCCATGCAGCCCTGACTCCAGCAGGGAGCAGCTACCTGCTGTTTCCTGTGCCAGGCAAGCTTTTTCATGCCTTAGTCAAAGGCAAGCTATTCTCTGCTGGGGGACAGGGAGCAGGGAGCGGGCTCCTGCCCAACCCTTTACCTTGTGGCAACATCCCTTTTGCCTTTAGCACTTAGCTCTAAAATTAGCTGCTCTGTGAAGTCTTCTCCAACTTCCCCAGGCAGTATTAGTCACCTCTGTGTTCCTAAAATGTTCTGCCGAGGCATGTGTTACGGATTTAACTATCCCCGTCTTGCAGGCGGGGGGGAAAATCTGAGCCTATACAACAACTGAAGGGGGTTGCAGGGGGTGGGGAGATGTGGGGCTAGAGGTAGGCACTAGAACATTCTAAATCGCATGAACCAGATGGGGCAAGAAAGTTTCCAGATGACCCTTTCAGGCCTAGCTCGGTGAGAAAAAGAGTGTCCAGGAATGACAGCAGTGAAGGCAAATTAAGGGAAGGCCCCTTGGAAAGGCTATAATGTGGATTTTATTCTGCTACTAAAACCTTTCCCCAGTAAGGTTTACAAATTGAAATTACTCCTTGATGTGTCTTTTCTCCAGAGCATTTATTATTTTTTTTTTTTAGTTTTTAAAGATTTTATTTATTTATTCATAGACCCAGAGAGAGGGAGAGGGAGAAGCAGGCTCCATGCAGGGAGCCCAATGAGGGACTCCATCCCAGGTCTCCAGGATCACACCCCAGGCTGCAGGCAACGCCAAACCGCTGCGCCACTAGGGCTGTCCTCTCCAGAGCATTTAAAGGTACTGTGGAGGATACCTGGGTGGCTCAATGGTTGAGCATCTGCCTTTGCTCAGGCCGTGATCCCGGGGTCCTGGGATTGAGTCCTGTATTGGGCTCCCTGTAGGGAGCCTGCTTCTCCTTCTGTCTATGTCTCTGCCTCTCTCTGGGTCTGTGATGAATAAATAAATTTTTTTAAAAAATAAAGGGACTGTGGACATGAGCACCTGATTCCATTTGTCTGCTTTACTCAAGAATGTCCCAAGTGTGGCTTTTCACCAAATTAGCCTGCATTTGTCTTGTTTGCACATGCACTGTGCAAAGTAAACTAAAGAGAGCTAGCCCATTTTATATCTGTCATAGGGTTCCTACTAAAGTTTGCATTAATAGCATCCCCCCCCAAATAGCATCCCCCATTTATGCAGTACCTTACAATTCACAAACTACCAAATTGTTTCATTTTAATTTTCACACAACATTAGGGTGTTCTGCAAACCTATGTAACAGATGAAGAAACAGGCTCCAACAGGCCAGGCACCCTGCGAGGAGATGCAGAGCCAGGATTAGAACCTGGTGCCTTGTACTCATTTAAAGAATAACCAACACATGCTCCCTGAGGAAAAGCCTTGCTTCCACTCCTCTAAAAGCCTGAGAAAATTCTAATTGCTTGACCTTTGGAACTCAGGAAGACCTTTTTGACTGTGGTTTGTGTCATGGCCAAAAAAAGCATTATCACAGGGCCTTGCAATTATAGGGGCAGTTTGCAGCATGCCCTAACCAAACTGGGAAGAGCTTGACATAGGTTGATAAATAACCCTGCTTCCATAAAGGAAAGAGGATTCCAAAGAAAATAAACATACAGCAAATTGATCCTTGTAGTAGGAATGTTCCAGTGTGAGTATAAATAAGCATCTTGTAAAGGAAGAAGAGGATGATATTGTGAAAAAGAACTGAGAAGGAATACCAAGGAGCAAAACTCAGGATGGAACCATCAGCAGAAAGAAAAAGAGAACGTGGTCTAAGAGAAAGGCCATGAAATGGCAAAAGTAGACATTTATTTAACAATCTGAAAGTAAGAATGAAAAAAAGTGAGGTTCTGCATCGAATCAATGGATACCGAATCCCACAGGGTGATTGTGCTATGAGAGACATCGATGACAAGATTCTTTTTTTTTTTTTAATTTATTTATTCATAGAGATGCAGAGAGAGAGAGAGAAGCAGAGACACAGGCAGAGGGAGAAGCAGGCACCATGCAGAGAGAGCCTGACGTGGGACTCGATCCAGGGTCTCCAGGATCACACCCTGGGCTACAGGTAGCACTAAACCGCTGCACCACCAGGGCTGCCCGACATCGATGACAAGAGAGGGAAAAGTTCCTTACAGTTGTTATTTACTAAGTTCTTGCTATGTGCCAGATGCTGTCCTAGGGCTGTAATGATATAATCCCATTAATGTGCACCATGACCCCTTAATAGTTTTGCAAATTGTACAGATGAGAAGCTAAGGCACAGACAATTCAGGTGCCTTACTTAAGGTCCATTAGCTAGTTGGTAGTAAAGATAGCATGTGAACCAGGGGCTCTTGAGCTGATGCTCTTAAACTGTATGCTCCGTCACCTCCTGTAGGTGGCCTGCCTTGACAACACAAGGTTTATAAATGTTTAAATCCTGTAAGCTACAAAATGATCTTAGGAAAAGGCAGGGGTTTGGGGGAGGAGTCTCTGGATAGGAAGTACTAAAAACAACTTAAACCAGCTTAAACTCAAAGAGAGGTTTTTGGCAGCAGACTGAGGTGGCTCCGAAGATGAAGGGAGAATTTGATAGCTAAGCCTTGGGAGCTCAGGAAACTGGGAGTCTCTGAGATTTCAGCTCCTGGAATTAGGGATTCAGGACTCTCCTGACCTGTCATACTGTTTCTCTTCTTGAGTTGACTTCTTTTTCTCCTATTGCTGGAGGGTTCCTTTAAGGGCAGTGGTGGTTGGGAAGCCCGGGTGGCTCAGAGGTTTAGAGCTGCCTTCAGCCCAGGGCCTGATCCTGGAGACCTGGGATCGAGTCCCACATCAGGCTCCCTGCATGGAGCCTGCTTCTCCCTCTGCCTGTGTCTGCTTCTCTCTCTCTGTCTCTCATAAATAAACAAAATCTCAAAAAAAAAAAAAAAAAAAAAAGGTGGAGTGGCTTCTGTACCCCTCACCTTGAGGACAGGAAACCTCACAGGTAGAGAGGGGGAAAAAAGCCCTCTTCTTTCCCTTTTTCCCCAAGGTAAAAAAAGATCCCAGGGAAAAATTATAATTGGTCAAGCTTGAGTCATGTGCTCAACCATGGGCCAATCGCTGTGGCTGGGGGTGGGCAGGGTTCTATGACCATCTGCCTCTACTCACTAGGGTTACGTGGGGCTGTGACAGAGCTTTTCTCAGAAGGGAGCTGCTATTCTGGAGAGCCAAAACGACAAATATCCATGAGAAATTGGACCACTGGCAAAAAGGTTACAAATATCAGAAGAAATGCAAAAACAGCCAGGATAAAAACAGATGACAGCAAGGATAAAATGCTCAATAAACTTTGGAAACAGTATATAATGAAAACAGGGTTTAGACATGATGAAGGGAAATTTATCTAACAAAGTAGAGGGTCTAAAAAGCAATTCAAGAGATGAATTAGGATGTCAGCTCTGAAACCTTTAAATAGTGCTTTATTAAGACAGATGCATTCTGGGAGAGTTGACTAATGCAGGGTCATGCTCCTAGTTTGTGCCCACTAACTACTAATTCATTTTGATGACAGGTTTTATTAGAAATTATTGCTCGCAGCACTTACATATTTATAACATTTTTAGCAGAATAATTCACATATGTAAAGTTCTGCATAAGTGCAACCAATAATAATTTGTTATTGAGCCATTGAGCTTATGTTTACTCTTTCACACATGCATTTATTCATTCATCTGTTAGTTACTAATCGAGTGGATACTGTATTTCAGGTACTCTGTTGGGCACACCTGTTTTTCTGCCTTCAAGGCACTTAGAGTACGGGGGGGGGGGGGGGGAGACAGCTATAAATAAACTGTACCTGGATAGGTATATATTGGACACTGTGGTGCACTTCCAGGTTTTCAGGCAAGACACTTTGGGGTGCCTGGCTGGCTCAGTTCGTATAGCATGAGACTCTTGATCTCCGGGTTGTGAGTTTCAGCCACACATTGGGTGTAGAGATTCCTTAAATAAATAACCAACCAACCAAAACTGAGACACTTTGCTCCCACTTACGGGGAATGTGTTAATGTTAAAGGCTTACAGATGAGTCCACCCTCAGGTATTGCCCTTGGCTAATGGGAGCTGCCTCCCCCCAAGCTTATGACCTCTAGAGCTAGGGCAATCCATATCCTATGATTGGTCAGTGATGGGTCATTGAGAGGGTACAATGGCCAGCCTCCTTGCTTTCCCTGGAGACAACACTGAAGAGTCATCCTAGCCCCAGAGTTCCTTGTGGGATCATCTGAGGCCTTGGTTACAACTGTATCACAGTCCAGCTCCTTCCTTTGCCCAATCTGGCTTCTCTCACTCACCTATAGGTGTTGTTCCTGAGAACACTCTCTCAAAAACAGTCTGCATGGAAATCTCCACTTCTGAGTCTTTTACAAAAACCCCACCTAGGGATCCCTGGGTGGCGCAGCGGTTTGGCGCCTGCCTTTGGCCCAGGGCGCGATCCTGGAGACCCGGGATCGAATCCCACGTCAGGCTCCCGGTGCATGGAGCCTGCTTCCCCCTCTGCCTGTGTCTCTGCCTCTCTCTCTCTGTATGACTATCATAAATTAAAAAAAAAAAAAAAAAAAAAAAAAACCCACCTAAGCAAGGTACAACTTAGAAAATTGTTACCAGGTAAAGCTGTCCTATTCACAAATTGTCAGAGCCAGTTTTCCAGACAGGTTACACTAGTCAGCTTGGAGCAAGTCTTTGCTTGAAAAATCACCTGGATAGTCCCTCTATTTTTTTTAAATATAAGAAAGAAGGTACCTTTTCCTCAAAAGGAAGAGTAATAGAACATTATTTGCAGCATGAGAAGGTCTGGCCCTCTCAATTGTTCCAGCATATAGAGCTGGTCTGCTAAGAAAAAGGGTATTTTGTGTAGCAGACCAGGGGCTTACCAGGAAGGGAGGAATAGAGACCCTCTCCCTTGTGAGGCCCAATGTTGCTAAAATCTCTCTGATAAATGGGATGGTCCCTACTCAGGTCCCCTGGTGAGAGAGGAGGGAAAGGCTTCAAAGAAGAACTCAATCAGAACAGAGAGGGAGTCCGTGGAAAGCCCCTCCTGACCTGGCTGACCTGGTACACAGAGTGGGTTTAGAGAGAAAGGATGAGCACAAGATTGTAAGTTAAGGAGTCATAGAGGGATCCCTGGGTGGCACAGCGGTTTGGCGCCTGTCTTTGGCCCAGGGCGCGATCCTGGAGACCCGGGATCGAATCCCACATCGGGCTCCCGGTGCATGGAGCCTGCTTCTCCCTCTGCCTATGTCTCTGCCTCTCTCTCTCTCTCTCTCTCTCTGTGACTATCATAAATAAAAATAAAAATAAATAGTCATAGAGAAGCATTTCTAACTAAGGACAACTCTGAAAGGGTCTTCCCTCAGAGGACAGTGAGGAGTATGAACTTGCAAGGCTATCATCCCTGTAGCAGACATACTATTTTACAAAACCAACTTTTAATATTAACTCTGTATAATAGTAACAGAATCAACCACAGTGTAAAATAGGGGCCCACTGGGGGACTGATGACATCTTCTAGTTCTCACTTTCAAATTCAGGTGACTGGAGTCCCAGTAATTGGTACAGGAGGCTGTGAGCAATTGATTGGACACACAGAAGAGATGCAAATTGTATTGGTACTTTAATCTGGTAAAAGGGCTGTACAGGTTGCACATAATTCCAAAACACTGTGAGGAATACTTCTCACAGTGAGAAGAGGAATGACTACCGCCAGGGAGAAAGCCTTTGGAGGAGAGCCAAGCCAAGTCTTGTAGGCTGAGCAGGATTCAGAAGATGAATGATGAGATGTGGACATTGGTCAGAAGGGCATCCAAGACTTCCCAGGACAAAAGCACAGAGGCAGGGGGATACGTGGGTGGCTCAGTGGTTGGAGTGTCTCTACCTTTGGCTCAGGTCTTGATCCCGGGGTCCTGGGATCCAGTCCCACATCAGACTCCCTTCAAGGAACCTACTTCTCCCTCTGCCTATGTCTCTGCCTCTCTCTTTGTGTCTCTTATGAATAAATAAATAAAATATTAAAAAAAAAAAAGCACAGAGGCAGGAACACATACTGTCCCCTGTAAAAAAATCTAGGTGGATTTGGATCCCAGGAGGCACTGAAGGAAGAACTGTTGGCAGGGTGAGACAACAGAAGGCCTAGAAGCCAGGACAAGACATTGAGACTTGTCCAGGTTACCAAATCTTATCTAGAAAAGCTGAAATTCCTGACTTTTATCAGATAGATCCAGATTCTTTAAGTTGACAACTATTCAAAAAATTTTTTTTGAAAAAGTTGGAGCTAAACAAAGCATCTTTAGATCTGCCCATAGGCCTCTAGTTTGGTACTTTTGTTAAAATGAAGAACAGATAAGTGGAAAGATCATATTTGCATATTAAAAGTTTACTCTTGGGGTATGGTTAAAGAAAGAAAGAGACTAGACAGGAAGACAGTTAATTTAACAACAAATATGTTGAGACTTCTGTGTGTGACAAGAGTTGGTGTCATAGTACTGGGTCTGGACCCTAACCTTGGTGCAGGAGACACATTTTCTTTCTTTCTTTCTTTCTTTCTTTCTTTCTTTCTTTCTTTCTTTCTTTCTTGCTTTCTTGCTTTCTTGCTTTCTTGCTTTCTTTTTCTTCAGGAGACACATTTAATCAACAATAACACACATGTGTAAGTACTCACTGTGAGCACACTCCAGGGAAGACAGGGGAGGGCCTAAATTATGGCAGAAGATGGAAGAGAACAGATTAAAGGGATATTTGGAAAGTTTGGTAACAATTTAGCTGGGAAGAAAGGAGAGAAGGAGTTTCAAGGTCTTATTTGGGTGAGTGGGTAGATGCTGTTTTAGAAAAAACGATCACTGGGACCTTTGCCACTATCGAGAGTTCCATAAACAGAGTGAGCATGATTTAAACAGATGGTGCAAAAGAACGAGAATTAAGACCTACATTTTAATTTCTATCCTCTTACTGAGCCTTCCAAACAGTCCTATTCATCTCTTTCTGGAGAGAATACCTGCCCTGCCTAGTTCACAAGGATTAGTTAGGATTCTTCGGAGAAACACAACCAACAGGAATATATAGAGAGAAGTAGAGAGAGAAAGAGGTTTATTATAAGGATAGGCTCACATGAGTATGGAGGCTAACAAGGCTCCAGATCAGCACGCAGCAAGCTGGGAACCCAGGAAAGTCAAGGGTGTTTCTGGTTTTCTGAGCATTGGCTCAGGACCCAAGAGGAGCCAATGTTTCAGGTCAAGTCCAAATGCAGGAAAAAGCCCAGCACCCATCTTGTGGGCAGTCAGGCAGGGACATAGTTAAGGAAAAGTCAGCCCTTTTGTTCTATTCAGGCTTTCAATAGATTAGATGAGGTCCCACCCACAGTAGGGAGAACAATTTACTTAGTCTATGGATTCAAATGTTAATCTCATCCAGAAACATCCTCATAGAAGCATCTGGAATAATGTTCAACCAAATACCTTGATCCAGTCAAGCTGACACATAAAATTAACCATCACAATACATTTGAGTATAAAAAGAAATAACTGATTTGAAACTACCTTACTTCAAAGGCCATACAAATGTGGTAAGTAGAGGAAATATTCTCCTATAGATCCAATTGCCTCTCCTGCCCTGTGCCTGGAAGGCTGGTCTCCGCCCACTGCAGCACTTGACTCCCTGAGCTTCTGGTTTCTGGTTGGGAGACACAGCAGGAGGTGGAGAGTAAGCAGAGAGATAGGGTGGGTGGGGCACTTACTCTCTCATGGGAGACTTAGGTCCTATGGGTGTCCCCTTTTCCCTGGCTGCAGCTCCCTCTCCTGCCCCATCAGGCCTAGAGGTGCTAACTCTGCTGGAGTTTCTGGTGCTTCTCCATCCCTTGTTGGGCTCTTTCTTACCCTGTCAAAGAGCAAGTATCCAATCTGGACAATATTAATATTAAATTCATACCTAAGCTCTCAGGGGAAATTCTTGCCAACTCTGTCTCTAATCTCAAATCAATTCTTGCCATCTTTTTTTCTTTTAATAAAGACCACTTTAATATGAACATGTTTGCCCCTCAAGAAACTGTTAAAATGTAAAGGGAAGAGTAACCCACCATGGAAAGGAGTGCACGATGCTGTGGGATGGATGGCATGTTGTTCCTGGATCCAGCCAATATTCATATATATCAAAGCTACTGATAACAGTAGTCATGTGGATATTGTAACTTCTTCAAATATTGGATCACTTCTTCATTGAAGTAGGTAAGGCCTGAGCACTACACGAGTAGTGACACTCTCCAGCTTCTCCAGCTCATGTTCCCTTGCGGGGTCTCACCTAGCTCCTGAAAGGCCTCCCCCTCTGGGACCTGAGAACCACCTTCTGGTCTTGATGCTCCTATACTGGGTATTTATGTATGGTCTCTGAGATCCCCGTCTAAGCTCTTCTGCATAATATGGATTTGGGATGATACAAACTTCATCTCCCCTCCTCCCAGCTAGCTGGCTTCCTGTTGGGTTCGGCAATGTAAAGCATTAGAAGAAGAAAGAAAAGTGGAAAGAAGGGAGAAGGAGCTTCTTTTCTGTTTTTCACTCCCTGTTTTTCAGCGTTGCTCCAGCAGCAACATATAATTGCCCCCAGCTTCCAGGAACTTGGAGTACTCCCAGCACCCCAGGGGCCAGCAGCAGTCTTGCCTACTCCCTCACCTCAGGGAGCCTCAGGAGGTCTGAGAACCCACACAGCCATGCTCCTTTGGCGAGAGCACCAGCCAGAGAGCATCCCCTCCTCAGAGGTCTGAGCAGGGTAGGGCTTCCTCAGAGATCCAAGCACCAGCTCCAGGAAGTCCCTCCTCCGAGCTCCTAGGTACCTGGTGGTGACACCACCTGTTCTCCAGCCTTAGGAGGCAGCGGCTGCTTCTTGCAGTTACCAATCCGTGGATTATTACCCTCTTTCTTTTTTCTTGTACTCTTCCTTTTACTTTCAGCCTTCTAAGGCATGTGAAAGCAATTCTTTATATGAAACCCCATCTATTTGAAATACCTACTGCAATCTCCGTTTCTGACTGGCCCTTGGCTGATATACTTTTTAATCCACTTTCCACTTATCAGCCAGTTATCTTTTGAAAATGTGCCTTGGATTGCATCACTCTCCTGTAGTACTAGTCAAGGTGCTCGGTTTCCAACAGATACCAGCACTGGCTAACTTTTGAACAAAAGAGAATTTATTGAACCTGACTAGGGAACTCCAGAGAATCAAGAGGAAGACTGGAGACCACAGTACAGAGGAAGGCTTGCACTGTGAAGCTCCTGGAATGGTTTGCTGAGGAGGCAGCCTCCGATTCCTTTCCACAGGACACTCAGGGCAGACAGGTGCCAAAGGCCATTGATCCATTCCCATATGCTGGACTCTACTGCCCCCGCACACACATCCCTGTCACCCCTGACTGCACCATGGCCATCCTAATCATTTCTAATGGGCCTTGCATCTTTGAGACACACCCTCATGATTCAAAGTCCCACGCTGGAGCATCAGATTGGCCTTGTTGTAAAGGTTAGGAGACATTCTCATCCCTTCTAAGCCTTTGCTACCACAGAGAGAACTGGGACCCTGCCTTCCGTTACTTTTGTGGTTACCACAAATAGGAAGAGCTTTTGCATGCCAGCCAACCAGAGTGACAAACGTTAGCCATGCTGCCTAAAACCTTACAATAGCTTCCCCTGTCATTTAGAGTAAAATCTCCTAACTTGGCCTTCACGGCTGGCATGATCTGGCCTGCCAAACTTTCAGACTTCACCCTGCACCATTCTCCCTTGCTCATGTTCTGGTCACATGGGCTTTCTGTCTGTCCTCTGAATAGACCACACTCACTCCGACCCCAGGGAATCACTGCTCCCTCAGCTTGGAAGGCCTTTCCCTGATTTTTCCAAGGGACTTCCTTTTCACTACCAAGTCTCAGCTCAAATATCTCCTCCTCAGTGAAACCTTCCTAAAAGGAGCCTCTACCACTTCTTTCCTTTGCATCATATGTTTGTATCTGATGTTCTCCTGTGTGTTTGTTTGTTAATTTGTTAATTTTTTTGCCTTGTTTTCTGCATACTGTGAGTTCCACCTTGTCTGTCATTGCTGCATTATCCCAGCATGGGGGAGAGTGCCTGGAGCAGAGCAGATGCTGAATGTTGAATGAATGAACGGATGGATGGATAGTGCAGTTCCGTTTATCATGGAGTTCTACTTGATGAAAGCAAAACAATTTTGTAATGGAAACAATGGCAAATGGGATTTCATCAATGCTTTTTAAAATAATTAACTTTTTGGAACCCATTCATGACATTTTTTTTGACACCCAAATCTCTTTTATTGGGGGGCGCTGGGGGTGGGCCCAGGGCCCTCTGCCTGCACCGCTTGGTCATTGGCGCTGCTTCCTGAGTCCTGCGGCTTCGTCACGTCTGGCAGCTCAGGTGGGCTGGAGAAGGGTTCGAGGCGCAGGGCCTCGAAAGCTTCATCTGCTCGGAAGGCCAGCCCTAGGTGATGCGGCCCGCGGCCCCGCCGTCCGACTGGTGAAGCCGCACTGCCCCAGTCTTGCCGTCATCCAGAAGCTGGTCATCCTCGTACCGCCGCTGCTCGTGGGCGGCGCCTGAGGATGCCCGCGACGTGCGCTTCAGCTCGAACGCAGGGCTCGACTCCTTGGCGTCCGGGAAGACCGCGGTCTGCCCCGGCCCCTGTCCGTGACATTTCTTTTGGAGGTTTTACTAAGGAGCTAGGGCTCTGAGGTGGGTCCTAACACGTCTGTTTTGATCTTCTGGAGAGACCATGCGTTTCGTTCTAATGGCCACCAGCTAGTGGTCCTCCATTCTGTGAATTAAAGTGGAAGGTAAAATTGACCTGAAGAAAACCACAAAGTGTACCATATTCATACTGAACATGCAAGAGGCCATACAGTTACAGTTGTCACAAGGATAATACAACTATTGCATGATTTGGTGTCAGACAGACCTGAGTTCTACTCCCACATCTAATTCTTACTAGCTGTGTGTTGTTGGCTCTGCCATTTCCAGCTGTGTGACCTTGGGCAAGTTGCTGAATCTCTCTTCGCTTCAATTTCCAAATTCACAAAATGGGAATAACACAGTAGTACCTCCATTACAGGGCTGTTGTGAGGACAAAATTAGTCAATATACAAAAATGACTTAGAAAAGTGTCTGGCATGTGGCTAGCTTTGATAAAGCACAATATAAGCATGAGCTATTGTTATAGTTAGGATTGTATTTGTTGGTTGTTAAGAAAAACTTGAACAAGATAGAGGTTTATTTATCTCTCGTATAAGTAAGAGTTAGGCAGCCCAGGGCAGACAGAGCAGTTCCACCGTCATCAAGAAGCAAAATTCTGGGGTGGTTGGGTGGTTCAGTGGTTGAGCGTCTGCCTTCGGCTCAGGTCGTGATCCTGGGGTCCTGGGATCAAGTTCTGCATCAGGCTCCCTGCAAGGAGCCTGCTTCTCCCTTCGCCTGTGTCTCTGCCTCTCTATGTCTCTCATGAATAAATAAATAAAATCTAAGAAAAAACAAGGACCAAAATTCCTTCTTTCTGCACTACCATCTAATGTATAATTGATAGCCTTAAAGTTCAAGATGGCTACTGAAGCTACTAGCACCGCGTCTGTATTCCAGGCATCGGGAAGAAGCAATGAAGGAGGACCTCAAGGCAGAGTCAATACCCTTTTAAAAAACCTTCCCAGGGCAGCCCCTGTGGCCCAGCGGTTTAGCGCCGCCTTCAGCCTGGGGTGTTATCCTGGAGACCTGGGATGGAGTCCCACGTCGGGCTCCCTGCATGGAGTCTGGTTCTCCTTCTGCCTGTGTCTCTACCTCTCTCTCTCTCTCTCTCTCTGTCTGCCATGAATAAATAAATAAAATCTTAAAACAAACAAACCTTCCCAGAAGACCCTCTCATTTTCATATCACTGGCTAGAACCAGACAACATGGCCACACCTAGCTGGAAGGGCCACTGGCAAATGTAGCTTTTTCACTGGTTGCATTACTACCCCAAATAAAGTTGGCCTTGTGTTACTGAAGAAGAAAGGGAAAATGGATATTGCACCTTGTGCAAGTATCTAACTTCCTCCAAATTTTAGTCTTTTTATTTGTAACATGGGAACAGTGGTACATACCTCATATAGTTAATTGGAAGGTTACATGAAATAAAGCCTAAAACCCACTACACAGTGCCCAGCACATACTAAATCAATCTTACCTGAATCCTAAGAAGGACAAAATGTATCTCTGAATACTTTTAAAAATAAGATAGACAAAACCACAAGGAACCAAAAGTAGAAAAAATATCCCTGCCAAAAAAGAACTGATTAACTTCAGAAGGAAACCTACTCTATCTACAGGTTTCTTCCTCCTTTTCATTACTTTGGCCTTCTTTATCTTACCCGGTTTTTAGCTGACGAAGTTCCAGCTTTAAATATCACATCAGCCTGCTATGCTACTAACAAAGGGCCACTGTGTGTCTGGGTAGGGCCATCTCAAACTCACTGTTCTGCTGAATCTTTCTGCTCTCATCCACCATCCAATTTCTGTCCAACTGTGTCCAGTGTTTTAGAACAGTGGCTTATAAACCTGGCTGATTATAAGACTCATTCACCTGGAGAGGTATGTAAAGCTACAGACTTCCAGTCCCCACCACAGGAATTGACCCAAAAAACTTCTATATCTGCCTCAGCTGTGTCTAATAGACTCTGGGTTTTTGGACTAAATCACTCACTTGCTTGAATGTTTACATAATACAGATGAATACACTTTGAAACACAGACATTGATTGAATATTATGAGGGCCAGGCATTGTTTTAAGCATGTTACATGGGCTAACTCATTTAGGTACTATTACTACCCTTTATACAGGTCAGGAAACTGAGGCACCGAGAGGATAAGCAAGTTGCTCAAGGTCACACAGCTAATTAATGGGGAAACTGGGAGTTGACATTCAGCCCAGGCAGTCTGGCTTCTGAAAGCCTTTATGCTTATCCCCTACCCTCTACCTCCCCCCGATCTATATAGAAGAGTTAGGGCCTTCCAATACAAATTATTTAAAAAATCCGAACAGACTTCCTCCTGGCATCTATCAAGTAAATTGCAAAATATTCTTATTCGTCATCATTTATCTTCCCAAGCACACTGTGGCTGTGGCACCAGTAAGTATGTTATAAAAGCATTTCAAGGCAGGTATCAAAAATGACATTGAAACTGTATTTTTATGTGTGCATATGTTCACAATGATATTCTTTACGTAAAGAAATATATCTGCACACACATATACACATATATGCTATATAGGCCTATAGAAAGTCTAGGGGGAGATGTAGCAACATGTGACAGTTAATTCTGTGTTGTGTTTATTTCTCTGAAATACACATTTGAATTTTGTCTAATAAAAATTCTTAAGTTTTAAAATAAGGTATTTCCTGTGTTTGGAAGCAAAGACAGTGTAAAACAGTAGCTATATCCTGTTTTCTTGGAGAGTCTTACAAGCCCTTCATTTAAAATTCGTCCTGTAAGACTCTTCAAAAAGAAATCTGATGGAAAGTCTGTATAACAGGTATGTTCACCTGGTGGCCAAGCTATTGGTTTTAGAGTCTAACAGATGTGGGTTTATATCTTCGCTGCGACACAGATGTCAGACAGATCACTGAATGGCCCTGTCTCACTGACTCTTGGTGTAAAGGTCCAAGGGCTGATGCATTTTGCAGGGCTGACCATATGTATCCAGGTGCTTAATCCAGGGTAACGACCACGGTTTGCAAGAAGCTATCATCATCAGAACATAACTCAGAATTGTTAAATGCCAATTGCAAAACCAGCACCTTTTGGCTAATAACAAGGATTATAAATAATTTATTAATTAGAATGAAGTGTCTACTCTTGCGAAGAGGCTTGAGGGACTGAAAAGGTCAAGCTGCCTTCGGGGATCCAGCCGAGGTCGGTTTAAGTACTGTTTCTAGTTCAATGCATGTGTGTTCCTTGGGACAGGCAATCACCCTAAGCCCTGGCCTACCAGCTCCTGAAATTTCCATTTTCCAAAACACAGATTCGTGTGAGTCACACCATCATGTGCCTTTATGCTGTGTCTGTGGCCTGGCTGTTTCCATCCTACCCACCGCCATTCCCACCCCCTTTGCCCTAACAGCAGCTGGTAAGGCCTTGCTCTCCAAACTCTGCTTCCCTCTGGATAACCCCCCCCCCCCCCCCCCCCCCTCCCCCCCGGCAGAAATTGTGGTCTCTCAAAGGTAACTGGTGACATTCTTCTTGCCACACCCAGGGTTCAGCCTTATCTCCTTATCTTCCTGGACTTTGCTCTAGTAATCATCACTCTCTCCATGTCTCCAGGCACCTTTCTTTTGGTCTATAAATGTTCTCCAATCCCTGGCAGCCTTAAAAAAGAATAAAAATTAATAATCTTGGCCTCAGGACTCCCGAGTGGCTCAGCGGTTGAGCATCTCCCTTCAGCTCGGGTCATGATCCTGGGGTCCTGGAATTGAGTCCTGTCTCATGAATAAGCAAATAAAATCTTTTTAAAAAAGTAATCTTGGCCTCGTGTCACTCTCTGGTCAACTGTCACATTTCTGGAATTGCAGCCTGGAATCTGGAAACTTTAGCTCCCAGTTCTGCCACTTGTAACTGTAGGACTGTTTGCTTAACCTTCCTGTGCCTCAGTTTTCTCCTTTGTAAAATAAGCCTATGGATACTATCTACCTCTCAGGTTGTTGTGAGAATTAATGTGTCAATGTAGAACCTTGTCGTACAGAACGTAGTCAATAAATGTTAACTATTATCTGAGTCCTACATTTTCCCTTTCATTCTGCAGTTACTAGAACCTGGCTCAGGCCTTACTGCTCCTGATCAACTTCTTTGGAAAGGTTACCTGTGACCTACTACTTGTTAGTCAATGACCCTCTGTTGCATTTGACATTACTGGTTATTTCCTCCTTCCTGAAACACTATTCCCTCATCTCTTGCCACATCCTGCTACACACGTCATAATGCCCTAGTTAAACTGCATGAATACACACATATGCCTGCATGTGCGTACACACACACACATGCACACACACACACTTACCTTCAAGCCTTTGCTCTTGTGGAGCTGCACCACTACCCCATTACCATGGAAGGTTCTTCCACAGTCCAGTCCTCACCTCCAGTGTCCAGCCCTCATCCTCCCAGAGCCTCCTCCCCACATGCCTGCCTCAGGTTAACTTCCACTTATCTTTCAAGACTCCTCTCAGACCTCTCTTCCCCAGAAACCCCTTCTCAACACCCTTTTTCCAACAAAGCTGGGTTAGGTGCCCCTTCCTGGTGCTTACATACCACTCCTGTTATTTCTCACACTCTATCATAATTCTATTTCCCTAAATGACTGTGAGCTATCTGGTAAGACTATCAGAATAATTTCTTATTCCTCTCTTAGTTTCTAGCACTTAATAGGGTGTGAGATACATAGTAGGAACTCAGTCAATGTTCATCAACTAATTAATATCAACACCCATCTATATTCCCTGAGTCTTAAGTAGTAGGATGCAGAACAACCAGGCTTGCCAGGAGTCAAGAGTTTAGAAGGAAGTCAGAGGCAAGGAAAAGAATAGGTTTGGGACATCTGGTGGCTCAGTTGGTAGAGCATGCAACTCTAATCTTGGGGTTGTAGGTTTGAGTCCCACATTGGGTGTAGAGATTACTTAAAAATAAAATCTTTCAAAATTTTAAAAGGAATGCATAAGGCTTGACAACATGTGGTAAGGAAGTTGACAGAGATGGGCAGTTTGGCAGAAGTAGAAGGGGCGGTCAAGTAGATAAAATCCCAATATGGAGAGGCAGCACCCTTTGGAAGAATTTACTTTGCAGAAAATCACTAGCTAAAAGAAATGCAGAAGAAATGTAAAGAAAAGTATATTCTCTTTTTTCCTTGCTTCTCTCCAAAAGAGCACAGCGAAAACGATAATGTTCTAAAACTTCTGGATGTATGCTATTTGTCTCTTCCAGATACATCCTATTTGCTTTTAAGGCTAGTAAGAAAGAAATGCAATAAAGAAAAATTTGTTTTAAAAAACTTAAGAGAAATTCAGAATATTCTCTGCAGGCTGATATACATTCCCACAGGCACAGTTTATTATCTACTTGCAGGCATCTCCCTTGCAAGCCAACTATTACACCATCAAACACAGAGCCCAAAGGATGTCTAGATATTTAGTATCTTTGTTGCCAATGATTTTCCTCTGACATTAAGGCAGATTCACCATTAAGGGAGATTCACCATTCCTAGAACTACTCCTCAGCTAGAGTCATTAGGCATTAATGCTAACAATTAAGATTTTAAAAACCAGAACTTCAGCTTTTTCACAGTGTATTCACATAGCTCAGAATTCAAGAGATGCAAAAGAGTGTACAATAAAACATTTTTCTTCTACTCTGTCCTTTCAGAGTTCTGTTGTTATTAAAAAGAATACATAAACACATACATTTTCCACCCATGATCTGTTTTGCTATATCCAACTATACACTGGATTTTGTACCTTGCCTTTTTCACCTAATAATCTATTTTGGAGAGTGTTCCACATGAGTATATGAAGGAACTTTCTCATTTTATTGGTTACATTATATAGATACTCCACAATTTGTTTAACTATTTCCCTGCTCATGGACAGATAGGTGGCTTCCAATATTTTGCTATTCAAACAGTGCTAAACCTTTCATACATCATTTTGCACGTGTGCCTGGGTATCAGTAGCATAAATTCCTAGAAGTGGACTACCTGAGCCAATGGGTATGTTTATATCAATATTGTTAGCTATTGCCAATGTTCTTGCCAGGGTGGTAAGTTGTTCCACTTCACCCTCCCGCCAGCCTCCTTATATCTCCAATGACAGTGTTAGCCAACTTTCTAGGTTTTGCCAATTTGAAAGGTGACAAATGACATCTCAATGTACCTCTAGCTTGCATTTTTCTTCATTTGAGTATGGCTCTACTTTTTCTTCCTTTCCCCCCCCCTCCCCTCCCCTCCCCCTCCTCCCCCTCCTTCTCCTCTTCTTCTTCTTCTTCTTCTTCTTCTTCTTCTTCTTCTTCTTCTTCTTCTTCTTCTTTTCTTCTTCTTCCTCTTCCTCTTCCTCTTCCTCTTCTTCTTCCTTCTTAAGTCTTCAGTGCTATTCATATTTTTCCCTCTTGGTATAAAACAATAACAACAACAACAATAATAATAGCTAACACTTCTGAGGTGGCTTACCATCTGCCTTGTACATTACAGGTATCTCATTTACGTCTCTCAACAGTTTTGTTGTTGTAGGTACTATTACTATCCCCAATTCACAAATGGGGAAACTGAGGTATAAAGAGTGGAAGTAGTTGTTCAGGGTCTCAGAGCAATAAATGACAGTATGTTTCAAAGCCAGGGTTTGAACCCAGGCTTCCCTGACCACAAAGTCCACATTCATAGACACAAGGCGACTTTACGCACTACTCAACAACCACACCACAAAAATAGAGGCCCTTAGGTATCGATTCCCAGACTCCCTCCCTGAAGTTCCATGAAAGTAGCCAGCTAATGTTCTCTCATGTTCTTACCTCCTTTTGAGGTTAACACCTTCTCAGGTTCTAGCCTCTTTCAAGCTGTGCTCTTCAGGGACCATACTATCACATGGACCCAGGGCTCACAGAGATGAGTGGAGGCTCCCAGAAATGCAGCCATGTGAGAGGAGTAATTGAGCATCTGAGTGGACAGCACTTCACCCATAGCAACCACAAGCCTACGATAAGCAAGAAATAAAGTTCATTCGGCAAATATTTATTGAACATCTACTATGCACCAGGCTCTTGGACAGAGCAATGAACAAGACAAACCAGGCTCCTATTTTCATAAAACTCACATTACATTGGGCAACAAATAAACAAAAAACCCCATTCCCCATTGGTAGTGATAAGTATTATGCAGGAGGTTAAAACCTAATTTGGTAAAGGGCTCCTTTGGGTTGGTTAGTTGTTGAAGGCCTCTCTAAAGGAGGTACTAGGTACACTGAGAAGCAAATGATTTGAGGCAACCAGCTATTGCAGTGCAGGGGAAGAGCACTGTAGGCAGAGGAACAGCCAGAGCAAAGGTCTCAAGACAGGAACAGCCTGAGAGGATCAGCTGAAAGAAGAGGCCAGGGTACCTGGAGCCTGGAGAAAAGGAGCAGGAAGGTTCTGTGAGAGATGCAGCCAGAACTTCCCTCAGGGCTCAGAGGAGCAGTAAAGAGAACCTGGATTGTACTACACCCAGTGGGAAGCTATGAGGTCTTAAACTAGTGTGGGGGATGGGAACACATATATGTGTCTGACACAATCTGATTTGTTTTTAAAAACAATCACTTTGGCTGCTAGGAGGACAGTAGATAATAGTGATACAAGGGAGCAAATACGGACACCACCTGGAGGCTATTGAAGTGGCTTGGACTGGCGGAGACCATGAAGGCTTGGACAAGCATAGTGCTTCTCAAACTTTAGGGCTTCAGAATCTTCTGGGAGATCCTAACCCCAGGGGTTCTGATTCTGGAGAGGACTCTAGGATTTTTTTGCATTGCTATCCAGCTCCCAGGTGCTGATACTGCTGGTCTGCAAACCACATGGTGAACAGTGTTGGACTAGACTGGAGATGGAAGAAGTAGACACATTTCAACATTATTTTGGAAAGTAGAGTCCATAGGACTTCGTAATGGATTGAAGGAAAGAGGAGAATCAAGGGTGACTTTGGAGTTTTGTGCTTCGAGGAATCGAGGAAACAATACCACAGGCACATGTTGAGAGTGGAAAACAGGAGCAGGAGCAGATCAGGGGAGAAAATCCAGAGTTCCATCATGGGCATGTAGAAATGTTAGTCATGAGATGATGAGTTCTGGGGTTAGGGTGAGAGGTCAGGCCTGGGATGTGACTTAAAGTGACAGCAAGGAGGAGGTGGCCTGGGGAGAGCATGTACTTGGGGAAAAGAAGGAGCATAGGACAGAGCCCCACCTGGGCATCCCACCCGTAGAGTCAGGAAGAGCAGGGGAATCAGTGGGCAGGCCACACATCTGGAAGCAAGGTGCAGGATGAGAGACCCAGAGGAGAGTACCCTCTGGGAAAGAAAAGAAGAACCAGTGAAAGTGAGGGAAGGATGCTGTGAGAATCTGTAACTGTAACCACAGCTCGGTTCTTCATGCATCATGATCAACCATCAATACCAAATGCTGGGAAAGCAAAGGTGGAAACCCTAGATATTATAGCTTACTCTCCACCAGCCTCAAGTCCTGAGTGGTGCAGCATTTGAGGAGAGAAAGAAACAGACTGAGTTCTGGGAATTGGACCTAGAAAGGAGACTAGGGAGGAAGCTGTGCTGGGATTCAGAAATGACCATGGGTGGTTTCTCATAAGGCCTATACCATTCTGGAAACTTCACTTTCACCTCGAAGAACAGCATCCCTACTCCTCTCTCCAAGAGCAATTAATTCTTCACCCAGTGTTTGTGAGCCCTGGGACTCTGAGCTGAGCCCTGGCTCCACAGAGGTCTCCTCCCTTGTCTGCATTTCTGATGGCTTCCTCTCGCCTGGCTCCTTCCCCTCAGACTACAATAATGCCACTCCAACCTAAAATAAAGCTCTGTTCCTCCACCCTTCCTCCCCTGCAGCTACCGCTTTCATTGCTTTTACCCCAAACTTCCTACGCCAATGCTCATGCTTCCTCACTTTCTTTCTTGTCTGCACCCCCTGGAATTTGGCTTCTGTCCCTGCCACTGTCTCCAAAGCCATGGCCACTTCCTATCGAACACAGGGCCTGCTCCCAGATTCTTGGTTCAGCAGTGTCTGTGCTTCATTTCACACAATAATCATCCCCTCCTTCAGGAAACTCTTGCCTCACCGTTGCACGCAAATGCTTTCCTCTTCCTTGGTGTGGCCTTGGGGTCCAGGACCCTCTGAGTTCCACCACTGGTGGTCTGGTCTCCTTCTCTGCCTTCTCCTGGATGATTTCAGCCATACTCTTCCACAATTACTTGGCCATGAACTTATGGGTGGTGATAGCTCACAATGGTATTTGCAGCTGCCTGTTTGACATTTCCATGTTCCGCAGGATTGTCAGAGATGGCCAGAGCAAAACTTAGAGCCACAGTCTGCACTTAAGAAATGTATATCAACTACATCTTTGCTGAATGAACTGTTTTTTCCTGGCTATCTCCTACATATTAAAGAAAAGGCAATAAGCAATAAACAGAACACAAACACCTCTTCCCCTTATATCTGTGTTAATGGAATGACCTCATACACCCCTCTCTCACCATATCTAATTGGTCACCCAGTCTTGTAGATTCTATCTCCAAAATGTTTCTAGAATCTTCCTGCTTTATTCTTTTTTGTTCCTACTCTGCTGTTATTATTCTTTTTCCAGCTGACCAATAGTAGCCTAACTCAGTAGTTTGCAAAGCTGGCTACACATTAGAATCACTTGGAAGATTTTTAAAATCCTGATGCCCAGGCTCATCTAGACTAATTAAACCAGAATGTCCAAAAGGTAAAGTCAGAGCACTGGTATTTCTAAAAAGTTCCACAACTGATTATAGTATACATTCAGATTTGAGAACCACAGATGGTTCCCCTCACTAGTATCCAGTATTTCCCTCAAAAAGAAAAAAATCATCTCTCTTCTATTTAAAACATCAGACGACTCCCTATATCTTATAGCGGGATTTTAAACTCAGAATACAATTTCAGGGACCCCTGGTGGCTCAGCGGTTGAGCGTCTGCCTTTGGCTCAGGGCGTGAGTGATCCCGGGTCCGGGGATCGAGTCCCACGTCAGGCTCCCTGTGAGGAGCCTGCTTCTCCCTCTGCCTGTGTCTCTGTCTCTCTCTGTGTCTCTCATGAATAAATAAATAAAATCTTAAAAAAAAAAAAACCAGTAAGAATACAATTTCAGGGGATCTGTGAACTCCATTAAATTATACCCAAAATATTGTGTGTAGGGAGATGATTCATCCATTCTCAAGGAAATTTCATTCAAAAACAGTAAAGAAATATTAGCTGGATGGTAGTTAATAGTTACTCAACACTATTTGCTAGGGACTTTACATACACGAGTCATTAATATTCAAACCTAACCCATGAGTATGAGTATCACCTCCATTTTACAGATGATGGTTAAGTAACTTCCCCAAGTCAAAAAGCCCTTGGGGCTCGATGGATACCCAACTAGATCTGTTTACCACCTTCCTGGTTTGCTGGACTAATCCAGACCAGGTAGTTTTGGCAAACAAGGCCTGCCTCCCCCTACCTAATCAAATGCATTCCTCCTCCCACACCCATGCTCTAGCCACCCGCTTCTCTCCATTTTCGGAAGAAATCACAGAGTCCATGCCTCTGTCCCTAACACATGCTGTGACCACTCCCTGAAACGTCCTCCCTGCACTTCCTTGTCAGGTAAATCCTACTTACACTTCAAGACTCAGCAAAAACATACCCTCCAGTTCTCTGAATCCTTCTCTCCCCCACTCCACTTTCCTGGAAGACATCAGTATGGCACTTTCAGCATCAGATGATAGAGGCGTTCTTGTTTCTCCCCTGACAGGTGGAATTCCTTGAGAGAAGCAACTGTGTTTTGTTCCTTGGTGGCACCCCATAATTTCACGGTACCCTGGCTCAAAGGATGGCTCAATGAATGTTCACTGAAAATAATATAATTAAATTATATAAGGACCCAAGTTTGATCCCTAGCACCTCTACAAAAAAAAGAAAGAAAGAAAGAAAGAAAGAAAGAAAGAAAGAAAGAAAGAAAGAAAGAAAAGAATATAATTTAAGTGTGCTTTCTTCTTACTAGGGAGTACTCATGCTGTAGAGTAAGAAGAGTAGGCCTTTGTCTTGTGAGAATGACGTTTAGGATGTTCTTACATTGCCAAGATGTCCCTGCCGATCTCATAGGGTTATTGTTAAGATTAGATGAAATAATTATTTAAAAGCACTCTGCATTGTTAAACACACTATGAAAAAGAAGGCCTAAGTATTAACTAACTCTCTCTGCTCACGTCCAGTGGCTAACGGGCCATTATGAATGTCAGGAAATGTAGATTTAACAGCCACCAGCTACATGCCTTAAAAAAGTGTCTGTCATTGCATTGGCATCTCCTGCTCTGGAACAAACAATTTCCTCATTGCTGTGGCATTCTGCACAGCTGAAAGAGCCACACCAGGAATGCTCCATTGAATTAATACTTACTTAAAATTGGTTTTGGAAAACATGTCTCAAGTGTCTTGAGAGGTCCTGACAAAGTTGCTTTTACTAGGGTGAGATAAAACAGAGGCATCAGGAGTGCAGTTAGACATACATGGGCCATTATGGAGCTTCCTGATTTTGATAGTATCCTACTAAGGTAACCCTAAAATAGAGCACTTGGGAATGGGAATGGTCTTTTAATGAAAATTACAGAATTGTAGCAAATTTGACATTACATTACTTAATTGTGAATGTTCCCATACTTTCTAAGTATTTTTAAAAATTACCCTAGCTTGATGCACTTTCTAATGAAAGACTGGGAATTTTCATTTGTGGGGAGTGATTTCTAAGCCCAATCCTACAGTCTGGTTGGTGACAGAGAAAAACCTGATGATGGCATAATATATGAAGCATCACAGAGTGTGTGGCGTTTGGCAAATGCCAAGAGAGAAAGAAAGAAAGAAAGAAAGAAAGAAAGAAAGAAAGAAAGAAAGAAAGAAAGAAAGAAAGAAAAGAAGAGGAAGGAAGGAACGAATGAACAAACGAACACTTGAAAGTCTTTAAGGACAAAGTGAAAAGAAACGTTACTGGACTCCCCTTCAGTAGACAACCATACTGAAAAACTTTTTCACTGGAAGAGTTATAACCTGTATCATGTGTGTACAACTGTACTTGTGCATGCTCATGTGCACAAATGCAAAGTAGAATATTAAAAAGAAAGTCTCATACTGTAGAGAAGGATCAGAAAGACCAAACCAACTCCTGATCCTCATTTAATTTTTTAGACAACAGTAAGATCAATGTAATGGTTAAGAGTTCTGGCTTGGAAGTCAGACTGAATTTTAACTGGGTATGTGACCTTCAAGAAAAAATACTACATTTCCTAGCCTGTTTGCAACTAGGCATGGTCATGCGACCACATTCTGGCCATTGGGATCTGAACACAACCTCCAGGTCATACCCTTGAAGGGGCAGACTGGATCCTCCATTTCCTTTCTTCCTTGGTTGGAAATACTGAGATGTTGCTCCATCCTTGACAAGGAGGAATCACATAGCCCCTAAGGAAGGCAGAAGACATGAAAGAAGCCTGACGCTGGGACAAGGTGGAGCTGCCTTCTCAGCCCTGGAGTGCTCACGATGAGATTAACATGAGAGAGAATTAAACTTCTATCTTGTCTAAGCCATTGTTATTTTGGGCCTTGTTAGCAGCCAAACTGATACCCTAACAGTGTAACTGAAGAAAAGCAAGTTTATTAACCTCTACCGGCTTCCGTTTTCTCATCTGTAAATTGTGACAAATACAGTAATAGTAAAAACAGCAACAGCAATAATACCTTTCTCCTAGGGATAAGGCATGTAAAATGATCAGACCAATTTCTGGCACCTAGTAAGTACTTATAAGTGTTAGCTATTAATAATATTTAAGTTGAGTTATTGAATCCTGATTATACATGTGGCATGACAGTAGCCTCTGGTAGCTAAATTCATGCTCTACACAGCCATCCTCTTCTCATTGACATTCAAATATCTGTGTAAAATTACTAAACAGTATTATATTTGGTGGGTATCAAGTTGTATCCCATGAGTATCACATGGTACATGGTTTTGCATATCCTGTGTAAATAAATTCCAGAATATGATTTTCTTAATGAAGAGAATTCAGGAGAAGCTTAAAGTTAACCATGAAATGTATAGACTTGGGAAAGTTTGGTGATGGGCAGCTTTGAAACCTCATTAAAACCAGGATTTATGTTTATAATAGGAGGGTGAGAGGTCGCAGGGATAAACTCAGCAAGTTCAGAATTGATTTCACCTCCCTGACCCTCCAGAAACTCAGTCCTCCTTTATTATCACAAACTTAACCGTTTTACGCCCTGAAAAGAACTCAGCCCCAAGCATGGGAAATCAAAAACCTCTTGGGTCCTTATGACCTTGGGACTGAACTGCTTTTGGGTGTGAAATGAGGTGGTGCTCCTCCCAAAGGCACCCAGGTTTGCAACCTGCAAGAACTTCTGGAAGGAAACAGCAAGATCTCCCTATTTGGGAGGGAGGGGCAGAGGGAGAGGGAGAGAGAGAATCTAAAGCAGGCTCCACACCCTGAGATTTCCACCCCCTGAGATGGAGACCTGATCTGAAATCAAGAGTCAGATGCTTAACTGACTTGAGCCACCCAGCTGCCCCAGCCTCTTATTTTACTTTCAAAGTTAATGTTACATCCCTGCTGGACTCATAGTGCAGACTGAGGTGGCTTGGGGTGAGGTTGGCTGGCAGGAAAGAAGAACCAGCAGCACCCCTGTGAAGGCTCAGGGTCAAAGTGGGGTTCTATTTTGGAAAGATGACTCTGGGAGCAGTGCCCAGAGCTGGTCCCTTGTGGTTTAGCCACTTGACTTCATGGGTGGGCCCAGGGAAAATGGCCAATGGTCACCAAAAATGTGGGTCCCCTTGGCTGTGGAGCAGTTATATCTAAGCATAACACAGGGCTCCTCTCTCTGCAGCCTGAGAAGCCTATACTTTCCACTGGGTTCATCAATCTTACCTGGACTGCCCAGTGCTGCAGTGGGTCCAGGAATGGATAAGGCCTCCTGATGAGATAAGGCCTCTCCCTGCTGGATCTGTTTCTACCTCAGGGCTCTTATGCCTTTAAGTGCTACAGTGGAGAAGAGCTTATCAGTAGACATAATGATAGCCAGGACTGACTTAAGACTGAATGAGCTCCCTTAGGATTCTTAAACGTATCCTAAGAAGGAGCCTCAAGGAAAAAAATAAATAAAAGGAGGAAGGGAAGAATGTACCATCCTATTTTCTTGGATGTACTTTTAAAAATATCCCTGGAAGGAACTAGAAACAGTGATTACCTTTTGTGGGTTGGGATAGCATTGAGTGGATGGGGGGACAGGTGAGACTTCACTTGTCTTCTTATACTTTCTTGATTTTTGAAGCATCTGTGAAACTAAGTCAAAAAATAAAAGAATAAATTAAAATAAGTAAATAAAAACCACATCTTCAGCTAATGTAGGGAGGTTGAGAAAGGGTAATAAGAGGGAAGGGGGAAAGGAGCAGTTATAGACCCCATTCCTACGCCAGGCTAGGGCTCCCATAGGAACTCTACAGCCTTCATCTCAATATAATAGAGGTCCAAGATGCACAGAAACGTGGCCTCATTTTGGACCCCCATCTATTAAAATATTACAGTCATTATCTTGTCTCTGTTACCTCTGAACTCGTTCTTAAATATGGGCTTTCTTTATCTCTTACCTTCATTACTCTGACAGCCTTCCAACTGGCCTCCTTGTGTCAACCTTCTAATCCCTCAAATCTATCCAACAAACTTTAAATCTCTTTTTGGAAATGAAAACCCAATTGTGCCCCTCCAGGCCCCTTCCACACTTAAAGTCCTTTGGGGTTGCCCATTGAGTATATGATAACCTCTAAATTTCTTCTGCATTCTTCCAGGATCTTGCCAATCCCCACTCACCCTGCTCTACCCACACATGGCTGCTGGAGTATTTTTGAATGGCCCATCCTGCCATACTTTGTGGCCTTGCATATGCCATTCCTTCACCTTGAAGTCCCCCCATCGTGTTTTGTCACCCTGGAAAGCTCCACTCTTCTGTCAGGATTTGGCTCAAATGCCATCTTCTCTGTGAACCATGGTGGCCCCTCTTCTTGCTGCCAATCCTGACTGATCACCCCACAACACTTTGAACACATGTCTATTAACATTTACTTTATTCCTTTTTTTTTTTAAAGATTTTATTTATTTGAGAGAGAGAAGGAATAGAGAGAGAGACAGAGAATGCGCAGGGGAGGAGGAACAGAGGCAGAGGGAGAAGCATGCTCCTCACCAACAAGAGATCCCCATGCAGGGCTCGATCCCAGGACCCTGGGATCATGACCTGAGCTGAAGGCAGATGCCCAACCCACTGAACCACCCAGGTGCCTCAACATTTACTTTATTCTATTAGCACTATTTCTACATTTTTATTATTAGACTCTCAGCCTCATAAGAGCAGGAGTCATGCCTTATTCATCTTAAAAATTTTTTTGTATTATTGAAGTCTAGTTTCCACAGTGTTATACTAGTTTCAGGTGGATAGCATAATGATCTGACAATTCTATACATTACTCTGTGCTTACCACGATAACTGTAGTTATCATCTGTCACCATACAACATTATATATTTTTAAAATATTTTATTTCTAAGTAACCTCTACACCCAACGTGGAGCTCAAACTGATGACCCCAAGTATGAGAGTCACCCTGACAGAGCTGGCTAGGTGCCCCCACCATACAATGATATCACAACATTATGGACTATATTCCCTATGCTGTACTGTTCTATTCATCTTTATATTTCCAATACACAGAAGAAACTTGGGTTGTAAATGCATGAATAGTTTGCTCCAAATTCAATTCTCAGGATTGGCCACAGAGAACAACTGCTGAAGGTACCCTAAGGTTAAGCTTGCCTTCCAGAATTCTGTAAACTTGGCTCGGTGGCTGTCTAAATAATAATGAAGTTTAAACACCACAATTGGCTCTGTCCATGACTAAACAATGGCTGGAGTTTAAATTGTAGCCAGATAATCATTAAGAAACAAAAAAAAGTGAGCTAGGATTTAAGTACTTGGCTTTATACCAAGGAGCACAGAGTGGTTTTATGCATTACGTGAATGCTTTGAAAGTCAGGACAGGTCACATTCCTTAGTAACAGCAGAATGACACTGTAGCAACAGGAAGAGTCCAATAGCAACCATGTGTGGGACAGATTCACTTTGGGGAAACTCCAAGAAGTAGAGTAGGGGTGTTTTAATTCCAACTTAGCCAAGTGTGGTTTTCACATGGTACTCTTCTCTGTGGGATAGATGAGGTGAATGTTAATGAAATTATAAACTGCTGAAAGATTAAACCCCACAAAGCTTTTTGCATCAAAACTTTTTGGTGGTTTTCTCCTCTCTGGTAAAATAATGGAAATTGCCGTTTTTAACCATTTAAGGCATAAATTTCAATGGCATTAAGTACATTTACAATGTTGCATAGCTGCTATCCATTTCCACAACTTGTTCATTATCTTAAAACAGAAGATTTGTCCCCACTAAATGTCTCATTTCCCCCCTCCCAAAATTCTACTTCCTCTCTCTATGAATTTGCCTATTCTAGGTGCCTCATACAAGGGCAGCCATATAATATCGTCCTTTTGTGTCTGGCTCGTTTCACTTAGCATAATATTTTCAATTTCCACCCATGTTGTAGCATGTACCAGACCATCACTCCTTTTTATGGCTAAATAATATGTCATTGTATGGATATACCACATTTTGTTCCTCTCTTCACCCACTGATAGACATTTGGGTTTTGTCCACCTTTTGGCTATTGTGAATAATGCTGTTACAAACAATGGTGTACACGTATGTGAGTCCTTGCTTTTCATTCTTTTGGGTATATATCTAGAAGTGAAAGGTTTTCTACAGCAGCTCCACCAGTTTACATTCCCATAATTAATGCACAAGCGTTCCACGTTCTCTGCTCCCTTAACAACTTTTTTTTGGGGGGGAGGTACTTGTAAAGGGGGATTTTATAGTTTTGATTTGCATTTCCCTACGGACAAGTGATGATGAACAGCTTTTTCGTGTTTATTGGCCATTTGTAGATCTTCTTTGGAGAAATGTCCGTTCAAGTCCTTGCCTCATGATTGTTGTTTTTGTTTTTTTTTTTCTTGTTGAGTTGTAGGAGTTCCTTATATATTCTGGACATTAATCCTTTATCAGATATATCATTTGCAGAGTTAATTTTAAAACTCTATTCAAGGGATCCCTGGGTGGCGCAGCGGTTTGGCGCCTGCCTTTGGCCCAGGGCGCGATCCTGGAGACCCAGGATCGAATCCCACGTCGGGCTCCCGGTGCATGGAGCCTGCTTCTCCCTCTGCCTGTGTCTCTGCCTCTCTCTCTTTCTATCTGTGTGTGACTATCATAAATAAATAAAAATTTAAAAAAACTCTATTCAAAAGAAAGTAGTCACATTATAATCAGTACCCATCAAAGTGGTGATGCCCAGCCTTCTGAATGCTAAAATGAAAACTATGTTGCCAGCTGGGAGACTTGATCTCTCACCTCAGAAATGGAGGCAAGCAACCAACAGCAACAAGTGGCAAGAATAAGAGCCCAACGAGGTCAAGGCAGGAGGGGAAGGATCACCAGAACTCAGAGGGTCAAGGGAAAGACCCTGGAGTTGCCCCTCCCCATGTCCCCTGCTCACTCAGATGTTGACTAAGAAAGCCTCTTCTGATTCTTTCTCTCAGTGCCCACCTGAGGATATCCTGTCCCAACTTCTGCCCTCCCAACCCTTCTCCCTAACTAGGAGTCATGCATTATTTTAGGTCAGGCTTTCTTTTCACTTTGTTTCTGGGGCCTCATTCACTCAAGACCAGAAGTGCAGCTGATTATAAGATGGCTGAAAATCCCCATCTCCTCAAAATAGAGCTGCGGTTAAGAAAGTAGTACCAGTTGTAGTGCCATGTTTGAGCTCCGTCTTTGAACCCACTGGCTGCGTTTGAATCCTGGATCCCCTGTTTATGAGCCCTGTGATCTTGGGAAATCACTTCTCTGTGTCTCATTTTTTTTCCTCTGCCAAAGGGGGATAATAATAGGATCGACATCAGAGGGCTGCGGTGAGGATTAAATGAGATACTTCCTGGAATGTGCTTAGACCAGGGATGGCACGTTGTGAGGGCTTCCTAAGCATTAGCTATTATTATCCTCACTGCATTCAAGGCACCTCTTAAGTTCTGGAATTGGCATGTTCCTCTGAGTGACCCCACACATTGCTCTTCCTCTGATGTTCTTCTGTGTGCCTTTCCCAGATGGCTGACTACGTGTGATATGAATAGGTAATGATGCTGCCAATGGTATCCAGCATCATAGTCAATAACATTAGAAACTGAGTCACAGGGGATCCCTGGGTGGCGTAGCGGTTTGGCGCCTGCCTCTGGCCCAGGGCGCGATCCTGGAGACCCGGGATCGAATCCCACATCGGGCTCCCGGTGCATGGAGCCTGCTTCTCCCTCTCTCTATGTCTCTGCCTCTCTCTCTCTCTCTCTCTCTCTGTGACTATCATAAATAAATAAAAATTAAAAAAAAAAGGAAAGAAACTGAGTCACAGTGCCCAGATACAGAGGGTTCTCTTCTTTGTATTTGTCCGAGAGGAAGGTGAATCACTTAGAGCCACTCTGTAGAGAGCACTGACAACACTCTGTGATATTTTCCTTGACAACGCAAAATTCCATGGCATTTACCTGGGAATGTGATGTCATTTCACTGTTACAGTCAAGTGCCAGTTATGGCAGCAGCAACCCAACCATGGAATGCCCAGGAAGAGACACATGAATGAATACCTGGCTCAGGCCAAAATCACTATGGCAGAGCAGCTAAGACCATAACCAGAGTCAGGAGGCCTCGATTCCTACCTTGGCTCTGCTACTCACTAGTTGTGTAACATGGACAAGTAACTTCTCTGGGCTTCAACTATTATCACTTATAAAATTGAGACAATAGTACTGCCCACTTCATGCTATTTTCTGAAGATAAAAAGAACTAATACATGTATAGGACTCAGAACAGTGCCTGGCATATAGTAAGCATTCTCTTAAAAATATATGTAATGCTCTGGATTCAGCAACCACAAAACAAACACACAGTAATGGAAAAGAAATGTACCTATCAAAGAGAGACAGATGGAAGGGGTCCACCAAGCAGCATGTCAGGCTGTGTAGTAAGGGAGAAGATAGCTTGGTGCCTTGCCTTGGTATTGGCACTCACTACAGTGGCTGTCCTCATTATCACACAGAGACACCTGCAGCCAGTGGGGTGAGGATAGGAAGCTGAGGTGAAGAAGGATAAAGAAGCCTCACTGGGGCTTTTTTGGAACTAGGTATTGGGAGGTTCCCAAGGGAGGGGCATTCATTACATTCAAAATCTCTTAGAAGATCAGTTTATACTTGCATATGACTTAACCAACATCAACTTCATTATTTTTTTCTCCACCAGCCTTTAGCTGAGAGATTACATTAAAATAAATTGTAAAACCTTTCCACAGCCTCTCTATACCTCTGCAATTTGCAAAATGGGTTAGTATCAGGCCAAGGGTGCTTCTTTTTTTTTTTTTTTTTTTCCAAGGGTGCTTCTAAATAGGCATGCAGGGGCTGCTGTGTCCCCACTTGGTGTCCCAGAAACACCTCCCTTGGCCCTGTGGTTTCCCAGTAGTAAACTGCCAATTCTCAGGTTTCAAACTCCTCAGGTTTAGCATTTTAGCAATGGCTCCCTTCCTGGCTCAACTGGCATTTCCTGGCATTTACTCTTGTTAAATTCATCAGCTTGAAGCAGCCGTATAGCCTAATGATGCTTAAAAGTGCAGAATCAGGACAGTTCAAACCTGCTTTCAGTACTTCCTGGCTACATGAGTTTAGGCCAACCACTTCCATCTCATAGAGCCTTAGTTTCCCTATCAGCAAGAGGGGGATCACCTGCACCTTCCAGAGCTGTTGTGAAGATTACAGGAGATAAATGAGCCATGCTTAGCACATACCTGGCAGGGCTAGTGCTAGATAACTGGGAGCTATTATTAGCCTGCATAGGAAAGCACGACAGGCCCTGCAGCTGCTCTTCTGAATCCCTACCCCTCCTTTTTTCCCAGTCTCCAGGTTTTAGGAGTAGGATAATTACTAATGTGTTGAAATCTGGGTGGGGAGCCGGTATATATAAAATTACAAACCAAAGAAAAAATAATAAAAATAAAAATAAATAAAATTACAAACCGGCCTGTGGCAAACTGTTCCAGATGTCCAGATTGTAGGGTACCATTTGCCCCAGGCAGCTAATTGTTGCTGTTTTGTGAAGTAATTTGAGTTGGGGGTGGGAGTGAGGACAGCATGGCAGGGTCCCAGCCACTGGGCTCTGTTGTTTGCTGATCTGGGGAAAACTCTAACAGAACCCACCCACGGGAAGGAGGAAGTCAGTTCCTCTCTGTTCTCTGTGTTCTAACTGGATTACATGCGAGGGCTGGGGACAATTGAGCCAGAAGCAGGAGGTACTAGGATTTGTTTTTGGCATCAGGGTAACCAGACTCTAAAGTGCTTGTTATACCCACTCTTGCAAAACAAAACAAAACAAGCAACAACAAACTCAGGTGTCTTTGGCCAATATTAAGCAGAATGTTGTCCTCCCAAACAGGTTCACAGAAAGTTACCACCATGAGGGGTGCCCACAGAGGTGACCTTTTACAGGGCTGGAATGAGTTCAATGTTGTCCTCCAGGCAGAAACAAAACAAAAAGATCTTGGGTCCTTTAGCTCAAAGGAAAACAGTCTTTGTCTCTTTGAGGTCAGCCTCCTCCCTTCTTGTCTAGTTATATTAATATATGAAGGACACAAAAGGGTCAAACATGCCCGTGCTTATCTCTTAGCCAAATCCAGCCTTTCTTTGCTGAAAGCAAGCTTTTAAGACAGGGGCTTCAGGCAAACCAGATCATCCTGGAGGTCCCTGGGGTTGCTGCCCTTCGGGCCCCAAAGCCCCCACAGGTCCTTCTTCCTACCAGGAAGTATCAAGTTCAGTTCCTCCTGACTTCAAGAAACTTGAAGTAATATGGCTGCAAGGCCTCCATAGTACTTCTCTGTTGCCTTTGTGCAGTCCCCACTAGAGTTTTCTGTTGAGTAAAAGGGAAATGGGGGATCTAGGAAAACACAAAACTCCCTGTGGAGCTATAATTATACACATGCAGATAACATTATTTGCTCTAAAAACAAAACTTGTAATTTTTGGGGGGTGCAAATTAACCTTCCCTGAGAAATCTCCTAAGAGAATCCTTGCAATTGGTTTTTTTCTTCATCTCCCTTTCCCCTCATCTTTCCTAGTTCTTCTTTCTCCTCCATGTACATTTCTGGAGAAAGGCAAATCAGGTCTATAGGTCCCCTGCAGAGCTGGAAAATGGAAGGAGAGATGATTGGACAGCTTGGAGAGATGGTACCACAGCATTTGATCTTACACAGTATCCTCTAGCAGTCAGTGACTGGACAGAGCTGTCCCAGAATAGCTAGAGAAGTCTTGAGTCACTGGTTTGTAGACTCTTTCCTTGTCTTTAATCCTCATGCTCACCAAATCTCTGCAGGTCTCTTGGGTTGATCAGAAGTGGCCTGCTTGTCCCAGCCCTCTCTGCTCCGCCTGTCCCACAGTGGTCTACAGCACCCGGAGTTTCCTGGAGTGCTGATGTGAACACTGGAGGGCTTAAATCCCCATGGGTAAGTATGAGCATAAAAAGTCCCTGGGCCTGCAGCTCCCTAATAACCAGACAACACACCTCTGAACCCCATAGGACTGGAAAAGGAAACAAAAAATCAAAAAAGGAACCCCAGAGACTCATCTACAAGCTCCTAGGTTTCTTCTTTATGAGGTGAGTCAGCAGGAACTTCTCCCTACGGAAGGGCTGGGTTGCATCCAGGGGCTGCCTACCGGGGGCTGCATCCAGAGGAGATGCAAGAATCCCTTTGGTATGAAGGGAAGCCAGACCTGGGGTTTCCCTGGGGCTTCTCTTGGGCCACTAAGTCTGACATCAGCTTTGGAATTGGAGGGAGGCACCAGGATAGTGGGAAACCCACCCTCACCCACCCCACCCCCACCTCTACATAACTGCCCCTGCTCAAGAAGGAAAAAGCTTTCCTTCACTTATATATGGGGACCTTGGACATAAATGGTTTTAGTTGATCTGTTCTCTTTGTTTTTCTATGAGTGCAAGGGAGCCACAAAAAAAAAAAAAAAAAAAAAAAAAAAAAAAAAAAAAAAACAGGACGGTGGTTGTTACTGCTATGGAGTTGGTTTTTTTTTTTTTTGCTTTTTTTTCCCCTCCAACAGTTAAAGTTATAGAAGAATCTCTATACCTTTTTGCTTGGAGGAGTAAACATAACCTAAATCCTCGAAGAAGTCCTGGAATACTGTTTGGTGAGCAGAGAATCCCCACTGATCCCAGTTTTTGATCTTGGCTGCCCAGCCCCTCCACACATGCTGAACAGACAATGTGTCCTAACCCAAGAAGCTGAAAGTCTTGTAGAGTTCAATTAGAAAGTTGTCTGAAGGAGGCTGAGAAGAAACAGAGTAACAGGGGCTGCAAAGAGGCCATGAGGAATCACCCCAACAGTAGCTCACGCTGTTTTGCATGCAGGCACGATGCCCATGCTGTAAACAGATTATCCCACTTGAATATTACAATACCGTAGAAAGGAGGTTACCCCCATGTTACAATTCATGAATCAGTGTAGGGTAGCGGCCCAATGCTCAGTTCCTAGAGTCACACGGTGAGGTTCAAATCCTCACTCCATCACTACCTGGCTGTGTGACCTTGAGCAAACTCCCTAATTAGCCCATGCCTCAGTTTCCTCATCTGTAAAATGGGGACAGTAATAATGCCTGGAGTTGCTGTGAAGAGTGAGAAAAAAGACACAAAGTGATGAGAACAATGCCATGCATGTAGTAAAGTATGTTTTATCACTGTGACCTCGTTCATCCATCTCAGAGGCCATGGAGCCAAGATCAGATCCGAGGATTAGATTCCAGGTTATCTGGCCACCAAGGCCTCTGGCTCCAGATTGTGGGGGTAGCGTCTAGGAAGCAAGAAGCAAAGAGCTGCTGACAAAGTCTTGGGGGCATGTTCTCGCTTGCTGCTTCAGGTGTCTCCTCCTCACTCAGGTCTGGGTTTTTTCTTTCACAGGAAGGCTAAGCCACAGCATAAACACCCTCTGATACCTCCAGCAGCAGCGAATCACAAACAGAAAACCTGCAAGATCCCTTCTGTCCCTGACATGGCCGGCTTGTGACACAAAACCCTGCCCCTGACTACCAATTCTGGGAGGCCTTTGCTGTACCTTTCAGCCCTGATGTCCCGCCAAGCACTGTGCTTGAGGTGGCCACATTCTCCAGCGGCCTCCTGGGCACCGCTCTTTTCCATGAACAATTCAATGAGCTCTTTCTTTAGTCCAGCCATGCATCAGCAAGACCTGATGTGGGTTTGGCTCACCACCGCCAATCAGTGGGATTGCTGGATTCCAATTACCAGTAGGGGAGGTCCCACTCCCTGCGGGGGGCTGCTCTTTCTTGGGTATTCCCCTAGCTGGTACCCTCACCCTGGTAACTATTCCCCAGGAACTTCTGTGATTGTTGCTAAAGCAATCATGCCCTAAACCCACACCCACTATCAGGCAGTGCCTCCCTGAGCTCAGGGAAATAGACCCAAAACTCGGGCCCATGTCATTGCTTAGTGATAAGGCTCAAGGAATATATAGGAACTATCATCCCAAATATCTTTGCCACTAATCAACCTTCCAGCCTGAGACCCTTCATCATAAGCGTTTCTTCAGTTATTGTATTAACCTAAACCTCTGTTCCAGGTTGCCAGGATACACCCGGTTTACACCTGTTAGCCTGGCATAATGGTTAACAGGGTCCCTTTCATTCTCAAAACTGTCTTGGTTTGGGCATAAACTATGTGGTCCTCCTAGTTTTAGTACACTTTCTCTCTGGGGGACTCCTGTTAAGATGCACATGGTCCCCCGGACACTTGTATTGCATAGTCCAAGGTACAGAAGAGTCCTTATGGGACTTCAGGGTATTGCTCTAGGTTTGCTCCTTTGGTGGGGAACAACAAGGGCAGGGGGAAAGGGACGAAAGAGGGGAGAGACTTCAGATCAACTGGGCTTAAGAAAAGACCTGAGGCTTCTATCCTCACCTTTTCTGCCAACCCCAGTCTGGTCAGGTACCATCCTCTGTGTTTTCTGACCTTCCCTGAGTTGGCTCCAGGATGACAATTGTCTGTTGATCTGCCAGATTCTCTACCAGATCTTAAGTTTCCTAAGGGTATGGATTACATATTACTCAGCTTTCCATCCCCAGTGTCTAATCTCATGTTTGTCGCATAGTAAGCATTCATTAAGAATTTTCCCTGGGGGCACCTGGGTGGCTCAGTCTGTTAAGCGTCTGCCTTCAGCTCAGGTCATGATCCTTGGGTCCTGGGGTCGAGCCCAGCATCAGGCTTCCTGCTTATTGGGAGCCTCTTTCTCCCTCTCCCTCTGCCCCTCCCCTTGCTCATGCTCTCTCTCTCAAATAAGATCTTAAAAAAATATATTTTCCCTGAATGAATAAATGAATTTGAGACTCAGTTTCTGTATCTGTAAAAGGGAAAATCTAGCCTTCCGAGATGGTTGTGAGGCATAGAGATACTTGTGTGTACACTGTTTTATACATGCCCAGATATTATAGATTTTTATTAAATAAGAATAACTTAGATGCCTATCATCATGATTAGTCATGCAATCAATCTCAGAGCAGTCCACTAAAACCAAGCTAGATGACGGGAACTGCATCTCCCAGAGAGCTGCCATTTCTTTTTTTCTTTTTTTTTTTAATTTTATTTATTTATTCATGAGGGACACAGAGACAGAGAGAGGAGCAGACACACAGGCAGAGGGAGAAGCAGGCTCCATGCAGGGAGCCCGACACGGGACTCGACCCCAGGTCCCCAGGATCACACCCTAGGCCGAAGGCAGCACCGAACCGCCGAGCCACTGGGGCCGCCCAGAGACCTGCCATTTCACTATGATATCCTTTTCCCTCTCTAGGCTACCTTGAAGTTCAATGTCAGTTGAATTCCTGTATAGGGACTTCTTGGCATAGGAGGGGAAACACACAGAAGGTGACCTGTTTCACACTCACTTAGGGTCACCTGTTCTTAGAAAATAAGGCAAGGAAATCAGATCGGTGGGGAAGCACCAACTCCCAGGTGTTTGGGAAGAGGGTGTAATATTGATGATTGCAGAAAGTGGGTGTGAGGCACAAAGGGGGCAGAACAAGGATAAAAAGTGGGAAAGGTGTCCCATGGTGTGTTCCCCTGCTTTGCAGTACTGTGCAGTACCAGGATATTAGTTCCATTCCCTATTTCATCCTCAGAAAGTCCTATGATATGGGATTTTATTACCCATTTTCACTTGAGATCACTGAAGGTAGTGGTTAGATGGCTTACCTAGGCTTCAACAGCTGATGAGAAGCAGCACTGAGCACTGGGATTCACTCCAGATCTGCCTGAGCTGGAGCCTACGAGCATTCTTCCCAGCTAGCTGTCTTCCCTAAGGTGGTCCTGGGGTAAAGAAAGCAAGAAAGATCTGAGATGAGGTAGCCTAATTTGATTGTCCTGACCCAAGCTACAAGAGGTGGGACAACATGGGGCTTACTCCCAGCATAGGGCCTGGCCCATGGTAGGCTCTCGGCAAACAACAAATGGAGCCAGTGAGAACTGAGCTCTTGCCAGATCCTGGTAGTAGGGCAGGAAGTACCATTTGCATCATTCTCAAATGCCCTTTATTTGCTTCTTCCACAGGGCTCTTGAATTAAGAACCCAGGGAGAAATGTAATTATATATTTTGCTGAGAAACCATTACTTTTCATTCTATTGATTGATTGAGAGTGCACGGAAGCACGTGAGCACATGTGTGAGTCATGGGAAGGACAGAGGGTGAGGGAGAGAGAGAATCTTTTTTTTTTTTATGATAGTCACAGAGAGAGAGAGAGAGAGAGAGAGAGAGAGAGAGGCAGAGACACAGGTAGAGACACAGGTAGAGGGAGAAGCAGGCTCCATGAACCGGGAGTCTGACGTGGGATTCGATCCCGGGTCTCCAGGATCGCGCCCTGGGCCAAAGGCAGGCGCCAAACTGCTGCGCCACCCGGGGATCCCCGGAGAGAGAGAATCTTAAGCAAACTCCTTGCTGAGCACAGAGCCCTGATCCGCATCTTAATCTCATTACCCATTAGATCATGGCCTGAGCCTAAGAAATGGACTCACAACCCACAGAACCATGCAGGTGCCCCTCATTTTATTTACTTTAAATAGTACAGAGAAGAGTGTCCATGAGGGAATGCCTGAGTGGCTCAATGGGTTAAGCGTCTGCCTTGGACTCAGGCCATGATCCTAGAGTCCCAGGACTGAGCCCTATATCAGGCCCCCTGCTCAGGGGGAGTCTGCTTCTCCCTCTGCCTCTCATCCTGCATGTGCTCACTCTCACTCACTCAAATAACTAAAATAAAATCTGAAATATTAAAAAAAGAAAGAGTGTCTGTGAGTTGCCTATAAAAATAGGGTTGGTCTAAATAGCATATATATAATTTTATAATTTATGCTTAATAAGTTTTTCCTTCATTCCAAGACATTTTAAAATGAGAATTTATAATATTTTGGAGCTGGGAAGAATCTTGGCATTTATCTGATCAAACACTTCACTCTTCAGATGAGAAAGGTGAGACACAGCATCATGTAGTTTGTCTAAGGCCTGGTCCTATGGATCGACAGAGCTGGTTAAAAGGCCAGAGAACTCTCTCTAGGCCACAAGTTTTCCAATTGTGGAGTGCAAACCAATCGTGAGTAGTGAAATAAGTTACAACTGAATTTCATTTTTATTTTACGTAAAAAATTATTTTTGATAGATTTCATTCTTCAGTTAATATAAAAATTGTACAGAAGGCAAATATGTTACAACTGATGAACCAATATTGATACATGATTATTAACTAACGTCCATAGTTTATATTAGGGTTCACTATTTGTGTTGCACATTCTATGGGTTTTGACAAATGCATTATGTCATGTGTCCATCACTATCATATCATCATTGAGAATAGTCTCAATGCCCTAAAAGTGCCCTGTGTTCCACCTATTTATCCCTTCCTTACTCCTTCTGGACCTCTGGTTCAATTTTTTAATATAGAAAATAGAATAAAATTTTAAAAATTATAGTGCATATGTTATAGTATGTATAGTACTATTTCATGAAACATTTTTTTAAGAGGGGGAGGGCAGAGAGAGATTCCCAAGCAGGCTCCACTCCCAGCACAGAGCCCAACTTGGGACTCGATCCCACAACCCTGGGGTCATGACCTGAGCTGAAACTAAGAGTTGGATGCTTAAGTGACTGAGCCACCCAGATGCCCCCAAAATTTTGTTTTAGGTATATATGTAAATATGTGTGTATTTAAGTTAAAATGTAAAATCCATTTCTTATTGTAGATTGGAAGGGAACAAAGTCTGAGAAATACTGCTCTAAACTTTCTTGTACACAAAATTCTAGGGAATAAATCCAGAAAATGAATGCACAGATGGAACATTTCATATATAAGACCAAAACAAGAAAAAAACATAACTAAGAGACATTAAGAAAATAAACAAGCACACAAAATTTCCCTGAAGAGTGAGTACAAAGAGGTCAGAAAGTTACTGTTTTTCCCCAAATCAGTTTTGATTTTAGTTTCTTTGTTGGGACGGCAAATTATTCAGATTCAAAGACTTTAATGTTCTCAGAGTACAAGAAATGGAAAGGGGGAAGAGGGTTGGGTGGGAGCAAGGGCTTCATCCTTGCAAACTAATTCTGTTTGAAGTTTCCAAAAATGTTATCTCTGGATAGTAATCAACAACAACAAAAAAGTGCTTTTCAGGCGGGTTTGTTGAGGTTTGCTTGGCTCTACAGCTATTGACTTTTTCATCAACAGGGCCGCTGTTGTGTTTAACTTCATGTCATGCCAAGCATCTTAGGTTTTTTAAAGGATTTGAATTTATGCTTGAATCAGATTCCTCAAGTTTTAAACATCTCCTTTTCATGTATATTGGTATTTCATCTGTCCGGTGGAAATGTGGAATCTAGATATATCAGCATGTCTCAAAGAAATCCTGATTTCAGGGAACGCCTGGGTTGGCTCAGCAGTTGGGCATCTGCCTTTGACTCAGGGCGTGATCCCCGTACCAGGATTGAGTCCCACTTCTGGTTTCCTGTGAGGAGCCTGCTTCTTCCTCTGTCTATGTCTCTGCCTCTCTCTGTGTCTTTCATGAATAAATAAAAAATAAAAAGATGGCAGTCTGGGTGGTTCAGTGGTTTAGTGCCACCTTCAGCCCAGGGTGTGATCCTGGAGACCCGGGATTGAGTCCCATGTCAGGCTCCCTGCATGGAGCCTGACTTCTCCCTCTGCCTCTGCCTCTGTTTGTGTCTGTGCCTCTCTCTCTTTCTGTGTCTCTCATGAATAAATAAATAAAATTAAAAAAAAAAGAAATCCTGATTTCAAATTTTGAATTGCATTGGCTCATTGTGCAGCCTACAAATTGCCTAGGGCTCAAATCCCAGGTCCTACTAATTACTGCATAAGCCTGAAAAGGAATTCTTTCTTAGTATTCTTTTTCAAGATTGATATATAAAAGTTCTAAAAATAAAAAAATAAAAATAAATAAATAAAAGTTCTATGTTAAATGACACTAAGATTATATTAGGAGCTTCCCCTTGTATGAGTAATGTGTTAAGCTAAACTCTCTGGATAGGATTTCTATCAATAATCTATGATATAGAAATTATTGTACTCATTTAACAGTTGAAACAAATTTAAGCTCAGATAGCTTAAGGGGAATGCCCAACATCACCCAGAAAGATAGTGGTTAAGCTAAATTGGAATCCATGTCAGGAGGAGCATGGGGCTAGTCTTCTGTGTGCCCCCAGGGCCTAACGTAGTGCTTGGTACATAGTACATGCTCAGTAGATGTTTCCTGAAGAAATGACTAATGGAAGAGCAAAGGCTTAGCAAAGATTTAGGGATAGTTTTAAGGATAAGTAAGATAATACTATTGCTATACCTGCCATTCACTGAGCACCTACTTTGTGTCAGATACGATGTTAAAGGGTTTACATGTATTATTCACAGTGCACAGGAACTAACATGAGGTATAGCATACAGTAAAGATATCAGTTACTAACAGTATTATATATTGCTACAATAGTAGATATCGTCATTATAGCAAAAGAGCTTATAACCTTATCATCTCTTCAACCTACACCCTTGATGCTTTTCTCTGAGCCATACTGACCAGGTCAACTGAGGGTCAGCCCTTTCAGCAGTGAATCAGCCCCCAACCTGATGCTTCCCTCCACTTCTTTCTCACACAGGCATAATTACAACATGCTGTGTTGGCTAATCCCCCCACCCCCCCTTTTTAAAAGCATACGTGATGCTGAAGCAAGCACTCAGTTGGCCAATCCTTGAATTACATAAGCAGCCCAGCTCCCTCTACCCCCACCCCCGTGTGCTTTTTGGTGGGAGGGAGGAATAGGGTTGTGGTCTTGTGCTGGTACCTAGTTTGCATAACGTGCTCTTCTCTTTTGGGTTGAATTGAGAAAGAAGCCATGTGGTCTGGTGGCAGCAGCTGGGAGGAAAGAGTGGTGACTCAGCAGGGCTGTGCGCAGAACAGTGCAGGGCAGCTTTGAGGAGCAGCAGAGATCAGCCTCCTCCTGGCCACGAGGGAGCTACATGCTCTAAGCAAAATCAGCCTGACCGGCAGCTCTGGCCACCAGGAAGGAAAGGAAGAGAGCTGTCTCTGGTGGGACCTGGTCAGGCTGTGTCAGTGGGCTTGGGGTCAGTGTGAAGGTCTGGGGAACTGAACCATGTGGTATCGTCTTAGTACTGGAAGTTTTTTTGTGACCTGAGTGAGTACATTTTAAAGTGGGGAAGTACCAGGTATTGCCCATGGGTCTACGTAAGGTCTGGAGCCCACAGCCTTGAAATTAAACTTTTAGATAGTAACCGGAATCCTCATGAAGCACGTGTCACAAACAGGAATATTATGCATATTTTCAGAAATAGAGCACTTTATCACAACCAAGCTAATCACAATCTTTCATCTGGTGGCCCTACTACTGAACTTAATATATTTTGAAACAGTACTCATAACAGGCCACTGTTACCTCTGATGACTTGAAAGACTTTCAACAGAAATTCTCATGAGAGAAATCTTAAGAGTTTATTCCTTTGTTTATTCATTCATTCAGTCAATCTGCAATTTATCATCCTTTTAAGAAATTTATAGTCTCTGAGGTACACCTAATGGTGACCTGAGTAGAAAGTCAGAAGACAGGTGTATGAGTCCAATTTTCACTAGGATTAATTGTGAAATTTTAAGAAAGTTGGTAAGATGTGGGTAAAAATTCTTTGCCTATGTAGTGTATGGAAAGTGTATAAATGATAAATGGTAAAGTACTACAGGAAATTACTGTGTTTTACCTACTGAAGAAACCAAAACACGGAGTGAACAAGAAACTTGTCCAAAGTCATAATTAGCTAGTAAGGGAGAGCCAAAGATGAGATGTAAATCCAGGTGACTGGACACATTACAAGCTGGAGCTGATTCAGCAAAACAACTTCTTTTTTGCAGTCAGGACGCATGTGACTGTAAGAAACATCGGTCCACTGATGTATAAAAGGTTACTTACTGAGAGTATATGGAGATCTCACAGGATCTAAGGATGGACAACAAAGTACTGGTGGGCTTCATTCAAATTGGTCAGGAGACTGGGAAACCCTCAGGAATAAGATCACTCTGTCTCTGATTCTGAACCAACTCAGCCTTTCTTCCACTTTGCCTGCCTTCCTCTATTCGTTCATCCTGTGAGAGACACAATAGGACTGCTCATCCTGGACCTATACCATGACCACTAAGCTCTAGCACCCACCCATTATTGGCAATCCGTGTTGAAATTTTTCAGGGATGAAGAAATTACCCTGGGTCACATAATCATTTCAGAGCAAGTGATTAGTTCTTCCTGAGTCAGGTGTGTGTCCACCCCTGGCCCAATTAGCTGTGGGCTTCCCCACCCCCACGATCACCACCACCCAGCTCTAGAAATCACATTATCTCACATTATCTTGTGCAGCCTCCAGAGAGCTGTGGGTGGCAAGGGTGCTAAATTGCCAGGCTGGATGTTATCATATAAAGAGAGGAACTATTTATAGGTAGAGTGTACTTGGAATGATTTTATGATGTATTCCAGTTATGAAATTTAAGACCCAAATTTCCTGGTTAAAAAAAAATCAATTCAATGTAATAAATATTGTGTTGGGCTCTGAGGATAGACACATGTCTATGAGATATGTCCACAAATAACTATAAGACAGTCTCTGAAAATCTCTTAAAAACTGTCTTACAAAATCATATGGAAGCATAAGAAAGGGTTACATCTCCTGGGGGAGTAAAATGGTTTCACCAAGTAAGTGCAATTTGAGATATATCTTGAAGTATTCATTTAGCATTTACAGACAGAGGTGGGAGATCAGGAGGACACACACCAAGTAGTGGGAAAAGGATGAGCAAGATAATGGGAGTGGAGTTAACGCTTGGCTCTGAGAGGGCAAACAACTACAGTGTGGCTGAAGAGTAGGGTACAGGGGAGGGAAAGAAACCAGCAGCAGCGGACTGCCCCAGCTATATGCCAGACATTTCCAAATGCTACCTTATTCAATCCTTTTAGCAATCCTTGAGACGGCACCTATTGTTCCTATTTCACCAAGTGCACAAAGGCTAAAGCCATTCCTTCCATTGTACCAGGATGAGGATGGGGTGGAGAGGTGGGCAGAGGGCAGATGGAGGGAGGTCTGCCTTGCCATGTGACAAGTCCATGCTGGGTGCAACTGGCTGGCTCAGTCTGTAGAGTGTGTGACTTGGGGTTTGATCTTGGGGTTGTGAGTTCAAGCCCCTCGTTGGGGAGTGGAGACTAAAATAAAATCTTAAAAGACAAAAACCAAAACCAAACAAAAACCAAGTCCACACTTGATTCTGAGGGCACTAGGCAGGAAGACATGCAAGAATTCTGAGCAAGGAACAGTATGATCAGATCTGAATTATGGAAAAATAATGCTGATGGTAATACGAGGATTAAGTAGAGTATTTTTTTCTCTCCCTCATTCATTTCATTAAAAATATATACTGAAGGGCTGCGCTTGGGTGGCTCAGTCAGTTAAGCACCTGACTCTTGGTTTTGGCACAGGCCATGATCTCAGGGTTGTGAGATCAAGCGCTGTGTCGGGTTCTCTGCTCAGCACAGAGTCTGCTTGAGATTCTTTCTCTCCCTCTCCCTCTGCCCTCCACTTGAATGTTCTCTCTTTCTCTGTCCCTCTCTCTCTAAAATATGTAAATAAATCTTTAAAAAATATATATGTATACATAGATAACTTATGGGCCAAGACCTTGAACCAGGCCTTAGGAAAAAATGTTATATATGCCAGTCCCGAATCTCATGAAGTTTATACAGTCTCTCTTTGTGTGTGTGTAGATGATACACAGCTTCATATATACTTTTCTGTATTTTTTTCCTGTTTTTTTTTTAATTTTTTTATTTATTTATGATAGTCACAGAGAAAGAGAGAGGCAGAGTCACAGGCAGAGAGAGAAGCAGGCTCCATGCACCGGGAGCCCGACGTGGGATTTGATCCCGGGTCTCCAGGATCGCGCCCTGGGCCAAAGGCAGGCGCCAAACCGCTGCGCCACCAGGGATCCCTACTTTTCTGTATTTTATAATATATATATATACACATGTACATATATACAAGAGTAAACTTTTACATTTTAATTCTTTTTTTTTTTTTAAGATTTTGTTTACTTATTCATGAGAGACACAGAGAGAGAGAGAGAGGCAGAGACGTAGGCAGAGGGAGAAGCAGGCTCCATGCAGGTCCCATGACCCCTGGATCATGCCCCGGGCCGAAGGCAGCACTAAACTGCTGAGCCACCCGGGGATCCCTACATTTTAATTCCTTTAGCTCACAAAAATAACATTGTTTTAAATATTATCTATATACTCTAGATATTAATCCCTTATCAGATATATAATTTGCAAATATTTTCTCTCATTCTGTGAGCTGCCATTTTATTCTGTAAACAGTATCTTTTGATGCACCAAAGTATTTAATTTTCATAAAGTCTAATCAGTCTATTTTTTTGCCTGTGCTTTGGTGTTATATTCAAGAAGTCACTTTGAAATTCAATGTCATGAAGATATTCCCCTATTTTTTTTTTTTTTGGCAAGATTTTTATAGTTTTAGGTCTTATATTCAGTCTTCGATCCATTGAGTTAATTTTTGTCTACGATGTAAAGGGTCCAACTCCATTCTTTTCCTTGTGGATATACATTTTCCCAGCACCATTTGTTGAAAAGACTGTCTTTTCCTCATTGAGTGGTCTTGGCACTCTTTTAAAAATCATTTGAAAATCGTATATTTGAGGATTTATTTCTGAGCTATTTCCTTTCATTGATCTATATGTCTAGACTATGGCAGTACCATACTGTTTTGATTATGGTGGCTTTGTAGTAAGTTGTGAAATCAGGAAGTGTAAGTCCTCCAAATTTATTCTTTTTCAAGGTTATTTTGACTATTTGGGGTCCCTTGAGATTCCAGATGAATTTTAGGAATTCTATTTTCTATTCCTGCAAAAAAATAAAAATTGAGATTTTGATAACTACAGTTGAATCTGTAAATTACTTTGTATTTATTTATTTATTTATTTATTTATTTATTTATTTTTATTTTACTTTGTATTTATATAGCATTTTGAATACATGAAATGCCACTGAATTATATACTTTAAAATGGTTAATTTTATGTTATGTGAATTTTAGGTCCATTAAAAAAAAAAAAAGATTGGGCAATTATACCTGAAGAGCAGGTATGGGGGTGGCATGAGGTAGCCAGAAGGGCAAGGAGGAATGGTGGGGTTGAAGAACTCTAATAATGCAGAATACTTTAGGGTAGGTGAAGGTCTCTGGAGTTGAGAAGCAAAAATACTGGGAGGCTAAGGGGCTCCAGAGGTATCTACAAAGACATTTTCTTTGCAAGGAGGTTCAAGACTGTAGTTTCAGAAGGATAAATTCTAAGTTGGGAATAGTGGTCATTACTGGAGTGCAGGGGAGATAGACTATAGGGGAATTTTACTATTACAATATCTTTTTAAAGAAAAATAATAATGAAAATTGTTTTAAAGCTGTAATATATCGAAAGATGAATGGATAAAGAGGCTGTGGTCTATGTATACAATGGAATATTACTCAGCCATTAGAAACGACAAATACCCACCATTTGCTTTGACGTGGATGGAACTGGAGGGTATTATGCTGAGTGAAATAAGTCAATCGGAGAAGGACAAACATTATATGGTCTCATTCATTTGGGGAATATAAAGAAATAGTGAAAGGGAATAAAGGGGAAAGGAGAAAAAATGAGTGGGAAATATCAGAAAGGGAGACAGAACATGAGAGACTCCTAACTCTGGGAAACGATCTAGGGGTGGTAGAAAGGGAGGTGGGCAGGGCGGGGGTGACTGGGTGACAGGCACTGAGGGGGGCACTTGATGGGATGAGCACTGGATGTTATTCTATATGTTGGCAAATTGAACACCAATTAAAAATAAATTTATTTTTAAAAAGCTGTAATATAGGAACTTTAGAAAAAAGAAAATAATGAATCAGGTGCTTTTTCTCTTTAATTATTGTGGGAATGGCAGGAAGGTGTTACGTGATACAGGCATATATAGGGAATGGGCACACCAGCTGGCTTAATCTTTTACTTATTTTCAGAGTAATGGTCTGGCCATAATACTGAGCTGAGAAAAGGCCAATTCTCCTTCCCAACCCTGAGTATATGAGGTTTGGTAGAGCAAATATCCCACAATTCAAACTGAGGCAAAAGAAGCTTATTCTTTTAAGATAACCAGGTTTCAGTTAAGGCAAGCAATGGGAGATAGTTTAGGGATGTGGAAAGACTTGGTCACCATAAAATGGTGGTCCAAAGGAAGCAGCAGAGGGATATGAGAAAGAAAGGAGCAGCAGGGGAATGAGTGTAGGAAGTCACAAGGCAGTCTGGGGTCCAGTGTACAGGATAGATGGATGACTGGAGGCATTTACATTTAGGCACCTATGTAGTATGCAAATAGGGTGGTTCAGTGAGGAATAGCAGCTGTAAGAGACCAGAGACCTGTGACATCAAGTTTAGTAACAGTGGAACAGGCTTCCTGGGATCTGAACAAGATGTTGGACTTGAGCTGGGGCACTGGATAGTAGGATCTGGATAGACAACAAAAAAACAGTACAACCTCACGCCAGTGAGAATGGTGAACATTAACAAGACAGGAAACCACAAATGTTGGAGAGGATGTGGAGAAAGGGGAACCCTCTTGCACTGTTGGTGGGAATGTGAACTGGTGCAGCCACTCTGGAAAACTGTGTGGAGGTTCCTCAAAGAGTTAAAATAGATCTTCCCTATGACCCAGCAATGGCACTGCTGGGGATTTACCCCAAAGATACAGATGCAGTGAAACGCCGGGACACCTGAACCCCGATGTTTCTAGCAGCAATGTCCACATTAGGCAAACTGTGGAAGGAGCCTTGGTGTCCATCGAAAGATAAATGGATAAAGATGATGTGGTCTATGTATACAATGGAATATTACTCAGCCATTAGAAACGACAAATACCCACCATTTGCTTCGATGTGGATGGAACTGGCAGGTATTATGCTGAGTGAAATAAGTCAATTGGAAAAGGACAAACATATGGTCTCATTCATTTGGGGAATATAAAAATTATGAAAGGGAATAAAGGGAAAGGAGAGAAAATGAGTGAAAATATCAGTGAGGATGACAAAACATGAGAGACACCTAACTGGGAAATGAACAAGGGGTAGTGGAAAGGGAGGTGGGCGGGGGTTTGGGGTGACTGGGTGATGGGCACTGAGGGGGGCACTTGGTAGGATGAGCACTGGGTGTTATGCTAAATGTTGGCAAATGGAACTCCAATAAAAAAAATTTTAAAGAAGAAACAGTACAAAGTCACAGAAGGAGACAGAAGCATGGGTATTTGAGGGCTCTTGAGCAAACCAGACTAAAGCTGAAAGCTTAGGTTGGGATGAGAAGGCTATCTCTCAAGGGTGGGGCTGGGTTCTGGAGAGATTTATAAGCCAGCAGAAGAGTCAAGACATGATTTTTAAGAAACAGAGGTTCATTATAGGTTTTTGCCAGTGGAGGGACTGATGAACATGGCATTTCAGAAAGATTAGTGTGAGAAATATCCATGAATTGAATAGGGAGGGGCTGGAAAAATTGGACTTGTTACAGGTTTTTCTATCTAAACATGATATGGTATAGGATTAGACTAGGAAGGAGAAGATAATTTCAAAATAAAAAGCAGCACTTGTTTTATACACGGATGAAGTGATGACAAGAAAGGATTAAAATTTTTCAAAACTTTGAGAAAAAAGGAATAGGATCAGTTTATGCAGAAGGAGTAGACAGTGACAAATTTAGTTTGGGACCCAGAGTTGTTTGAATCTTATAGCTAAGTAAGACTTTACATCTGGCTATGTGGAATAACTATCACATTTTACAGGTGATGAAATCTTGAGTTTGAGAGGACACAGGACATCCTAGAAAAAATGTCCTAGGGCCTCCTGGCTAGCAGTTGGTGTAGCTAGCATGCGACTCTTGATCTGAAGTCGTGAATTCCAACCCCACATTGGGTATAGAGATGACCTAAATAAATAAAACCTAAAAAAAAAAAAATGTCCTAGAAGCAGTTGGCCATTTATAGCTACACTTTAGTGAAAGAACAAAACTAGTGATACCAATTTTGAGTCATATGAATAGTCTTGTCAGACAATTCTGTAAAAATGGATGAATTATCCGAGACAGGAAATACAGTGAGGAGAGAAGACAGAAATTTAGCAGAGAATTGAAACAAGAGATAGAAAAGAGACAGGAATTTGAGCTTTGCTGTTGGATAGCTCTAGGAACTTGACAATTTATTGACTTCTCTGGGTCTTAGGTTGCAGTCTTATGAAAGTTTGAGGGGTAGTGGGGAAGGCTCTGCTTCCAAGCTCACTCTGTGGCCTCTGGTCTCTGCTGGCTGTTGGCTAGAGTCATCAGTATGTTACTATGTGGGTCTTTCCATAAGGACACTCACCACACGGCAGCTGGCTTCTTTCTGGGTGAGTGAGAGAAAGAAAGTGCTTAAGATAAAGCCCGTCTTCTTATAACCTAATCTCAGAAGTAGCATCTCCCTTTTGCCAGATTCTGTTCATTAGAAAAAAGTTGATAAGTACAGCCCACATTTGAGGGGAAAGGATTATACAAGGGTAGGAGCAAGAGAAGGCAGGATTACTGGGGACCACTTTAGTAGGTAACACTTATATTCATAGATGCTCATATTCATTTCCTTACTTTTGTAGCTGGTTCACCTAAATTGGGCAAGTCAATAAATGTTGCATCCACTAAGCTGGACACAGATACGGGGCACAAAGAAGGCAAAAACCAATTTTACTCAGAGAGACAAGTTATAGGAATTTCCAGAGAGGAAAGTTATACTTGCACGGATTCTTAATTAAAGAATAAACCAGTAGTTTATCAGGAGACAAGATGGTCAAGTTAAAAGCTTAATGATTAGGGGTACCTTGGTGGCTCAGTTGATTAAGCATCCAATTCTTGATTTTAGCTCAGGTCCTGATCTCAGGGTCCTGGGAATTGAACCCCACATCAGGCTCCCTGTTTCTCTCTTTCTCCTTCTGCCCCTCCCCTCATTCTCTCTCTCTCTCTCAAGTAATAATCTTTTTTAAAAAAGCTTTCGGACTGTGGAGTTCTTTTATTTTTTAAGATTTATTTATTTGAGGGGGAGAGGTCACATGCAAGCATGGCAAGGGGCAGAGACACACACACACACACACACACACACACACAGAATCTCAAGCAGACTACCTGCTGGGCCTGGGAGCTGACTCGGGGCTGGATCCCACAACTCTGAGATCACAACCTAAGCCAAAGTCAAGAGTCGGATGCTCAACTGACTGAGCCACTACGTGCCCCTGGACTATGGAGTTCTTATGTATTGATGCTAAAGCTGGAAATATGGTAAGCATGAAGAAAATATTTCATAATTTGAAAAATCTCCAAACTTATTAAAATGTGAAATAATGATTCATGGAATTTTATCATGATTTCAAATATATCTTTAGAAATAATAGTTTAACTTAGTCTACCAGATCTTATAGCCATTTTAATAAATTAGCACTCCTAAGTTTCAACTGTTTTCTAATAATATTTTTAAGTACACTAACTAAAAACTTGCATTAAATTGTTCAGAAATTTAAGATAATTTAGATGTACCTAGGAAAAACATAAAGTCTGTTTTCCTACCTCAAGGCTATCACTCTATTACAATAAAGCTGATGTTTTAGTTTTTTCATTTTTTATTAATTTTGTGAGCTTCATATGCCTCCATACTTGACCCACATTCTAGCACCTTCTTGCTTTCTTCACCTACAGATTTAGTATTCTGGATGCTGGTTTGAGAGTGTGGCTGAACTTGAAATAAGCTACTTTGGTAATTTCCCAAAGTGGCACAAATAACAGAACATTAAGTGGGTTTTCCAAGGGCTTCTCTCCTCAGAAATCGGAGTGCCACTGTAGAATAATAGGTTGTCTTAGGTTTTTCCTTGCAAGTCTGCATTAATCTCTGGAGTTGTCTGATCGCCCAGGCTTTGGCCCAATCTGATCTGTCTCCCCCAGATCCAAGCAACCAGAAGGCAGATGAAGCATTGATGGGAAGCCCTAAACAATGCCAGCTCATCGTTTTGGAAGAATACTGATTTTGCTTTTTTGACCATTGTTCTCTAACAACTAAAAGGTTTAGTTCATCATTTTACTGTGGTGTTAGCAAGTAAACGTTGGATCCCAATGCTTGAAAGTCATGTAACTCTGCTGCCAGTGGGTACGGTGCCTGGCAAGCAGGAGGCATGCCACAACACACACCCTCTGCATTAAATCATCTCCCACTCGAGGGTTGCTGCTGGCAGTTGGAAATTTGATTTAGGAGTCAATATGCTGTTAAGAACCATTGTTTTTGCATACAAAGCACAATGACCAGCTTTTTTTTTTTTAAAGCATTCTTGATATTGTACTATTACAGTGTCCCTCATTTTCTATTTATTCACTTTCTTTGAATAGCAACACTCTTTTCTTGGTAACTAGGTACACAAATAACATGAAACAGTGACTACAACTTAAAATTTATTTTAAAAAGACTATTATTCCTCTTAAATTGGACACAGGCATTTTCTTTTCTTTTTTTTTCTTCTATTGTAGGCTATTGATTTCCCTGGGAAGAGGAGGAATCAATAAAATGGCCAATCACAGATAAAAATCATCCTAATTTCGGGATCCCTGGGTGGCACAGCGGTTTGGCACCTGCCTTTGGCTCAGGGCGCGATCCTGGAACCCGGGATCGAATCCCACGTCAGGCTCCCGGTGCATGGAGCCTGCTTCTCCCTCTGCCTCTCTCTCTCTCTGTGACTATCATAAAAAAAAAAAAAAAAAAAAAAATCATCCTAATTTCAATATATGCAAGGTAAGAATTATAAAGAAAACTTCCTTATATGTTAATATACAATCATCATATTTAAAGTTAAAACAATATCAAATTGTTTTTTAAAAAAAATAGTATATAATGAATAGCAACGAATAATGTGGGTAAGGAAGGAAAGTGTCTAAGAGGTCCCTTTGGTCCAACATCCTCCCAGGGCAGAAATCTCCTCTGTACCTCTGAACAAACCCAGTGGCAAGATAACTTTCTCCTCTGTAAGACATCCCATGGCATTATCCCTTATTGTATTTTTGGGAAGTAACTAGAGGTCTATGTGTAAGGCACCACCATGCTGAGTGTTCTGCGAGATTTTTAAAAAGAAAATAATCACAGTCATTGCCCTAAAGAAGCTTAATAATATCTTGTTCAGAAAGTTCAGACAATAGTAACGTAAGACAAGGAAGTAAAAGGGCCATAGGAAGACACAAACCAAACTACATAGAAACTCAAGGGGTGGGATAAAATAGCACATCTAGCCAAGGGAACCCACTGGTCCTAGCTCTGCCATCTGGACTGACACCAGTTTCTCTCATCCATCTACAGAGCTTGACATATTCTACAGACGTGTTCAAAGAAGCAATCAGGCTGAGGGGCTTGGCTGGATCTTGGGCATTAGACATCTTTGGATATGAATCCAGACCTTCTCTTTTCAGCTGTGTGATCTTGAGCAAGCTGCTGAACCTCACTGTGTTCTCTTTTCTCCTTTGTACAATGGGCATAGTAAAACCTATCTGAGAGGCATATTGAAAGATTACTTAATACAAAGGGCTTTAGCATAGTGCCTGGCACTTGGTGTGTAAAAAATGGTAGCTTTTGTTTGTACTTTTTTTCATTTTCCCTCTGTCTTTGCCCGCCAATCTCTAATACTCTTATCATTCCTAATAATATGTTGTTTTCTAGACTCACCTTTATGGCTATCTTACTCCAAGCTGTGTGGTTTCCACTCTCCTGTACAATGCACTACCTAGAACTTTACAATAAAACTTTGTTTCCAAGTTGTTGTTTACAAACTCCCAAACAGAAGAGCTACAGTTGGGGCTTAGTAAACTAAACTGCTACCTCCTTTCTGACCTATACTTTTATTCATGCAGCCCCAAATTATTGCATTCAGATTTTTGGTTTTTAGCAATTTCATGCCTTTGTTCATTCATGGCAAGCTTGTGGGTGACTACCTTCTCTTGGTGCTACTTAGAGAACAATCAGGCCTCTCTTGTCTTATACTTGTGCAACTGATTTTTCTAACTAAATGATATCTTTTCTTTTTAGCTTGTGTAGGCCTGGATTCTTGGTTGTAAGTGATAAAAAGCTAAGCTATTAACTTACACTAGGAAGATGAATTTCTGTTTGGTATAACTGAAGAGCAAGAAAAAAGGGGACAACCAGAATGCTAAGTCTCCTTCTTCATATGTGACTTGGCTTCATTTTCTCACATAAATTTCCTCTGGGACCATGGATACTGGTAACTCCTGGCTCATATAGTCATAACTTGAGCCACAGAAGAAATGATTCCATTGTCCAGTCCTCCTTCAACTAACCAAGCAAAGAATGGTCTGAATCCAACATGCACCAATGACCAGTAAGCTGTCCCTACCCCCAAGATAGGATGAGAAGCTATTAATTCTTGGACTAGTTCCTGTGGCTTGGGAGGCCAGGGTGAAGAAGATGGCAGTTACCAGAAGAACTCAAGGTATGGCAGAGGAGAAGTACTTCCAGAGGAATAAGGAATACATTTTTTAAAAGAAATGGAGGTGGCTTAGCATTAAGTGACTTACTCAAGTAGAGCCAAGACTAAATGAAGGTTTTTAGAATGTCATAGATGATAGAATGGCACAAAAAGATTAATTATTTTTGTGAAAGCAAGTCATTTATATTTCTTCTTTCTATTTTGGTAAAGAACTAATCTTTTATTTTATTTATTTATTTATTTGCATGGACTTTTCTCCTGGTTAAAGTTACATAAATAGATAAATACATAAATAGATAAATTTATGTAAATAAAGTTACATAAATTTGCAATAGATAAAGCAAATTTAAATTGACATAAATGTTTACAAGTTACATGTTAAAATTTGCAAAACTTTAAATGACAAAGTAATTTAAAAATTCTTGTTAAATACAATGTAGCCCACAGTTACTCTCATTAGCAATCACATAGGTACTCATGTGATAGCACTGTGGCTAAGTTATTTATTAGAGAAAATAAAGCAAACCATAATTCAAACTGGACAAGCATAGATTTCAGAGCTCCTATTTTTTATGTCCATAACCAAAAGTTTAGGGATATCTGCCCAGGAGCTGTTTTGAAACAGAGAGACACAAGCCTATTTTACTCTATATTACCTAACCAATAAAACATTTGTTATCAGACAATGTGTGGCAGCAAAGCGACAATGAAATTAACTTTCCAAGGATTTCCTCACTTCCAAGGATTAGATGAAGACGTAAGACAGCAAACTCATGGATCATGTCGATTGATTATTCTAGTCATGTATGTTGTATTTAATTTGTAAAACTGGATAATTTATTTGGCTGCTTACACAGGTTTCTGAAGCAGTCCTCTTAAATTAACAGGAATAACTTGTTACATTTCTTATTTGTAATAAAAGACGTCAGTGTATTGCTTATGACCCGCTTATCACAGAAAAACCATCCAAGTCACTTGAGAGAAGTAAAATGCTGACCCATATGTAATGACATACACAGCCACTAAAATGAAAATAGAAAAAAACCTGCTTTTCCCTTACACCAGAGTCTGAATCTGGGCTCCATCACTCTTTGCTTGCCAGGCTTACCCTTCAACAGGCTAAATGATCCTGTGGACAAAGATGGGTGATGGACATGAACAACTTCAAGTCAGTGCTGGGATGCAGGGGCACAGAACTCTACTGACCTGGTACCTAAATTTTGTGAGGAAAAAAATTAAACATGACAATAAAAAAATCTCTTTTCAAATCACATCATTTTTCATCGGAGGTGTAAATCAGCCTAGGTAAAGCTCTAAACAACAGATATTTAGCAAATAAAGGACTGCACCTTATACCTACTCCATTCAAGGAGAGAATGGTATATAATCTGAAACCCTACTCTACAAAGTAATTTGGAAACACTTTTACCCATTTTCACTAGCCCAATAGCACCAGATTCTTTTTTTTTTTTTTAACATTTTTTAAAATCTTTATTTATTTATGATAGTCACAGAGATAGAGAGAGAGGCAGAGACACAGGCAGAGGGAGAAGCAGGCTCCATGCACCGGGAGCCCGACGTGGGATTCGATCCCGGGTCTCCAGGATCGCGCCCTGGGCCAAAGGCAGGCGCCAAACCGCTGCGCCACCCAGGGATCCCTAGCACCAGATTCTTAAGAAGCAAGTTAGCTTTTTTCTTTTTAAGATTTTATTTATTTATTCATGAGAGGCACATGGAGAGAGAGAGGCAGAGTCACAGGCAGAGGGAGAAGCAGGCTCCATGCTGCTCGAGATGGGATTCGATCCCGGGTCTGCAGGATCAGGCCCTGGGCTGAAGGCGGTGCTAAACTGCTGAGCCACTGGGGCTGCCCGCAAGTTAGCTTTTTACAAGACTATGAGTGTACCAAAATATGTGGTAGACAACTGAAATATCATGTTGCTTTTTTTTTTTTAAGATTTTATTTATTTATTCATGAGAGATACAGAGAAGGAGAGAGAAGCAGAGACATAGGCAGAGGGAGAAGCAGGCTCCATGCAGGGAGCCCGACATGGGACTCGATCCCAGGACTCCAGGATCATGCCCTGGGCCAAAGGCAGGCACTAAACCGCTGAGCCACCCAGGGATCCCCAAATATCATGTTTTAAAATGTGAATGTTTGGGCAACCCTCTTGGGTCCCTTCCCTCTTTGGGAGCTTTATACTATCACTCTAATATCGCTCAATAAGCTTTGCTTCACTGCCCACCACTCTTTGGTCTACCTCTTCATTCTTTGAAGTGGTGTGACCAAGAACCACGGGCACTGAAGGAGAAGCAAATCCTGTAACATTTTATGGGAGGTCGTCTGGGATCTCGACCATTAAGGACAGCTAACTAGCCAGTCTGGGAAGGCCCATATACAGTGATTTTTGAAGCCTGGATCCACCATTCCAGAGTCAAACCCTGGTCCCCAATAGGGCCTAACAATAAGGAACCAGAAACACTTCTGTGAATCCAGAGAGGACCTTGAACTAGTGGAAGCAACAAGAAGACACATGTAAGTCTTCTTAAACGTAACGTTTAACTGATTTATGCTAGGCTATGCTCCATCTTGCATTGTGCTCTGGGACTCGCCTCCTAAATGCCTTAACCCACTTTATATTTTCCAGAATAAAGGTCATCAAACTCCAAATGGTGGAGCCTCACATGGAGGTCAAACCAGACTTCTACAGGGGATCCCTTGACAGGCTAGAACTAGAGGGATCCTGACTGCTGCCCACTCCTATGCCAGCAGGAAGTAGCTATGATCAGATGTGGACCTTTTCCCCTAACAGCAGTTAGGGTTACAGTTAGTGGGGAATGATGGAGGATAGTTGGAAGAAAGGCAGGCAGGGACAACACCCCCCTCCCCACCCCACCCCCATGCCAGGAGGAAATAATCCTTAAAAGGATTTACACCACCCTGGAAGGAGACCTCTACCCTTTCCCCTTTCCCACGTGATAGATAACAAAAACCTGATTGGATGACAGGTGCAGGAAGGGTTAATTAGATTAAAACAGCCCTTCAGCAAGTCCATAAAAACCCTAGACTTAGAAACTCCAATGACAACCCTCTTGGGCCCTTCCCTCTTTGCAAGCTTTGAGCTATCACTTTACTATCACTCAATAAACTTTGCTATGTTGCTTATCAAGAAGAAAAAAAAAAGAATGTGAATGTTTGGGGCATCTGGGTGGCTCAATTGGAAGAACATGGGCCTCTTGATCTTGAGGTCGTGAGTTCAAGCCTCACGGTTGGATGTAGAGATTAAACAAATAAAACTTTTTTAAAAAATGTGAATGTTTTAATTATTCAAAGCCTATATATTTTGACTATGTGAAAACTTGAACTGTGGAAATATTATTATTTTTTTTAACTTTTTATTTTTTTAATTTTTTATTTTTTTTTATTTTTATGATAGTCGCACAGAGAGAGAGAAAGAGGCTGAGACACAGGCAGAAGGAGAAGCAGGTTCCATGCACCGGGAGCCCGATGTGGGATTCGATCCCGGGTCTCCAGGATCGTGCCCTGGGCCAAAGGCAGGTGCCAAACCGCTGCGCCACCCAGGGATCCCAATGTGGAAATATTATTTATACATCATAGATTAATTAAATCATTAATGTACTTTTTTTTACTATATATCAGTTTGAAAATGTTATTTTTACAAAGTATTCTTTAAAATGCTTGAATTTCAAAGAGTATTACCATTACCTATGAAACTTAACATTAAAAGTTTAAAAATCCCCAGAAAACACCCAAAACAAAAACTATATATTTTAGTTTTCTATATAATAAGGAGTATTCAAAGAATGCACTTTAGCAATAAAAATGCTTATTAAGCTCTCTTTAAAGATTCCCATTGAACTGGTATTTTTACTCTTGATTATAATTGGGCTCTACATTTGTCATATTTATATATGTGATAACAAGATATTTTTATTATAGGCTGTTTTTAGGTGTACCTATTGTTTTTGAGTGACTTGTTTTTATCATCAATCTAATTCATTCCAACTTTTATAACTATTGGCACAAAAGCAAGTAAGTTTGAATCAATGGACCAGGATGACCTAAGTGTGAATGGTACTGTATCACTTTATCTTAGGGCTTTCTGTTTAATAATAATAGTTTCCCTGGCACTACCTGTGTTTTAATATATGAGTAACCTAACTTGGCAAAAAAACCAAAACCTCAAACCCCAAACACAATTAAATATGCTGTTCTCATTAGGGAAGCTATCGTTCTGTTAAAGTTACATACTATGTTGGCTAGTCCACTGCAGTACAATTTTTAAGGTTCTATTGTTTTCCTCAACTACAATAAATACAATAGTGCTAGCTGCATTATTCTTTAATTTTGAATACACAAACACTAATCATGAGGGCATGTCGTTTGAATAATAAATTGTTGAATTGCTTCATAGTATAAATGATGTTGAATTAGGCTCAGGTCCAGTACCTTCCACTTGAAAGAGTGGTCAACATCCAATGACTTCACCTCAGCTACTCCTCACTCAAATTTAACTTCTGTGCCTCCCACTCCACTGAAATTACTCAGTTAAAAGTCACAGATAACTTCTTTTCAGGCCCTTATCATTCTTGATGGATCATTACAATAACTTTCCAAGTGTTCTCTCTGCCATATGCTTGTAGCCCTTCATCTTCCTATCCTCACAGTCGTCTTTTTCTGAAATTCAAACCACTCCCATGATTGAAACTTTTTAGGGATAAAAATCCAAACTTAACAAGAGATCAGAGTTTTACCCATGATTTGCCACTTGCCAGAATCAGAACCCCCTTCCCATCCTGTTTGAGTGATAAGACATCTTAATCACTTTTTCTATCTTGGAGCGCCATCCTTCTTACATGGCTTGACATTGTACTATGGTGATTCTCCTTCCACTTCTCTGGCTGGTCCTCTTGGTTTTTCTCTGCCAGCCTCTCTTCTCTCTGGCATTTCTCAGGTTCCTGTACTTACATCCCTTTTCCTGTAGACCTCAACATTTTCTTAATCATCATGTCTATAAGAAAGGCTCCCAAATTCATAGCCCAAAGGGCTCCAGATCTCCCTATTTTCAGGGGCCTTTGGACCATCTTTACATGGATATTACAATAACAATTTCAACTATGCTCAAAGCAGTCTCATATTCTTTCCTCCAAACTGGGTTCTTCTATTTCTACCTATGTTCATAATTCCAGAATCCTCCCTGTTAATTAGCTTAATATACCCAAATCATTTGACACCTTCTTATCTCTCTTGACATTCAAAGATTACCTTCTAGCTTTCTATGCCTTTTCTCTCCCATCCATTCGGAACCCCTTAGCATTCTTAACTTTTTAAAGAGTCCCCACACTGTGTCTTCCAAACTTTCTACCTATTTTTAATCCCACTGATACCAGAATAATCTTTTGAAAACATCTGAGTATATCGTGTTCCTGCTTAAATGGTTCCAGAATAAAGTCCAAGCTCTGATCATTTCTTGATCTCGCCGTAACCTACCTTTTCTATCTCATTAGCAACCAGGCCCCTATACTGGAGCCAGAAAGCCCACTCACAATTCTCTAAACTGGCTCATTTCTGTGCCTTCTCTCACTTGTTTCCTTACCTAGAATATCTGCTCTCAAAATCACTTTTTCCCAATGTTTGGAACATCTGCTCTCAAAATTTATCACTACCTTTCCCTAGCAGCCTTTCTCTCAGCTGCAAATTCCTCTCTCCACTAGTTCCACATTGCATATCACTTCTCTGTAAAAAATTTATTTTGTGTAGTTGTCTTATTTCTCCTGCTAGATTGTAAGCAAGATTTCAAGTAGTGTATTCATCTCTAGCCACCTCCTTCCACCAGGGGGTTTAGTAAAGTGCTGTGTTTCTAAATGTTCTGAATCAAAAAGAATTTTTAAGGAATGAAAGAAAAGTCAAGATATAGCAGAGTGAAATATAGAAAAACAAAATTAGGGAGCATCCACAGCTCCCAATTTTTACCTAATACTTTCCTCCAAAAGCCTACATTTCAGCTTTGCTATCTTTCCATCTAGGAAGGCTATTACTCTTCTTTTCTAATTTATGATTTATTAATCAGAGACAGTGCTGCTCACAAAGTAAATTGAAGGTGGGGAAAAACGAACGAAAAAAAGGTCAGGGTCTTAATCTCATAGATTTTTAACTTGGGAGGGATGTATAGATATACATTTCATTTATGTCATTGACTCTTGATTCACAAGGTGTTAGCATGAGAAGACTCAAAAGTTTCTGATCACTAATATGAAGACATTTTTAAAAGATGAAAATAAATTAAAAGCTATGTAGGTCATATTAGGTTCCCCAGTTTAAAAAGTTTGTTATGAAGTGGAGGATTAAAGTATCGTGCGTTTGTAACATCAGTAATCCTCTCACCAACACTGGCCCTTCATTAATAAGGGCTGGGTGTAATTGCACCAACCCTTTAAATAATGACATAGAGGCCACACTCCTTTAAAAAAAAAAAAATCCTACTGCACCATATTGTAACATACGTGCACTGGGGACATTTTCACGCGGTCAGGAGGCTCTCGGTAACCTCACCAGCGCTGGGCCCATCCATCCCGGGCCATTTAGGAACTGGCTTCCACGGAGGAGAGCGCTCTCTCACCCTGGGAGGGCAGTCCCCGGGCACAGCCGGTGGGACCCTCCCAAAGCGTCGCGCTCTCGAGGGGCGGAGCTCCGGCGAAGGCCCTACAGGCCTCCCTTAGAGCCTCCCCAGGCGGTGCACGAGAGCCGCTGCCCCCGGCCCAGCACGGCTCTGGAAGTCGGGGCCGCCGGGGCGCCGAGCCCAACTCCCACCGCGCCGGGACCAGCCGCAGGCGGGGGCGTAGGCGCCCGGGGCTTGCAGGCGCGGGTGACGCTGCGCTCCGGCCCCGGCGCGTCCCTTTCCCCTCGCCCGCCCCCGTCCGAGCGCACGGGGCTCCGCCGGGTGAGGAGCGACGGCCCTCGGGAGGGCGGGAAGCCACAGGCGTTGGGCACCTGCACGCAGGGTAGCCCGCACCGCCCCCTTTCGCCCCCAGCCCCGCTGCCCGCGTCTCACGCCTTTCTCTTCCGCTCCCTCCCTTCGACCCGGGCCGCAGCCCTGCTCCGCCCCGCTCGCGCGGCAGCCCGCCGGCTGTGACGTCATCAGACCTCGCCCCCTCGCTATAAATACTGGCATCTCCGGCGCCGCCTTCCCACACTCTCTGGCTTTTCGCTCGGCTGCAGTGTTTCTTTTTTTCCTCCACCTCTGCCTCTTTTCATCCTTTCTCGGTCTTCGGCTCTGCAGTGTGACGAGGCCGAATCCTCTCCCCACCCAATCCTCGCCATTCTTCTTCTGCCCGCGTTGTTGTTCTATTTCTCCCTTCGGCCGCCGCCGCCACTGCTGCACAGCTGGTGTCGGTGCCGCGCTTTTCCCCCCACGTCGTCCCCGCAGCCTATGGCCCAGGCCGCCTTGGGTATTTCTGCTCAAGGTAACCACATCCCTCTTTAAAAATTCCGCCGAAAAAGAGAAGACGCTTTACCCGACTCTTTGGGCCGTTATCTCACGTGAGTACCGACCCGAGGGGCGCGGGGGCGCGGGGCCAGCCTCGGGGAGCTGCCGGGTGCCTGCCGGCTGGGCCCCTCCGCCCGACCGGCGGCCCGCAGTGCCCCGCGGCCGGCTGCCTCGAACATGGCGGACGGCGGTGTGTGTGGCGGCGGCCGGTGCCGGCGCGGCGGGCTGGGGTGGCGGGCGCGCTTCGGGGCCCTCCGGCGGCCGCCTGCCGCTCGGCGGAGCGGGAGCCGCCGCCGCCGCGGTGAAGGTGAGGGGGCGTGTGCGCGTGGGGGCGCTCGTGGGGGTCCCCGCCGGGGGTCGGCGCAGTCTCCCGGCGGCGTGCGGCCCCCACCCCTCTCCCGTGGTGCATTGCTGTTTCCGGGGAGGGGGGCCGGGCCGCAGCCTTGAGGGGCCTTGCTCCCGCAGCCCCAGCCCGGAGCCCCGTCGCCTCCGGTAACCCCGCGGGCGGCGCGAAGGGTTGCAACGGCCGGGGCCTTATGAATGGAGCGGGGCGGGCCCGGCGGCGGCCTCCTGTGACAGCTGCCGAAGGAGGACTGGTTCTTGGGGTGCGGGGAGTGCGGCCCCCCTCGGGTGGAGGAAAGTTGACGCCACTCGAGGCCCGGAGGCAGGGAAGCCCCGGTGTCAGGTAGCGAGGGAGAGGCCTTTGGCCCCTTCTGGAAGCCTCGGGGCTGCTACTCCGCCCCCTGCGGCGCTCCTGATTGGGCCAAGTCGCCTTCACTCACCCCAGTCACCTCCTGGAGCCTGAGGATTAGTCACCATGGCTTCGTTTTCCCGTCCGCGCCACGATTCCTGGGCAGTGAGAGGGAGAACGGTAGGCTTGGGTGGCTTATCAAGTGCTATTTTGACTGCCAACAGGAATGATGGTGACGTGTTTTAACTCTTGCCCAAAATATTTGAGCGTGTATGTGTCTTGGGCGAAACTGCTGGGTCAGAAACCTGAAGTCGGGGACAGTTTATAGCCCTATGAGGTTCAGATTTAACTGGATTTTGTGGTGGCATCTTGGATCTTTTAAGTTGTTTTCTATCCCGTAGTTTTTCGACCTTTAAGCCCCCAGCTTGGGTGGGAACCTGAGGACTCTTAGAGAGAGAGAGAGAGAGAGAGAAGTGCTGTGTGGGGGGAAGAGTTGATGGGACTAACCTGGCAGAAATATGGCTAATGATTGTCAGGCAAGGCCCTGATCTTTATTATTATATTTTTACAAATGTGAGAATGCAGATCATGGTCATGAAGACAAAGAAGCCCTGAGAAGTTTACATTTAGTAGGAAAGATTGGCTCCTAATTAAATGAGTTCTAGTAGGTGCAGTGATCACGTAATCGGTGCCTTCTTTCTTGTCAGATTTATTTAACTTACACATTTTCAAACATAGAAGGCAAAATAATTGTACCCTCTCCTAGATTCATTTAGCAACATTTTGCTTTATTTGACATCCTGCTATCCATTCATCAATCCATCTCATTTTTCCGTGTATTTCATTTAAAGTTGGAGACACCAGAACACTTTACCAATCTTCAGTTCATAAGTATGTGCTGTAGTTTAATACTGTTTATTCTTAAAAAGAAAAACCTTTGGATACAATGCGCAGATCTTTAATCTATCATTTTGTAGGTTCTAACAAAAAATAAGAGTAGTGTAATCCAAATCTATCAAGACGTAGAGCATTGCCAGAAACTTCTCTTTTACCCCTTTAAATGCTATTCCCCCCGCCCCACTCTTCCCGAGGCAGCCAGGATTCTGATTTTTTTTTAAACCATAGATCTGTCTATTCTAAAACTTGCATGTAAATGGAATTATATTGTTAGCATTATTTTATGCAAAAGGCTTTAATTCAGCACATTTTTTGATACTTAACCCTGATACGTAGATCAGTAGGTTGTTATTTTATTCCTCAGTGGTAGTCCATTATGTGAATACTTTGCCTAATTTTATAAAATAAATTATTCTGAAATAATTTTGGACTTACAGAAAAGTTGCAAAGGTAGTACGGAGGTGCATACTTCTCATTCAGTTCTTATTAGCATTTTACTGTGGTACATTTGTCAAAACTAAGAAACTGACTTTGATGCATTACTGTGAACTAAACTGCAGACTTTATTTGAATTTCATCAGTTTTTAATGTCCTTTTTCTGTTCCAGGATAATCCAAGGTACCACATTACATTTAGTTGTCGTGCTTTCCCCAATTCTTTCTGACAGTTTCTTAACCTTGTTTGTCATGTCCTTGACAGCCTAGAGAAGTAGTATTGGCCTGATATCCAGTAGAAGGTCCTTCAATTTGGCCGTCTGATTTTTTTCCTCATAATTAGACTTTAGTTTGGGGTTTGGGGAAAGAATGCCATGTAGCAACTTGTTAAAAAGTCATTGGTAAAGACAATATTTGTTATTCAGGGAAATGCTGATAATTTGAGGATACTAGGCTAAAATAATGGTTTTTTTGTGTGTGTGTGGTAGAGACCTACTGCTTTCAGTCAAGACTAGTTCTTCCCATGCTTATTCATTCACATAGATGTAACGAGACATTCTCTTCAGTTAAAGAATTTGATTGCAACTGATTACACATACCATTCTAAATAAGAATAATTATCTTTTCCTATACCTCTTTTTCTTCACATTTTCATTTAAATTCCTTATGGTTTATTTTAACTGTACAAATATCCTGTATGTAACTGGCCCTCTTAGCCTATGTGCCTTTCATATTTTAGGGCCTTCATTTCCTATTAGTATCTTTTTGTTAGATGGAAATGTTTTAGAGATCATGCTGAAGAACATTTTTGAATGTCCGAAGTTTAATATCTTTAACATTTTACGCCACTGCTCTTGGGTTACATTAAGCAAAATAGCTGTGTGGATACCTAGTAGGGGTGAGATGAGTCTTTTCACCCAGAGTAATTATCCTAAGACATAGGATAATTGAGAATAAACTCTGTCTTCAGCATGAATCAGCTTTTAATTTATTTTAAAAATTATCTTGGTGTGGGAAGAATCAAAATCTTTGGAGTATATTATTTGAAATTTAATAGTAAGATTATAATCACAGTTACATGTCTGTATGGGTTCTTGACTCATCCAAGAGTGTGAGCAGATTCTCCTAGTAGGTTGAAGAACCACAAGGATGCTTCTATCCTGGTGGTGAGAGATGCTTTATTTTTTTTTTAATTTTTATTTTTTTGAGATGCTTTACATATGTCTAGGGTACTTTTGAAATTTTTCTGATTCTTAACCCTATACTTTCTAGTTTAATCCTTTTCTGGCTTCCTTATCACTTTTTCTAGGAAGCCCTGTCAGGTTATATTAGTTTAAAGTAGCAACCACCTAATTATGATTAGAAGTATAGATGTAGCAGTTTTGTTTGAAGGTGAGAAATCCATCCAAGCAAACCATAATCAGTAATAACCGTGGCTCAAATTTAGCGTTTTGTAACATGCTAAGCACTTCACATTCATAGTTCTAGTGATTGTAGACGAAAGTCTAGATAGGTTAAGGTATGTGGAAGAGATACAACCCTTAAATACTTGCCTGCTGTGTAAGGCAATTATCAAGCATTATTTCACATAAGTGGCATATCAGCTAAGATCTTTTTGGTATGTAGTAAGATTCTACATTTTAAGTAAAGAGGACTTGAAATTTGGAGAGTAAAAGAAATGTTCTGGGTAGTTCCAGATTACAGATCATGCCAGAACATTATACATCAGGTTGATGAGGGTACTTGGAAGTTTTCAATTTTAGGGCACTGAGAAATTTGGGTTTTAGAAGATGAATAAAAGTGAAAATGAAATTAGATGAAGGCTGGAAACTGTGTTAGGTAGATAAGGCGATTTGGAAAGATGATCATGACATCAAGCTCTGAATTTTGTACTTACAGCAGCTTGGAAATTTTTACTACAGAAAAAAAGTACTTGGTATTATGGTAAACCTTTTGAAAACATCATTTGTATAATGTGACTGATGAAAGACTTTTAAAACTAAAACTTATTCCCACAGTTAATCTTTAAGTCAATTTAATCTGCTCGAAGAACAGGCTAGTTTTCTTAATTTAGGACTATTTACTACTATTTTCATTCCTTTCTTTAGGGCGAACTTTCTGACCAAGTATACAACTACCCAGAGGGCCTAGGAGAAGTGCTGTATAGAGAGCAGTTCGACTTCAACGCTGAGCCACCTTGGGAACCTAGCTGATGATAGGGGGGTTCCATCTCCTAACTTGTCCATGTAAGTATTTTCATATCTATGCTGGGGCTCTTGTAAATTGAAGTAAAGGAGAGTTCTTTGTTGCTTAGTTTTTTTCAGAACTTGAAACTGTACTTATCTCTTAAAGTGAAGTGACTTTTAAAGCGCTTTTTAATAGTTCTAACATAAAGGTTTGACAGTTATGGGTATACTGATTCAGCTTTGTATGCATTGTTTACCAATGATTGGATCACTTAAAATTTATTTTGGGTACATAACAAGTATTACTATACTTAGGTACATACTAAAAGCCAAGCTTTAGGAAGTCTTAACTAGCCCAGGTTTTATTTATTTATTTATTTTTTAAAACATTTTTTTAAAGATTTTATTTATTTATTCATGGTAGACACAGAAGAGAGAGAGAGAGAGCACCAGAGGCACAGGCAGAGGGAGAAGCAGGCTCCATGCAAGGAGCCTGATGTAGGACTTGATCCTGGGACTCCAGGATCAGGCCCTGGGCCGAAGGCAGGCACTAAACCGCTGAGCCACCCAGGGATCCCCTAGCCCAGGTTTTAATATAAGTTGGAAAGATTTTGTATTTTGTTTTTAACTTAAGATGTAGGCATTTAAATATTGCAAATGATTGTGTTCTTCATTCCACTAACAGAAACTGTACCCCACAATATGGGATATAAGAGATGAATCTTCTTGTTTTTCTAGTTTGAGCGTCTTGCCTGGTATAATGGATTACTAGAGTTGATAATTGTTTCATAAAATGGGTTTATATAGTACTCAGCTGGTGGGAAAAATTGTTTGCTTTTAGAGGACTTACTGAGAGATGATACATGTATGTCTTCCAGCATGCCACTTTCTTGGATGAATTTTGTACCTAAAACTGCAACATACAATTCGACAGTAAACTGTTCTTTGAATTTGTGCTGCTAGATTTACATAGTTTATTATTTTTAAAAATTTATTATACATTTCTTGCTATTGAAACTTGGGTTTTGAGGTTTGGATGTTTCTAAGTTGTCCAGAGACTTGGAGGAGATAACAATTGAAATTTTCAGAAAAGTTTAGAGTATTAATATAGTGTTTCTATAGTCTGATGTTGTTAAATAGATTCTATCAAAAAAAATGTTTGCTCTATCTAAAGTATGTTAAAGCAGACCTTTTCAACACATTTGCAAGGCTAAAGAGGGGAGGAAAACGGTTTAAATAATAGGATTTCTTGCAAGTTCTACTGACTTAGAAACCTGACTAGAAGATTTCTCATACTGGCTTTCTCCTAGCTGTGTGAGTTTGAGCATACTGCTTATTTTTAAAATCATAGCTATAACTAGAACAGTTCCTTTAGCCCTAAGCTGATAATAATGATTCTCATTTTTGAGTGTATTAAGCACCACTTATTAACGTAGTGTGGTTTTGGGGATTAGCATCATCTGTAATAGAAATGTAGAATCTTAGCCCCACCCAAACCTGACTCAAGCTGCACTTTAACCAGGTGGCTTGTATGCATAGTAGAGTAGCACTGTTGCTGTCATCTGCCATCTCAGTACCAAGTCTGGGATTTCTTAATTTTTGTTAGTAATCAGTTCTATTTCCAATATATTTAATATTCTCCCCTCATTGACTTGGAGATTTAACTTTTCTGGGCTGGGGTCTAGTTGACATCACAGTCACAAATAGATTCTGAGATGGAAATTGAAGAACAAGCTTCATGATTTAAGGAAGATCATATTAAAAGATGGACTTTTTTTTTATTTGAATAATATTTCTAGTGGTGTTTCCTCTTAAACTTGTATCAGTGAACTGATAGCTTAATAAATGAGTCTGGCAAATCTGGGAAAGTAGTTTTTATTTAAAATACTGTAGTACTGGGAAAGTCCATAGTTTACTCTTTCAGGAGTGGATGAGCACAGATAGAATATATTAAAGATACTACTCTGCAAGGTTCTGGCAGCTGAAGTAACTGACTTACTATGTCTAGATATAATGTATATTATGTTGAACAAAACAATAGCACTTGGAACTTTGCTATAAAGCTACCAGCCCACAGTCCCTTATGCATAGAATTCTGAAGTCCAAAAATTACTTAAGATTTTTATAGCTTTCTTGAAGCAACCTAAACTGATTTGGAAACAAAACCTTGAGATGTTGCTATTTTTATCTTATCCCATTAAGTGCCAATATTTTTAAATTTTGTTGCAGAAATATTGTGATTACAGGGTGCTGGCCGCCTAGAGAATGTTGTATAGTATATATATGAAGCATATGTACTATAGTACCATTCTAAAATCTGAGAAATTTTGAATTCGGAAAAGATCTCTGACTCCAAAGGTTCTTGGCTAGAATTAGTAAAAATGGCAAGAGAAAGTTATCAATAGGAGTTTGTTATGGTGGACATTAAAATCCTATGGAGCAACAATACTGTTTTGGAAAACCAGAAGTCGTTAAAAGGGCTTTAACACACTGGCCTTTGTGGCAAATCCTTGGTATGTAGCATTGCAGAGCATATAGTTCTGTGCAAATGGTCTAAGCTCTAAGATTTCCCTTCAGAGTTAGGTTTTTAAGTCAGGTAACCATCTGAATCTTGAGATAGTTTATTAAATATTTGGAAACTTGGGTAGTTGCTTACATAATAGTTTTTCTTTGGAATATGTGTACGATGCAATAGGTGAGCACTATAAAGATATTTGACAAATGTTTCAACACTAGTAGTTTCTAAGATTAATGAAGATCCTCTCATTGTGGCAAAGCTTTTGAATGTCTTTTAAAGGGTTCCTTAGGGCTTTATGCTGGTATGTTTTTTTCCATTGGGCTAGATTCTCAAATTGTTTTAGCTGTCACTCTTGTTTTATAATTAATAAAATTAGCCTAATGGAAAATTTTTTAAATAGGCCTTTCCAGAAAACTAAATTCTCTTCTAACCCACTACTTTTATTAACAGGTCTGGTGATGGAGTCCTATTGAATTAATCATTAGCATACTTTTTAATAAGTTGTATCTAAATCTAGAAATAGGCTTCAATTAATAGAATGGTTTAAATGGACTCTTAATATTTGTCTAAAATATTTTCTGTGGTTGTCATTAGTTGACTATGTTCAGGTAGGAACTTCGTAAGAATCATCAGCATTTTAAATATTCATGTTGTCTCCTGATGGGTAATATTTGCATATGCCTTAATAGGACCTGCCCTAAACTGAAATGAATTATTTTAACTAAGAGATAATGTTCTGTATGAATTTACTAGTATTGTTTTCTCATGTTTTGCTGTTGTCAGTAGTAAGATTTTTGATTTACCATGGAGAAAAGAAATTTTAGTTTGGATAATTTATAGATTCTGTGATGCAAGCAAATTCAGGAGAATATTCATTAATGGTTGGTGGTGTTCTTTGACAAAGCTAAAACTGCTATCCTTGAAATACACTGTTTTTAAAGTACATGTATCCCCTGGTATACATGAAATAGTATTTGATGGCTCTTCACTGCTCATGTAAATTAATAGAAAAGTATTCTGTACAAGCACAATGTGAAAATACCTTAATAGATAAAACAGTGTTTGGGGAACATGGCTATTTTTTCTTTGGGTAAATTCAGAGTCTTTGCTGGGAGGGCCAAAAAGATTGGAAAGCATTGTAGACCAATTTTTAAAGGGAATAAAATGGTTCTTGCATTTATTATAAAAAACAGTGATCCAGGGGGGTTAATAGTGACTACCAATTTTTGTATTCCATTACGCTCCTTTGTGTGGTCTTACTTCAGACTCCTCCCACCCCTTCCCCAAAATTTTGAGACACTTAAATTAGGAGTGAATAAGGTATTTGTACCTTGTAAAATATGAAATCTAGATAAACAGAAGGCTGTTCTAGGCGGGCCATTGTTCAGAGAAGCCTATGTGAGGTGCTCTCACATTGATAAGGCTTAGGAAACCGATAGTTTTTTTGTCCTTCACCTCCATTCCAGGACCATCCTTGCACAGTTAAGCAATTTGTCACAAGCTAACTGAAGCGGGGATTTAGCCATCCTTTCTCTATTCCAGTGAATAATGTGAAGAACGTTATGGCACAAGTAGAAAATACTTCTTCAGCATAAAAGGATTAGAGTGATAGTGTTCAGCCTGCCTGGGCCATACTCAGCCACCCTGAGGTCTTAAATGCCTTATAACTAACTGATTGCCAGAAGTACCCAAGATAATAAATTATTTTCAAACGATCCTTTCTGAACTTTTTGCCTTTTCTTCATTATCTTCTATAAGCACACATTTTAAATCTCTCTTCTGAACTTGCTATGGTTTGTTACTTTTTGTGCTCCTATAGTCTAGCTTTGTAAACTTGTGAATTGATCTTTGTTACCTTGAACAAAGTTATTTGAAGGCACACATCACAAATTAAAATATTAATTGAAATTTTAATTTGTGATTGATGTGTGTGGACTTGATCCTTAGAAGTTTAAAATTTCTTACTAGGGCAGCCCCAGTGGCGCAGCCCCGGGCCACCTGCAGCCCCGGGTGTGATCCTGGAGACGCTCCCTGCATGGAGCCTGCTTCTCCCTCTGCCTGTATCTCTGCCTATCTCTGTCCCTCTGTGTGTCTCGTGAATTTAAAAAAAAAAAAAATTCTTATGAAAATAGTATCCTCTGGCACTGCTGTGTTCAGTAAAGTAGCCACTAGCCAGCCGGCTATTTATATTTTAAAAGTTAAAATGCAATAGAATTTAAAATTCAATTCTTAGTTGTGTGAGCCAAATTGTGAGTGCTGGCAAGCTATATATGGCTAATGGCTATTGTTTTGAGCAGTGACAAAATTTCAGTTACCACAGGAAGTTCTATTGGACAGCATTGCTCTAAGGTATTGATTGTTAATTGTGAACATGAGTAGTATTAGCTGTTACAATCTTAAGCCACCAGTTAATAGGAATCCTAAGAATTACACGTCTCTTCTTAATATTTAATAAAAAAAACTCCCTTAATTTGTAGGGGCTTTTCAGTTTTATATTTTAGTGGTTTTTTGTTTTTTTGTTTTTGTTTTTTCAATTTTAGTTGATTCTTTACCATACTCTTAGGGTATGATTCTGTACTATGATTTTATGTGCTTATACAGTGTTAGATTTATGTTGAATATAGGACTTTTCATCTATTGCTTGCTTTTTGCTGCAAGAATCCTCTGATGCCCAGTTTATAAAGAGTTCCTAAATAAGCATAGTATCTTTTTATCTAGGTTCAACATGGTCAACATGTTCTATTTGGCATGACCAAAGTAGGGAGTATCTTAGTATGTTCAACATGGACAGTCTAACAAAAACAATTCCCCCCAAATCCTCAAAATGAGGTATTTGCTATCCTAAACTCATAAGGAGTTTCCACAAGTAAAAAAAAAAAAAATGAGCAGAGGAGTTAAAGACCATTTTTCACTAAAAACCTAGCTGTTCTGCCAGTACGTAGCCATGTAGATCAGTGCTACTTAAACCGCCGGTCAGCAGACAAGGCTCTTGTTCCCCCAATGTCATGGACTGCTTGGTTCTTCTGAATCAGCTAGTTTGCAGGTCTTAGTCTGAATAGCCCTGCCCTTAGGACATAAATAACAGAAGTTATGTCATAAATACTATAAGTAATATGGGAAGTAACCAGTTCAGACAAATGTGTATCTACACAAAAATGTGTATCTACACAAAATATCCAAATACACAATACTGATCCAGTTCAGACAAATGTGTATCTACACAAATACACGAAATACCAAATACACAAGTACCAAATACACAAAACTGATCCAGTTCAGACAAATGTGTATCTACACAAAATACTACACAGCCATGAAAATTAATGGACTCCGGTCATGTCTATAGGTGAATGGAGCCTATAATGTTGAGCAAAAGATGTTAGTCATGGTAGAAAAATGACAAGGATGCTATTTATAGTTCAAAACTAGTAAAGCCAAAGTTTTAGGGGCATAGGGAGCAATAAAATTAAACAAGGAAGTGATTAAAAAAGCATGAACATGCTTATTCTAGGGGAGATGTGACCACTGCCACCTGGGAAAGATGTATAGGGTTTCATGAGTATTCTATTTCTTAATCTTGTACTTGCTGCAGTCATTGTATTGCATGTGTGTTTTATATATTAATAATTTTCTTTTTGGAGAGGTGACAGTGAGATCTGCCCTAAGGAATCAAAATAGTAAGTGCATTTCTTTGAAGAGTTATTCCCTATACTACACTAGGAAAGCTTAGAAAGCTTGAAATTAATATGGTTATATATTTCCCATTCATACTTAATTATTTTACTTGTGTGAGGTACATACACTTCCTTCAGAAAAAATTCAGCCTTCACATCGAATAGTCAAGACAATTTTTTTTTTTGAAGATTTTATTTATCTGATAGCATGAGCTGTGGGGAGAGGGAGAAACAGGCTCCCCTGCTGAGCAGGGTTCCCAGTGCTGGACCTCATCCCAGGACCCCAGGATCTGTGACTGAGTTGAAGGCAGAGGCTTAACTGAGCCACCCAGGGGCCCTCAAGACAAAGGGAGCCTAATCTTGTCAGTTTCATATGTAAAAGTATATTGGTATTACAATCCTGTATTTTGTTTTCTCATTAAGATTTATTTTTAGAATCTTGAGGCATTTCATAGGGCAGCCTTTATCTTCAAACTTAGTCTTTTTGGGCTCATTTCCTTTGTTTTTTTTTTTTTTTTTTCCCTCCCTTATGTATATCCTATTTGTTCTTGCTCTTTTAAAATAATTCTTCAGCGGTCACCTTTAATGTTCTTTCTCTAGGGTTAATCAGGTTTGTTTTTTTTTTTTCCTTTTTTACCTCACCACCTGAAAAGTAAGCTTAAGGGTGTTTATTGCTATTCCTGGGTTTCCACTTAACCATTGATTGAAGCAGATTTTGTCCTGATTATCCTAAGTTACTCAGTGTAGATTAGTGTTATTATCCATCACTTACTTTTGGTCTGGTATGGTGAAAATCCATATGGTCTTATGGTCATCACACAATTTATTGGAACTTCCAACCATTTCCAGTATGTAGCTTCCTGGCACTGTTTCTGGTGATTCGAACCTTCTCCAGGCCTCACATCCAAGGTGCCAAGTCATCCTTGAGAATCCTCTTCTAATGTTCTTTTGTCCAGTTATTTCTAAAGGTATTCTATATGGTAAGTAACATTTCTGTCAGAGGTAGAATGCAGAGTTGACTTTGACAGCATTGTGTCTATTGTTAAAGCTGTGAGCTGAGTTTTAAGTCCTCAAATCATATGTTAAAAACCAAAAGTGCTCTTAGGCTTCCTTACAGTAGTAGTGTAATTCAAATATCTGAAGTTCTCATTCTTTAATGAGTAAAAGTCCTTTTAGAAAAGTGGTTGATATATTAAGGTTGGGTTTCCTTATTACATGTATCTGAAATAGTACTCTCAACCTTTCAGCTCTCCCTGTTCTACTTCCAGGGAGGTCTTCACTTCAGAAATCCAAGACTCATATTCATCCAGCTTGGTGTCAAGTGGGCTGTTGCTGCCAGAATTATCTTGTGATTATTTGAGAGATGTATCAGTTTCTTCTGAAGTACAATCAACTATAGAAGCCTTTGTAGCAGGTGTGTAACAAGGCAAGTGCCCAGCTGCTGCAGCCACTACTCTTGGAGCTCCCCTCACTGAACATGAGGACTCAGCGGCCTCATGGAAGGCTCCAGGGAGCAGTGTACAGTTCTTTGGAACCTTTGTTTCTTTGGCAGCTCTTCATTTAAAAAAAAAAAAATTACCAAAAAACACCAAAATAAAGGTGTAAATAAGGAATGTTAAACACTTTATTATTCCCAGCTACAATATCCAAGACGAAATTACTTTAAAAAGTAGTACTATGATTATAGCAATTGTATTACTGAAAAAGTGGAACTTGCTTTCACCATATATTGGTAATGTGTTTGGTTGTGAACATGGCTTAAAGGCTTGTAAGTAGAGAATACTTTCTAGCATGTGTTGATTAAAAACTAAACCCCAGAGCTTTTATGAAAAAATGAATTTGCTCCATTTGGAAATCTAAGATTTACACAGGGTAGATTTTTCTGAAGTTTAATGCAAATAATAATTCAATGTCTAGCAGCACCAGAGTAGAGTGTGTAGTGGGTCATATATGTGTTGGAGCAGTAAATAAGTCCCATTTCTGATTAATAAGCCATAAAAGATGGTGCAGTATCCGTTGGAAATTACACCCAGGATTGGAGTGTTGGGGGTAGGCGTGGCATTACCTGAGTTTGAGTACATTCTTAATGGAGAGGTGTCTGGAATTTCCCTGTGGTATTTTAAATTGAGATGGATTAACTTGGCACATCTGGTATACAATATAAACTCTGCTCACCCACAACACATTGAGACTTATCTTTCTGATTCCATAGAATGTGATTGTATATGTCATAGATTTTTTAGTTTAATGTATCATCACCGAGTAACTTTAAATGCTTCTTGAAAAACGAGAAAAATATTTCTTTAGAGCTTTAAGGCAGAAATGTAGAACATTAACCTTTTTGAGATAGTGGAGCTTTAAAATATTTTTTGCTAACATGTTAAGAAATTAGACAAAGGCTCCTGGAAATATGGCTCCTTTTTAGGACTCTTTCAGTGAGATTGGGGTATAATATTTGGGGTAGAAAAGAAACACAATCAGCCTACCTATTTACCCATTACCACCTATTTCAACCTTTCAGTTGGAAATTTTGGGCTTCCAAGTGACATTTCATTTGAACAAAGGGTTTGACCTGAAGGTCTTTATATGTTGCAGGTTCTTTAGAGGTATTAGTATTTCCTGGATATAACTTTGAGTTTTTAACTAAGACAGCTGACAGTTGAGCTTTGCATTTATATGTGGGTCATTTTTGTATCCTGTTTTTGGGCTCCTTTTAAGAATGTGAATGATGTGAATGATAGACCATCTTTTTCAACACTTTGGAAGAGTTTATTGCTGTCACAAGCCAATCCTAAGTTTAAGAACTCCCCATTTTTAAGAGTTGTGAACTCCTTTGTCCACCTGTTTGAGCATCTATTCTGAGCTAGGAATTGTGGGAGCATCAAAATCTTCAGGGACCATCCAAGAAGATAAACTAAGCTCACTTATGTCGACTATCTTTTATGTATAGGTTTTATTAGTGTTGGTTTAACAGTTTTTATTGCAGTGCTCTGTATAATTAAGGAAATCAAATAATGTTACATGTACTACATCTGTTTTAGTGGTTTAGGTGTGTTAGTCCCTTCATTCTTTTTAAGTACTGCCAATATAAGAAATGGAATTTTTTTTTTCCATCAGAGTCCTTTTGTGAGTCAAGTAGGGATTGGTGAGCTAAACATAAATAATACTATGGTTACTTTTGACTTGAGAGTTGTATTTCAAGAATAATAATACAGCCATTTCACAAGCATTGCATCCTTTAGAGCAGGGTGTGCTTTCCGCTATCTTTATTCATGTTACTGTTTGTCAGCTGTTTTAGTTTGGTCCTGGGTTATACTTTAAAATTATTTTACCTCTACAAGTCTGATCTGTATTGACGGAGCTCAGTGGTTGGCTGAAGTGGATTTGGGGATTTACTGCAAAAGGAACAGAAGGAACTTACCCTCATAGCAGTGGTTATGCTGATGTATACATTTGTCAAAATGGGTGCACATTGTTTCATGTAAACTGCTGATTAAATAGATTTAAAAAGGAAAACATAATTTCAAATCTGAGAATTAGACGAAAGATACAGAAGGAACAGCAAGGTTAAAATCTAGAAAATAGTTAAAAGGCAATGAATAAGCATAATAGGATGTTTTTCTACCATATGTAAATAAACTTTATTTATTACAACTAGGGGAATTTATATGTTTAAGAAACAGTTACTTGATTATGGAAATGTGATAAAGAAAGCTCTATCAGAGACAGTTACATTGAGTTTCTAAAAAAAAGAATCCTTTTTCTAAGGATGTGCTGAGGAGACTGATTTTTTTTTTTTTTTTAGCTTTTAAACACAATTTGATTGTTGGCATCTCTGGAGCTAACAAATTGTTCTGTGTCTCAGTGTCTTCACCTCTAAAATGAAGGTTATACTGTTAACGGTTTTAAGGGTTAAGAAAATTAATATGTATAAAGTACTTACAACAGTGCCTGGCACACTGCCATAAAAATTTTTCGTTAGGAATGTAGGCATTCACCAGGTTGAGACTGGATGGAATGGGTATGATGTTTTTGTTAAGTACTGAGGATCCTGATGCTAGAGGAAAATTATTCTGTAAGGACTGCAACTACAGTAAATTGAGATACATACTGTTGTGACTTTAAACTAGATTTTTTGGCAGCAGTTTACTTGGAGATTCAGGTTTCCAGTTAAATACTACATAGAAACTTAGGAGTCTCAAGAACCTAAAATGTCAGGCTGAAGATCTTAAGAATGTTTCATAATTAATAGCATAAATGGAAGCGGTTTGACCTTGAAGATCATGATGCTAAACTTAACTGAAAGTTTCTACTGTACTCTTTCTTTGAATAGGCTTTTTAAAATCAGTAACCTTTATCTTTTCTTGTTCCCTTAGTGCATAGCTGAATATTCCTCTAAAATGTTCAAGATTATTTAAAATAAGTGTTTCCTCAGGCCTAAAGTGCTTTCTGGGCACAGGTTTGCATCAGTCCTGGCTACAATTTTACTTTACTGCATAAGTATTAAGTCTCACTTAGATATGCCTAACTTAACTCCTTTTCTGAGATATTCTCAACTTTCCTATTTCTACTCTTGAATGAAAGAGATTTGGTGAGCTAAACTGAATACAGTTGACTTCTTGGAAATGAAGTTGTTAGTGTTTTAAAAGTTAAGAAGAACTAACTACTGTTTGTATTTCATGGAATTTGATTAATATGATGGCTTATTGATGAATTTGGTGCATTCAAAAAGCTGACACTTTGGGAACCATTGAAATGGAGTATACCTGTAAGATAAGAGCCATCACCAAAGGTGAACACCAGCACCATAGAGCAGCATGGAGGGAGGGAAAGGGAGAATGAAGGACACAGGAAAAGCTGTGCAAGTTTTAAAATAGATTACCAAGAGCACCTGGTCTGTGTCCATTATTAATGTGGCAACCAGAAATCAGTACTGGATAATAAGCAGTATCCTGTCTGGAAGACTTGTTCTGCTAATGGACTTTTTATGTTAAAAGAAATCCTTGCTTAAAGTAAAGTTTAAGGACCAGTGAATTTAGAAAAGATGATAAACCTTTATGTCAGTATGTTACCCAGAGGAGAATGGGTGATCTTGGGGAGGGGAAAGATTTCTTCATAGGGAAGAGGTTGTATTTTAGCCTTTTCGGTGTTTTTAGTAAATGGTTTAGGATATACCTACCAGATGCCTAGCTTGTCCCTAGTTGCTTTTTTTAAGGTTTTACTTGAGAGAGAGCGTATGAGCAGGGAGGGGCAGAGGGAGAAGCGGCGAACCTGACATGGGGCTCCATCCAGCACCCCAAGATCACAACCTGAATCGAAGGCAGACATTTAACCAACTGAGCCACCCAGATGCCCGCTTGTAACCTACTTTTAAAGTATGGCATTTTTGTGTTTCTGGCAGCTGGCAACTTAAGCTATTCTGAAACAACACTTAAAACAAGTATTTTTTATTCATATGCTATACTTTTTTTTTTTTAACAATAACCTTTTGAGGCAGTAGTTAATATAATTACCTGAAGTTTAAAGAAATTGACCTAGGATCACATAGATATTAAATGATACAGCCACAAACATATGGGTCTTTCTACATCTAGTCCAATAAAGATTTCAGCTTACCTCATAAGAGACTTAAACACTGCTAACCTGAAAGAGCCAATATCATTTCCAGCTTGAAGCGAGACCTAGGCAGTCTGTATCAAAGCTACAGATGATCCACGAAAGTCACTTTCTCCACCCCTACTCATTTCTATGACTTCATTTTTTCCCCTACTGTAGAATTTATGGGATGTGGCTGGCAGTATATTGAAGCTTAGACCAGTATTTGGATTACTTAGCTGCAGATAGGTATTTCACTAGCTTTCTTTACTTAGAATGCATATGTTTTGTTTTGTTTTTCTTAAATTGTGTATGTTATGAGAGAACCACAAAGCAAGATGAATAATAGTGACTGGGTCTCCAACTCTATGAATAAGGTGACCATTTTGACTGGTAATAAACTGTGCATGTGTGGATTATCTTAAGTTGTCATATTGAGCTTGGTTTTTAAAAGTATAAAATACACATTCACTTTAAAACGGGCACCAAAAAGATATCGAATGATCTAGTGTTTCTGCAAATGTTAAGCGATCACAGATTCCTCACTAAATTACGCACTTAGCACACTTTCATTGACAACTACTACATTAAGGTTAACTAGTGAAATAATACAGACTTTGAAATAACTTCTATTTTGACAGTTTGTTGCATATTCTAAGGACCCAGACGTAAGGCTTGGTGGCCCGTCTCTTGTTTTTCCTGGTTTATGACTTTCGGCTTTGTGGAATACGGCTGAGATGAAAGGATTTCTTGATGATGCAAACTACTCCGTTGGCCTGTTGGATGAAGGAACAAACCTTGGAAATGTTATTGATAACTATGTTTATGAACATACCCTGGTAAGTGTGCCATCTCATATTTCTCAGTTACAGTGTGTATAAATTTCTGAATTCTAGTTGCTCTATTTCCAAGATGTTAATCTGATAAAAGTACTTTTTTCAGATGTTTATAACTTCTCCACATTGTCTTCATTTGATGCAAACACTTCCCTTGAGTAGCGATGAGATTTTCTTTCTATCCCACATTAAAACTAATGGTTTCCCAACCATTCTTACTCTGCTGTGCCTTTTAACACTCAGCTCTTATATGTTCTATTTTCTTGGTATATGGCTGTTCTCCTTGATAAGTTGTTTTTCTCAACTATATGCTTGAGTAGATTGTAATTTATATTTCTTTTTTTTTTTTTTTTTAAAAATATGGTTTTATTTTTTTATTTTTTTTTAATTTTTTATTTATTTATGATAGTCACAGAGAGAGAGAGAGGCAGAGACACAGGTGGAGGGAGAAGCAGGCTCCATGCACCGGGAGCCTGATGTGGGATTCGATCCCGGGTCTCCAGGATCGCGCCCTGGGCCAAAGGCAGGCGCCAAACCGCTGCGCCACCCAGGGATCCCCTGTAATTTATATTTCACATAATCTTGGTTGTGTATATTGGCTGAGAACTTGATAACTTAATACAGAATGCTTACTCTCTACTGCACCAAGTGTCAGCTTCTATAGACTCATATTCACTGCTACTTAAAGACTATTTTTGTTTTATACTTAGTGATAGAAGTACCTTTATTGTCTTACTGATAAAATTTCTTTGTTGGAGCTTATTTCCCATATTCCCCAAATTTGTTGAAAAATTGTTCTCATGTTACTGGTGTTCAGTAATAAGATACCAAAAAACTACTCTTGACCTTCAGAGATGTGCTCAAATCTCCCCACACCTCAGCAAAATCCCTTTATCTTTCTTCTGTCATCAGAATTTTGGAGAAAAAAGTGACACTTCTCATACTATTCAGTCTGTTGTATAGTCAAGCCATTCTATAGTTAATTATCTCATGTCACTAGAGAACCTCGTAGTGGAAGTACGCTGACCTTTCTCTTTAACTTGTGCAACATTCTTTGTAGGTCAGATAATGATCTTTGAAATAACTCTTTCATTATTCTTGTTCCACAATCTTGAATTATCCCACATTAAGTAACACTTAGGGTTAGTCTGCAACCCTATTCTCTTCTAGCAGTGTCATTTAATTGTATGGCTCAAGGATGATTACAACCGAACATCTTGGGCCGGGGGGGTTGTTTTTAAACCCCGGTTCTCTTGCTGGTAACTATAATTGCTCACCCCCTATTTTTGTGTTAAAGTAAAAATAAATTTTGTCTCTAAAACATTAGGGATGGCATATCTTAAGGATGGAGTAACTTGAGTATAACTGTTCTATATTTGCCACACAAAAAACATGTCCAGTCATGTCTATTTCCTAGTCCGTATATTCCAATAAGGTCCATTTTCCAGTGTGTATTAAAGAGTAGAAAGCAGTAATTTTGTATTCGTGGCTTTTCAAACAATATTTAGATAATGTGTAAGATTGTCTCCCATCCAACATTGAGTAACTTATACTTTGCCTGACATGGTATAATCATCTCTTTTACCCCTAGAGTAGCGATGTTAAAATCCTTATCTGTCTCCCCAGATCCCTAATCAAAATTTGTTTCTATTTATTTTTAATATTTTTTAAAGATTTTATTTATCCATTTGACGTAGAGAGGTGGCAGGCAGAGGAAGAAGCAGACTCCCTGAACAGAGCCCCATATGGGGCACTATCCCAGGACCCTGGGGTCATGACCTAAGCTGGAGGCAGATGCTTAACTGACTAAGCACCCAAGCACCCTGAAAATCTCAAGTTTTGAGGGAAGAATATCCTTACTCAGGTTTATCTGCCATTTAGTGTACTAATATATTTTTTAAATTCCAGTTTGTCATCCCTATGATACGTAGGGTATCAACTTTGTCTCCCCTTTTTTTTAAATAAGATTTATTTATTTTATTCATGGCGGGGGGCAGAGACACAGGCAGAGGGAGAAGCAGCCCCCATGCAGGGAGCCTGACGTGGGACTCGACCCCAGGGTCTCCAGGATCACACCCTGGGCTGAAGGCGACACTAAACCGCTGAGCCACCCAGGCTGCCCTCTACTTTATCTCCTTAAACACTGGTTCCTAGTATTGTTTTGTTGTTTTACTGTCCTGTTAGATGCAATTTATAACGGAGATACATATTTAAATAGCTTACGAAAGCATGGAAGGAAACCGGTGCTCTCCTTCTGTACTCACTCAAATTTGAGGCAGTTGTAAAGTAGAAAATCCGTATAATAACATTTTTTTAAAAAGCAGAGAATATTTTACATGCCAGCTTAGCACAGTAAATCAAGTTTAAAAAGAAAGAAAAAGGTATTTGGATTCCCTGTGTGCTGAATCTTGCTTAATTACTCTTAAACCTTAAATGTAGTAGTGTATATAAAAGAATAGGTTAGCTCTTTTGTGGAGAAAAGAGGGAGTTACTACTTGTGGTACTCTATTTTCAATAGTTCCTTTGTGTTTTTTTCCCCATGATCGTAATAGACAGGGAAAAATGCATTTTTTGTGGGAGATCTTGGAAAGATTGTGAAGAAACACAGTCAGTGGCAGAACATAGTGGCTCAGATAAAGCCATTCTACACAGTAAAGTGCAACTCCACTCCAGCTGTACTTGAGATTTTGGCAGCTCTTGGAACTGGATTTGCTTGTTCCAGTAAAGTAAGTATTTTTCATTACTTAGTCACTTAACAGCAACATTTTAGAACACACTTTAACTTTTAGTTACAGCAGTTAGAAAAATTGCAAGGTAATTTTACTTTTGGATGTTTTTAAACTCTTGTATAAATTTGCAGCCTAATGGAAACTTACAAACTTTTAAGGTGTACCAATGAAAGGAAAGTTTCAGTGAGATGAAACTTGAAAAGCTTTATCTTTAATCAAGAACTTTTTATTCCTCATTCTTAGGCTAGATAGAGCCAGCTAGACCATTAACTTCTGATGACAACAAGCTAATTGTAAATCATGAGATTTCTCTGATGGTATAGTTAGACCTTTTTGAAGGCTTTTAAACAGTAGTGTAGTAAGCATTACCAGGATATGTGAACTGTGACATTATGCTATCCTAATTAACTTTATATAATTTGAGGTTAGCCCCCCCCCAAAAAAAGTATAAAGTAGTAATTAAATGAAAAATAATAAAAATGTTACTTTTTAAACAACGCTTTAAATTTTTTTAATAGACTGAAATGGCTTTAGTGCAAGAATTGGGTGTATCTCCAGAAAACATCATTTACATAAGTCCTTGCAAACAAGTGTCTCAAATAAAGTATGCAGCAAAAATTGGAGTGAACACCATGACATGTGACAATGAAGTTGAATTGAAGAAAATTGCACGTAACCACCCAAATGCCAAGTAAGTGTAAAACTGAGTACATGTGAATATTACTTTACAGCCTAGGGTTTGGATTTGTCTTTGGCCTGGGAAAAGGACATTTATGTAGAGCAGTGGTATATATTACAATATTTTTTTACTTATTTAAAGTTCCTATATGGAAAATGGCATTTTATTGCCTACCCTCTTCGGATCCTGTTTGTAGATTTGGGATGAGATAAGGACAGTTTAAAATATGAATTTATAATCTTTAATTCAAGGAATAAAATGTGGTTGTTGGGATGATGAAATGAGGGCCACCAGATGTGATTATGAAAATACATCAACCCTACTAGTTATTTGTCATGTTGGGGATAGGATGTGTATTGGTCAGCTGTTTTTCCTAGTTAGCTAAGGGTTTAATCTTCCTTTGGCTGTGATTTGTCCTTAGTGACAGTGTTTTAGGAGCCTAGTCTGTACATTTTTGAGGGGTTTCTCTTTTAAACCCACTCTTCTCTTTGAATAGGAAGTTTAATTTTTTTTTTTACTTGTACCTGCATGTATCCCAAGATTTTTTATAATTAAAAAGTTTACTTTTTAAAGAGCAAAAAAGGCAAATTTAATATGGTCGTGATTTGGTATGTCAAGACTTTAGGATATACTAAAAGCATATTGTATTAATATGTACAAAATTGCTTATTTTTTAATGGGTTATTACTTGTGTTCCTTAAAAATGTGTATCATATCCATATTTTCCTTGTACATTTTTTATTATTGACTTTGATGGTATTCTTAGGTGTCCTGACAAGATTGATTACCCTGGAAACCTTTGTTTTTCATAAAGGCCTTTTGGGGAAATTTTTAGTTAACCACTTATCTCTAAAAAAATCTTTGTTATATGATCTTCAGAAGATAAGCCCTGATATGGGGTTACTGTGTTTAACTATAAAGTGGATGGTACATACTTAATAGAGCTGATTCTACCCATAGGAAGAATAATTTTGCTTTTATGAGACTATCTCCTCTGACCATCAGTCATTCCTTAGGACTTCCTTGGGGGAAGGAATTTACAAACAGCATTTGTGTATTTGTGGGGTTTAGTGGTTTGTAATTACTTGAGTATCTCCTGAGATAGTCTCGATCATTTTGTCTTGGTTGTTATGATTTGGAAGAAAATATCGAGTAGATTTGACTCTGTATCTAAAAGGCTACTGTTTAGACACATAAGATAACTCCAAGCTTGCTTGTTTTTTGTAAGATGGAAGAGATTAATAGGAGTAGGTGGTGGAAGGGTAACTAGCTGGAGCAATATAGGAGACTTGAAACGTGTAAAAGCCCTGATATTTTTAACTGAAAGACAATGATGGCATTGCTATTCAATTTAGTCTTTCTAGGTGGTTTTATGGACTGATGGACTTCATTTGAAAGTAATGTCGTCTTTCATTACAGAGCCCAACTGACTCTTGCTGCTACAACAGAGTCTTAACTTCCTGCATTTTCCAAATTCCCATCCTTGTAAGCTTCATGCTTTAGGCCCTAATGGCTAGTTTTTTCTCTGTACAGGATTGTTTTTCATTAGGTTCACTTGATTCAACCGCCGCTGGATTTGGGAGCACTGGCAACATAATCAACATACTTCCTACAATCTTCAGGCTTCACATGTGCTGATGATGATGTAAACCAACTCTGCCCCAATCATCTTCCCCTTCTCTTAGGGTCTTACTACATATTGCAACAGAAGATAATATTGGAGGCGAAGAGGGTAACATGAAGTTTGGCACTACCCTGAAGAACTGTAGGCATCTCTTGGAATGTGCTAAGGAACTTGATGTCCAAATAATTGGGGTTAAGTGAGTATTTGTTTTAAACTTCTATTTCTATGTTAAACCTTTGTCTTTCTGATGATTTTTTTGAGACTTTATTTGCATGAACTCTAGTAGATTCAACTTTCAGTTTAATACATATTTTCTTAGTCTAGGAAAAACATGACTTAACCTTCATATAACTTTATACATGCACCTCCTCTTTCCTAATTAAGAGAAAAAATAGTAAATAAAAATTCAATTAAGTTCATAATGTAAAACCTCTCCTTTTAAATTGAAGGGAAAGGTTGTACTAGAATTCTAATGAATACCAAAGTGGCATTCATCTGAGTTGTGTCATTTTATTTTTTTTCCCCATCTTTAATTTTTTTTTCCTTTTCAATCCCTTGGGCATGCCAGTAAATCAGACATTGTTTTACTTCTTGATTTTTATGTGTGCAGAAAACTGAGACCCAGAGAGATTTAATGATTTGATCATAGTCTCAGAACTGTGATCTGAGTCAAATTTGGACACAAAGCTCCAAATTTTTGAGTTGCCAGTCCATTGCTAATCTCATTACAGTGCAAAATCTTTTTAAATTGTTCATAAAGATGGATAAAGAATCATGACTGTTAAGTTTAATTTTCCCTTAAGTGACAAATATGACAAATAATGACATATTTGAGAGTTTTCATATTTCTATTTGTTACCATACAGTAAAATTGACTCTTGGTTTTATACTTCATGAACTTTAATGTATTTGTGTGACTACTGCCACAATCAGGATATAGAACCATATTCGATTAAATTTAGGTATTCCGTTTTGAATGTCTGATAAGTATCTCTTAATAAGTAATACTAATAAGTGTTAGTAATACTCAGCTGAATTAATGTTCATTTGTATTTCATAATAGACATTTTTATTTTTGGCCAGATAAAATTATACATTCCAATTACAGATTTTGTGACCCAGTTTTATCAGTGGTGCTTGTTACTTTACTATAGATACAGAAAGGCATGTCCTTATCTGATATTTATAAAGCCTGATAACTCATTGTTAAAAATTCTTTATAAAATTAAAGTATTACCCAAACATTGCCTTTTCTGAAAGGCTGGTTATTATAACTTGGATAATTAGAGGCCTGTGCTTCCAATTCTTTAAGTATTTAATAAGGTTATTGCGAATACTGTGTCAATATGGTGAAGGAGAACTGAAAAGAATTATAGGAAAGGTGTCTAAAATTTGCTGTTGCTTTAAATTTATTACTCTCTTTCTTCCAGATTTCATGTTTCAAGTGCTTGCAAAGAATCTCAAGTATATGTACACGCTCTATCTGATGCTCGATGTGTGTTTGACATGGCTGTAAGTTTTTTCCTTAAATTATTTTGATATTTTAAGCCAGGGTGTTACTTATTTTTCCTCTTTTTTCCTTTGTCTTTCAAAGATTTTATTTACCATTTATTTGGGAGAGAGAGTGTGCACGCAAGTGTGTGCACCTGAGAGCAGAAGGAGGAGCAGAGGGAGAGGGACAAGCAGTCTCCACATAGCATGGAGCCCTCTCAGGGCTCAGAACCAAGAGTGGGACACTCCACTGATTGAGCCACCCAGGCACCCCTCCGGGATAATATTTAAGGTTTTTAAGTGGGTAAAGGGATGAAATAGTAACTTACTTGCATGTCTACAAGACAGTACAGACATCGTTAGGAAGACAGTATATATACAACACTGAATAAACCTGCTTTTATTGGTAGATACCAAAACTGAAGCTATACTAAAGATGAGAACAGATTCTATTTACCTCCTTGGGAAGGGGTTTTTGAAATGTCCTTGTAGTCATGACAGTTTGGATAAGCATTTAAAGTATTTTTTTCCATCTCTAGGGAGAATTTGGTTTCACAATGAACATGTTAGATATTGGCGGAGGCTTCACAGGAACTGAATTTCAGTTGGAAGAGGTAAACTTTGTTCAGTGGATGGAATGGGAATAATCTCTCTGCTTAAGTGGTAGATATAGACAGCGGCATAACAACAGCAGGAAATAAACCCTAAAACATCTGCTTAAAATTTGATTCTAAGAAGGTGAAGAGGCAATGAGAAGACCTACCCCACTTTGAAAGGCTTAATATTCTATGAACTCTGTAGCATAACTTACAAAAAGTTTGTATTCAGTTGTGTTTCTGCTCTTATGGAGTACTTGATGTCACAAATGAAATTATTTGGACAGCTTAAGTTGTTTTATCCAGATGAACATTCATACTCACCTTCCTGCTGTGCCCTCTGTCTCTCAAACTGATTTGATGTGTTGCTCCTTCTTTGCTAGTGTTAAGGGGTATAGAAACAATCAGCAGTAGCCATTCACCCTTGGTGTTACGAAATTTTTTTAAATTAATGCCATTCTGATAATATAAACTTTGATGCCTCAAAAGCCTGCTTAATTGTTTGAAGGTAACTGCTAAATAGCTAAGCTTTCTGGTCTATAACTGGAACTATGGCTTTAAGTTTTCTAGGAAATATATCCATCTCTTAATGTGAATTATCTAGTTCAATATTGAAATCATAATGTGGGGTTTAAAATTCATAGGTTAATCATGTTATCAGCCCTTTGTTGGATGTCTACTTTCCTGAAGGATCTGGCATTAAGATAATCTCAGAACCTGGAAGCTACTATGTGTCTTCTGCATTTACACTTGCAGTTAATATCATTGCAAAGAAAGTTGTTGAAAATGATAAATTTTCCTCTGGAGGTAAGTTACGAAGTTTATGATTTTGTTTTTCTTAGTTAAATTTATCTTCAAACTAATTGCAATTATCCTATACTAGTCAAGTATAAAATATTGTAAGGGGGATCCCTGGGTGGCGCAGCGGTTTGGCGCCTGCCTTTGGCCCAGGGTGCGATCCTGGAGACCTGGGATCGAGTCCCAGGTCGGGCTCCCGGTGCATGGAGCCTGCTCCTCCCTCTGCCTGTGTCTCTGCCTCTCTCTCTCTCTCTCTCTGTGTGTGTGTGTGTGTGTGACTGTCATAAATAAATAAAAATTTATTTTAAAAAAAATGTAGAAAGTACTGTTCTATGTTAAGAAGACCGTTTTTCCTTCAGTTAATAAGGATAAGTTTTTCTTTTGAGTTGAAGAGCTACAAAAATACCAGGAACTTCCCATTTTGATCACTTTGTTAACATGATGTCAGTGGATTTCTGTATTATGAAGTGGAAAGATAATTTGTGAATGACCTTTTTCTTTTCATACTTTTACCCCATTAGTTTTAATATCAGTGAATTTCTGACTGTTAGTCTAAGAATAGCTTTCCCTTCTCTTTATTTATATTAGTGTAAACTCCTAGATACTCAGTATGTAATCAATTATTTTTAATTATTTACTATCCAAAATTGGGGTCCTTATGACATACCTCCATCACTGCCTGAGTACTTCTTTACTTCATGGTGCATCAAGATACCCAGGTTCTTTACCTGCCTCAGTCCTAGAATTGGCCATTTCTCCAAGGAGCTCCAGTTCATTTTAACGAAGAGTGGTATTTGAAAAAACAAGAAAGGAGTTGGTTGTGCTCACTACTACTGATACATCATTTCATCCAAGCTTTCTCACTGAAGAGAACCGGGAAATGTGTGTGTGCATATATATGCATAGCACACATAACTATATATCAGAAGCTGGGCATGCAGTAGTATATCACAGGCTGCATTCTGTTTTTCTCCTTACACATTGTAACTTTCCCAAGAGTGAGAAACCTAGCTCCCATTATCGTATACTACATATGTTTGCTTAAGTCTGGAATACGTAGAAGGTGGTATTTCCCGAATAGCTAACTCCTATCCCAGCAGTTAACCAAACCACTTAACCTGTAGTTTGGTATCTGTTTAGGGTTGGTTTTTGGCATAAATTTTTATACAAGGAGATACAAGGAGTACAATCTTAAGCATATAATGTGACAAATTAAAGTATATACTGACATCCCTATAGAAACAAATTTCATATCTTAGGTTTTTTTTTTTTTTTTCCATTTCTTTCCTAGACAGTCACTATTGTGAAGGTTTTTCCACCATAGATTAGTTTGAATTGCTCTCAAACTTCATATAAATGGAATCACCTAGCATATATTGTAGGACAACTCTGTATAATATCTGATTGAGGGCGGCTTGGGTGGCTCAGCGGTGTAGCACCAGTGTCAGCCCAGGGCCTGATCCTGGACCCCCAGGATCGAGTCCCATGTCAGGCTCCCTGCATGGAGCCTGCTTCTCCCTCTGCCTGTGTCTCTGCCTCTCTGTCTCTCTTTCTATCTCTCTCTCTCATAAATAAATAAATAAAATCTTTTAAAAAAGATAAAAAATATCTGAACTGCTTTTGTTTCATCTTTATTGCTAATATTCCACTGTGAATAGACTTTATCCATTCTCTTTGCTGATGAATATTTATTTGGTTCCCAGTTCTGAGCTGTTAGGAATAAAACTTAACACTCTTGTGTAAGTCATTGGGGAAATGACTAAGAGTAGAATTGCTGGGTCAGAGTAGATGTCAAAAATTTCAAAGTAGTATTTTATCTCCCCACTGATGGTATATATGTGCAAGTTCTGATTGTTCCCCCACTTTTACTGATTTTTTTGTGTGTGTGTGTGTGGTCGCTTTTTAATTTTATCCATTCTAAAGGTGTGTGTTGGTAGAAACTCATTATAGTTTTAATTTGCATTTACCTGGTGACTTCTGTAGAACATATTTTCATGTGTTCATTGGTTATCTTCCTTGTGAAGTATGTTTTCAGTTTTTTAGGCTGACAGTATTAGTATTGAGGTATGTCAGTATACATCAGGTTTTTTAAAATTTGATTTAAATAAAATTTTGGGAAATGTGAAAACTGTAAGTCTGTTCTGTAAATATTCAATCTGCTATGCCTTGCATAGTTAGCTTTTTTAGACATTTTAATGTAAATTCATTTTCATTTTTCTGCTTTATTTCAGTAGAAAAAACCGGAAGTGATGAACCAGCCTTCATGTATTATATGAATGATGGTATTTATGGTTCCTTTGCAAGTAAACTGTCTGAGGACTTAAATACCATTCCAGAGGTTCATAAGGCAAGTATAACAACAACTTATTTGGCATTTATAAACTGAGCTCTTTTTTTAAAAGGTGCCTCCCAAGTTTTGGAGAAATGCTTTTAAGATGGGGAATATTGCTCCCTTTTGACGATTTATCTTCCTTAGATGGAGTTAAGAAGGAGCACCAATGCTCCTGGCTCCAAGCCTGCCTTTCATAGGCATATTAAATCTGATAGAGTAAAAAATATTCTCATCTACCCTCAAATTCAATACCTGCATGAAATAAACATGAGTTAAAAACACATGAGTTTAAAAACTTAATTTAGAAAACTTTTTTTTTTCTCCTGACAGAAATACAAGAAAGATGAGCCTCTGTTTACAAGCAGCCTTTGGGGTCCATCCTGTGATGAGCTTGATCAAATTGTGGAAAGCTGTCTTCTTCCTGAGCTGAATGTGGGAGATTGGCTTATCTTTGATAACATGGGAGCAGATTCTCTCCATGAACCATCTGCTTTTAATGATTTTCAGAGGCCAGCTATTTACTACATGATGTCATTTAGCGATTGGTAAGGTATTGTTTTCATTGTAAAGCTGATTGGGTATTCAAGATGACATAACATGTCGGCTAATAATTTTAATTCTGTGACAAATGCCTCACAAGTAATAGCAAAATGCCCCTGTTAAGGGTTATTGGAGGACTAGTTATTTTATAATCTTATTTCATTGTCCATTTGTTATGTGTTCATGTGGTCTTTATGCTTAAACTCAGAATTAACGGTTTTATGTTTTTGGGGGGTTTGGGGGTTTTTTTGTTTTGTTTTTTGTTTTTGTTTTTGACAGGTATGAGATGCAAGATGCTGGACTTACTTCAGACACAATGATGAAGAACTTCTTCTTTGTGCCTTGCATTCAGCTGAGCCAAGAAGATAGCTTTTCCTCTGAAGCTTAAACAGGCATTAATGCTTCTTGAGATCTGAAGTTGCAGGTTAAGCTTGTCTGGTCTACATTCCAGTGTGAAACAAATTCAAACAATCTTACTCTATTAATTCTCTTGGAGACAAAATCTATTAGTAATAGCTATTTGGGACCAGACGAAATCAGCTTTCATCTATAATTCATTGGGGGTAATTGGGAAATTTAGATAATGTATCCAGATTTAAACTTACCAGTTTGTCCTACTCCCTTAAGCGTTTAAAATAAAATATGCAACAAAATGGATGACTTAGTGGAGATGGAAGCCCATTAATTGGGTTCCCCATTAAATCGTTTACATACAAGTACACAGTTTTTATACTAAGGATTCATGTTAAAAAGTCTTGTAAAATTAAATGTCTTTCACCCAGATATATCAAATGTCAGTGGAAGACTAGTGTGACTTCATTAGATATGTTTAGTGTATTTAGAATGTGTAAATTTGTGCTTTGAACTGTAGTTTAATAAATGTAAAATTGCATCATAGTATTTGTTGTATTTGACCTAATGTAACCCTTGTATGATTGCAATAAAATTTTGTGTAGATTTTACTGTTTTTTCAGGCTAAAACTTTGGGAAAGGGGCTAGCTAGGAAAGGTAGTTTTGAAATAGATGTGTATATGGACTGTTTTGAAGGTTTTTTTTCTTTTATAGCCCATTTAAGTTTAGTTTGGCTCAGTACATTTTTTTCAGTTATTTAAATAGTAATTTAAGTAAAATGTTTGGTAAATCATTGTGACGTTCAGATTCATGGAGAGTTGATGTGCGATAAGCATGATGTTTAACAATTTTAACACCAAAAATGTTAATTCTGCATAAACCAATTGTAATAATTAATAGGTGTTTCTGTATAGATAGGATGCATAGAATACCTTAGTAAATCTTTGAATTACAAATCTTTCGGCTGAAATGGAAGATTCTATTAAATACTTTGAATAAACTGGGGGGGAGGGGGATAAAATCGCAGAGAATTCTGCAACGCACTAAAACTTAGAGAAGGGCTACATCTATATCCAGAAACCTGATGCTCTTTTGCACGGAATATTATTTAAATTCAGAGTTGTAGGGAGTGGGGTGAAGCACACCTGTTCTCAATTTCTTAATTGCAATGATTTCAAACTTTAGGAGTTTTTGTTTTAGTTATGCTTAGTTTCTTATTTCCCATTTGTTCAGCTTTGTAATTTTAATTCTTTTCATACTAAAATTTTGTGACTGGGGGAAGGGAGTTAGTGTTACTAACCTGACAGTTGTTGCCAGGAGTTTGCGTTGTTCACTGCTAGTATATTAGTAATCCTAGACCTCAGAATCACAAGAGTAATAAACAACAGGGGTCATTTTTTCCTAACTTACTCTATGTTCAGATGTGGAATTTCTGTCTCCCCAAGAGGAAATGTGACTTCACTTTGGTGCCAACGGACAGAAAATTCTACCTGTGCTACATAGGAGAAGTTTGGAATGCACTTAATAGCTGGTTTTTACACCTTGATTTCAAGGTGGAAAGAAATTGATCATGAATCTCTAATAAATTTCAATCTAAACCAGTAGGTGCTTAATATTTTTTGATTTGATTGATGCCCATTTGAATTTCATGGGTTCTAATAATAAAATTTAAGACCCCAGTCCATTGTCCTCTGTAATTACCCTTGGACTTTACCAAGGTATAATATGGGGTTTTATGCAAAGTTCCAAGCTACATGCAACTTTTTTAAACCATAATAAAGTGGAGGAATTATTCCCAGCCTCCTTTACATGTTGTGCTTTGTGGTCCAGAAATGACAAACCATTTTTTACAGAATGGTAACAACTTTGAGTCCTTGGCTTGACTACACAGCTTTGAGCTTCATGGCATGTCAGCTTTGCCATAGTCATAGGAAAGTTCTATGTATTACAGCTCAAGAGTCGCAAATATCACATGTGAATGAGATGGTAACTTTGAGAAATGTCTGTATTGTATTTGAAGACTGTTTGCCATAAATCTGAAGTTTGAACTTAATGTATTTCAATTTGGTATGCTAAAAAGTACTGAATTAATGTAACAATCTTTTTTTTTTTTTTTTACAATATTGTAATCTCCGCTCAGAATTTAACTGAAAATATAAAACCCAAATGATTTCTATATAGTAAATTGAACTGTAAAGGTAATTTGTGTGTGATTCTGAATACACAAGATAAAATGTTTTTATTCCTCCTTATGTTTTACTTTGGCTTCTATCGTGAAAGGGTAATTCTGCATATCAACTTTGTTTATATTAACTTGCGAGTATTCTTTCAGAATCTTTATTATAAAGTAGCAAATCTGGTAAAATGATGCTGGGCATTACATGTGGAAGATTTTGATGATGTTCAATATATATGTGAGCACTGAGAGGTTTCCAGGGCCATGTTTTCTAGATCCATTAATTTACCAGCCTCTTGAAGTTTAAACTTAGACTAAATGAAATTGATTTATATAAGTTAAGGTAGGTATTCTAAGTAATTGTGGGCACTGTAATTAATATTCAATGCAAATATTGTGTTTAAAAAGCCACTGTTCAATCTCTTTTGTCCCTTGTTGGGGACTTTGTATTTTCTCACTATAGATATTAGCAACTTGACCAACAATATAATAACAATACTTAATTGGCTTCAAGGTATAAGATCAGAGAAGAATTCATAGTCTTCCACATTCAACTTGTGAATAAATCCTCCAAATACCTTAATTCCTGTCTTGTCCATAATGAAGGCAAAATAAAAGAATGGTATATTTGCACACTCAGGCTTTCATAATGGGAATAAAACTAGCTTAGGAATAAGAAACAACTGGTTCTGGTCTTTTTCTGGCACTGCTGGAGGCTAATCTTTACCTACTTAAAATAATTACCAACTTTAAGGTGACTGTTTTGATAATTTATGATTTCTGGAGCCTTTTACTCTGGGACTGCAGTCAAATTTGAGTTAATAAGAATGGTATAAATTCGATTTCTTTTTTTTTTTCCCTAGCTCGTTGCTGATTCAGGATGGGAAGGTATAGAAACAAGAAAGCCTTTTTAAGTTTAAAATTCTGGTGATGTATGATCATCCATTTGGGCACGTTAAAGTTAACCTGAAAACAGTGCCTGCTCTCAAATGTTACTGAGGAAATTTGTTATTTGTTTTTTGTTTTTTGTTTAACTACAAATTGTGGGTACTACATTTATCTTCATCATAGTTTAGGTCTTCACCTAGAATGGAGTATAGATGGGGGAACACAAAACTACTCCAGGCTTCAGGCACTCTGACCAGTGTTTGATACAGTTGAAGAATTTGGGTTTTATCTGTTGGAAACTGGAACTGGGCAAACTTTTTAAAAATAGGCAATGAATAGAAGGGCTAATTTACCCAACATGCTCATTTTGTGTGTTGTCTTGGAGCAGGTAAGAAACATGTTCCAGAACTCCTGAATTCCTTGACCTAACTATAGCTTCAAAAGCAATTCTGTTGTCAAATGGTCTTTCAAATCCTGGTTCTACCGTAATGCTGCTTATGCTTGTCAAAACCCTGTGCAGTTGATGGCCTCGTTGGAGAAGGTTGCCACTGGATCAGTTACAGAAAATTGAAAAGTGTTAAGAATCTGCAGTTGACAGGTGAAGTGATCATGTATTCTTCCCGCGTGCGCACGCACACACACAACACACACACACAGACCTTGCAAGAGTACAAAAGTCTTAACAGTAAACTAGTAGGATATTAGATTAAATTTAGGCCCAGATAAATCAGTTTCTTCTAAATAATGGTGCCAGACTATCTGCCTATAACCTTGACACCACTCAATTTTTAGCAGGATGTAGAAGGAAGGTGGGAGCAGGGAGACACTTGACTAAGGGTTAGGAATTTTCTCTGGATTTCACTGAGTTCCTCCCATCTGTTCTTTTTCTTACAGTTGTTTTCTGGGGGTTTCTCTGTTCCATATTCCAAGTCTATTTTTCACTGATACAACTCTTGAATTTCCAAACCAAGGGTGCAGTATCTTTTATCTCTGAGAATGTCCCTCAGCATTAATTCATGACTTAAACTTACCCTCTTGAGATAGTTTTCCTTACTGTTCTAAGACCAAAATGAAGTAAGAGCGTTTTTCAGGTTGATTATTCTCCTAATTCTAGGAGGATGCAACAACTTGCTGAGAGAGGGAGGAGCACTGTAGTGGTTCCCGAAAGAAAAGCATCATTTAAAAATGTTTATGAACGTTGCCTCCACGTTGCCAGGTTAAGAACTGGGTTTAGAGTTAGGGTTTCAGGGTTGGTGTGTGTGTGTGGGGGGGTTTAGAGTGTAAAGCTGGATATGAGAAGTTCGCACTTGAGGAAAATATTCCCAAGTAGCATAATGTTACTCCCCATGCCGCCACCCCTTTTATGCAGTGTTGATACAATTTGATCTTCCTTAAAAATTGTTACACTCTGAAAATTGCACCATAGGCTGTTGGGGAAAATGGGCTTGGAGCTGTAGCACTCAATAGCAGTGCAACATTATTATATAGATATTTTACACATTTGAGATTTAAATAGGTTAAGTAGAACAAACTAGCACTTTGAGAAAGACCCTGGGTTTGTGGAAGTGGGAGGGTTGCAGGCTTGTGAAGTGATGGGGGGAAAGGCTGTACTATGTTTAATACCTAAGGTCAGAACCACAGTTTCTGCTAAGATGTGTATTAGTTGCTAAGGGCTGTCATAACAAAGTACCACAAACTGGGGTTTATTGTCTCAGTTCTAGAGGCTACAGTTCCAAAATCAAGGCATAAGGGTTAGTTACTGTGAGGGCAGGATCTGTTCCCTTTCTTTGGCTTGAAAATGGTCATGTCGTGTACATGTGGCATTATTTTTCTCTTAAAGACCTGGCACTGGGGTACTTTTCCAAGGTGTTCTGCAGGGCTGAGCTCTTCCAACATTCTGCATGCGGCTGTGTCTAGGAAACCCAAGCTAAGACAATGACACGGGTTTATCAAGTGTTGGGCTCACTCACATCCCTTCTAAGAGCTCTCTCTGTTCTAGCTGTAAAATCTTGGGCAAATTCCTTAACCTGAGTGTCCATTCCTTCAAATGCAAAACGAAATTAGGGGAGAAAAAAAATCTAGGACACTTAAAACTTCTCATATGTGTGTCATACAGCAGTTGCTGGGTTGTCTTGTTACTGGTCCTGGACTGCATGGCTTAAGGCTAGGTTTTTATTTACAATGTCTGGGACGCCTGGGTGGCTCAGTAGTTGGGCGGCTGATTTCAGCTCCGGTCGGGATCCCGGGATCCAGGATCAAATCCTGCATCCAGCTCTTGGGAAGAGCCTGCTTCTCACTTGCCCACATCTCCCACCCCCACCCCCGTGTCTCATGAATAAAAAAATCTTAAAAAAAAAAGTGTGTCCTATTTTTAATTTGCTCAATTGCCACCAAAATTGCTATCTTTTGGAGAGTGGGGTTGCTGCTGATAGTGAAGGCTTGAATGTAATCCTTTATTGGTACTTATCAACTCTACTCCCTGACATTGAGGTAAGCCCTACTGTTCTGAGACCTTTGTTCCAAGGTGATTGGTTTTATTAGGGACCAATATTAGGATAACATGGTGCTTAGTATTTTATTTCTGTCTTCTAGAAACACTATTGAAAGCAGAATGCAACACTCAGTTGAATCAAGTTTAGGATTATTTTTAAAAAAACATTCCTCAATCTACCAGCTACTGCAGTTCACCAAGTGTTACGAGCCACACCCTTTCCTATTATGAAATTATTATAAAAATTCTGGTAATACAGAAAAGTAAAATAGTTTTTAAAAATCACCTGAACACTCTCCACAACTATTTTTAATGTTCTGTAGCACTGCTTTCTGGACCACCTCTGTTTTCATCCCAACATTCCAACCCCCATTCTCCCTGGAAGTGTAGGATTTCATTAACACGGAGTGCTCAGCATTTTCTTTCTGCCACTTCCAATCACTCTTTTCCTCACCTAGGGCAGGGAGCTGCATAAGTAGTATTACAGGTGGACTGTGACTCTGGACAAGAAGATCCAGGGAGACCATGAGGTCCACTCCGCAGGTGTACCTGGACGGTGATTCAGGAGCCTGGAAATGCAAGAATCAAACTGTACCAAAGAGGTGTGACTGCAACTCTCCAGATGGTTCTCTAGGGGAAGGTGAAGCTGGGGTTCAGAGCTCCACGGCCTAGCCCAGATGGGGCCTCAGAGCATATCCCAAGAACTAGTTTCTTCAACCTGAGTGGCTCCTTTTTATGACCAGACACCCATGTGAGGGTGAAGGGCACACCAGAAACCATGCCTGGTTCTAGAGACTTGCCAGTTTGGGAACACCCGGCTGGCTCAGTTCGTTGAGCAGTTGACTCGGTTTCATCTCAGTCATAATCTCAGGCTGGAGAGATCAAGTCCCGGATCGGGCTCTGAGCCAGGTGTGGAGCCTGCTTAGGATCCTCTCCCTCTCCTCCTGCCCCTCCCCATTTTTTCTTTTTTTTTTTTTTTTCTACCTCCTGAGCTAATTCCCCCCCCCCTCCCCATTTTTAAATAAAAATTGTCAGTTTGACTTCTTGTCTCTTAACTGGACTAAATAGTTTCTAGCTGGTCTCCACTACCAGGAACTCCCCCTCAGGCCACCATCCTTATGGCTGCAAAGGGAGCTTCTGAAACCATTCTATTGAATGATGTCTGCGCTTTACAAACTCCCTTGCAGTTCTACTTGGGATCTGTGCTTTCGAGCAGCCCTGGTTCACATTAGGCGACGTCTTGCTGTGCTGTCAGCACCTCGCACATAGTTTGATTCTTTCATGGCAAAGCCTGAGGGAAGGTTCAACTTTTTTATTCATTCATTTGATTGTTCACTTATTCTCCAGATATCTTTTTGTATTTAGAGACCAGTCACTATTTTAAGAGAAGGACAATAAAATAGTCCTAAAGCACTTCCACTCCTGGGAGCCAACTAGACCCTTTTGACTGACCTGTAAAAAATGAGACACAAACCAGCTCCAACTTGATCTTTACAACTGGCATAGGAAGCGGTCTGAGGCTGTTCATGCTCCATCCAGGATGTTCGGCTGGGCAGAAGTAAACTAAACTAATATCTACACAATCCCAATCACACACCAAGCAACTGCAGGTGATGCTGTCACACAGTGCTTCCAGCTCTGCTGGCAAGTTCCTCCTCCAGCCTGTGACCCTGAAACTTAGGGCCCTTCTTTCCCCCCTCTAGCTTTGGCAGATGCCTGACTTAGAGCTCATGAAGCCTCAGTAGAGTCTAGTGATTAAGAACATGTACTTGAGGCATCTTAACTCCATTTCTACCACTTACCAGCTGTGTGACCTTGGATGAGTCACTTAACCTCTCTGAGCCTCAGTCACCTCTGCATAAAAAGTGCATATTATTTATTGCTGTATAGAAAATTGCCCCAAGCCTCAGAGCTTCATTTCCTCACCTACAGAAATAAGATTGTAAGAATTCAATGAGGGGCACCTGGTTGGCTCAGTGGTTGAGCATCTGCCTTTGGCTCAGGTCCTGATCCTGAGGTCCCAGGATCGAGTCCTGCATCAGGCTTCTCCCAGGGAGCCTGCTTCTCCCTCTGCCTGTGTCTCTACCTCTCTGTGTCTCTTGTGAATAAGTAAAAAAAATGAGTTTTTTTTTTTTAAGATTTATTTATTTATTCGTGAGAGACACAGAGAGAGAGAGGCAGAGACACAGGCAGAGGGAGAAGCAGACTCCCTGCAGGGATTCCGACGTGGGACTCGATCCTGGGACTCCGGGACCACACCCTGGGCCAAAGGCAGGCACCAAACCGCTGAGCCACCAAGGGATCCCCCAAAATAAAATCTTTTTTAAAATTCACTGAATTTTACATTTAGTGCTTAGTAAAGTGTCCTAATATGTGATATGTCTCCCAGGTCCCTGGCTCACTGACTTTTTAGCTTCCTGTATCCTGGGGTTCTGAACCCTCTCACTCCTGATGACTGCTGGATAAGATGCTTAGGAAGCTAATGGAGACCCTGTGGGGAGTAACTGGTGACTCCAACTTTTTCCAAAAATTTGAAAATATAGGTTTCATATGAGATAGAAACTAGATAAGGAAAATGGCAATAAATTGGGGAAGAGGTGGGGACATTAAAAAATTAGGTAAAACAGAGGTGAGGTCAGTACGAAAGTGGTCTTTATAAGGTCCTGTTAAGATGGACCCCAGTTTTGGCGCTGAGACTCCTAGCAGCCGGGTTAAAGGGAAACACATTGAATTGAATTTTTTTTTTATTAAATTAACAAAATTCAGAGCATCTATAGATTATGAGAGTTTCTTCCTTGGCTTCCTTTTTACGGCGCAGAGCACCGCGCCAGGGGTAACTGAGCTCCAAAAGTCCTCTCTGACAGGGACACAGGCGGGGGCCCCCCTCTTGGTGCAGAAAAACTCGGGTATGTCGCGCTGTGGGCGGCAGCCGGAGGTCGGGGTGGGCGGCAGTGACAGGTTTCGTCACTAGATGGCGCGCGTGGACCGTAGGCCCCGTCCTCCGCGGGGCTAGCTGAGCTCCCGCCGTGCTCTTCCCTTCGCTCCCAAGCTGCGTGCGGCCCTCGCAGACGCCCCCGCCTCTTGTCCTCTGCGCCGCTCCGGCGGGCTGTGAAGCGGGGAGCGGGGGGGGGGGGGGGGGGGGGGGGGGCGGCCACCCCTGCGCGCTCCCCCTGCGCCCACTCCTAGCCGCCTGCAAATCCCAAAGCACAAGTTTCCAGGTGCCCTGACAACGCCTGGAGCCCTGAGCCCAGGGTGAACAGCCGTTCCCAGGCGGAAGACAGAGTAAGACGAGGCTGGATGGAAGACCTGGGTATATTCAGGGGGAATGGTTGTGAGACTCCCAGTGTGGCTTTCTCCAGGCGGGGTTTGACCTCCTTCAAGCTAGGGTGTCTGGCCCACAGAGGACATGCCTAGGGCCTCAGGAAGCCGAGTTCCGTAGCTTGATACACCCGAGAAACTCCCACACCAGGCAGCCTCCAGAGCCTCTAGTCTGAGAGGGTCAGGTAGTTGAGGCACTGGCAGGGCAGGGAGCCATGAGGCCTGGTTGGTTGGGAGAAAGGGGACTTTTGCTGATTTGTTCAGGCCCAGAGAAGGGGCCTTTTATCTGTGGGGGAAGTTCCCTGTGTGGTGGGGGCTTTGTTAGATCCATGGGTTTGTTTTTGTTGTTTAGATGTTAAGATCTTTTAAAATATAAATTTCTCTACTTAGAGAGAGATAGCAAGAGTAGGAGGGGCAAAGAGAATCTATCTTTTTCTAAGCAGGCTCCTGGCTGGGATCATGATCTGATCTGAAGGCAGATGCTTAACCAACGGAGCCACCCAGGTGCCCCCAAGAGAGAATCTCAAGCAGACTCTATGCTGAGCACAGAGCCTGATGTGGGGCTCCATCCCAAGACCCTGAGATCAAGACCTGAGCCAAAACCAAGAGTCAGCCACTTAGCGGACTGTGCCACCCAGGCGCCCCTAAACGTTAAGATCTTGAAGGTGATCTTGGTGAATTGCTTCCTCAGGCTGCCATGTTTCAGTACCTCCTGAGGACAGGGCTGCATCTTTTTCCTAACGCCAGAGCCAAGCACAGAGCAGATGCTTTTTGTTGGAATTCACAAACACCCTTCCTCCTTTCTCTGCTTCCGGTCCTCTTCCTGGGCTTGTCCTGAGGTGGGGAGCAGAGGCAAGCAGACACAACAAGGTGTTCAACCTTCATTCACTTGTACATTGATGAAGCAAGTACTCTGGGCTCTGGGCTGGGACTGGCAACACCACTATGGACAACCCAGACAGGACAGTATCCTGGGGAAACAGGTGCAGGGTGGACCAGCAGATACAGGTAAGACTCCGGGAGTCACAGCTGTGCAGGAGTAGCATGTGGTGCTAAAGGGCGTAGGATGGGGCATTTGGCTTGTTCTGGAAGATGTCCTGTTTAAAGAACACTTGTACTGAGATGTGACTGGACAGTGGCAATTACATAGGTGAAGAGATGGAGGGAGAATGTTCCAAGTAAGGGGGCACAATGTGCAGAGAAAGGCCCGGTATGGAAACTCAGGGGACTGAGGAAGAAGGCTAGTGTCCCTAGAATGCAGAGGTTCATAATGTAAGCACCACACAGGACCAAGCCAGACCAGGCAGGGCTCTGCAGGCCTTTTTTTTTTTTTTTTTTTAAGATTTATTTATTTATTCATTCAGAGAGAGAGAGAGAGAGAGGCAGAGACACAGGCAGAGGGAGAAGCGGGCTCCATGCAGGGAGCCCAATGTAGGACTCGATCCCCGGTCTCCAGGATCATGCCCTGGGCTGCAGGCGGCGCTAAACCACTGCGCCACAGGGGCTGCCCTCTGCAGGCCTTTTTATGGATTTTCTTTTTTTTTCCTAGAAGAAATGGGGGAGACGTTACCATTTTTATAGCTAAGGGTGGGGTGTATTTTAGAGCTGTCAAATAACTTTGCAGGTCATGCACTGTGGAATCCTAAATGAAGTCATAAACCTGGGCATCTGCTCCTAGTGGCCCTGGGATATGAGTATGTGTGACACAATTGTGTTTCAAAGGGATTTGCCTAGCTTCATTGTGGAGAAGGGACCTGAGTAGAGTCAAAGTTGGAAGTGGAAGGTGGTAAGTCTCTTGATCAGTGGTGGTGGAGATGAGAGCAGGGAAGGGTTGGAGGGCTGTTTTGGAGGTGAATGGGCAAGACATGAGATGAGTTGGATAAGGATGGAGAAGAAGAAGGAGGGAGATGGCCTGAGTTCCTAGCTTGGGTAGATGGTGAGCTTTATCGCTGATATGGGTCACAACAGAAGAGGACCAGGTTTTGAGGGGAGGTTTGTGAGTGTGCTCTTGGACATGTTACATTTGAGGTAAATTTGGGGTGGGAATCAAATGGGGATGTCAGTAGGAAGTTGGATATTTAGTCTGGGGCTTGCAGAAAGGCCCAGCACAAAGGCTACATACGTGAATGTCTTGTTTCCCATACCCTTCTTGAGAAGTTTCCGTCGTGTCCTTTTTGTCACGATAGTGCTCTGTGAGGGTGGGGTGTTTCAGGAGAGTTTGGCTCCTCTCTTTCAAAATCCCCAGGTGGGGACAAGCTTGGTCCTGGAGGTAAATCCAGGAAGAAGATGCAACCACATGAGGGCTGCAGTCTACTGGTTTGAAGGTGGTGGCCAGGAGTAGGGAAGGTGTGATTAGATCCAAAAGCCTAACCTAACCAAAATCCTACCCCTTCATACCCCAGACCCCTCATTCTTCACATCTAATCCGTTGGCCCCACAATTACCTGGAATTATTGTGTACGAGACAAGCAAATGGGAAAGCAGGAGCTCATAGCACTCATGTCATCACAACCCTGAATGTGACCAGAGGTTAGTGCAAGTCCACAGTCACTACAAATTCAAAATTCAAAGTATGCTGGAAACCCAAAGTTTTTAGTTTAGTTTGGTGAAACTCATTTGGCCTCAAAAGTTGACTACATTGACATGCAGCTGTTTACGGTGTTTATCCTACTTTGTGTGAATAGCCTCGAGTTTTGCTGGTGTGTTCAATTGCGGGGTGTTGTCCAGACTCTGGGTGTGTGTGTGTGTGGAGGGGGTACATTATATGCGTAGTGTGAATAATTCTGCCTTCGGGTTCTAGCTAAGGGGGGCTAGTGGACCATTTTACCTTCAATCTCTTACATACTCACATGTATGGAGTCAGGGGATCATAAAAGAAATTTTAAGCATGAGCACAGTGATGATCCTGACATTGGGTAAAGCACAATCCCATGTAGATATGAACAAATGCTTTCAGAGCATCTGGAATACTGCCAGTGTTTCAGACCCCGAAGAGGGGGCAGTGAATAAAATAAGGCCTCTGCGTTCGCGAAGCTGATAGTACTGTGCTTTTTATTCTATAAAGAATGTGCACAGTTTTGCCGATATGGAGCACTATAGGGTAGACCCTATAGAACAGTGTGTGTTTCTAGATGTAGGCACTAGGAGTGATTTTTTTCTTCTCCACATTCCCACATTCTCCTGCAATGTCCAGGACTCGCTTTTTTTTTTTTTTTTAAAGATTTTATGTATTTATTCATGAGAGACACACAGAGAGAGAGGCAGAGACACAGGCAGAGGGAGAAGCAGGCTCCATGCAGGAAGCCTGACGTGGGACTCGATCCCAGGTCTCCAGGATCAGGCCCTGGGCTGAAGGCGGCGCTAAACCGCTGAGCCACCCAGGCTGCCCCACTTTTGAATTCGGCTTTTTTTTTCTTTGAAAACGAATGATGATCCTTAATTTTTTTTTTTTTTTTATGATCCTTAATTTACTAGTAGTTTCTACCGACCCAACCCCGACCCGCCCTCGGCCTCCGGAAGCTGGTTGTCGCTGTAGACGCGGGCGGGGTCCGCGTGCAGTTCCGAGGTCGCACCAGCAGAGGGCGCAGCGCCCGCAGGGCTCGGGGCGGGGCCGCGGCGGCACTTTTCTCCCCAGCAACACCCGCCCTCGCGCCGCCCGCCAAGCGCGGCCTCGCGGCGTCCCCGGCGGGGCCTCCCCCGCCCCGCCCCCCGCGCGCCTGCCGAGCGCCCGGCTGCAGCGGCCTCGCCCGCGCCGCGCCCTGTGGGCCGGGGCCGACTGGGGCGCGGCAGGGAGGGAGGGGGAGGGGGGCCCCCGCGCACGGCCCCGCGCGGCGCCACCTCCCCTCCCCGGGGCCCGCCCCGCGGCCGGGTCGGCGGGGCAGCGGCTGACTCGTGCTCTGGAGCCGAAAGGGGAGACGTGACCGCCGAGACGCGGGCCGCGCCGGGAACAGGCGCGGGAGGGGGAGGCCGAGCTTCTGGGCACCTGGCGGCCGGGCGGGGGGCGGGGCCGGGCCGCGGGCGGCGGCTGCACAGCGTGGGTTCCGCAGCGGGGATCGAGCGGCGCTGCCCGGAGACGTGCGGGGTTCGAATCCCGAGGGGAGCAGAACTGCCCGAGCCGAATCCAGGGAAGGGCCGTCCCGAGGCGCCGCTCTGTTTCTGCAGACTGCACGGTCTCTAGCTTGCCCTGATCTTGGCCGCGAGAGACCTTCCAGTAAACACCAGATACTTTTATAGACTCTCCTCTTCCGTGAGGGGGGCTCAAAGGGAGGAGAAGGAGAAGGCACAGCATTTCAAGGACACTTTCCCCTTGGGTTCAATGCCCAAACCTAAGTGTGGTTTCTCTAGGGCCCCGGCTGCAAGGCTGGAGATGAAAGGCACAAAATCCGAGGACACGGTCTTTCGGATTCCCGTCCCCTCCCTGCCGCTTGACGCGGCTGCTTCACCAAGGTATTGAATGTCTGTCAGCCTCGGTTTTCTCAGCTGTCAAATGGGAACCACGCTGCTTGGTGGTGACAGGGTCGGGCGCTGAGGTGGAATCTCCAACTTTCACAGACTCTTATGCGTCCTTTAGGCAACGTTGTCATTTGTCAGGAAATTCTTCCTATAGTTCTAAGTCCTCCCCCGGCTCAAGGCCATATTTCTGCTTCCCCATCCCAGGGAAGGTTGGCTGGTTCCCCTCATGTTAATCCACATCATTTCTCTTGCAGCAGCGAGGCCACTGCCAAGTTCCTCAGCCTGACCTTCCTAACACAGGGCCTCAGATATGGCTCCAAGGCCCTCCCCAAAGCTGTGGATTAGGGAGGTGGGGTGGACAGACGCCGAGGGAGTGGAGGCCCAGATTTGGAGATTTTCCCTAAATTTGTGACATGAGTTACTAGCAAAACAGGAGGAAGAAAATGTTTACTGCAAACTGTCCCCATGCTGAAGTGATGTATCTCCAGACCCTCAAAGGGGCAGGAATCCTCACCTCCATTTTGGCACTAAGAGAGCACCTACAGGCCAGGTCCCCAGTGTGTCCTTAGCTGGCCCTCCTCCAGTTCTGAGGGCCAGTGCTGCAGGAGATGCTGCTGCCTCCACCTAGGACCGCACCAGCATGTGGAGTGGATGGGAAATGCCTGCAGTTCTCACTGCCTCTTGTCCTCCTGACGGTGGGGCTCATGGTAGCTCTCACTGGCAGTTGGCTCTTGGGAAGCAAACAGAAGCCTCGCCCTCCCTTCCTGTTGGAAACTTTGGCCTTGGCTACGGAGTGGATGCCTGGGAAACACATTTCAGCTCCAGCCTCAGGGAGTCCAACTGCTCCTGGAGATCTGCCAAGACCGTTCTCAGGGTTTGTTGGAGTTGGGAAGTCTGAAGGCCAGGAGGCCCCACTCTGAGTGTGGGCCTGACCTGGATACCCTCCACGGTGACATCTGCACCAGTGCCTCTCGTCCCTGGCTGCCCAGTGAAAGAATGCTGATGCCTAGGCTCCAGCCCAGACCAGTGAAGTCAGATTTCAGGGAGCGGGCCTGTGCATCAAAATTTTTGCTTCCTAAAGCACCCCCAGGTAATTCTAATGTGCTCTTGGGGTTGAGAAATACTGAGGGAGATCAATGCAAATAGATAGTGATCAAAGGACAGAAGAGGAAAGTATTTGAAATCTGAACAGAAAAGGATTTGCATTAGACACCAAATAATAAAAGCCATCCAAGGCAGGGAGGCTCCAGGAGCTGTGACTGAGCAGGACTATGGAATTCTTGGAAGGAATCCATCTGTCTGGGAACTGGCATGACTCGGTGCCCTGGGGCAAGAGGGCGGAACCCTGTGGCTCCAGGTCCCTCTGAGCCACTGTGCCTGCTTGAGATCAACATCTGTCTGCTAGGCCAAGCTGCTGATGCTCTTGTAAGCCTCCGTTCTTCCGGTCCAACTAGATTGCTTGCCATTCCCAGAACTCACCCTGCTCTTTCCTGTCCTCTAGGTCTTGGTTTCAGGCATTTGTTTCTGTCTGGAATGTCTTGTTCAAATCATCCCTTTTCAAGGTCCCTACCCTAATGCCAGCTCCACCAGGAAGCCTTCACCAGGGCTTCCCTATGTGCTTGTTGTCCTGTCCCCCCCAGTTCTGCTCAGGGTTTCCCCACGGTTGCTTCCCTGGCCAGGTTTCCACGCAGGGTCAGGACCAATAGACTCTTCTGTGCCTCTTCCTCCTCCACCTGTCATTGGGGGTGGGGAGCACCTTGCACAGAAGGGTCTCCCATAATTCTTGAATGCTGCAGAATTTGTCCGGGTTCTAGGACAGGGTGGATGACAGTCACCCAGAGAAATCGTCTCTGCTCATGCACCTTCCTGAAGTTCTCTGGTCCCTCTGTTCCATTTTCTGAGAGCCACAGGGCGTTGTGGTTGGCCGGCAGTGACAGGAAAGCGCCGGGCCAGGCTGTGACCCAGCACGTGGTGGCTACAGCACCCCCACCGGGGGGCGGAGTACTGAGAGTGAGGCCCGGAATGCTGGGCTCAGGTCTGCTGCTGCCTCGCTTCCCAGACAGGCCCGGAGTCTTACCGGGAGGGGAAGAACCCCGCGACCTCGGGCGCCACCGAGGCCCCTGCTGCGAGACCGGCCACTGTCTCGGAACCGTCTTCTCCCGAGAGCTGGGCATGTGGGCGTGTGCGAAACGGGGCGGGGGGACCTCGGGGCCCTCACCGCACCCCTGCGGGGGTGCTTGGGGCAATGCCAGCCTGCGGCGGGGGCGGGGGGCCGCTGGGGGCGGGGCTTGTTCGCCTGCCGCCGTCCCCGCGCTTCCGGGGACCCCTGCAGCTGCCAGCCCGCCCAGCGCCTCTGCCGCCGCCTTCTCGGGGTTTTCCGACTCCACGAGCCTCAGACGACCTCGGCCGCCGCCCGCCGGGCCTCTCCCCTCCCCCGGCCCCGCCCCCCCCCCCCCCCAACGCCGCCCGGGCCGCGCGGCAGGGCTTTCTGATGAGTCAGCGGGAGCCGGGAGCCTCGGGCCGCCCCGGGCATCTGCTCCGGTGACGCAGCCTGACTCACGGGCGCCCGGGCCCGCAGCGCCCCCCTCCCGCCGCGACCGGGCGCCTCCCGCCCCCCCCCCCGGCGCCGCCCCGCCCCCCGCCGCCCCTCCCCTGGCCCCGCTCCAGGCTGACATCAGACGCGGCCGCCCGGCCACCCTCTGAGCCGACAGTCTCCGAAGCGGAGCCCGCTGCCAGGGGCGGGGACAGCGCTGCCTCCGGGGGAGGCGGTGGGGGGCCGGCCCGGGTCTGGCGGCCGCGGGAGGGCGGGGGTGGGTGGGGACGGGCGCAGCTTTTACAAGAAGTCACGGGGGGAGGGGAGGGGCGAAAGAGGGTGAAAACCGCCCTGCGGGGCCGCGGGTCGCGGGGCAGCGGGCGGCCGGGGCGGGGGGGGAGGCGCGGGGGGAGGGGCCGGCCGGGGCGGGGGGGGGGGGGAGGCGGGGGGGAGGGGCCGGCCGGGGCGGGGGGAGGCGGGGAGGGCGGCCGGGGCGGGGGGGGGGGCGGGGAGGGCGGCCGGGGCGGCGGGGAGGGCGGCCATGGCGGGGGGGGGGGGCGGCCGGGGCGGGGGGGGGAGCGCGGGGGGAGGGGCCGGCCGGGGCGGGGGGGGGGGAGGCGGGGGGGAGGGGCCGGCCGGGGCGGGGGGGAGGGGCCGGCCGGGGCGGGGGGAGGCGGGGAGGGCGGCGGGGGGGGCGGGGAGGGCGGCCGGGGCGGCGGGGAGGGCGGCCATGGCGGGGGGGGGGGGCGGCCGGGGCGGGGGGGGAGGCGCGGGGGGAGGGGCCGGCCGGGGCGGGGGGGGGGGAGGCGGGGGGGAGGGGCCGGCCGGGGCGGGGGGGAGGGGCCGGCCGGGGCGGGGGGAGGCGGGGAGGGCGGCCGGGGCGGGGGGGGGGGCGGGGAGGGCGGCCGGGGCGGCGGGGAGGGCGGCCATGGCGGGGGGAGGCGCGGGGGGAGGGGCCGGCCGGGGCGGGGGGAGGCGGGGAGGGCGGCCGGGGCGGGGGGGGGGGCGGGGAGGGCGGCCGGGGCGGCGGGGAGGGCGGCCATGGCGGGGGGAGGCGCGGGGGGAGGGGCCGGCCGGGGCGAGGGGGGAGGCGGGGGGGAGGGGCTGGCCGGGGCGGGGGGGGAGGGGCCGGCCGGGGCGGGGGGAGGCGGGGAGGGCGGCCGGGGCGGGGGGGGGCGGGGAGGGCGGCCGGGGCGGCGGGGAGGGCGGCCATGGCGGGGGGCGGGGAGGGCGGCCGGGGCGGGGTGGGGGGGGCGGCCGGCCCCGCCGCGGGGCGCTCGGGCAAGGGGTCTTCCCGGCGGAGGCTGCAGGCCACTTTCCGGGGGCAGGAAGAGAGCCCCGGGTGGACACCCTCGGCCCTAGGGCACCCGGGCACGAGTGTGTCCGGAGTGGGTGTCCCACTTCCTTTCGACGGGGGCAGCTCTGGCCGAGCCGAGCGGAGCCGAAGCGACGCCCTGACCTAACCGAACTTCCTCCCCTGACCCTGGGGGGATGGGGTGGAGGCTGGAGACCCCCCACATCTCCCGCCCTTCAAAGAGAACGTGGGTCCCAGGGTTTCCAGAACCTCAGTAAATTGAGGGTGGGTGGGTGTTTAGTAAAGGGGGTGGTGGTAGGAAGATGGAAGGAAGCTGTATAAAAAAAGGAAAGAAGAATTTTGGGAATGTGTGAAGAACATAAATGGATTCCTTGGAAAGGTGAGTTTCTTACCACCCGAGAATTTAGGCCGAAGGCCCCTGAAGACAGAAAATGGGTAAGTTGTAGGTAGTAGTGAGACATGTGAAGGAGTCAGGGCTTCCTCCTCCACCTAACTAGGCTGGAGGGGCTCTAGGTGCTGTGGTCTGCCACCGAGTTCGTGTTCAGTAACCACTCTGAGAGCCTGCATCCTGTGGTTCTAGGGTGCTCAAGGAGGGCAAAAGCACCCGCCTGCAGTGGCCTAAGAGGCACCCGGAAGCTGCTGCTTTAACCTTGATGGTGTGTGTGTGTGTATGTGTGTGTGTGTCTCATCAGCATCCCCCATCAGACAGGAAGGAAGGCAGAGAAGCCAGGAGGACAGAAAGGCAGCAGACCTCCACAGGCACCTGGGTTTCTTCCACTCCCACTCCATCCCGCCTCACCCCACCACCCTGTGTGCTGGTCCTTCAGGGAGGTTGGTGGGCTGCATGAGTGGGAGTCATCCTGGAACCTAAGGCCAGGTGCGGAGGGGAGCTGTGGCCGCCAGGATGAGCAAGACACAACTGTCCTTGGTGGGCCTCCAGCTGGATTTCATTCTCAGTCTCTTTCCGGGATTTAACTTGCTGTTCTTTCCAAAGCCACGGCTCAACAAGTGATGCCAACCCAGGGAGGGGGGTGTCCATGTCTCATCTTGCAGGCAGAAGTAGCACAACAGCTGGGTGAACAAAACCCGCCTGGATCTGTCCAGAACTGTTTGTCAGTACAGCCTTGACAGGGACCATGTGAGCTGCTTCTTGCCCCATATGACCCTCATTCAGACCCATGGAGGGCAGGAGCTCCTGGTCCCCTTCTCCTTGGGCAGCCTTTTCCCAAGTGTGCGGGTGGGCAGCTCATTTCTGCCAATCCAATCCAACTCAAAATAGCGCTGAACCAGACTTCTCGGAAGCTCTGTGCTACAGGTCTCTGTAGAAAAGAGTTAAAAATGACAGCTCTTGGGAGATCAACGGGTATAATTTGCTGAGATGGGTCAAGATGCAGAGCCCTGTGACATCAGAGGGCAGATATAGTGGCTGGGGGTTGGTATGGAAAGTGTTAGTGGTGGAAGGTCCTGGGCCTTGTGTGGTTGCCCTTTGGAGAAGTTGGTGGGTTGGGCCAGTGGAGATTATCTTGGAAACTAAGGCCAGGTGCAGGAGGGGGGCTGTGGCCGGATATTTAAGCCACAAACGTTGCCACCCCCAACTTCCACATTTCTTTTTTCAAGCTGAGAACTCCCTTGGTAGGGGTTGCCTCCTCCACCGTTTTACATTCTGATTTCTCATGTTTCTAGCCCATCTGAGTTGCCCCCTTCTCTGTGAAGCTTCTTTCTCCTGCCCCACCATTTGAGTGCACTTGGCCCATGCATCCATGTCGTAACTCTTACTTTTCTTTGTTGGGTCTGAGAGGTTTTGCTGAATTCCACTTCCCTCTTCACCCAGAGGTCCACTGGGAGGCCCAGAGTTTCATCTTTGCAGCTCCCCCCTTGGTGAAACTCCTGAGGAAATGAATTAGCTGTCAACTCTGCCCTCCTCTGCCCCATGCTTGGCCTGATATGCTTCCTTTGTGTCTGACAGGGCTTCCTGCTTGTTGTGTCGGCTTCCATGAGAGCCTCATCTTGGGTTTTGACCCAGCCTGCTCTTTGCTTGATGGTTTAGCCCAGCTCTGGCCCCCTGGTTCATTGTCCTCATTGATTCCTAGCAGCCATTCAGCAGGAAATCTTTGCTCCTTCCCTTAGCAATTAGAACTGAAGCAGAGGGTCAGTGGAATATAAGTGCAACTCCCTAAAGCTTGCCTGTTGTGTGTACATCAAGACTACAGATGGACTTCATTAAAGCTAACATGTCATGTGTAAATACATTCATACAAAAAAAAATTAGAGGCAATCTCTGTTTCCCTTGAGGGGCCTCATCTCTTCACAAAACTTTTCAAAGACCATTAAGTTTTAAGATTCCTCATAGTCATTTAGAAGGCCTACTTTTTCTTTTCTTCTTTTTTGCACTTTTTGGAGGAAAGATATATTTAAAGTGAGATATAAGATCAAGAGACAAATTAGCAGAGATTAGACTTTTCGAGGTCATGTAACAAAATTCCATATTACTGCAAATATCAGAAAATTTGGACATGAAACTGAGCTAAATTAGGAATATCTGCCTGCAAAAGCTTGGCATGACTCCTCAAAACATCTGGCATCCTCTGGCAGCATTTATCATTCCACCGAGAAGCGATCCTTCTCTAAGCCATCCTTGGCCACATAATAAAAGCAGAGAGCCCAGGACACTGTTAGCCCATCACTCTACCTCTGGCTCTGCCATGTCTGAGCTCTGCTACCTTGGGCCACCTACTGATCTTGGTTTTATTTACCTATAAAATAGAGGTCATTACATCTACCTCTCAAGGCCCTTGTGAAGACCAAAAGAAGTAGGAGACAGTAAATGGTACTCAGTAAACAGTAGCTTAAAGTATTATAGACTTTCTACCTGTAGAAGTAAAAACTTCCTAATGTAATGTTCCTCCATTTGGGATTCTTTAGATCCAGGTTCTGTCCAGGGTCACGAAGGTCAAATTGAGAGAGAAATGAGCTCTTTTTCAGAAGCCACTGCAGAAAAGACCAACATTTCTGGGAGAAGTAAAGAATGTAATAGCAGTACAATCAACCAACCGATCATGGGCTAAGGGCCTGAGAGAAACCTGATCATGAATCAGTCGGAGGCCCATCAGTGACAAAGATGACCTTTGCCCAGACACTAGGCATGTCTGAGCCACTGAATAGGTTTTAATCCAGAATGTGTTGAATGAGCCTAGTAAATACTTATCCCACTGAATCAAATCCAAGAGTTTGAAGAAAAATAATAAAAAAAATTTTTTGAGCCCCTCTACCATGTGAGATGTGGCTGAGGGAAATTGGTAAACCAGACCTTCCTAATAAATGCTCTGATGGATGATGGGCCCCAGAGTCCTATGCCAGGCCCTAGACTCTTGCTTCTGTGCACAGAAGTGGGAAATGCTTTCAGGAAGGACAGATTGGCTGGCTGCACTAGACACCCTTTGGAAAGGGAGTAAAAACCAGCTTTGCGCCTCCATTTCTGGCCCAGCTGGCACCAATCCAGGGGATACACATATATTCGTTCCCTGGGAATGCATAACCAAGCACCACAGAAATTTATTTGCTCAGAGTTCTGGAGGTTAGAGATCTGAATCCAAGGTCAGCACGGTCATACTCCTTCTGAGACTCTGGGTAGAATCTTCCTTGTCACCTAGCTTTAGGTGGCATTCCTTGGCATGCAGCTACATCACTCCAATCTCTGCCTCCATGAGCACATGACATTCTCTCTGGATATCTGTGCCTTCACGTGGCAGTCTCTCTCTTTTTTTTTTTTTAAGATATATTATTTATTTGAGAGAGAGAGACAGCAAGAGCACAAGCAGGGAAGAGGGAGAAGTAGGCTCCCTACCAAGCTGGGATTCCTCATGTGGGGCTCGATCCCAGGACCCTAGGATCATGACCTAAACTGAAGGCAGATGCCTAACCGACTGAGCCATCCAGGTGCCCCTGACATTCTCTTCTTATTAAGGACACCTTTCATATTGGACTAAGGCCCACCTAATTACCTCTTTTTAACTTGATTACACCTGCAAAAACTGTTTCCAAATCAGGTCACAGGTACTGGAGGTTAGGACTTCACAACATCTTTTTTTAGGGAAAACAACTCTACCCATAACATATGGTTAGAGTAATGGGTTTGATATCAGGCTGTAGCACAGGCTAAGGGGGTTGTCAACACAGGGGCATTCCACTATATGCCCGCGAGGGGGCAAATTGGAACAGCAAGTTGGCTTTATTAGAAGCCTCAAAAGCATTCATATCCTTTAATCCAGTGATCCACTTCTAGGAATCTAGGTATCAAAGTCAGCAAAAATGTTGATAAACCTTTATGCATAGAGAAATTCAACTCAATATTGTTTATAATAATTAATTATTGAGAACAACTTCAACATCTAACATTTAAGGATGGTTATTAAAATAAGTCACATCCACATGAGGGAGATATTATGTAACCTTCAAAATGATATATTCAGAAAAGACATAGTAACATGGGGGATGTGAAATAACATGATATATTCAGTATGTTGTCAGCTTTATAAAAAATATACAGAGAAGAAAAACACAAGATAATGTTAGTAGTCCCACCGCTTATGGAAAGATTATGAGTGACTGTTATTGTTTTATTATGGCATTATATAAGTTCTCTGCAATAGCTTTATTTATTTAAGATTTTATTTAAGAGCAAGAGAGAGAGAGAGAGCACAAGCACCAGCAGGAGGGAAGAGCAGGCTCCCCGCCAAGTAAGGAGCCAGACATGGAGCTTGATCCCAGGACCCCAGGATCATGACCTGAGCCACCCAGGCACCCCTCTGCAATAGCTTTATAACCAAGGAAAAAAATTTGTTATTTAAAAAAAATAGGAAAAAAAAAAAAGATATATAAATAGTTTCCTGGAATATACATTCCAGGAAAGTTCTGGCTGGGAGAAGCTGCTGGGTGTCTGGCTGATGTCCATGCTTATAAGCCACAGCCATAACCCCTCTGGAGTTTCTCAACATGCAGTTGGGTGGCTACTTGCATCAAAAGTACCATGATGCTTATTTAAAAATGCAGGATTCTAGGCCCCACCCCAGATCTACTAAATCAGGATCTCTGGGTGCAGAGCCCAGGAATTGGCATTCTCACAGGCTCTGCACATTTGAGCTGAATGTGATCACTGACCCCTGCCTTAGAGGCTGTGGACAACCTGCTCATCGGTAATCCAGTGTGGTTTGTAACACCCGTCAGTTATGCCCTCTCAGCCTACGCTGTGCTTTGAAGAATCAAGCCAAATAAGCAGAGGAGTTATTCATTTTATTTTTTTATAGCGTCCACTCTTGGTTGTCTCTAAGTCGGGAAGCTGTAAAACACCATATTCAAAAGAATAGAAAATTCACATTTTGGAATCCGGTAGCAGCAGATTGTGTTCCTTATAATTAAAATGAATTAACATTCCCAGACTCTGCCCTAATTTGGAATTAGGAAAGGTATAGTTGCAGGAGGACAGCGACCCACAATGAAAGGTTTGCCCCATTAAAAAGTGGTTCGTCTGTGTGCAGTTAGTTGAGAATCGTAATTATAGACCTGCTTACTTTCAACTCACAATCTTGAGGCTCCCTTTATTGCTGGTTTACTGGAGCGATATTGGAGGACAGTAGAAAATTTTCCCCTTTAAGGTGTGTCTTGGCTTGGGGGCAAGGATTGGCCAAGAGGGCCCATCAGCCCTGCGGTGCTGTGACTTGTCAAGACCAAGGGGTGTTGTAGCATGCTCGGCTGGGCCCCACAGCTGTGCAATTAGCCTTCTCATCAGTAGGTGAAATTCAACACCTCCGAGAGGCAGTAATTCCAGGTATTAATCCACACTCGTTGCTTCTGGAGTTGGTCACAGCCTCTTAGGAGAAAAAAATGAGCCATCTCAAGAATGAAATATCTGGCTACAGGTGGGAGCCATCAGAAAACAGAACAACAGCAACTGTGAAACTCTACATCGAACCTCCTGGAAGAGTCCTAGTCCCTTTCTGCGCCTTCACCCGCATGGCTTCAGGTGCCATCCTCATGCTGCCCTCCACCCAGCGCCCCTGTTGGTGGGGGACGAGGGCAAAAGGAGGTAGACTGCAGAGGGGCAACGTGCTGGGCCCCCAAATGACACCTTCCATCTGCACCTGGTCCTCATCACCGGCACTTGGGATCTTCCCACAGCAGAGCTTGACACCTGGATGGGTAGGGCTGGTGCCAGCTCACCTGCCAGCAGAGAACTGTCAGCAGCCTCTGAGAGCAGGTCCCAGCCCCAAGGAGCAGTGCAGGGTGGAGGGCACGCCTCTCCTCCCCGTGTGCCCGTCTTTCCTAACAGCGCCAGAGGCCGAGGCAGGCAGCCCAAAGGGTTAGGACCCATCAGTGAGAAAAAGATGCAAAAGGAAGCCCTGGATCTTTCACACAACATGTAATTAACTCTCCGCAGAAGATGCCATGGATTCATAATGGGAGCCGACAGCGGGGGAGGAAGGCTCTGACAAGCATGAGATTTTTCATGTTTTTTTTTTTTTTTAATTTTTTAAAGGAACATGAACAGTTGTAATTGTAATCGTGGACCTTCAGGGATGGTGTCTCCCTAGCAGCAAACCAGAGGATGCTGTATCTCACCCCTATCCAGGCAGGATGAATGGGAAGGGCTTTTCTGCCTCAGAGCTTTCTCTCCACCCCAACAGCTGGCTATTTCTTATCCCTGGTTTCACAGGGTGGGCCTGTCAGCAGCCCCTGCTCTGTTAGCCAGCGCCAGCCTGAGGACAGCCATCCTTGGAGTCACCCTGGCCTCTAGCAGGGGGCTCCCAGGGTCACACTTCTGGCAAAGTCGGGGCCTCCTCCCCCGTGTTCTGTCCTTGGGAAGGTGGCTGCTCTTTGCAAAGGGAGGCCCAGCTGGGGAGGAAAGGTGGGGAGCTCTGGGGTGGGGTGGCTGCAGGTGGGCAGTGCCTGGAAGTCGGCCTGAACAAACTGGGGCCAATCCTCTCCCAGGCACAAAGGGCTCTCTGTGAGGGACACGCCCAGCCCCTACGCAATCAGGGAGGCTCACGTTTGCTACCACAGGGAGGCCCATTCCCAGACAGGCCTGGGTGTGGCCTGTAGGCTGAACCCTGCTGGGCAGGGCCCTGTGGACTCCTGGTGACCCATCTGAGTGACTTTAGTCCTCATTATGATCTGGTCTGCAAATGCAGATGCAGAGAGGCCTGGACAGGCAGCTTAACATCACAGAGCATGAGCAGTTGCCTCTTCCCCCTCTGGGAAAGGGTCTGCCTAAGTCTACCTATGCCCCCGCCCCCGACTCTCTCATACACATACCCTCCTATGCATGCACTCATACTCTCAGTCCAAATGAGAGAGAGTATGACTCTCTAGTCATACTTAGACTAATCAATTACTCTGTGCAGAACTTTGCCCTTACCCACAAGCCATTGTCACAGAGAAATTAGACTAGGTCCAAAGAAATCAGACTAGGAAGTGTGCAACAAGAACCACTATACTGGCCTCAGGCATAATTGTCATTTTTCCTCAGAACTCGGAGTCCCCCCTGCCACTAAGTACCTTCCCCTTGTGACCCTGCTATGCATAAAACAAAAGGAGAGAAAAGAAAGAAGGAAGGAAAGAGGAAAGGAGAGAGGGAAGGAAACTTTGGGAAAAGCAAAATAGCGTGGAAGGCATACCAAAAGGGTCCATGCTGATCTGTGTTTTTGCTGAGCTTGAGGTTTACCTGGGAGGCTGTGCCATGCCATGGGAAGGGATGGGTCAGGGAGTTACTTATACCCTTGATGGGCTTGTGGTTTTTAAAATGAAAGAGTTCAAATAGGATTTCTAAGGTCTCTTCAGTAATCAGTCTAGGCCTGAAGGACACAAGGCCTTGCAGCCACCCACCAGAACCTGCTCCCCACACAGGGCCTGAGACCCCGTTGTATTGGAGGTGGTGGTGTGGGTGTCCTGCGGGTATCTGGCAGGTGTGTTCCTTCCCCAACAACAGCTGAGCTGGATGGTGATGGATAGGAGTGCCACCTATGAGAGTAAGACCTCTCTGTGCTGTATGCCCTGTGCTATGAACTATGAGGAAGACACTCGTTTATTGAACACAGATTTCATTGGCACCATCTATATGCTAGTAAATAAAACAGATGAAATTGCCTGTTCTTGGGAGTTTCCATTTGACACAAAAGCATTGGAACTTCCCCTCTGGATTCATTCTCTAGGGCTGCTACCACAAAGTACCACAAACTGGGTGGCTTAAACAGAAATGTATTTCCCCACAGTTCTGAAAGCTAGAAATCTGAGATCCAGGTCTCAGCAGGGTGGTTCCTTCTGGGGGCTTCGAGGGACAGTCTGTCCCGTGCCTCTCCCCAGCTTCTGGCAGTCCACTGGCAGTCTTCGGCCTTCCTTGGCTTGTAGAAACAACACCCCATCTCTGCCTTCATCTTCACACGGCCTTCTCCCTGTGTGCATGCTTCTGGGTCCAAATTTCTCCCTGATATAAAGGCATTGTCGTGTTGGATTAGGGCCCACCCCAATGACCTCATTAACTTGATTATCTCTGAAAAGACTCCATCTTCAAAAAAGGTCACATTCTGAGGTACAGAAGGTCTTTGGGGAGGGGGTAGTGGACACAATTTGGTTTATAACACCCACTGTAGAAAAGCACAGGAAAGCATGGAGGAGAATCATCTGCCCCGAGGTGACTGAAGTCTCCTGCTTCCTCAAGGTCTCATGTGAATGCATCTGACTGATGGGGCCCAGGTCCTGTTCCTGATCAAGTTTCTGGCTCCCACCTTGGGGAGGCACAGACTTCTTCTTCTAGCTGTGTTCAGGGATTTTCCCTGAACACAGGCAGTGCTGTATGCCCTGTCATTCAAAGGATTCATGGTGGCCACAAAGCACAACAAATCTACCATGCAGGTTTTCTCCAAGGGGACCCAAGAACAGAGAATGAAGACCACAGTTTCCCTTTATTATGCCTTCCCTGGAGTGCCTAGTCTTGTGTGCTGCCCGCCGTAGGGCCAAAGCGTTGACGACTACAGAGGACACCTGGCAAATCTGGATAATGGCCAGTAAGTAATATTTAGTAAACATTCACTACGTGCCAGGCATTTTTCTAAGCTCTTTATATGATTGCCTCATTTAAGCCTTATGACAGCTTTATGAGATAGGGATGATGATTTCCCCCCTTTCACAGGCAAGGAAACTGAGGCACAGAGAGATTAAATAACCTAACCTAGAAGGTGGGAAAGCCAGGATTTGAACCCAGCAACTAGTCTGAGACTGAGAGCGTAACCCTCTGGACTTCCTGACAGGTGGAAGGTGATAAGAGGAAGGAGCAATGCCTCTCCAGCCAGCACTCTGGGAAGGCAGGTGTGTGCCATTAGCTCAACAAAGCTACCCCTGTGTGGCATGTATATTGTCTCACATGCTCTGAGTCAGGGTGGGTGTGATATTGGCATGAGGCACACTGACAAAGCCCTCAAGAATCCTGGGAGGGAGGCGTGGGAAGAGGCAGGAGGAGGAAGAAGAGGAGGAGGAGGAGAAAACCTGCAGGCCCAACCCAGGAGGCTCTACTTGGTGTGGCTGAGGAAGCTCTGTGTTATAGGACTTAATCCTGAGCTTCTGGCCTCAGCTGGGCTGGGTAGCTGGAAGCCTGGTTCCCCTGCCAGGGCAGGGAGGGCACTCTCTGGAGAGTGCCAGCATATTTCCAAGAATTCTTCCCCGGTGACCTAGAGCTGGACCTCGGAGGGGCCAGGTGGCTGACTTGGCAGCCATCCGAGCTGAGGTGCAATTGAACACCTCGGATGTGGGAGATGTGGCTCAGGTACCTGCCACGTGCCCAGAGGCAGAGACCGGGGACGTCTAGGCCTGTCCTGGAGGAGCCCTTGCCTCTCCCTACTCCTGTGATCCCGGACATTGGAACATTGCTATTTCTGTTACCTTTTTGCAGAAGGAGGCAAAAATAGAAGGGGTGCATTCTTATATCCCCAAGCCTGCCCAACTGGAGACTCCTTTGTGGCCCTGGCCAGTTGGATTGGGCCTCAGGTCTCACATACTCCAAGCCCAGAGCACAGTATAAAGAGTATGCATACAGCAGGAGTGTTTGCCATTCAGCAGTGAGCACCCCTTCGAGGAAGCTGAGACTCTCCTGGTAGCTTCTCTTTCCAAAGGGAAATAGGATACATGGGGGGCTGAACTTTTCTTAACAAGAACTGAAGAGGAGAGCCTGGGTGGTACAGTGGGTTAAGTGGCTGACTCTTGGTCTCGCTCAGGTTGTGGTCTCAGGGTTGTGAGCCCCACATCAGGCTCAGTGCTCAGTGTGGAGTCTGTTGGGGTTTCTCACTCTCTCTCCCTCTATTCCTTCTCTCCCCACCCCCTCATACTCTCTCTCTCTGTCTCAAATAAATAAATAAATCTTTAAAAAGGGGCACGTGGGCGGCTCAGTGGTTGAACATCTGCCTTTGGCTCAGGTCGTGATCCCAGGGTCCTGGGATCGAGTCCCACATCGGGCTCCCTGCAGGGAGCCCACTTCTGCCTCTGTCTGTGTCTCTGCCTCTCTGTGTTTCTCTTGAATACATAAATAAAATCTTTTTAAAAAATCTCTAAAGGAAAAAAAAAACAGAAGAAAGGTAGAAGAGTATTTTCTTTTAGAGGCATTGATATTAAGGTTAAGAATCAGGTGGTTTCCTATACACTAGCAGGGCATTTCTAAAATACATGTGGGTAACAAAAATAAGAAAAGCAAAGGAAAAAAAACTATCCACCAGAGGCTTTTATTCTAACAGGTGACTACAAAATATGCAGTTAATAAAAAGTTCAGTTTAAGAAGTGCTTGAAAACCAGATTAATATTTGTAATAACATGAAAAACACTAATGCCTCTCACGTACCCTACTCTCCAGTTGTCTACCCACAGAAAGAGGCAGAGAAGAAGGACATTCTTAGAACTTAAAGAATGAGGTGGGGCCAGGGTTACAAGATAAAATACAAGATGGCCTACTAAATTTGAAAGCCAGATAAAGCAACAAATATTTTGTTGGTGGAAGGATGTTCCAAATTTTGCATGATACATATCTACACTACAATAATTATTGGCTGTTTCTCTGAAATTCAAATTTAACTATTTAGTGTGTGTTTTATTTTTATTTGCTCCATCTGGCAACCCTGGGCAGGCCTCATATCCACCCCAGTAGGGGAAGGCAGAAGGGGGAGTTCTGGAAAGGAGGCTGGGAGGCCTATGCCAGGTCACCGGGACTCTCGGGAGGCCAGGCCTCTGGCTCTTGGGCTGCCACAGCGGGGCCCTGGGAAAAAGCTCTGGGCCTCTTCTCGGAGCTCCAGAGCTCCAGCTCCGTGTCCCTGGAGGGAAGGGCCAGGGCCCAACAGCTGCAGCAGGAGGCCTTGAAATCAACCTGAAAACAATTCAGGCTTCTCTGGGCAGCTGCCAGCAGAGACGACAGGCCCAGGGTGGCAACCTGCATAAGTGCCGTAGCCTGGCCTGTCTCCCACGGGCTCGAGGGGGTCACCCTGACTCCTAGGGGTATAGAGACAGGGCACCACGCCTCTGCTGACCTTCCCTTCAGGTCTGGCTGTGTCTGCCCTGCCTCACACTGAATTCCCCCACATTCTCTGGGGCTGAGGTCACTGAATATCCCCAGGCCTTTCCTGCAAGGTTGGAGGGCCAATCCAGGGGCATTAGCTGCGTGAGTTATTTGTGTGCTGCCCAAAGGGCCCCTGGGAAGGGGAGGTGTGGGCACCTGTGCCCAGGAGGCCTGGAGAAACCATTGGGTGAGAGTCCAGCGGAGCCCGCCGGCCTGAGAGCCACAGCCTCCCCCCTGCCCTCCTGGGCCCCCCCTGCTAGGCTGGCTGGGATGAAGTGTAGGTCCTCTTCAGAGCCTTCCTCCCATGGCTGTGTGGGAGATGCTCTTGTGTCCTTTCCCAGTGAACAGGGCCGGGGGGGAGGGGGGGGGGGAGAAGGGGCAGGCCTGCCCTGGGAAGTTTCAATTTGTATGTAGACCAGAACTCACTGTGGAGAGGGGGGGCCGGAGTGCTGAGAAAGGAAGGAAGGACAGCCTATGAGCAGAACATTTTTCTGATCATCTTGTGATCTTGTGAGGTGCTTTAAGTTCCATTTTTACCAAAGATGAAACAGGCCCAGAGAGGTAATGGAACTTTCCTTAGGTCACACAATGAGTAAGTGGTAGGGTCAGAAATCCTATCCTGACCACTCTGGCTCTATAACCTGGGCCCATTCTCTTCCACGTTGCTGCCCAGGAAAATTCTGGTCTAGCTCAGGGGGAAATATCTACCAGCAGCTCTGTTACTGTCTCTGCTCTTGTCAGGCTCTGCCTTCCCTGTGACCTCCAACACTTGGCTGTGCCTGAAATTTGCACTAGGAAATAATGCTGAAAGGAAACAGCTGTGCTTCTGTGTGTCCATAGCAGGAACTCCACCTCCTGGGCTCTCAGCCCTCCTCCCACAGAGCGGAGCGGTGCTCAGGGCCAGGCTCTGGTGGTTTCACCACACAGAGAATTGTCCCCAGTTCCTGCCCCTGCATGCCTTGCCTAGTAATTCCTGAGACAGAAAACCACACTCCCTGGTGATCAAAGTCATAAATCTAGCCTGTGTGGTTGGTTGAGTTTGGTCAAGCGGTGGGATGTAGGCCCCCATAGTGTCCTCCCCACCCCCGAGGGATGCCAGGTGCTGTCCTTGCCACCTCAGCCCTCCTCAGATCTCTCTGCCCACAGGGGGTTAAGCCTTCCTTGTTTTCCCTTTTGGCTTTGGGTGTTTCTCTTGTTCTCTGACACTCTGGCCACCTTGCTCACTATTCCCCCCCACCCCCTAAACATCTCACAGCAGTGAGATGGCAGGAGATTTTCTGTTCTGAGCATGGTGGGGAGCAAGTGGGGTAGGCTTGAGGAGGGTGAGCTGAGATCCTCCCAGTCATGAACCTCACTCGTGTATTCATTTATTTGCCCCAGCGTGTGTGTGTTGGCTAGGTGGGGACACAGGGCAGGAGTTGGAGGTTGGGCATGAAAATACCAGCCAGGGCCCACACAGTGCAGCTCTTTGCTCAAGGTCTGTTCAAAGAGGCTCACTGTCCACCAAGGAAAAGTCATGAAAATGGACTTCCCATGGACTCTTGGCACCTCCTCCACTGAGGTTCAACTCTTCTTTCAAATTTGCAGCTCCTCTAAGTTTCTAGAAACATCCAGCCTACACCGTATCTTTTCTTGGCTGCAGTGTGGATTTTGGAGCCAGACTGCCTGAGTTGTTATACTGACTCTGAAACTTATCAGATTTGGACCTGTTACTTAATCCCTCTCATCCCTTGTCTCTGATGTGGGATAAGAGCATCTACCACTGAGGCTTGTTGCAAGGATTGTTGTGTTAACAGACACAAAAGACGGAGAGTCTCCTTGGCCCATGGCAGGCACCATGTGAGAGTTAGTAGCTATCATTATTGTTACTATTGTGAATATTCTCTCTTCCTTTCATCTGCACCCCTAATTGGATCTTTTTTTTTTTTTTTAAAGATCCTATTTATTTATTCATGAGAGACACAGAAAGAGAGAGAGGCAGAGACACTGGCAGAGGGAGAAGCAGGCTCCCTGTGGGGAGCCTGATTCAGGACTCCATCCCAGGAGCCTGGGATCACGACCTGAGCCGAAGGCAGACGCTCAACCACTGAGCCACCCAGGCGTCCCTCCTAGTCTGATCTTTATCAGCTCGCTGTCCTCCCGAAGCCTCAAGGCAGGCTGGCTGAGCAGTGCCCTCTTCAGAGGCTGGTGTGGGTGGTTGGAAAGCTGCAGACGCTCATAGGGTAATGAACCTATGCCGAAGGTTTGAGGTGTGGGGACCCTGCAGATGATCCTTAGGCCTCCACTCCACTGGGATGGATGAGGGGCCCTGGGCCTGCCCAGGGGGTGTGTCTCCTGGTTGTGAGAGAGAACTTCTACTTCAGGTCCAGTCGGTTTAGAGGAAAACCCATCAGGCAGAAGCCTGCTGAGTGTGACCAGATGGAGGTGGCAATCAAGCCACTCATGCAACAGGACTCTAGTGGGTTGCCTAGTGGCTTCCCAAATGGAATGTCCAGGTCCTAATCCCCCAAACCTGTGAATGTTACCTTATTTTGAAAAAAGGTATTTGCAAGGCAGCCCGGGTGGCTCAGTAGTTTAGCGCCGCCTTCAGCCTAGGACGTGATCCTGGAGTCCCAGGATTGAGTCCCACATCCCACATCAGGCTCCCTGCAGGGAGCCTGCTTCCCCCTCTACCTGTGTCTCTGCCTCTCTCTCTCTGTCTCTCTGTCTTTCATGAATAAATAAATAATTTTTTTAAAAAGGTATTTGCAGGTGTAATCAGGAATCCTGAGATGGAGCATCATGGATTATCCAGAGGTATATGAATATGAAGTCCAATGACAAATGTCCCTTGAGCAGAGGAGAAGAATACACAGACACAGACGGGAAGACCATGTGGAGATGGGGACAGATATTGGAGTGATACAGATACAAGCCAAAAAAGCCTGGAGCCCACAGAAGCTGGAAGAGGCCCAGAAGGAAGACTTTGGAGAGAGTGCAGCTCTGCTGACTCCCTGACTTTGAATTTCTGTGAGGGGATACATTTCTGTTGTATTAAGCCACCCAGTTTATGGTAATTTGTTACCATAGCTCTAGGAAACTAATACAAGAGCCAAAGTGACCCGAGAAGGGAAGAGATAAGAGGCTATGGTCTGAGGTGGGAAAGACAGAGAGAAGTGAAGACTCAAAAGATCAACGAAGGCCTTTCATCAAGGTGGCTGTGTATGGTGGGGCAGGTTGTACACTGCACAACAGCATGGTTGTAGTTTGAATATTTATTGTTCTCTTGTTCCTGCAAAGGTCAGTGAGGTGTCTTGAGGAAGAGGTACCTTTTCGAAAACACACAAAGGCACCCTACAGCCTTGCTGGATTTTGGTGAGAAAATTTAGAAAGCACTATATGTCTGCACCATCCAATATAGTAGCCGCTGGTCAATTGTGGCTCTAGAGCACTTAGAGTGTGGCTTGTGCGACTGAGGAGCTGAATTTTAAATTTTAACTGGCTGACAGTTACAACATTGGACATACAGCTCCATGACAGAAAAACGGAAACTCAGCCCTGCTTGAGGCAGAATTTGGTCACCAAAAACATGGCCACTCTCCCCTGATATTGTTCAGATGCTCCTTGACAACTGCACTCCTTGTTGAGAAGGAGTGAAGGTGTCAAACAGGGACCACGGCTGTGGTGGAGGGGGTGGTAGGCATCAAGACATGCTGGAGAGAATGAGAAATGCCCAACCCTGGATGGGTGCAAGGACCCAACAGCAGAAGGAGGGAGACAGAAAGGGTTGCCTGAAGAGTTAACCAATTGGCTGATTCTCCATATCCCTTAGTAACCATTCATGAATCTGTCAGTCATGAAGTTAGCTCAATTCTTGAACCTATTTTTGTTTTCAACCCTCAATTTAGGATAATGAACTTTTTTTTGGTCTTTATTTACTTAAGTAATCTCTACATCCAATGTGGGGCTTAAGCTCAAAACCCCAAGATTGGGCAGCCCTGATGGCTTAGTGGTTTAGCACCGCCTTCAGCCCAGGGCATGATCCTGGAGTCCCGGGATCAAGTCCCATATCAGGCTCCCTGCATGGAACCTGCTTCTCCCTCTGCCTGTGTCTCTGCCTCTCTCTCTCTCTCTGTTTCTAATAAATAAATAAAATCTAAAAAAAAAAAAAAAAAAACCCAAGATTAAGAGTTGTGTGCTCATCTGACTGAGCCAGGCAAGCGCCCCAGGGAACAGATGAACTTTTATATGGGGATAATTGTAGAGATGGACAGGGGGCACCAGTTTAGGGGTTCCTGGGCCTCAGGGTCATTCCTTTTTTGAAAACAGGCTTTTTGAAAGCAGGTCTGTTTAAGCTCTGGATTAACTCTACAATGGAAGGTCGGGAACCCATCCTGGCATGCCACCCCACTGTTACCCAAGTACAGCTGCACACGAGGAGGATGTGGGGTCAAAACTTGTGCTTTCACAGCCGCAGAGCAGGACATTTACCCGCCTGTAGCTTCATCCCTCAGAGAGATGTGCAAGCTTTGCAGAGGTGGGAAGAGAGACCTAATATGTCACTCGGTAATCATCACACTCTGCCTGCATGTTGGTAAGCAATGAAGATGGATTTACCAGACTTTTGGGGCGAAGACCCAGTCAGAGAGTGAGGACCTGGCTATGCTGGTAGCCTCGGCATCTCCTGGGAGCTTGTTAGAAAGGCAGACTCTCAGTCTCTGCCCCAGGCCTGTGGAATCAAGATTTGGTTGTAAGGATCCCCAGGTAATTGGCGGGCAGAGCAAAGCTTGAGAAACTTTGAGCTAGAACAAGAGCCATTTCCTGGCGTTGATTTAATGGACTTGTCTTAAATTAGTTCAGAGCTGAAGTGACCTTGCTGTTGCGGTATTTTGTTGGCTTCACCGCCCTGGAGAAACTTCCTCTGAAAGTTTCCAAGCTTGATTATCCCAAGTGAAATACCTTCTAAAGCAGTAAGTATTTTGAAAGCTGAGGGTCAAATGTGTTCCATCTCCCTGATCTTTGGGCAGGTGACACTTGGAGGAGGAGAGGGAGCCAGAACCCCCTTTCAGGGACAGCTCTGAAGCTTGCCTCTGCCTATGTGATCCTCTGAGACAGATCATCTCTTCTCCAGGCTTTGATTTGGGGAAGCCACACGTGAGGGTGGAGCTAGTGCAACCATTCTCCATAAGGCAGAGCACAGGTCCTCCAGGTGAGGCAGGAAAATAAATAAAAAAAAAAAAAAAAAAAAAAAGATGTTGTGAATTTAACAAAAGGTAGAGTGCAAATTAGAATTATAGTGTCTTCCCATTTTTAAAATAAAACTATATCATTAAATAAATAAATAAATAAATAAATAAAACTATATCTACATGCAGGGGAAAATGATATCTGAAAGGATATATTCCAAAATCTACCGTTGCAATGCTCTTTAGCTAAAGGCCATCAGGAATATATGTGTAGTTGGGCTTCTCTGCTTGTTGCTATGAGGGAGAGTGCACAGCATGAGCAACACGAGGGATCTCAGTACAATGATGCTAAGGTTTTGGTTTGTGGTTGATGCTTTGGGGAGATGGTTCAAGCAAGCAAGGCTTTGCTCTGGATTGGATGTTGCTGAGAAGAGGGGTAGTTTTTTTTTTTTTTTTAAGATTTTATTTATTTATTCATGAGAGACACAGAAAGAAGAAGAGACACAGGCAGAGGAAGACTCAATCCCAGACCCCCGATCACCACCTGAGCCAATGGTAGACATTCAACTGCTGAGCCGCCACCCAGGCATCCCGTGAAGAGGGGTAGTTTTATGATTATATATCTTAATAATTCTTGTCATTGGAGGATAAGAATGAAGAAAGAAATGGAATTAGGTTATAATTGGTAAAAACAACAGTCATCCATTAGCCAGGATAGGGGGATGTTTGGTTATTTTTGTGGTTTGTACAATGCTCTTGTTTTTGTCTCATTCAGACATGATTGCAGAATGGTCTTGTTTTTGTCTTGACCTTCACAATCCAGTAGCCTTGGCTGATGTTCTGTGAAGCCGGTCATGCTCAACAGGAGCAGACCAAGACTCCGCTGTGAGTGCCAGGCGAGCTCCCGGCTGTCAGGGGCTTTGTGCTTTCTCAATGGGGGCACCTTCAGGTCTTGGAATTAAGGCTGACTTCTACTTTCTACTTCATATTCTGGGGTAAAATTTTTATTTTACAACAATCAGGTATTATATTTGTCTTAAGAAAAATAGCTATTTCCTTTCTGGGAAAAAATAAATCACCTGTATAAGAAAATGCTTAACTGGATAAATCATAGGCCAGTGCCTTTGGTGCAAAGGGCAGACAGCCCAGCATGCTGAGTACCCTTCCGCCCTCCGCCCTTGGGGAATAAGAGTCCCAAACAGCTGTCCAGTTCCACATCCTGCAGAGCATTCTCTCAGGAGGCAGGCTGGGCGTGCCAGGGTGAGAGTTTAGATTGGACAGAAACTGGTGTTGCTCAAGACCTCAGTCCAGGGTCCAGACAGTGAGAAACATGGCTGGCTGTCAACAATGGGTGGAGGCCACCTGGACACCTTGGACACCTGCTTGGTGAGGCTCCCAAGGCAAGAGGCTGTGGCATGGCCTAGAACTCTGGCTGTCGCTGGGCCTACCATTAGAGTCACCTGGGCAGCTTTGACACTCCGCCCCCTCCCTCACCAAGTTCAGAAAGCTGGACCAATCAAAACAGGGTCCCTGAGGGTGGAAGTGTGGAAGTTGCCCTGCTCTGACCCTTGTTCTTCGTTCTCCTTCTGTGATCTCTACCCTTTTCTTTCCATTCCCATTCCATCACCTCTAGTCCAAGTCAGGCCCTCACTTTTCTCTCTTGAATCATGCCTGTCCTCCACACTCCCTGACTGATCTTTGTAAATAAAAATTGAGGTCACTGGTTCTCAGCCTTGGCAGCATATTAGAATCACCATGGGAGATCAAAAAAGCACTTGCAGTGCCTGGGCCCCACCCTCTTCTGATTCCACTGGTCTGGGTGGAGCCCAGGCACTGGTGTTTTTTTTTTTTTTTCTTTTTTTAGTTTCCCTGGGGATTCTACTGAGCAGCCAGGGCTGAGAACTGTAGCTGTCTATGCTTTTATTCCCTAACCCAGCAAGGGCCAAATAAAGAGTGAACCCTGTAAAGTGAGGCACAGGAATTCTTGAGGGCTCCTTTAGGGGAGTGTGTCACAAAGGGGAGGGGACATCCTTCCCCATTTTGCCAGAAAAGACCACATAGCTCTGTTCATGTGCAGGTAACCAGGAGGTGTAGGGGAGGAATTCAGCTCCAGTGGTAGCAGCTGGTGATGACTGGGGAGGAGGGGAGAAAGGGAAAAGGGGGAAGATGAGAACTGTGTTCTCTGTGATGTCCTAAACACTTGAGGGAAACTGTGAGGGCTGGCTCTCTAATGGACACTTGACTACAAAAAGGTCTGAGCCCAGGAGGCTGGAGGTGGATGTCGTGTGGCTCTGCCCAGGTCTCCCTGAAGAACCCAGGCATTCCAGCCCCAGTTCCTCCTCAGGAAGGGGACTTTGTGCTTGTGGCTAAAGGGAGCTACCAGGTTGGGTTCCCTTGTTCTCCTGCATCCAATGGCTGGATGGAGCCAGCTTGCATCCAATGGCTGACAGGCCCATGAAGGGCACAAGGACCCATCCCCTTGTCTTATTTAGGACATCCCAGCTTCAGAGCTTCCTGTGGGATCAGCTGAGATGTCCCTTGCAAATGCACCCCAGTTCAGCCTCTGCCTCTACCCAATCTTGTTTCCTGTACTCCCCTACAGTGTCACTCTACCCTTCTCCCCAGTAGGTCACCCCACATACAAACCTCTCTACCTCGCAGTCTTTGTTTCCAGGGCACCTGATCTATGAGGAAGTCCCCTAATAATCTGCGTGACTGAAGAATGAACAGGGCCCAAGGGATGTGAAGGAGGGATTGCACCACAACTGCTCTGGGGGCCTCAGGGACCATCCTTGGGTTCAAGGAATGCAAATTGCAAATCTGACTATATAAGCCCCCTTCTTACAATTCCTCAGGGCCTGCCTACTGCCTCCGGGGTAACTTGGGAGCTCCTCCCTCAAGTGCGTGAGTGCTTCTGTAATTTGGCCTGACCACCCCGCAGGCACCTCTTCCTCTCCCTTGCTCTCCAGGCAACCAAACTATCAGCTGTTTTCCAAACTGCCAAGCTGTCTTCCACCCCTGCCTCCACGCAAGCTGCTCCCTGTTTCTGGAAACCCTTTCTCCACCTGGGTCATTTGCATTCCCTCTGCATCGAAATCATCTGTCTCCTTGCACCCCTTCTGGCCTGAATGTTCTGTAAGGCTCAGGCCAGAACTTAGTTGTCTATCTCTCCATGGCCCAGTGCTATAATACCATGGGCAGTGGCTGATTCCTTCCTTCCTTCATTTTTTTTCCCCTTTTTATTGTGGTAAGAGACACATAACACAAAATTTCCCATCTTAACCATTTTAAAGTGTGCAATTCAGTGACATTTGGTATATTCACAATGTTGTACAACCATCACTACTGTCTAGTTCCAGAACGTTTTCATCACTCCCAAAGGGAACCCACCCCCCATCCATAAGTAGTCATTCTTTATTACCCTCTCCTCCCAGCTGCCGGCAACGATTAATTTTTCTGTCTCTATAGATTTGCCTATTCTGGATATTTTACGTAAATGGAATCATACGATGCATGGCCTTTTGTGTCTGGCTTTTTTTTTTTTTTTAAGATTTATTTATCTATTTGAGAGAGTAGAGGGAGGGGCAGATTGAGAGAATCCCAAGCAGACTCCTGGTTATGTGCAGAGCCCAAGTTGGGGCTCATTTCACAACCCCGAGATCATGACCTGTCCCCAAACCAACTTGTGTTGGATGCTCAACCAACTGAGCCACCAGGTGCCCCTGTCCCTGGGTTGTTTAGCTTATAATGTTCACTCATATCATAGCACAGATCAGTACTTCATCCCTTTTTGTGACTGAATAACATTCCATTGTATGGATACATCACATTTTGTTTCTCTGTTCATCAGTTGATGGGCATTTGGGTTGTTTCTACCTTGTGGCTACCGTGAGCAGTGTTATGAACACCTGCATTCAGTTCTGTAGGACACAAGCCTATGAGTGGGATTGCTAGATTAAATGGTAACTTTATGTTTAGCTTTTTGAGGAATAGCTAAACTATTTTCCATGGCAGCTGCCCCATTTGCATTCCCACCAGCAACATCCAAGGGCTCCAATTTCTCCATATCCTTCAGCAACACTTGTTAGTTTCCATTTTTAATAATAGCCATCCCGGTGGGTGTGAAGTGGCATCTCACTGGGGTTTTGATTTGCTCAGTACCTATTTTTGACCCTTACTGTGTGTCAGACCCTGAGCTAGGCACTGCAGACACCACGAGGAGAGCAAAACAGACGAGGGCTCTGCATCCTAGCGGGGAGTGGGCACAGGAGCATGTAGTCAGGAACTCCATGGTCGGCAAGGACATTAATGTCATGTGGCTGGAGCTGGGGAAGCAGAGAAGAGAACCCCCATCCTGCCCCCATCACCCTGGCAGGATGGAGCAAAGGCTGCAGAGTCAAAGCTTACAGGTGCGGCCAGAGGAGAGAGGCAGACCATGAGTGCCCGCGCATCTGCGTGTGTCCTGGAGCTGTGTTGCTAAGATGAACTAGAGGTGAGGGCACTAGCCTTGGGTGAAAGGGCAGGGGCTGCTTGGCACTGGTTTCTTATGCCAAATGGAATGTAGACCGGGCCTGGCTTCATGCAGGATGGAGATGAGATTCTTACCCCAAAGCTTCCAATATGTACGTGATGGCACACTCATCTTTAAAACGTTGTCTGGGGGCCAGTTTTTGGTGAACTGTCTCCCAGTATGTGATTCTGACATGGATGTGTTTTTCGAATGTGGAGCGTCATTCACAGGGTCAGAATGTCTGGGGGTGGACCTGGGAACCTGCCTTCTTACCAAGCCTCCTCTCTACCCACACTGCTCCCCACTACAGTGGTCTGATGCCCAGTGGGGTCTGAGAGCCACCAAAGCAGAGTCACCAGGGAGGCAGCTTCCGGTGGAGTGGCGGGCTGGGCAGGGGGCATCACGTTCCCTGTCCCTGCCGGCCGCCTGGGGCCTGGCCCCAGTTTCTCAGGGCAAACAGCGCCCACGAGTTGTATGTGCCAGGAGCAGGAAGAGGCGGACAAGAGCCCTGCAGCCCTGCAAGAAGAGGACACCCCGCTTCCTCCCAGCCCCCCTTTGGCTCTCCACAGCCCCACATGGTTCGGTGCCAGTCCCAGTGGCTTTTACCCTAGTGGGCAGTGCAACTGCCAGCCTCATGCCCATTGTTTTCTGGGGAACTTTCTCTGGATGGGAACCCTTTGTGGGGAGACAGCCCAAATAGAGACATCAAGTTCTGGGAGAAGGCAGGCACAGGCCTCTAGACTGCCCGGGTGCTGGCGGATGGGTGTCAAGCAATGTGTTTGTAGACCTCTTGCTTAATTGTCACAAGTGCAATTAAAACTGGCAGTTCTCTGGCAAGGCTCTCTGTTCTGAAAATCCATAGGCTCCTCTTTAATAGCTGGGAAGCACCTGGCTTCTGTAGGTGTTTATTCTGAAGCCACCAAGACACTTTACAGGGTTTACCTGGTGACTCAGATGCTCTGTGGGATTGGTTAGCATTCCAACCCAATATTGATAGGTTCCTGTAGTTCAAGAAATCTGGGAAGGCTCCTTCCCCTTCCATGTCCCCTGTCACCTCTCTAAGGCAGGGCATATGGGAGGAGAGAATATGTTTGTTGGTAGAGCATCATGAAGGAAAATATCAATCTGGGCTTTGTCTTTCCAGGGATAATTATCAAAGGGATCCATTCCATTTACCCCACCAGCCAGCAAATGCTCATTTACACGTTACAGCTAAAGAAGAAACTTTGATTGATTGATTTTTTTAAAGATTTTATTTATTTATTCATAGAGACAGAGAGAGAGGCAGAGACACAGGCAGAGGGAGAAGCAGGCTCCATGCAGGGAGCCTGACATGGGACTCGATCCAGGGTCTCTAGGATCACGCCCTGGGCTGCAGGCGGCTCTAAACCACTGCGCCACCCGGGCTACCCCAAAACTTTGATTTAGAAACAGAAAATAACTTTGATTTAGAAACAGAAAATAAAATAACAAGAAATAAATTAATGAGACATGTTTCTATGTCCACTTCTATCCCTAAAGGGTCGCGTTGAGTATTCTGCCTGAATTACTCACAGCAAATATTTTTAGTTGTTAAGAACCATAATCAACACAAAATATAACTGCTCTAAAGCTGTATAGTAGGGGATTCCTGGGTGGCTCAGCGGTTTAGCGCCTGCTTTTGGCCCAGGGCACGATCCTGGAGTCCTGGGATCGAGTCCCATGTCGGGTTCCCAGCATGGAGCCTGCTTCTCCCTCCTCCTGTGTCTCTGCCTCTCTTTCTCTCTCTACGTCTGTCATAAATAAATAAAAAAATAAATAAAGCTATATAGTAGTCTTAATACCTGTAATAAAATAGCAAACTTGGTGGCAATCATGAGCCGTAACAAGAACTAACATTTGCTGAGCACTTTCTATGGGCCAGGCTCAGTACTGAGTGCTTTCCTTGGGTATTTCATTTCAACTTTACAAGTCTGTGAGATTTAATCTTCAAAACCATTCAACCAGGGAAGTAATACCACCATTTTACAGATGTAGAAAGTGAATCTTAGAGACTGAACGTGCTAGATGTTTTACATGGTTATATTAATGTGATCCTCAGGCCAATCCTGTGAGGTCCCCAACTCCCTAGCCAATAGCCCTATAGAAAGGCATTACTGCTTTTGTAGGGATGAGGGAACTGCAGTGTCAGGTAGTTAAACATGTCTACAATTGCACAGCTATTGATAGAGGAGGTGGGATTTGAATCCAGGGAGATGTGGCTCCAAATACAGCCCTTACCCTTTATCACGCATTGCAACACAGCCTAGATAGACGTGTGCATTGTGTCGGTGTTTGTAAAGGGTTTGAAAAAGCTGGAAACCACCTACATGTCCATCTGTAGAAACTGTGAAAGATAATAAATGAATACTGTTGTTTTAGTTTGGGGGTGATTTGTCATTCAGGAATAAGTCTAATACAAGCTGGAAGGGAGGATGGGGACTAATTTCCAGCAGGCATCCTGACAGTCCCTGGAGACCGTCATTCTCAAAGAAATAGCAGAGCAAGGATCCCCATTGACTCCTGACCCTTGACCTAGGAATCCAAGAGCATTTTGTCCTTCATACTCGCTGGTTCCCAGCCTGTCTCAAGGACAGCTGTCATCATGCCAGCATCCATTCTTGATGTCTTCCTTTCTCTGCTTACCCTCATTTCCTTTCAGAGCAATTAAGTCTTTTTATTTCCTCTCTGCCCCCACCCTGCTGCCTGTCAGCCCCCGGGGATCCTGGCCCATGGTGTTATGTGGGCCTGGACTCGGAGAGCTTTCCCAGCCCTGTCAGTGGTGCTGTGGACAGTGGACACTTGTGTTCAAAAAGGACTCTCTACCCCCTTCTTCTTGGAATCAGCCCCTCCCACAACTCTGACCAAGAATTAGAATGGAAACACCCATCTTCTTACAGATCCTTCCCCCTTGTGCTTTGTAGACTGTCCAGTCAGAGCCCTCTTCTGGGAGTTTCCAACTAGGGAGCACAAAGAGAGGGCAGTTTGTTTCTTTTTGGGGGTTGAATGTAGCTGTGGAGGCGTCAGAAGCCAGGTTCCCCTTTATGGGTGGAGGAAATCAAGCTGCAGTAGATGAAAATCAGTCTCATCTACAGGAAAACAGGAACTAAAGACCAAGAAGGGGAGTCCCGAGGCACCCTTGTTCCTGTCACCTGCCTTCCAAACCCCACCTGCATCCTGCCTCCGTGAGACCAGGGGACATGAGCTAGCACAAACCTGTCTCTTCCTGTTCAGTCCCAAGGGGCAGGAAAGGCTAGGGGGTTTGGAGGAACAGCAGCTCTGAGTTTTAATCCTGGCTTGCCACGTTGTGTGACCTTGAGCAGGTTACTCAGTGACTTTGTGTAAAATGGGGACAAGAATAGAATTGTTGAGAGGAACAGCAGTTAACATATAAAGGACTTAGAGCCTGATGCACAGTAAATGCTGTACAACATTACCTATTAGTACTTGTACTTGAGTTGAATTTTCTGTCACTTCAGCTGGAGGAGCCTTCATCAACACAAAACCTTCCCTTACTTGCCTCTGGGTTAAAATGTTCCCAAGCACCCGTATGTCTCAGGAGCAGGAAATTACCAAGCCACTCAGGTGTGCCAGGAAATGCCAGGCAGGAGTGTTTTCTCCCTGGCGGGCCGTGCTCCAGCGCCCACCACCCACTGAACTGTCCTGTTCCCACACCTGGAAAGGATAAAGTCAACGTGGTTCCTCTCCCTGCCCTCTGGCCTACTCAGGCTGTTTACAGACTTCTTCCCTCTGATTTGGAAACCAGACCCCCTCCTTCTGGGGAGTTTACCTGGGCTGCCGCCAGGCCCTGCCTGGGTCTCTGTGCCTACAGGAAACCGGATGTGAAGCTGGCTTACAGGGAGCTAGCAGAAAATAAAATCTCTCAGAATGTTTGTTCCAGTTCCTTTCTAACTCTATCAGCTTATTCACTTACTTAGCGTCTATTGAATGTTTGTGCTCACTACCATTCGGGTAACTGAATTAAAGGGACCAGAGGACTTCTGGGAAAACAAAAAAATGAAGGGAAATTCAAGGTGGTGGGAGATTTGCTGGGAACCTGCTGTGCACATCATTGCACAGGAGACTTGGAACCACAGAGGCCTTCCCTCGTAGAGGCTAAAGGCAGTGACCATCAACTCTCTGCAGGATGACCTCCCTCTGCTCCCTCCTCTGGCCTCCAGGAGTGCTAGGGGTATTCTGCTGGGCCTGGGGCATGGGGGGAGGCCAGGTAGGGGAGCAAGCAAAACTGAGGGGTCGGCGCAGAGGCTGAAGTGGCAATCTTAGGAGAAGCACTGGGCAGTTGCGCTCGAATCCAAACTATGGCCCAGGCCAGTTCCAGGTGTCGATCTGATTTGAAAGAGCACAACGGGATCTGAGCTTCTGCTGTGTGGCAGAGAGTTGGCCTAAGGCTTAATAGGTGAATGTAGGAGCCAGCCTAGGAGAGTGTAGGAGCCTGGGGGAACCCAGCAGCAAAGGCTGTCCAGGCAGCCTGGCCTCTCCATGAAATATTCTGGAATGCCTAGAATACAGAGAGACTCATGACTCTCTAGGGACAGTGGGCTATAGTGTCAAAGTTAATCTTTCTAAACCCTATTTATTAGTCAGTGGTGAGAGAGGACTCATGTTCTGTTCTGCTATTTCAGTGATGCCCAGGGAGGGGTAGGGTGGTCTGCAGGGATCTGACTGCTCTTGTGGGCTGCCGGGTGGGCAGGGGCTAGGGTGAGGTCTGGCGTTTGCTTAGCAGATCCCCAGATTTGGCTCATAAGCCAAAGGAGGGGTAGAGCATTCCTAATTTCTCAAAGAGGCTGAGGTGAGTGAAGGCCACTTCACTTCGCTTGTCTTTGTTTAAGTATTTGGGTTGGGCCGGTTTATCGTGAAGCCCCCTTTTATCTTCATCACCCACTCACTATCTCTTCAGCTCCCATGTTTAAAGGACTATGCAAGGTACAACACCTTCCTTCAGAGGAGCTTTACGTGCATCATGGATCATCTCATCTCTCAGTTCAGTTCTATGAGGCAGGTGTGCCATTCTACTCTGACAGTCTACGGGTCTATGTGATCATTTATTCAAAATGGGCCCACTGTGTACCAGGTACTGTTCTAGGTGTTGGGACCAGGACCAAGTCCCTGTTGCCATGGTGCTCGCCCACCGGGCAGAGATGGCATTAGCAGAGACAAATGCCTAAAGGAGGTCATTTCAAGCAGTGGTAAGTGCTCTGAAGAAAATAACAAAGGATGATGTGCTGGGGGTGGGTGAGTAGTGGTTGATGGCAACTGTATCTCCTGTATCTCTACTGTCTTTCTGGATGAGTAAGGAGGAGGCTAGAACACCCAGGCCTCTGCTCAGTGGAACTTTCGGGCTAGTCAAAGAGTGAACTGGGCCAGGAGATGCGAGAACCCACTTGTACCACTTTGCCAAGGTGGTGACAGGTTATTATTTATCACAGTAAATCACCAAAGCATGAAGTGCTTGGCTGGTCCTGGAGGCTGGCAGATGTCACAAGAGCTTGTGCTACAAAGACCATGTATTGTGTGGCAGTTTGAGGTCATAACCTCTTTTGAATATATTTGGGTAACCTTTTAAAAAACATGTCTTGTTTCATAGATGTACACATAATACTAGATTTGAAAGATGTGTACAAGATTGTGTGTACAAGATGTACACATAAGACTAGATTTGAAAAAAAATACTAGATTGAAAGATATGAAGATGGTATATATTGTAGTCAGTCTTCCTCCAGCCTGGGCCCCCGGCCTGCCCCTTCCCTGCGCTTAGGCCACCGCACTGTCCAGGTTCAGGTAAACTTGAGGGGTCTGCTTGGCTCCCATGAGGCTTCCATGATCTTACACATTTGTGTTTGGATTGATATTCATCAAACTTAACAACCCTTGACCTTCCCCTCTGCCAAAAACTATGTCTTCTACCTGGAGAGAAGGCCTAGGGAACATCCCAGAGCCTATGCCAGGCTTTTATTGGGAGGAACGGAAGCAGGTCCTGTCTCAGTGGGGGCAGATCCTGGCCCAGCTAAGAAAGTAGGTCTGGAGTCAGCAGACCAGGGCACAAATCCTGACTCTCTGCCTCTTTCTCGCTGAGCTGAATAACGGGTGAGTGAAGTGATCTCTCCAAGCCCAGGCTCCTCCTCTGTAGAGCTGGGAATGATCATTACTTCACCAAGGTGGCAAGGACTACATGAACCACTGCGGGTAAGGTTTGGACCCGCACTTGGCTTACTCGTAACCATCCCAGAGTGGGTTCCAAGTGCGCCTGGAGTCCACATTTGTATGCAAATGTCCTCGGGTCAAAGGGCACTCTCATTAGGGTGCGAGAAGTCACAGAAGGGTCACCTGCAGCCTGTGTGTGTAGGAGTGCTGGGGGTGGGAGTTGCAGGCCGGTGCTACTGGTTTTGCTTTGGTGGGTCCCAGGTTCTATTCCTCGTTTGGCCACCACCCTCTGATTTTGAGCAAGTGGTTTAGCAGCTCTGGTCCCCGGTCTCAGCATCTATTAGATGACAGGGTGGGTCTTAGTCATCGTCAGGCGGCTCCGCCCTCACACTCCAGGGAGGGTGAATGGGGTGTGTGCCTTGGGGCTCTGGCCTCCAGCCTGGAAGCTGGGGCCTCCTGGGGCCTGGCGTGAGGGGGGATAGAGGGGTCTGACTGCCTCCTCCCAGTTCTCTCTTCTCTGGTGTTTTCTGTGACCTGTCGCTCCCCTGAGTTCCTGGGAACAGGTCTGCAGGCCCTAGGACCCTGTGCTTGGTCTGGGGATGGCAGACCTAGGAATTAGCCAAACTCAGACTCACCAGGGACCAGACAAACGCCCAGCTTGACATGTGTGGGCAGAGGGGACTAAAGTCACTGTGGCAGATCCCTGCCGTACCTGTCACCAGGAGCTGGGTCCTGCGCCGCTGGTCGTCAGGAACAGACAGGGTTGCTATGAAAATAAACCGTCTGCAGCTGCCAGCTGCATGGGGTTGGCCGGGTGGTGGTGGCGTCGGAGACAGGCAGCCCCAGACTCTTGTTTGACAGAGTTTGCGTCCAAAGGGGCGAGCGCAGGGGCAATTTCCTGGCAGTGGCTCCAGGAGAGGGAGCACAGTGGGGACTCCCTATTTCAGCGTGACAGGAAGCCCTGCACAGAGGGAGCTTTATTGTGGCTGCTTCTCACGCTAACATTCACCTGGGGGAGGGGAGGGCTTCTGGAAACCTGCTCTGGAGAGAGAGACGAATTTAATTGTTCCTCTGTAATTTCCGCGTACAAGTGAGAGTTCAGAAAGCAAGGCGACGCTCTGGCAGCGTGTCCTACCTGCCGTGGTCTTTCTGTGTTCATGCCTTGTCTCCTCAGAGGGACTGGAAGCTGCAGAGGGCAGGAAGCAAAAATGATGCCTGTTGGTAGCACCCTCCCCAAGCCCCCCCACCACAGACGCGTTGCCTTAGCCCTCGTCTCAGGGCCTCCCGTGAAAGGTGCGTGTGATGTTTGTTGTCAGGGACGACAAGGAGGAAGGGAAGCCTGCGTGACTGGTGTCTGTGCAGAAGGCTGAGCTGCTTCGGAGGAGGGGGAGCATGCACCCTGACTCTCTCCCCGAGTGAGGAGAGCACCCTGGCCATGCTGACCCTATGTCATCCCAGACCCCTGCAGCCCAGCCCCACAAACCCTTGAGGAAGACATGCTGAGGCTGTGCCTGCTCCGGCCTCTCGCTGCAGGCTTCCTGCCCTGTCTCCCTGGATCACAACATGTATCACATGGCTGCTGAAATCTGAGGGACCCTGTGTGAGAGACGGGAAGTCCTGGGTGTCTGGATGTCTTCAGAGCTTTTACTTAATTCTTATTGTCTGGGGACGGTTGTCCCTCTGTCCGTTTTCTTCTGGAAAAGCAAAGCTCCCCTGGAAAGGTCCCTCAAAGCTGACAGGTGCAGAGCCAAGGGCAGGGGCGTTCTCTGGGAGACTGGCTGCTTTGCCCCTCAGGGCTCTCTCTCCTCTTCTGCTTGGGGCCCAGCAGCGCAGCTGCCCCCCCCCCCCCCCCCCCCCCCGCAGCCATGCAGGAGTGAGCTAGGGAACGGTGTGGGCCTTCAGAGATGATCTCAGCTGCCTCCTTATCTGTGTGATAGACTCACACATGCAGGGCCTTCTACCCTTCTTCTTCTACCTTTTCCAGGGGTAGGATCTTTTCATAACACCATGGTAGTCTGAATAAGGGCCCCTCAAAGACGGCGATGTCAGATCTCTGGAACCTGGGAATGTGTAGAGGCAGGCTTGGCAGATCTGGTTTAGGGATTTTGAGATTTTGAGGGTTTCCTGGATGGCCTGGCAGGTCCAGCGTCACCACAAAGGTTCTTAGAAGGGGGAGGCAGGAGGTCAGAGAGGAGAGAAGACGCTGTGCTCCTGGCTTTGAAGATGGACGAAGAGCCAAGCAATGCAGCTGACCCGTGGAAGCTGGCAGAGTCAAGGAAACAGATTCTCCCCTAGGGCTTCCAGCAGGAATGCGGCCGTGTCTCTTTTAGACTTCCAGAACCGTAAACGAGTAAACGGATGTTGTTCAGAGCCACTAAACTTGTAATTTGTTACAGCAGCAACTGGGAGCGAACACAAACACGAACAAATGCCGTGGCTCCTCCTGTGATTGTTTTTTTGGCATGTATTGATGAACAGAACACATAATGACAAAAGGCCACCTCAAATTCAGTAATGCACTACACAGCAGCTACAAACATTTGAGAAGCAGCTAACTCACACTTTGCTCATGCAAGGTGATGGATTCAGTCATTCATTCATCCTGAACATGACCTCTGACCCAGACTGTGGGGGTTGAAATCTCAGCCTCAGTGTCCTTGCCTGGAAATGAGAATAATTATAACACCTACCTTATATTATTGGGAGGATTAAATGACTCAATGTCATTTGGGAAACATGCTTGGTGTACTGTGAGTGTTATGAAAGTGATTACTATGATTTATTAAAACAGGATAGCTGTGAGAGACATGTTATTTATTCTTCCAATAGATAATGCACAAATAATTTTTAGTCCTGCTTTACTTCACTATATTTTTGCTTTTTTAAATATGTCCCAAGAATACCTTGCCTTGCAGAGAAGAAAATACAAATGGTCAAATCAGTACAAACACAATTGATTCTTTTCTGATGAGGACCACAACAGCAATTGAACTTTCTCTCTCTCTCTTCTTCTTCTTCTTTTTTTTTTTTTTTTGCTGGGTAACTTACTAAGCGTCTGATATACATCATCCTATTTCATCTTCATCCGTACCAAGCAATTATACACATACACAGTCCATCCCGGAGCATACTAGGACACTAAGAGGATATGTACTGTATATTCATTATGTTTCAAGCACTATTTTGAACTCTTTATACATTTTAATTCATTTACTTCTTCCCACAACCCTGGAGGTAGGTCCTGTTCTCATCACCCTCCCCAACTGGTTGAGGAGACCAAGGCAGAAAAGTTAAACTGCTGACCAGCTTGCCAGTGGTGGAGCTAAGATTAAAACCCAGACAAAATGTGTGTATTCAGTCACTACTCTGAGCCAGCAGCTAATGACAGTGGCTGCTTTTTCCAGGAGGGGGCCACTGCTGGCCAAACTGTGTTGGAGAGTTGTTTTGCTGCATATCCTTCTGTATCACTTGACTTTTTCATATAGGTTCCTAAAGATAAGGAAAGGCATTTCCCAGCAGTGGAGAGTTTAACTGGCAAGTTCCTACTTATCCTTCAAAACCCAGATCCTTTAGGAAGACATTCTTGATCCTTCTCCCAGATCTTTGTTCTTCTCTTTATCTCTGTGTCAACACCTCATATCTGGTATGTACCCGGTTCCCAGGACATGTTTGCTAAAGAAACATCCCCTAAAAGCCATCCCAAAGATACCTGGAAGTATCTCCCAGCTTCCTGTCTCTCCTTTCTGGCATTGACAATTTTTCTTAGAATGCCACCTTCTCGGTATTATTCCTTTGCTGGAAAATCTCCACAGATACCTATTTCCTAACCCCATCAGGTCTGAATTTGGCCTGAGTTTCCAGGGAGTCCTCAGGCTGGTCTCACACCATCTCACTAAACTTGCTCACAGTGCTTCGAATCCTACCTACCCACCGAGACTCAGCCTTTGGGAGGCTACATGTGATCACTCCAAGCCTCAGTAAGAGTGTTCTCCTCTGGCTCCTGTCCACACGGTCTGAACCAGCATGGTTAACGTGTCATCTGTCTGGGATTGCTTGTCACTATTCCCTGTGTGATCAACATACGATCTGTCTGGCAACATGATGGCTGTCTTTTTTCTCCTGTTCCCCTTCTCCTTCAGACAGCATGGTGAACTCAACTAGCCTCCAGAAAGGTGACAAGAAGAGATTTACAACAAAGACTAGCAGTCAAATGGGTACTTACCGTTTATACATTGTCACCAGTGGGTCAGCTTCTCGATTTCCTTCCTTCACCTAAAAGGCCTTATTGGTTGGCACCTATATTTTTGGCTGCTTCATGAGGAGTTTGAATATCTCTGATCTATCCTGTGGCAGTTAATGGACCCTTTTCCATTTCATCTCTCCTCTCTTTTTGGTTCCCTCTTTCCTTTTTGGCCTGCTACACTTTACTTTCCCCTGATAACTTATGCTAGCCTCCAGTCCTGAGCGTCTAAGTGCTGATTGGCAAGCTTGAAGGGCCCCAAAGTGAACTCCCTAAACCATCCCCTGCCAACCTGTTTCTCCTCTGATTCACCCTCTGTCACCATAGCAAGACAGAGCATCCATTCCCCATGTTTTCAAGCCAGACACCTGGAAGTCAGCCTTAACCCCTCCCTCTCTTACTCCTCACACTCTGTCACTTCTTCCAAACTCTGATTCTGGGAACCTGCACCTGGGGACTCCTCTACTTGGTCACTAGCTACTCTGATATATCCTGAACTGTATTCATCACTGCAATAAGCATCTTTGCTTATTAAAACTGACTTAATAGACCAACTTCCCTGACTTTCTTTTTCTTTCTTTCTTTCTTTCTTTCTTTCTTTCTTTCTTTCTTTCTTTCTCTCTTTCTTTCTTCTTTTAGATTTTATTTATTTATTCATGAGAGACACACAGAGAGGCAGAGACACAGGCAGAGGGGAAAGCAGGCTCCCCAGAAGGAGCCCTATGTGGGACTCGATCTCAGACCCTGGGATCAGGCCCTGAGCCAAAGGCAGACGCTCAACCACTGAGCCACTCAGGCATCCCTTTTCCCCCGACTTTCAGTGGCACGATTGCTGGGTTCACCTTGGACACTGCCTCCCCCTTTCCAGCCACCCACTGAATTTTGTTGATTTTTTCCTTGCCCTTCTTGGGGGAGGCAGGTCAGGCTGAAAGCAATATAGACTTGGTTTCCAAACTTGGGCTCAGTCGCTAGTTCATTCTGCAACTTTAAGCCAGTTACTTAATCTCTTTGAGATTCTGTTTCTTATCTGTGAAATGGAGGTAAAATACATAAAATTGTAGTTACAAAAATGTTGGTATTTGAAACCAAATGGGAAAAACGGACAGTTCACTTGATGCTAATAGGACGAGATGGCCATTTGACTAAATAAATTTTTATTCCTACCTCATTCCAAACATCACATAATTACAAATGAATCAAAGTTTAAATGTAAATTATGAAACTATTAAAGTGTTAGAAGAATCTCTGGATGAACATTGTTATTATTTTTCAATGATCAATGATTATGTTTCCATGAAGAGTTAAATTCCTAGGTAATAAAGAAAAAAAAAGAATACACACAGGAAGGGAAGCAACAAATTGGGAAAAATGTCAATAATATATTTGACAATCAAAGGTGCTAATTTTTACATGAGAAGGGCTTGTAGAATTTGATTTTAAAAAAAGACTGCTATATTGAAAAGTGGATAAAGAATATGCATGGATAATTTGCAAAAGAAAAAACCAAATTCCCAATAAATAGAGGAATAGATGGTCAGCTTGACCGACAGTCAAAGGAATACAGATTAGAAGAATAATGGGAAAAAAAAAAAGAAAAAAGAACAAAAAGAACAAAGAAATATCACACACAGTGTCAAGGATTTTAGAAAGTTATTGATACCCAGTATTGGTAAGAAAACAGGCCCTTTCATATTCCATTGTTGGGACTGTAAATTAGTACATCCTTCTTGGAGCAGAATTAGGCAATATCTACCATACCAAAAATATGCATACCTTTTGACTGTTACTAGAAAAATATCTTGCAGGTGCCTGGGTGCCTCAGTCGGTTGGCTGTCCGCTTTCTGCTCAGGTCGTGATCCCAAGGTCCTGGGATCTAACACCCACATCAGGCTTCTTACTCCACAGGGAGCCTGCTTCTCCCTCTGCCTCTGCCTCTGCCTGCTGTTTCCCCTGCTAGTGCTCTCTCTCTTTCTCTGTCAAATAAATAAATAAAATCTTAAAAAAAAAAAAAAAAGTATTGGTCACCTGGGTGGCTCAGTGGTTGGGCGTCTGCCTTTGGCTCAGGGTGTGATCCTGGAGTCCCAGGAACGAGTCCCACATCAGGTTCCCTGCGTGGAACCTGCTTCTGCTTCTCTCTGTGTCTCTCATGAATAAATAAATAAAATCTTTAAAAAATCAATCAATCAATATAAATAAATAAATAAATAAATAAATAATGCATCTTGCATATTTTCTTGCTCATATTTTCAAATACTTTTGTTCCAGGATGCTTATTAAGGCATAATCTGTAATAGGAAAAATTGGAAATAATACAAATATTCATTGAAGAATAAGTAGATATATTAGGGAAAAATCCACTGGAATATATTATGCAGCTAAAGGTCAATTAGCAGGGGATTAGAGGACAAAGATGAGAACAGGCTTTGAACTGAATGCTTTTTAAAATATTTTTTAGAGGATCCCTGGGTGGTTCAGCGGTTTAGCGCCTGCCTTTGGCCCAGGGTGTGATCCTGGAGACCCAGGATCGAGTCCTGTATCGGGCTCCTGGAGCCTGCTTCTCCCTCTGTCTGAGTCTCTGCCTCTCTCCCTCTCTCTGTTTCTCATGAATAAATAAATAAAATCTTTATTTTTTAAAAAAATTTAACCATGAGCATGTTTTTTCTATTAAAATTTAAATTAAAAATGCTTCTGGACTATCTCCCACCACATTGCCCTAGATCCTATTCAACTCTTGTCTAAACTATGAAAAGAGCCCTCTGGGCTGTCAGCTCTGCTCCTGTGCATTCAGGCCACTTTAAGTGGACCTGGGGAACTCCTGCAAGTTCTGTGTGTGATGGAGAGCCTGTGAGAGTCCACACTAACTCCAGCGTGCTTTCTGCTAACTTCCTATTCGCCAGCTCTGCCACTCCTTGCCTTTGGCTTTCCCCTTCCTTCCAACCTCTACTACCCCTTCCAGCCTCCCTTTTGGGCCTCCACCCCTTGACTCCCATCAACCCTTTGGACTAATGACCCAGTTTGGAAGCTGCTGGCTCTGACCTGAGCATCTCCAGACACCACCCATGGTGTCTCACCTCTAGCTGTTGAGATCATTTGCCCCCTGTGCTTGCATTAGCTCTGGCATTCTCTCCTCCTGCCCACCCAACAGGGGAAGAGGCGTGGTCACCAGACTCCCCAACACTGTTCACATCTCCACATCACCGCCCTGGCTCTCCATGTCTCCCCACATCTAAAAATGGAGCCCAAACTGTTAACATCACATGTAAGGCTCATCTCAAGTCCTCACCTTGCATCCTGCTGCTGTCATCTACCCAGCACTCCAGTCATGCTGGACTAAATTTTCCAAAACGGTAGAGTGCCTTCCTACCTCCTTCTTTGCTCCAGCTGCTCTCTCCCCTGGCCCAAGGTTGCCTTTCTTCCTCTACCAGGTTCCCCCCTTGTTTCCAGTACCTTTATACATATCAACGTATGGCTGTGACTTGTAAGTATTTACCTGTGTAAATGTGTTCACTTAGGGGAGAAAACAAATGTGGGATAAGTATGTTCCATATTTAATAAGTATATTCACCTTATATTCTAGCTATGTTTCTAATAGTCTCTCTTGCTTTTTTAGCACCCCGAGGGCAGGAACTGTGCATTAGTTAGGACCCTAAGTGTAGACAACCACAAAGAATAGAAATGCCATTCGAACTCATTTAGAGACCTGCGGGGCACAAGTTTTGCATAAAGGGATGAGAATGTACCACGGTTGGCCCACAGTGGGTCTGGCGCCACCCCTGGGTTGATCCCCTGGGACATGATGTCAGAATGGCTTCCAGAGAAACCACAGAGATGCAGGCGGAGGCGGGGAAGTTGCAGAGCAAGGTCTCAGGAGGGCAGGGGTGTGGCTTCCTGGCCCGCGGACCAATACGTGTCCACTACTCCTGTGCTCTGTCCACGCTGGGCTCTGAGTCTCATTCATTACACGTTCCAACTCTCCTCTTTGTGATGTCGGGCCCTCTTCTCCTCGGCGCAAGGTGTCCAGGCCCTCTTCTCTGAGGAACTAGTCCCTTCCACCTGAGCTGCCAATCACAGGCCACGCCCCCGGGGACGGGCCCAAGGTTAGCCCACCAGGCCTCTGAAAATTCGAGGCGGGGGGGGGGGGGGGGCGGGGGGAGTCTGAGCTGCCACCCCCGGGGTGCCCACCCTGCTCCTGCTCCCCGGAGCGCCGGGTCTTACCCTCCCTGAGCGCAGCCGTTCCTTACTTGTGAACCTCTTTCAGGATGTGGTTCTGGATCCCCCAACCAGATGTGACCAGTTCCTGCCTCTGGCATTTTGTTCAGACGTTCTTGGACTCCTTGTCGCTTTCCGACTTGCCTGTAGTTACTGGACGGCTCACCTCTATTGATTCAACCTTGATTTACACGCTGATAATACTGACCAATAAATTCGTCTTTTTGCGCAAGCTGGCGTTGTATTTTATAGTTTGGAACTCAAGCCGCCTGAGCTGATAGGCCGCCGCACGGCCCGCGGCGCGGGGAGGAGGGCTGGCAAGGCCCCAGCCCCCTGCGCCCCGACACGCCCGGGGCAGCCACCGCGCTGCTCGTTGGGCGCCTCAGCTCCACTATGAGCAGTGGGGTGTGGGCTCCGGGGGTGGGGGACAGCTGGGCCCCTGCAGGCAGTCCTTTCGCATGGGTGGAACAGTTTCCTTCAGCCTGACCCTTTTTCGAGTTTGGCCCTTTCCACCCAGAGAATCCTCTATACTTTTGTGGGGTAGCACAGAGGCACGAATGTGTGACTGGGATCATTCCTGCCCAAAAGCCTTAACTGAATTCCTGTGGACTGGCAAGGTCCAAACCCCCAACAGGCCGGCGGAGAGCCTCCCAAGCTGTATTAGCTTTCAGGGGCTGTCACAGCAAAGTACCACAAACTGGGCGGTTTAAACAACGAAGTTTACTCTCACAGTTCCAGAGATGAGAAGTCTGAGATCAAGGTGTGGACAGGGTGGTTCCTTCTGGGAGCTGTGAGGGAGGATCTGTTCCATGTCGTTTCTTTTTTTAAAGATTATATTTATCTGAGTAAGGGAGAGAGAGAAAGTACTGCATGCCTGCAGCCTGCTCCCTAGTGGGCAGGAGGTGGGGGGGGCAGAGAGAGAGGGAGAGAGAATCTGGAGCAGACTCCCTACTGAACACAGGGCCCAAGACTGGGGAAAAACAAAGAATCCGATGTTCAACTGACTGAGCTGCCCAGATGCCCTGGGTTCCTTGCCTTTCACCTAGCTTCTGGTGGTTTGCTGGCAACCTCTGGTGCTCCTTGGCTTGCAGGAATGGTCATTCCAATCTCTACCTTCATCTTGACATGGTGTTCTTCCTGGGTGCAGCTTGCTTTCTGCCCATGTTTCCCCTCTTTATAAGGACATCCGTCTAATTGGATCAAAGCCCACCCTAATGTCCTCATTAACTGGATCATCTGCAAAGACCCTATTTCCAAATTAGCTCGCATTCCCAAGTACTGGGGATGTTCATCATCTTTTGGGGGGAGTGCCGGCATACTCCACTTACCCTCTCCTCCCGCTGCTCCCCAGCATGGGGACGTGTCCACCTAATTCACAGCTGTAACCACACCGGGTATTTACACTCCTAGGCCTATGGCTCCTTCCCATGGCTGACTTCCTCCTTATGCTGAGTGCCAAAACCCAACCAGGCCCAAGGTTCAAACCAAATGCCACCCCCTCTTTCCTCGGAAAAGCTATCCTGATTCCCCACCCAGCTGTGACGGCTTCAACAAACTTCTTGGCTTGTTGTTGTTCAGACCCCTCTTCTAGTATTTGCCAAAGTCTATCTAGTACGTTGTAATTTGCCTATCTATCTTTAGTCATTCATTCATTCATTCATTGAACATTTACTCAATATTAGTCAACATTTACTATGCTCTGCGTACCAGGCACTCTGCTAGGCCCCGGACATACAAAGATCAAATGGAACACCTACCCTGGAGAAGTTCCTAAATAGAGTGACAGTCCTGAGCAGTAGTTTTTTGTTTTTTGTTTTTTTTGTTTTTGTTTTTTTTCTGAGCAGTAGTTATGTTGGAATGAGGGAACTCTGTTCCTGAGTCCATTAGTTAATTGCATCTTGGGGTGCAATGACTCTTTCACTTCTTGGGTAATGACACAGGTATGGAGTCAAGCAGCCCTGGTTTCGAACCCAGCTCTGGCACTCACCATTATCTGTGACTAGCTGTGCCAGCTTCAATTACTTTGTCTTTAGAATGGGTGCTAATAGTGCCAATCTCATGTGGCTGCTCTGAGCATTCAAGGAGCAATGATATAAAATGCTTTAGCAGAGTGCCTGGTACTTAGTAAGTCCTCAATAAACACAACTTATTCATGATGCTGAATCCTGGAGGCTGGGTGCTGGTGGAGGTGGAGCCAAGGAGGGAGAAAAACATCTAAGCCCCTGGGATGGCATGTGCAAAGACATGAGGGAGGTAGTAGTGCAGCATCCTCTGTGGGAGGTGGGGCGGAGTACACAGGAGAGGATGGGAAGAGGGCAAGGGAAGGCAGAGAGCCTGGGTTGGGTGCAAAGGGGGAGTGTTTCCCACTCTCTACCCTTCCCTGTGCAAGCTCATGATCATAACTCTTCAATCAATGTTTATTAAAATGAGTTCAATGGTTGGATTCAATTCCCTCCAGGGACAACATACTCCTTCTTATGCTGAGAAATACGAGCCAGCAAAAAACAAGAAAGAAAGAAAGAAAGAAAGAAAGAAAGAAAGAAAGAAAGAAAGAAAGAAAGAAAGAAAGAAAAAAGAAAGAAAGAAAGAAAGAAAGAAAGAAAGAAAGAAAGAAAGAAAGAAAGAAAGAAAGAAAGAAAGAAAGAAATCGTCAATAAGCTTAAGCCAGACAGATGTGGTGCAGAGCAGCTCAGGGCTGTGTGATGCCCTAAAACTTGCCAGAAGTGGGCCAGCCTTCAGCTGAGAATTTGAGCCCCCCCCCCCCCCCGGCCTAGACCCTCCTCCTGCCCTCCTGCCTCTGTCTTCCTCTCCTGCTCTCATGGAATCCAAGCTGCTATGCCCAGGATTAGGGCCACATTAGGGGCCAACTGTACTACTGTAGCTTCTCCTGGACTTCAGACCAGCTCTGGCTGGGTCAGTTGAGGACACGCAGTGGCCTGTGCCATCTCCCTGCGCTGTCCCAGGGAGGACAGGCCTCAGGGACTGCCTCTGACCTCCTGGGAGTCTGTCTCCTGGTTTGCCAGTTCTTCCCTCTTTGCCTTTTTCTAGGACTTCTTAACAATTCCATTTGGCTAAGACAGGTGAGTCAAGTCGCCAGGACCTGTGGCGAGCAGGAGGTGTCCCCCGTGGCATGTCCACCTGGCCTACCTGGCGGTCTCACCGTGAAACACCCAGGCTGGATTCCAACCACACCCCTTCAGCAGGACAGACTCACCTTGCGAAGATCACAGGACTTGCCAAAGGTTCTGAACACGTTCTCTGTCAGGCAGGAAGGCACTGGGACCATGCTGCTGGGGCCCTGCTCTTGGCCCGATGATGATTGCTAGAGAGGGTTACTTCAAAACCAAGAGACAGTTCTCCAAGTCAATCTTGATTTCAAAAAGATGTTTTTCCCACTAAAACTTGTACTTTCCAGAGAGCATGTCTTGACTTTTGACTCAGCAAGGCACACAACACTTTGGTGCAACATATAATAATAATAATCATCACTGACACTTTTGTAAACATTCGTATGTTGGCATTTTTCTAAGTGCTCTGTGCTATTAAAGGCCAGCTGTGTCCCTGACCATGCTAAGCTAAGGGTTGCCTGCTCTGTCACCAATTATGGTTTCCTTTAGCAATGCCAGATGGTCCAACTCTGATTCAGGAATAAGGCAGAAAAAAAAGTGTTGGTCTTAGAGGTAGGAGAGGCGGGATTCGAGTCTCCCCTGGGCCAATTAATTAGCTCCGTAACTTTAGGCAAATCACTCAGCTTCTCAGAGCTTCAGTTCCAACCTCTGTAAAGTGAGCTTCATGATCATCCCTTCGGGCTCATCTCATGGTACAGGTGTGAAAACTACATGGGGTAATGTGTGGGAAAACTCTATAGACTCTTAGAGCTGTGTACAATGGGGCTTTGTCATCACCAGTAAGAACTCTCCCTGGCTAGGGAAGGGAGTGTGCCTCTCTCTCTCTCTCTCTCTCTCTCTTTTTTTAATTTATTTACTCATGAGAGACACACAGAGAGAAAGGCAGATACATAGATAGAGGGAGAAGCAGGCTCCCTGTGGGAAGTCCAATGCAGGACTTGATCCCAGGACCTCGAAATCACGCCCTGAACCAAAGGCAGATGTTCAACCACTGAGCCACCCAGGCATCCCAGGGAGTGTGCCTCTCATGAGAGAGTAGACCAGGGGAATGAGGGGAATGAGGAAGCCAGGGCCATCCCAGGCAGGGCTCACCCCAGATGGGTGGTCATCTGTGGGTGCGATAGAGTAAGCTGGGTTTTGAGGTCAGACCTGAATTCCCATCACACCTCTGCCCCTTAGTAGTGACAACTCCAGAGTGATAGAACTATTGAGTCCCTTAATGTCCCAGCAACTCGGTCTAGGATACCTTGCAGGGCAGCGAGCAGCACATAGTAGAGGCTTGAGAAATGTTAACTTGCTCCTCCTGACCCCTTACGTGGTAGGGTCAGGTCTGCAGGGGTTCCACAGTGGTTCTCAATATGCAGCTTAGAACCCCTTGGAGGGACTTGTAATAAATTCTGCCCAGGACGCATCCCAGACCAATGATCACAGAATCTCTGAAGGTAGGGCCCAAACTGCAGGTGTTTTCAGAATTCACCAGGTGATTGCAAGAGCAGTGAGTTCGGGCAAAGGCCTAGATCCACAGGGTGGAATCCATCCATGCCACAGCTGGGTCTGGTGCTGGGGCTGGCCTCTCCTCAGCTGCACCTCCTCCTGTCTCCTCACCTGCTTCCCTTGAATGCAGCCAGTGTCAGAGCTGAGCAGGGCAAGAGTAAGCCCACCATTGAGGCAACAAGCACAGTTTTTCCTACCCAGCCTGGTGATGGCCAAAGAATCATCCCCTTAGCAATGGGGTTCCTGTCTCAGTCACCTCTGTTTTCCTTTCCTTCCCTCCCCATCTTAGTGGAGTGGCTCTGCCCTCACCACCCGCACCCACACCCTCTTCTGTCATTCATGGCACATTTATCCAGGCGTAGGCACCATGACAGGCATTAGGAGCCTCAGACCCAGGTGAGATACCAGGATCCCCTCCTGAAGATGCTCACATCCAAGCCAGTGAGGGCGGCGTGTGGAGGGGTGGGGGAGTGAGCAAGGGCCCAGCAGCCAAGCAGAACTGGCTCCAATTCTGGATACACTGTGTAGTCTTGTCCATTTAGTGTAACCTGAGCGAGGTTAATCTGTAAGTGAGGTTAATCATACTCCTGGGTTTGTTGTGAAAGTCAAAGGAAGTGATGGAAGTAAAGCATGTGCATATAGTAGGTGCTCAGTTAGAAGAAAGGAGGCCAGTGTGTGGTGATGGAAGCCTAAGCAAAGCTCTGTGGGCTTCCTCTTCCTCTGATTTGATCCCATCTCATTGCCACCCCATCTTTCCCTCCTCCTTCCTCCTTCTCCCCTGGGATTCTCGCCCCTCTTTCCTTCAACTAGGGGGCAAATGACCACTGCCTCTATCCTGCTTGCATTTGGTCATGCATTTGATGGACCTTTTATCGAATAGCCATTATAGCCCTGCTTTCCATTTTAAAAGCACACGACTAGAATTTATTATCCTCAACTGAGTTTCCTGTGTGCACGTGCATGTGTGCTTGTGTGCCAGGAGTCTCCCCTCTCCCAGTGCCACTGCTGGTGAGACGTCACAGTTTCCTTTCCTGGGGGCCTAGCAGCTGCTGGGCAGACTGAATTGGAGGAGTCTGACACTTTTGGCTGCTGGTCTTCTTGTGGGTGATGTCAGCCTTAGAGTTTCCTAGAGGGAAGGAGTCAGATAAGCCCAGGACTGGCTCCGGTCTGAGGTCCCCCCTCCTCCCGCCTCACCACCAGCCCCTTCATCCTGGCCACAAGGGATCCGGTCCTCCAAGTTGAAGGCTGGGGCCTGCTTCCAGTGGCTTTGTATGGAGTACAGACTGTTCCTGGGAGTGCTCCCAAGTGGACCTCACTCTATGTCACTCCCATAGTGACTGTCTGCGTACCAGCCACCTAACTGTTCCCTCCTGGCCTCACTGATACCACCCACACCCTATGGGCCTAGCTAAAGGCCTTTGTGCTGTGTGCACACCTCTCCTGTCTCCCTGACCTGAGACCTGGATTTCTGTGGAAGAGAAGAGTGGCACCATTGCCCACTAAGAAACCACAAGGAAAGCCTTACCCACTGCCCCCTGCTCCCTGTATCTAACCAGAATGAGGAGAAGCCCATATCCGTACAGGGCTTCAACCCCAAAGGCTGGGATAACAATTGTATTGTAGTCACTTTGTATGGTGACAGAGGGTAACCAGACCTATGGAGGTGAGCATTTCGTAATGTACAAAAATACTCACTGTGTTGTACACCTGAAATTAATATATTATTGCCCATCAATTCTAATTCAATTTAAAAATTGTTATGCTTAAGAAGCCCAACCCTGTAGCTGGCAGCTCAATCCTGAACTGTTGGCCGGTCAGACAGAGTTTTGCTTGTTGAACATTTAAACTGCTAATTCTTCCATAACATCTACCACCACCTTATTTGTTCCCTTGTTAAATTGGAGAACTACGAAAGCAAATACAACAACTCTGGGAAATGACAATGTGCAGGCCTTGGGGCTTAGGTTATCAGTAGGAGGCTCCCAGACAAATTTGTATTTAAATGATAAAACAGACCAGTTTCCAGAAACTTCTAAGGTCTGTTGTGCTGCATGGACAGAAACAAAGAGAAAGGGGTCCAGCTCCCAGTTCTGGTTCTTTTAATCTTTTGGCAAGTGAGTTCTGAGTTGTTTGATCATAAAAAGCTACCTTTTTGGTAAGAACATGATGGAATCTTTTTGTTAATAGCTAGAGTCAGAGCTCTTTCTTTTCTTTTCTTTTCTTTTGTTTTTTTCTTTCTTTTTAAAACATGTTTTGAGAATAATTGTCTTGAAGTAAAACCAAAGAGTAGTAAGGAGGTCTTTGTGTCAGATTTTGAGGGCACAGTTTATTTTTTTTTGTTTTGTTTTTGAAGATTTTATTTATTTATCCATGAGAGACATGCAGAGAGAGGCAGAGACACAGGCAGAGGGAGAGGCAGGCTCCCTGTAGGGAGCCTGATGCAGGACTCGATCCCAGGACCCTGGGATCACAACCTGAGCCAAAGGCAGATGCTCAACCCTGAGCCACCCAGGTGCCCCCAGGATGCGGATTCTTAGGACTGCTCTGGGCAGTGGTGTCATGCACACTGATGGCACCTGTGGTCAGAGTGGGTCATAATAAACATGCAGATGGCCTCCTTGTGTCGGCAGGACTCTAAAGTCCTCTGTTGGGGGAACCAATTGTTCTTTGATCTCCCCAAACTCCTAGAGGTCCGGGGCCCATCCCAGTTCCATAGCTGGCTCCTTATCCCCTGTCTCAAACTTGCTGATGACTTCGTCCGGGTAAGCTCTTCCTTCTTTCCTTTCATGTCTCTGGGATTACTTATCACCTGCATGATTCTCTGTCCAGCCTAGGACTTCCCCATGTAAAGCAAGCTCAGGATGGCAGGCGCTAGTGCGCTTGCTCCCCTCTGTACCTCTAGTGCTTTGCTCAGGGCCTGGCAAACAGTCGGTGCTCAATAGCTGGCTGCTGGAATGAATGAGCTGAATGGCTGCAGGTCTGTGTCCCAGTTCTAGTTTCTGGATGTCCTGCTTCCCCAGCCACCTCGATGCCAGTGGCTTTAGATTTAGCTCCCTGCTAGGGAGAGGGTGAAATTCAGGGAGAGGCTAGCAAATGGGTAAACAGCAGGCCCTCCCCACGTTGAAGGGCTATCGCTAGGATTCCATGTGGTTGTATCTGCCATCTTAGGACTTAAAGGACTTCAGAAGATCATATCTGTTTATTATTTCTGCACATCTCTAAGACCTTAAATCTCCGAAGCAGCCTTACTTCCTGTGAGGACAGGATGCTCCAAGTCTTCCTAAGACACCAGGAAAGGGGCGGAATCGGTGCAGGCAGAGGCCTGGGGATCTGTTGCCACTGCTCCTTTCAATAGTAGGACCCAGGTAAATATAGCGGCTTGGGCAAAATAGGAGTTTATTTGCCTGCAGGTCCATGGTCCAGAGCTTCTAGGGGAGACCCTACCATTCTCCTTACATAGACCTCTGGCTCCAAAGTGGATTTAGTTCCTGTGATCTCCCAGCTGATAGGAACGGGGAGAGGGAGACACGCACCCCATCAAGACCGTAGAAACCACTCCTGCCTTGATCCCATTGGCAAGAGCTCAGTCTCATGACCACAGCTAGCTGCAAGGGAGGCTGGGAAACATAGTCTTTGGCTGGGCAACTGTGTTGGCACTGGAAGCTCTGTTACTATGGAAGAAAGGAAGAGTGGATCCTGGAGGACAACTAGCTGGTTCTGCCACCACTGAGTTATGAAATCTGGTGAGATCAGAAAGCCCGCGAGCAAGGCACTGCCCTGCTGAATACATTTCAGTGGCTCCCCATTACCCTGCAGGTAAAGCCCATAATCTTTAACGTGGCTTACAACCCTCGTCCACGTGCGGCTCTTCAGCGGTCCATCATCCTGGAACCCACTTACTCACCCAAACCTGTCCCAGCTGCATGGAACCACTTTTGGTTTCCCAAGCATGTCTTACTTTATCTCGTATGAGCTGGACATGACCAAGCCATCCCTTCTGCTCACTTTTTTCCCCCAGAATCTTCCCTTCCTCTTGAGTCTTGCAGCCTAGATGTTTGCCCCCATGTGCTCCTTTAGGCCTGTTTCCCAGGTGGTCTCCTTGCATATACCTGTCTCCTGGATTGCCTCCACTTGAGGCCCCACATAGACACCTTAAACTCAAGTCCCAAATGGGATCATTTCCCTTCTGTCCAAGCCTGCTCTTCTTCTGGATCCCTGAGAATAACCTCACCATCCATCTACCCAGAAGCCCAGGACAGGAGCCTTGTAGTCACCTCATCTCCTTCCTCTTCTCCATTCTACCTCCTCTCAACCATGCGGGCTCACCTGCACTTCCTAGTCTGTACCCGCATCACCCTCACCTTGGTTCCACTGCCATCACCTGGCACCTAGAATCTTGCAGCAGCCTCCCAATTCTGAGTCCAGTTTTGTTCTCCCATCTGTTCTTCCTGCTGCAGCCAGAGGTTGGTTCTAAAACACGGGTTCAGTCAGGCTTCCTCCCCTGTAAAGGAGGTTTCCTTCCATTATGACCTTCAGTGGTTTGCCACTGACCCAGTTCCCACTTCTCACTGCCTCTCTTACTGGCCTGCTCACTGAATTCCTTGCAGATCTTTAAAGTGATGCCAAGCTCCCTCTAATAACCTTCTTGCATCATTCTGTGCTTCACCCCAAGGTACTTCCCACATTTGCCTGGCCGAGCCCCTGGACTTGGCTCAGATGCTACCTCCTTTGAGAAGCCTTTCCTGAGCACCCAGGGGTGGCAGGTCCCCCTGGCATGCAGTCCCACATGCTCCCTATGACTGTGGGGAGCAGATGGATCTCGTGTTTCTTTGTCTGCAGGTCAGGGAGCAAGGCAGCCCATTCTGAGGGAGTCAGTTTGCCCCCCTCCCCCAGAGCCTTCACCCATTTCTCATGACCCACAGCTGCCGCACCATGTCCAGCCCTTCTTCACTCCATGATTCGGAGGGCCATGGAGCAGACACTGTGCCCAGTGCTCTCCTCAGTGTCCCTTTATAATAGAGTCCCTATGACCTCAGTCAGCCAGGGACTGTGACTGTCCTTCATAGGTGAAGAAATATGCTTCCGCACAACTGGGACCTGTTGGGTCTGTCTGGCCCCACAGCACAGCTCTTTCTGTGGGGGCTTCTCCGGCTACACCCTACCTGCAGAAGTCAGGGCCTCTCACAAGATCTAGAACCATCTCGTGGCACTCCACGGGTTATTCTCTGTGGCCTTTTGCCAGGGCAGGGGTCCTATCCAGCCTGTCCACTGCCAGGGCAAGGATGGACAGACTGGCCAGCTCTGGTTGAATTTTGGGCCCCAGGCTACCAGCTCTGGCTCAGGCATCATCCTACAGCTCAGCATGGCTGCCACGTGGTGTCCCCTTCTACCCAAGACTCAGAGCCATTTCCCTGGAGGTTCCAGCCTCGCCTTTTTCCGTGAAGCCCATGCATTTACCCAGAACAGCAGGAATTTCTAAAGTGAGGGCTAGTCCTCCATCTTCCCAGGGAAGAAAGAAGCACTTCATGCTTAGCTCCTGTCCTTATTATAAGAGGAGGCTTGAGCCTCTTCACTCTGTGACCCTGGGCAGGCACCTCAACCTCTCTGAGCCTCAACTGGCAGAGCCCTAAAGTGCAGTAAATACTCGTGAGGGCTAAAAGGGGCTACCTGTGGAAAGCACCAGAACAGTCCTGATAGTTAATAGGTGTTCAGTCAATGGTAGCTCTTGCCATTATAAACTGTTGACTCTGTTCCCATCTGCCCACCTCTTGAGATTTCCATGCTCCTGGCACAGGCGTCGGCTCTCTCCTTGGCATCTCTCTCCCTTCCCTTTTTAAGGGCATTTCGGCTGCTCTGGCTGCGCAGTCAACTCCAGTTCAGGCCCTCTGGAAGGCCTGAGATCCTGCCAGCAGTCATGGCCCCAGCCAACCCGAGTCCTCCAGTCGCATTCCTGCTAACTGTAGTCAGGGATCTGCCGTCTGTCCGGGTGTGTCTGCGCCTGAGGGGGGGGGGGGGGGCCAGAGCGACAGCTGCTCCTTTGTCAGCCAGTCCCTGCGGGTGAGGCCAGGGCACAGCCTGTCCAGGCCAAGAACAGGAAACAGGTGGACTTCGCGGCGGCCCAGAGGGGGTGGGACGTGAGGAGGCGCATGTCTGGGCATGAGGAGGTGCATGGCGCACCGCAAAGGACTCCGGGCTGCGTTCGCAGGCCAGGCCGGGGAGGCCAGAGGCCCTCTGCTGGGTTTCAGGTTGCTGCGGGCCGAGGCAGGCAACTGACTCATGCGGCTGTGGGTTGAAAATTGCTTAGTCACCGTCCACCTCGTGTTAGGGTACAGGACGAGTTGCTGTAACAAAAAGACTCCAAAAGATGATCATGTAGCTGAGGCCGGGCCTTCACTCTCATGGATGGCCGGCGCCCGCCTCCACATGGCAGCTCTGCCTCCTGTGGTTATTCCCAAATGTGGGGTTTTTTCCCTGACTCATGGTTCTGCCCTCCCCCAAAGACTGATTTCTAAAGCTGGGCTCTAATCAGGGCTGGCTGGAATTCAGGGGCTCTCTGAACTTGCATGGGAAAACATCACATCTTGCTTCCCACCAAGGTCTGCCTAAAAATCAGCATTTCCTTCCATTAAGACAGCAGGCCACAAGCATAGGAGTATTGGCAGTAACTGTGACCTCATCTCTGACAGAACTCACAGGTATTTTTGTATCACATGTAGTTGTTGCAGATTGCTCTGAAGGCAGGGCGGTTATTAAGATGAACTAGTAGATCATAATCTTTAATATTTCTCTAATATTTTAATATAGTTGTTTTCCTTTGTAATCTTATGATTTTAGTCCATGAATTGGAGAACATGATTCTGAGAAGCACCTCTTGGTGTCTCCAGACAGCCAAAGGTGTCCAGGCACAAAAAACCCCAGCAGCCCTGCCTCATGTGCTGCTCCCTCCGTTGCTTGGAATGGGGCTACTGTGCATCCACCTTCCAGAAAGGGAGAAGGGTACAGGTGCAGGGAAAACAAATTCCTTTTATGCCAGTGACATGGAACTTGCACACTTCACTGTGTCACCCTGCACCGCCAGAACTTGGTCACATGGCTATACCTAGCTGCAAGGCAGGCTGAGAAATATGGCTTTTCCCTGGGCAGGAATGTACACAGCGGGAATCCATAATTACAGAAGAAGGGGAGAACAGATTGGGGGCTGTCTAGAGGTCTTCCAGAATCTCCAATGATTCTCATGCCCAACCAGCACCCAGACCCTCAGAAGCCATCACCCTTGTACCGTGCCTGCTGCCTGCCTCATGGCCATGCTTCATACCCAGCCCTCCTCGGTTCCTTCCTACACTCCAGCTCCCCATCCTCCCTCACTTAGTATGAGGGTCCCATCCTTCTTTGCTGCCAGTGTGAGTGCTCCCCTCCAAGGCTGAAGCTCCCACTGTGCCCGCAATCCTCCCCCTGCCTCCCTGATGCATGCCAGAGCCCATCCCTGCTGCCTTCTCTGTTCCTCTAAGCGTCATTGTTACTGGTGACATAGAAACACACCCTTATTTCCCCATCCTCAGGAGCCTTGGAGGATCAGGACCTGAGTCAAAGGCAGAGGCTCAACCACTGAGCCACCCAGGTGCCCCTCTACAGTTTATTCTTAACTTGGCTGATGGAAGAATCCTTCTATGATAAAAGTCAGGCTCCCATCTCTCTCCAAGTAAAGTCCAAATTCTTCATAATGGCACACAGTTCCTGGCCCCTGTCACTTTACTGATCTCTCTCACATACTTCCCCCTCATTCACAAGAGGCCTTCTTGCTATTCCTCTAATTTATCAGGCATGCTCCTGCCTCAGGGCCTTTGTACTAGCAGTTCCTTCTGCTGGCAAGTCCCTCCCTCCCTCACCTTCTTCAGGGCTTTCTCATGTGTCACTTTTTGCAGGAGGCCCTTCTACACACCTGACTTCCCCTAGCAAATCTGATCTCCTTTCTTACCTTATTTTTCTCCATAGCATTTACCAGCATCTGTCAGGCTATGGTATTTATTTATTTAGCTACAATCTATTTCCCCTCAGTAGTATGCAGGCTTCTTGGAGGCAGGGATATTTATTTAGAAAGGTACCTAATAAATAGTTGTCAATGGTAGAAATTGACTATCTTATTCTACAGCCCTGTGAGGTCCTATGAGAAGCTACCCACGCCCCTGTGCTCTCTAGAAACTCTATCCGAAACATTAAGGCAGAGTTGAGAACCCGTGAGTGTGAAACAGATTAGTCGGTGGAGGCCGAGGGCACAAAACAGACAAGGTAGAGTGTGTGCATTTATTCAACACGCCACGCCTTCATTGTATGCCTTCCACGGACACCCCCCCCCCTTGCTGCACACACTGACGTTTCAGTGGACAGGGCTGGATGACTACTGTTTACAGTGCCATATTTTCACAGGGTGACCCCTGTAAAGGAGGGATATGACTGATGACAGTCTCTACCCATCAGGGACAGTGGGGAATGCCAACGCAGTATGATGGCCAAGGTAATCTCAGGCAAATGACTTCTCTCTGAGTCTTACCGTCTACCTTTGGGTATGGAGATGCTGATGTGGATAATACTCACCACTTCACTTGACTACTGCGGGGTTTATATAAGACTAGAGATGGGTTTACTGTGAATTTGACAAAGCCTAAGCATCAAGGCCTTCACTTGCGCAGCCTCCTTCCAAGGCCCTAGCTATGTGTTCACTAGGTCATTTTTGTTTTATAAACTTTATAAATAAGCAGGTAGCTTTTCGTTCTTTTTTAAAAGAAGGCCTCTTAAATTGTTGAACTCTCAGGCCCCACAAGACCTGAATCTGCCTCTTCATGAGACCATATGCAGAGTGCTCAGCATAGATCTCAGCATAAAGCAATCACTTAATAATGTAAAAATAATAAGCATGAAATAAATGTATTTATGAAGAAGCATGAAAAGGGGCACCTGTGTGGTTCAGTCGATTAAGGGGTCAAATCTTGATTTCACCTCGGGTCATGATCTCAGGGTTGTGAGATTGAGCTCATGTCAGACTCTGCGGTCAGTGGAGAGTCTGCTTGAGGATTCTCCTTCTCCCTCTGCCCCTCCTCCAGCTCGGCTGCTTGCTTTCTCTCTAAAATAAATAAGTTTTTTTTTTAAAGCATTAAAAAAAAGGACTTAACAGAGGAGGTGCCGTTGAACTGGGTCTTTACGGACAAGTAGAGGTTTACCAGGTTCCAAACAGGGTACCGGGAACACAGGCATCTGCCAGGTTTTGCAGGGATGTCTCCATGGGCCTCATTAGAGACTGCAGGGGATGCTGCTGCCTGGATAATAAGAGCCACCATTTGTTGAGCACTTGGCACGCACCGCTGTGGTATACTAAGAAATCTATTTGGTCTTTGTCCTCCGTTCCTGGTACAGAGTTCCTAAAACTCTTTTGATGTCCCAAGCGATCAGTGTACCAGAGGCAACTGTTGTTATAATAGCTGGTTCCTGACACGGAGCTCCTAAATCTTCTTGTAGCTTCCTGAGTGACAGAGGTCATAGGAGTGTTTTGCTCAGAGCTCCCAAATCCCTTGGGATTTCCTGGGTTACAGGAATGTCTTTTGCTCTGATGAGGCAACTCTCAGTGGGCTCCTGGGTAAGGGCTGGTCACCAGAAAGACCAAGCATGGTTACAGCTTGGAGCTTTCATTTACACCCTCTGTCCTCTGGTGAGTGGACAGGGGCTGGAGATTGAGAGAATAATGATCATGCCTACATGATGAATGCCTCCATGAAAATCCCTAGAGTTTGAAGTGAACACGTGGGGTGCTGGCAAGGTGGTGTACCCTGAGAGGGCCTGGAAGCTCCATGCCCCATATCCCATGCTTCACCCTATGCACCTCTTTATCTGATTGCTCATCTGGATCCTTCATTACATAATAAACTAGTAAATGTAAATAAAGAGGCATTTCCTGAGTTCTGTGTGCCTTTAGAACAGATAATCCCCAAACCAAGGGGATTGGATTCTGGGAGCCCCCATTTCCAGGCAGTTGGTCAGAGTATGTCCAAGTGACAACGTGGGATTATGACTGGCTTCTGAAGTGGGGGACAGTCCTGTGGGACTGCGGCCTCAGCACTAACTCTGGGCATTAGGCGTCAGAATAGAATTATAGGACACCCAGTTGGTGTCCGAACAGTTGGAAAATCCTCACACATATGTCAGAAGGATTCCGTGAGTGTAGAAGAAATGCAGGTTGGTTTTTTTTTTCCCTTTTAGCTACTCTAAATGCTTTCCCTGTATTAATTTGTTAATCTTCACAGTAAACCATGAGGCAGATAGATGCTCAGAAGTACTGAGAGAAGTTCTAGCTACCCAGGGACACAGGTGGGACTCAGAGCCCGCAGCCTGCCTGCAGAACACAGGTGCTCAGTATTTACTGGGTCTGCACCTGTGGGTGGCTCTTGGAAGTTTCATTTGCTAGCCATGGCTCCCGGTTTCCCTCTGTGCCTCCTGGATGGATTGTCCCCCTGTGACCCCCCCCTTGCCCAGGGTCCTAATTCATTCTCACCCACCTGCCTGAGGGAGGTTGGGGCTCCCCAACCCGTGTCCCAGGCAGCCCTGAAGCTGATTGCAGGGAAGGAGGCAGATGCTGGCCACCACCCCCAGCCTGAGTGCCTGCCACAGCCCAGCTCCCAGAGGGCGGGGGCGAGGCAATTACCCAGAAAATGCAGGCAAAACTCCCACAGAGCCACAGGGCCTTCTTCTTCTTCTTCTTTTTTTATTTTTTTTTATTTTTTTAAAAAAAGCTCTGATGTGACAGTGTGGTGGCAGGAATTGTATCCAGTCTCATTTCCCAGTTCCCATAACAGCCCAGCCCTGAGAACCTGCTGCTGAGCAGCTCAGAGCATCCCTTTGCTCTCTGTGAAAATGAGAGTGAGACCCCCGGGAGCCAGCTGAACATGGTGTGTGCAAAATGAAAGCAGCCAGCATCCCTGAAGCCTGCAGCTTCTCTCCTTTTCCCTCTTAAATCTACAAAACACCCAGATTTCAGTGTTGCCAGAAAAAACCGAGTTAACTGCCCAATCCCTAGACTCTTCCAGAGTGATTATTGTTTGAATGAGTCAGACAGTTGCCTTGCCTTGTGTTAGTTAGTAGGCTCTAGCTTTAGGCATTTAACAGATATTGTCCATTATGCTACATTTTGGGACAAACATGGCTTCCCTCATTTCTCACATGCTTACCTCACAGGGACCAGCTGCCCGCAACAGAGAACAAAAAGAAACTGAATAGAAATAACTAGAACTCCTTGCATGTGGACAGTATCCTGCAACATGGAATGTGGCTTTTAACTCATTAAGTAGATGAGAGCTTATAGGGGTTGAAAGAGAGTCATGATTTCTCAAGGTCACCGGGCTGATAAGTGGCAGAGCTAAGACAGAAACTCAGAGCTTCTGGGTCCAAACCAGCTCCCTTGGCTGAGCAATGCACATGGAAACATAGCTCTGACACTGTCAGCCCCTGGGGCAATGGGAGAGGGGAAGAGAAGCAGAACCCATGAGGTGGCATAGTTGACAATTGCTGGTTTGAATGTGGTCACTTACTGTGGATTGGGGTTATTGCCTAGTATACTTTTAGACCAGAGCCGTGGGTTATGTATGATCCAATGGCCCTCTTATGGAGGACTATAGACCTGGAGGGTGATAGACCAGGACCCACAAAGAACCCCATCCAGCAGGGATCCAAAATCCAGGGTCTCCACTACGCATTTGGCCAACAGCTGTATTATATTTGGCCCCCAAAGTATCCTTTAAAATGTGAATATTTTTGCTAGCATTTAACATTTTTTTATGTGAGGAGGACTCACATAAAAATTGGTGTTTGCTGTGGTATTTCTTAAAAATGTGAAGATGCGCAGTACCAGGAGCTGAGCCTAGAATGAGTGTGTGCTCTGCTGGTCCACAGCGATTCCCTACTGCTTTGTGATGCCACCTGTCTGGCTCCTGTAAAGCACTTTTTTTTCCCCACTAAACTATACCTAAAACTGAATGTTTCCTTCCATTATGACTGTAGACAGTGACCACAGTAGTAATGAGATCTGTGAATTTGTCACCAGAAGAAATCACATTTTCATATTACATTGGAGGGGTTTTGTTTTGTTTTGTTTTGTTTTGAGGATGCCTCCAAATGTCATTTGTGTTTATCACTACCCTAATGTCAGGGCTTATCACTAGATCTTATTCTTTAATGCATTTGATAAAGAAGAACATAAATTGTGATATTAGAAGTTTAGTTTTCAAAATATAGTGTGAAGGGTGCCTGGGGGGGCTCAGTCAGTTAAATGTCTGCCTTAGGCTCAGGTCATGATTCCAGGGTCCTGGGATTGAGCCCCACATTGGGCTCTCTGCTCAGCAGGAGCCTGCTTCTCCCTCTCCCTCTGCTACTCCCCCTGCTTGTGCTCTCTCTCTCTTTCTGTTAAATAAATAAAATCTAAAAGAAAGAAAGAAAGAAAGAAAGAAAGAAAGAAAGAAAGAAAGAAAGAAAGAAAGAAAGAAAGAAAGGAAGAAAGAAAGAAAGAAAGAAAGAAAACTGATTTCAATATAATTTCATTTGTAATCCAATGTATTTTATTTTATGTATTTTGAGTATTTTTAATTAAAGTATAATTAACATACAGTATTATATTAGTTTCAGGTATACAGTATAATAATTCAATTCTATATAGTACTCAGTGCTCACCTCTTAATCCCTTTTATTTTACCCATCCCCCCATCCACCTCCCCTCTGGCAGCCACCAGTTCTCTGTACTTGAGTCTGTTTTTTTGTTCATCTTTTTTCTCTGTTTCTTAAATTCCACATATGAGTGAAATCATATTGTATATGTCTTTCTCTGCCTTGTTTCACTTAGCATAATACCTTATTAGGTCCATCCTTATTGTTTTCAACAGCAAGATCACTTTCTTTTTTTGTGACGTAGTAATATTCCGTATATTCCACCATATGTAATATATATAATGTAATATATAGCATATATATTATATATAATGGAATATTATATACAATAATATATATATACAAATATATATACAAATATATATATATATAATCTTTATCCATTCATCTATCAATGGACATTTGGGTTGCTTCCATATCTTGGCTATTGTAAATAATGCTACAGTAAACATAGGGGTACATATATCTTTTCAAATTGGAGTCTTCATTTTCTTTGGGTAGAACCCAGTAGTGAAATTATTAGCATATGGTAATTCTATTTTTAACTTTTTGAGGAACCTCCATTCTGTTTTCCACAATGGTTGCACCAATTTGCATTTCTACCAACTGCGTTCCCAGCAGCAGCTGGTGAAGTTGACATCCTCACCAACATTTGTCATTTTTTGTTTCTAGCCATTCCGACAGGTATAAGGTGATACTTCCTGTGCTTTTGATTTGCATTTCCTTGATGATTAGTGAGGTTGAGCATCTTTTCATGTGTCTGTTGCCCATGTTTGTCTTTGGAAAAATGTCTTTTCAAGCTCTCTGCCCATTTTGAATAAGATTATTTGTTTTTTGGCATTAAGTTGTATCATTTCTTTATATATTTTGAATATTAACCCCTTATGGGATATATCATCTGCGAATTATCTTCTCCCCTTCACTAGGTTGCCTTGTCATTTTGTTGATGGCTTCCCTTGCTATGCAAAAGCCTTTCATTTTGATGTATTCCCAAATAGTTTCTTTTTGCTTTGTTTCCCTCACCTGAGGAGCCATATCTAGAAAAATGTTTCTAGGGTCAATGTCAAAGAAATTGCTGCCTGTGTTTTCTTCTAGGATTCTTATGGTTTCAGTTCTCACATTTAGGTCTTTAATCCGTTTTGAGTTTATTTTTGTGTATGGCATAAGAAAGTGATCCAGTTTCATTCTTTTGCATATAGCTGTCCAGTTTTCCCAACACCACTTATTGAAGATTATTTTTCTCCACTGTATATTCTTGCCTCCTTTGTCATTGATTAATTGATTATACAAGGGACGCCTGGGTGGCTCAGCAGTTGAGCATCTGCTTTCGGCCCAGGGTGTGATCCCCGAGTCCCAGATCAGGTCCCGCATCAGGTCCTTGCGAGGAGCCTGCTTCTCTCTCTGCCTATGTCTCTGCCTCTGTGTGTTTCTCATGAATAAATAAATAAAATCTTTAACAAAGAATTGACCATACAAGCATGGGTTTGTTTCTGGGCTCTCTATTCCGTTCCATTGATCAATGGGTCTATTTTTGTGCCAGGGCCATACTACCTTGATTACCAGAGTTTTGTAGTATATCTTAAAATCCAAGACTGTGATATCACCAGCTTTGTTCTGCTTTCTCAGGATGGTTGTGGCTATCAAAGGCTTTGGTGGTTCCATGCACATTTCAGATTTGTTCCAGTTCTGTGAAAAATGATGGTATTTTGATATATTTTGGGCATTTATTCCGAGAAAACGTCCATAGGTCTCACCAGCCTGCCGAAGACATGCGAAGCATGAAACTGGACTTGCATCTTCAGAATATGGTTGTCAGATCCCTTGGGATGGGGGAGGCAGTTCTAGAGCCTTTCGGAGAAGTGGAGCAGGAGAGGCACGACACTGTGCCCCAACTTCTCCCACCCCAGGGCAAGGGGCCCTCCGGGTGTCCGGGAGCTGCGGAGCCCTTGGCCTCTGGGCGGGGGGCCGGGTCCTCCCTAAAGCAACCTGGGCGCGCTCTTGCAGGGAGAGAGCTGAGCCAGGAGCGGCTCTGCGGTGCCCGGGCGCCTCCCGCCTCCCCCCTCCCCGAGCCCCGGGGGCGCTGACTCACGCTCGGACTCTCCCTGTCCCGCCGGTGCACGCCCACGACGTGCCCTCCTCCGCGTTTCCGCGCCGCTTCCTCCCAGGCTTCCTCCCGCCGCCCCCCCCCCCCCCCGCCGCGGCCGGAAGCGGGCGGGCAGCTCGGCCGCCTCCCGAGCCCCGGAAGCCTCCGCCCGCCGCGGCGCCCGGGTCTGCGGCCTCGCCGGCACCGCCAGGGGGCCCGGGCCTCCGCCCCCGCGCGCCCGCCCTGCGCCCCGGCTCCGGCAGCCGCCCCCTCCCGGACGCACCCGCTCGCTCCCCCGGGTTCCACGACACTGCACTTCCCACGCCGCCTCGGCGGTGACAGCTCGTGTCCTCGCGGCCGGCGCCCTCCCCCGCAGCCTCTCCCCGCCGCCCGCCCGAGCGCCGCCCTCGGCCGCCTCCGCCTCCCGCGCCCCCCGGCGAGGTCTGCGGTACTTCCCGCGCCCAGCCGCGTCCGAAACCGCCGGACGGCAGCCCGAGCCCCGGAGGCAGCCCGAGCCCCGGAGGCGTCGACCCGGCGGGACGCCCTGGAGGAGGCGCGAGGCGGCGCACCCCGGGGCGGCTGGGAGGGCCCCGCCCCCGCCCCCGCCCCCGCCCCCGCCCCCGCCCCCGCTGAGGTCCGCCTCCGCCACCTGCCTCAGGCAGGCCCTTTATTTGTTCATCCATTTATGGAGCAGAAGTTCATGGAGCCTCTACTGTGTGCTAGGCTCTGTGGAAGACACAAATGGAAAAGCCAAGCGGCTTGCCACACTCTTGAAGTTTCGAGTCATGGTATTAATCGAATAATGTCCAAACAAATGCTCAATTGCGACTGTGACAAGCCGTGTTCGGGAAAGACACAGGCTGCTGTGTCTGGACCCCTCATCCAGAAGGTCTCCTCTGGGTGCTCAGGGCGGCTTCCTTGAGGACGAGATCTCTAAGCTCAGGTGTGGAGAATGAGCGTGTGACAGGCTGAATAATGGCCCCCACAGATGTCTACCTCCTAAGCCTCAGAAGCCAGGAATAGGTTACCTTACATGGCAAGAAAACGGTGGTTCCGCTAAGGATTTGAGATGTGAGAGCCTCCTGAATTGTCTGGGTGGCACAAAGTGATCACAGGAGTCCCTATAAGAAAGAGGCAGGAGGGTCAGAGTCAGAGAAGATGTGAAGATGGAAGCAGATGTCAGTGATGACATTGCTGGAAGGGGGCTATGAGCCAAGGAAGCCTCTAGAAGCTGGAAAAGGCAAGGAAATGGATTCTTCCCTAGAGTGTCCAAAAGGAACAAAGGCCTGCTAGCCCATTTTGGATTTCTGATCCCCAGAAGAATAAGGTCTGACACTGTGTCTGATGATGATAATAACAGGAAACATTTGAAAAATGCTCACTCTGTCCCAGGCACTGTTCCGTGTCCTCTACACACGTTCACATACTTAATCTTTAACCCTAACCCAGTCAGTGTCCAAGTTTTGTGCTGAGTTAATGGCTTCATGTCACTTATGCACCTGGGTGAGTTTCTTAGCCTCTTTGAACCCCAGTGGCCTCCTCTGTGAAGTGGGGAACGACACCACAGGCGGTGATGGTGAAGGTGAAATGACGCTGTGTTGTCTGCAGGCCTCCAGGCTGTGGGGCTAGCCACAGCAGGCACTCCCTATACTGACCTCTTCCTGCTGGGTGCCGAAGATTCTGGGTCTGGCCGCAGGGTCTTGACGGGGCTACTGCTGTAATGTCGTCATCCCCTGAACTGCCATGGATCCGTTCCCTCCATCAACTCAGTTACTTCCTGCAAAGTTTCTCCCACTCACTCCTCCTCTTTCTCCCCTGGGCCCAGAGCGGCACATCTGCCTTTCTGGGCTCCAGCTCCCCAGGTGCCCCCCATTCCACTGAACTGTGGACAGCGGCTTCCTCCTACACTCCACTCCCACCACCTCCCTCCCTCTCAGGACCCCAGAAAGGCCCCTATAGCCCAGATCATCAGGGGTGACCCAGCTGGGGTCTGGAGGACCAGTGTAAGGCCCCATCCTGCCCAACTGCTCCCAGGCCCACCACTATCACCTCCCTCTGGTAGGAGCCCCGACCTGTGGCTGGCCCAGCCTGCCAGCCTTTGCTCAGCCCTGTCCTGTGCCCTGCCAGTACCACACCGACCTCCACTGCTACTCATCTTGGGGTGGGGGGTGCTATATGTGTCTGTCTTTCAAATGCCTGATGTAAATGTGGTGCAAGTGTGACATCCCTGAGGACAAGGACTCACCCCTGTCACTTTTTCTTTCTTCAGTACAAAAAAGATGGCTTTTATTTTATTATTTTATTTTATTTTATTTTATTTTATTTTATTTTATTTTATTTTATTTTATTTTAAGATTGTATTTATTTGAGAGAGAGAGAGAGCAAGAGAGAGAGCATGAGCAGGGAGAGAAGGGGGAGGGTGGAGCAGGAGGGGAGAGCAGGAAGATAGGGAGAAGCACATTCCCTGCTGAGCCGGGAGCCTGAAGTGGGACTTGATCTCAGGACTCTGGGATCATGACCTGAGCACAAGGCAGACACTTAGCTGATTGAGACACCCCAAGTGTCCAAAAGATGTGTTTTTTTTTTTGTTTTTTTGTTTTTTTTTTTTCTTATTAAAGCACAGGGACAGGACCTGTGGTAGAAAGAGCTGCCATCACTTTTGCTTTTAAGTAATTCTGGAATGTGTCCCTTTTTCACCATTCCCACCACCACCCTAGTTGAGGCCCACAGTCTCTCACCTGGATGATTACAAAATATCGTGGCCTGTCTCCTCTGGCCTTGCCCCCTCCCATTGGGCATTAGGTGATCCTTTGAAGGCACTCCCTTTTACAGTCTCCACTGGCCTCAGACAGAGCCCTTATGACCAGTTTCACTCCCTCCCCATCTAATTGGATCCAGGCACACTGAATGGACTTGTAGTGGCTTGAATGGACTGACTTTTCCAGATGAATGAAATGTTCTTCCTTCTGCTCAAGACTCTCCCTTTCTTCTCCCATCCAGCCCTCCTATACCCACTGGCTGACTCCTGCTCATACCCAGATCTCCGAGATGCACACCTCCTGGGAAGGGGCTCTCTGGCTACCTGTAGCCTTGGCCCCGTGACCTCTTCTGTAAGCCTACAGAGCCCACACACTTCCTGCTTTGTTGTAGGGAATACAGTAGGGAATGTTGCCTGTTTGTTATATACCTACTTGCCGTTCAGTTCTTTAAGGGCAAAGCCCCTGTCCCCACCACCCTGGAGCCAAACACAATGTCTGGTACCTAGTAGGTGCTTAATAAACATCTGTCCAATTGAACTGAACTACTTCAGAAGCTCAGTCAGGTTCCCCAGTCTTTGTCCCTCTCCAAATCCCACTCACTCTTCCTTATAACAAAAGTAGTGGTTGACATTTATTAAGAGCTTATTGTATGCCTGGCACTATGTTAAGCACCTTATGCATATTGTTTACTCCTCAACCACCCTGTGAGGTAGGAACTATTACACAGAAGCCAGAACTTTTTTTTTTTTTTTAAGATTTTGTATTAATTTATTCATGAGAGACACAGAGAGAGAGAGAGAGGCAGAGACACAGGCAGAGGGAGACCTAGGCTCCCTGAGGGGAGCCTGATGCAGAACTTGATCCCAGTACCCCTGGATCAGGACCTGAGCCAAAGGCAGATGCTCAACCACTGAGCCACCCAGGTGTCCCTACAGAAGCCAAGTCTTAAAGAGGTGACATAACTAGCTTAAAGTCACACAGCTAGACGGGATAGAGCTGTATTGGAACCCAGCTAGTTGACTTCCTTCTCAACCTCAAGACGATATTGTCCTCCACGCTCACTTGTTCCCCACATTCCTCACAAAGCCTTCTCCTTCCTCTGGCCCCCAGGGTCTTTGTCTCAGTAGATCCTCCTGGCCGCTTCATCTGCAGGACTGCTTTCTGAATGCACACTGCCCTGAGCAGCTCTGTAGTACAGACTTCTTTGAACTGTTAATTTCTCTCACTGGTATCAAAGTCCCCAAGAGCAAGGACCAAGATCTGTTTTTCTAGAACCCCCAGGATACCCAGCACAGTGTCAGACACATGGGTGGCACCCAGTTAATTTCCCCCAATTCATCAGTAAAACAAAGGCTAGATCTCCAGGCTCCCATCCACAAGGAGGTGGCTTGGGTGGTTCTGGTTTCTCTTCTACTCCCAGTTCCATTTAAATAAAGAGAAGTGTCAGAGCTCAAGGGCATTCATTGATGGAGAACTCTGGCATCTTTCTAACCTTGATGCTTCTGAACATAATGAATTGCAGGGACCCAGAGAATTTGGGGGAAGGCAGTGCCAAGGTTCATTGATATCAAATTTGTGAGCAGCATCTCTGACTTTATTTTTTTGTCCGAGGGCATCTGGGTGGCCTAGATGGTTAAGCATCTGCCTTTGGCTTGGGTCATGGTCTCTGGGTCCTAGGATTGAGCCCCATATTGGGCTCCCTGTGCAGCAGGGAGTCTGCTGCTCCCTCTCTCTCTGCCTCTCCCTCCCCCCCCCCCCCCCCCCCCCCCCCCCGCTCTCTCTCTCTCTCAAATGAATAAATAAAACCTTTTTTTAAAAAAAAAAAAAAGGAGATGAAAAAAAATAAAAAGGAGATGATATTTAGTCAGCAAAAATTTCATGCACCGAGCACTTACTATATGCCAGGCAGTGATTAGGTGATAGGAGTGAAGTTAAATATGACATGATTCCGTTTCAGGGGTCTCACTGTCTGGCAAGAGCCATGGATAAACTCATCACAGTAAAAGGCACCTGAGTTTTGCATGTTCTTGCTCCCATCTGCTTCTGCAAGTTCTCTCCAAATGTTTCTAGAAGTTTCCACATAGGCTCATGTCTTAGGCTGGGCATTGCTGCTAACACATGATTTCCATGATTGCTTTCCCCTCTACCCTGCTCAGTTCCAGTGCACTGTGTACCACACCCCTGCTGGGCTCTTACAGCTGATGATGAAGCAAGTCCTAAACCTGGGGTGATGTCACAGAGCACGCCTCTCTTTCTGCCAGGGAGTTGTAAAGCTGGGCTATCTGAGTTCCAATGTCTTCCAGCAATTTTAGTGAAAAAACTCTGCAAGGTCTGACATGGCTGCCCAGGACCCTCACACACACACACACACACACACACACACACACACACACCACGACTCAGATTGATTCCACAGGTTTTGAGCTCAGAAGCTGAGCTACCTTATATCCAGAGGCACTCCTTCCTTAATAATGAAGTCTCACTCACTGAGGCAAAGGCATCTGTCTTACCTTTTCTCCCCATGGGATGAGCTCTCACCCAGAAGGTTCCTCACTCCTTCTGCAGCATTAGCCCCTGGCAGGTGGCCCACCATTTCCCTACATAAGCCTGGGCACATCCCAGTGTGGCCACAGACACACCTCTCTACTCCCACCTGTTCCTCTTACACATGTGCTGTGGATTTATGCTCATACTGAGAAAAAAGACATGAAGGAAATAGAATGTTTTGAGGTTTTGATTCCAGGAGATATTTTTTTATATATACTCTGCTGTCTTTTCCAAAATTTAAAAAATAAGCATTAGTTAAAATGAAATAAAAGCTTTTAGTTGTGATAGATGTTAAAATATAAAATTAATGACACAAGCTATAGAAGCAAAGAAGATAAAAAGATAAACTGTAAGGTGTCAAGGAGGAGATAAGCTTCCAAAAGGAATAATGTTACAATTGCAGGTTTCTGAACAAAGCAGTCATAGATATAGCTAAGCATATACCATAAAACCAATGCCATAGCAACTATAAATCTCCACAGTTATTCAAAAAGAGTAAAATTATTTTCCAGGCCCTACAAAATACACATATCACATTGATTATCTAAAGGCCCAAAATGAACTTTTACGTGTATATACCACATATTAAACAACACACACAACTTCACAACTTTTATAACACACAAAGGCATGCTAGCTACAATAAACAGTACACAGATAATGGGCAATAGTTTTGTTCACTTTCCACTTTAGAAGTGAGGCAATGCTTGATTTCCTCCCTTCCCTCTCTCTGAAACAAGGATGTTCAAGATCTCTCCTTGAAGCTCAGTGCTAAGCACAGGGGGTGTGATTTAAGTGTCTGTTGATAATGATGCTGCCTCTTTGAAAGTCTACTTTATTTTATTTTATTTTATCTTATTTTATTTTTTATTTTTATTTCTGAAAGTCATTTTAAATATCTGGAAGGGCTGACCTAGCATCCTCTCCTTCCTCCGTGTCTGTGTATTGAAAGCCACAAGGCAGGGATCAGCATCAGTGTTAACATGGGCTCCAGGGAGGCTGCAGCAGGCCCTAAAGACAGGCCTCCCCAGCCTTCCCTTCCTGCGGACCACCCAGCAGAGGTAACTGAGCACTGGTGTTCGTTCAGTGCACAGAAGCGGCTGCTGCTAGGCAGTTCTCTTCATCCGGGACAGGGGTGAGAAAGGGGTGGCTGGGAAATGAGCCGTAGGAAAAGATCTTTGCTACGAGCTGCCCCAACTTTTAAGGTCCACTACCATCTCTGACACTCTGTACCTGGAATTATTACACAGATGGTTTAATTGTGTGTAATTGTTGCCACTGTGAGAGGTAATATCATCCCCATTTTATAGACGAGGAAGCAGAGAATCAAAATCAGTGAACTTAAGAAAATGCAGTGTATTAGTTGGCCAGGGCTGCCATAACAAAGTGCCACAAGCTCGGTGTCTTAACCAATTTATTGCCTCATGATCCTGAAGGCTAGAAGTCTGAGAATAAGTTGTCCTCAAGGTTGGTTCTGGGGGCCTGTGAGGGAGAATCTGTTCCACGCATGCCTTTCTCCTAGCTTTTGAGGTTTGCCAACAATCTTTGGTGCTCCTTGGCTTGTAGATACATCATCCCAATCTCTCCCTTCATCTTCAATGGCATTCTCTGCAGGTGTGTGCTTCTGGGTCCCAATTGCCCCTTTTTATCAGGACGGCAGGCATATCAAATTAGGGCCCCTCTAATGACCTCATTTTAACTTGATTCCATCTGTAAAGATCCTCTGTCCAAATAAGACTACATTTCCTGATGCTGGGGGTTAGGACCTCTCCTAGGGGAGAGAAGTGGATGTCTGTAACACAAAGATCTCACCCCTGAAGAGTTCCAAAGCCAATATTCAAAAACTAAACAATCTGACACCACCTCTTAGCCAAACCCTGTGCTACCTCCTACCTGGCCCTTCCTGACCATAAGGCTATCTCCCATAGGACACATCTATCACATGAACATCAGCCACTGTAGAGGATGGAGCCCACCCACCGCTTTGGAAGATTTCCTAAGTATAATCTTGTATTTTCCATGCTTTCCTCTGAGGAACATGCTGATAGCACAAGTCTTTCTTCCGTTTAGATACTGAGGGACATTTGCTGCTATAAAAGGATCATTCACATCCCCACTGACCACCTCTGCCAGAACCACGGACCCATACAGCCTTTCCCCTGAAGAAGAGATAGGGCTCTGCTGTTTGCATGCAAAGCTAATGAGCATGACACACCTCATTTTCTAGTCCTCGCAGTGACACCCTACACCTGTCATTCTGTGTGCCAAGCAGGGAAGACTGCGGCTGCCACAGAGATGGGGAGGAGGTGCAGGAGGAAGGAAGGTCGGTAGAGCACTCAACAATTCATCATGATTTGAGTGCCTGCACCTTCATGCTATTTTTTTTTTTTAATTGAAAAAGCACCCTTAGTGCGACTCTAACTTAGCCTTTGTCTTGGTTTTCTCACCAGAAGACCGTTGACTCTGAAGAGCAGTGCATCAACCTGACTAGGGTCATATTGGGATCCACTTGATCCTTTTCCTGGGTCTCAGGGACCCCTCAAGGCGGATGAGGCCATCACTGAGGGTCTTGTGGCAGCACAGCAGTGTATCCAGATTCCCCTTCAGAAAGGACTTGCTGCCACAACCATGGGGACCACCTCCCCTGCAGAGAGCAGCACCATGCCCAGGGCCAGTGTCCAGCTGAGGCTGGGTGTAGAGGTCCAGGGTCTCCATGCAGGGCAGTGCTCAGGTGCTATTTTAGTTCCAGATGCCTGTGGTGTCAGCTGAGGTCACCCTGGGGCCCAAATCAGAGCTCAGCTTCTCCAAGTCACCCCAGCTTCCTGTCCTTTCCTTCTTTGTGTGTTGCTATGAAGAGTGCACTCTCATGAGCCCCCACAATCCATTCCGTCTCAGAGTCTGCTTCCCTGGAACCTGCCCTGGGACTGGCCTCTCCAGAGACTCAAGTCAAAGCTTGGTCCTGAAGCTGCAAAGAAGAGACACTAAGCACCCAAAATCTACCTCCAGCCAAGGGATGGGCCCCAAACATCTGCCTTCCCAGCACCTGGCTGTGATGCTCACAGGCCTGTCCAGACTCCCTTCTGTTTGATCACTGGGAATTAGCTGACTGATGTCTTTCTCCCTCCCTCTCTTCCACAAAGATTGAGAATCTACTCTGTGCCAAGTATTGTTCTAGACACTAGAAATATAAAAGAAAAATGTTTAAGACATTTTTTTTTAATTTTTTATTTATTTATGATAGTCACAGAGAGAGAGAGAGAGGCAGAGACACAGGCAGAGGGAGAAGCAGGCTCCATGCACCGGGAGCCCGATGTGGGATTCGATCCTGGGTCTCCAGGATCGCGCCCTGGGCCAAAGGCAGGCGCCAAACCGCTGCGCCACCCAGGGATCCCAAGAAAAATGTTTAAATTTGTGAAGCTTACATTCTAACAAGGGGAGCTGACAATTACCTAATAAATCAGTAAAATCATGTCACTTGGTGATGGTACTACAGGGAGGAAAAAGCAGGGGAGGAGAGGGTTTGGGCAGGACAGAGGGGACAAAGTGAACAGAGAAAGATTCATTGGAAAGGTGATATTTGAGCAAAACCTGAAGGAAGTGAGGGACTGAGTCATGAAGCTATTTGAGGATCAGCCTTTCAGACTGCAGAAACAGCAAGTGCAAAGGCCCTGAGGCAGGAGCTTGCTGTCCTGTGTTGAAGGACAAGCAAGGAGGCAGGTGTAACTGGAGCAGAGAGGGCAAACAGTAAGAAGTGAAATCAGAGATCATGTGGGGTGGGGGTGGGGGATAATGGGACTGCAGGTATGGAGGGCCTCCCAGGCCACCATGGAGATTTTGGCTTTGACTCTGAGTGAGTCATGAGCCATTGGAAGACTGAGCAGAGGAGACACGATCAAATGCAACAGCTTAAAAAATCACTCTGGCTGCTGTGTGGAGAATGACCAAGGAGGGTGAAGGCAGAGCAGGAGACCCTTTACATGGGGATCTCAGTAGATATGGGCAGAAGGCAGAGGTGGCTCAGCCCAGGGGCTGTGGTAGATGTGGTCACATTTTGGAGATATTTGGAAGGTAGACATCATGGGACTTGTCGTTGGTCCTTCCTGGGAAGCCAGATGTGTGGCTGGCAGGATCCCTCATGTGAGCACAGCCAGCAGCATCGCTCAGTATGACCAGCAAGGTGTCGTGGCTTTGGGGCCCATCATACCTGTGTGGCTCCCTACTCCATCCATACTAATGACTTGCCTTGAGTAGGTTACACTGATTCTCTGAGTCTCCCACTTCTTCATCTGCGAACTGGGGAATCCTTCTATCACGGGACCATTGTGAAGATTAAGTGAGATAATGTAGAATAAGAGGGGTAGCCGCAGGGTAATATGATTATTTTAAATAATGCAGTTTCCCATGCGCCCTGGAAATGTAGCAGAGGCCCAGGGAAGGGAAAGCAGAACATGAGGGCGGAGGGAAGGCACAGGAGGGGCTCGGGCAGGAGGGGAGCCGCTCGGGCAGCTGGAGGCTGTGGGGTGGAGAGAGCAGGAATCCAGTACACACACTTGCCTTCTCAAGTGAGGCGAGGGGACTCCAGAGCCCAGGCAAATTGGAGTGGGGGCGGCTTTCAGAGAAAAGATGACCAGAGAGAACTCCTTGGATGAAGGTGGAGCAGTGGAAAATGGGAACACCCCCAAATTCTGGAGAGGATGAGGTCATCCCAACTGAAGCCAATCAAAACTCTCCCCAAGGCAGGCAAGAAAAAAAAAAGGGGGGTTGTACTAGGCCAAACACTGCGGAGATGCCTAGCAGCTGCCAAGAAAGGAGGCAAGCCGAGTTCTGGGCCCAAGGCCATGAGCCCCAGAGGCCCCACCTTGGCTAGAAAAAGAGACTAGGGGGGTGTTGGGGGGCAGCCCAGAAGCCTGGGGAGGGGGGCCTGTCTGATTTGTCTGGTGGTGATGGGGTATGTTCCTGGAAAAACTGTTAGGTCCCGGTCAGAGGCAGCGGACGGAGAGCTCTGTGCACCAGGGCTCTGCAATTTTTTTCCTTAAGAAAGACAAGCAACAGGATTAGCCTTCTTTCCATCAGAGATGTGCTACTGATTTATACATATGGGTTTTTCCCGGTAAGCCAGGATATAGCCAGAGGTTAAACTGGGGATCCTGCCTGCCTCACCTAACTAGAGAAAGCCTTGAGGGGGTTCCCTGGGTGGCTCAGCGGTTTAAGCGCCTGCCTTCAGCCCAGGGTGTGGTCCTGGGGTCCCCGGATCGAGTCCCGCGACCCTCATTGGGCTCCCTGCCAGGAGTCTGCTTCTCACTCTGCCTGTGTCTCTGTCTCTCTGTCTCTCTGTGTCTCTCATGAATAAATAAATAAAATCTTTAAAAAGAGAGAGAGAGAGAGAAAGCCTTGGTGTTGAACAGAATGTGGGTTCAGGTCCTGCTGTGACTGTTGACCTTGGGCAGGATGCTTGACCTCTGGGACTTGTAAAATGGGGATCACAGTCATTCCTAGGTGACTCTTCTCCCCTCCCTCACTCCAAAAAGAGACCTACAGATTGTGAAGGTGGATGCTCTCAAGTGTAAGCTGGGGCTTTCCTGGGTCGTGAAAGCCATGGGGACTGATTTCTAGGGACCATAGTGGTGTTATGGGGTCTGAAAACTCAGGGAGCTGGGCGTAGCCCTCAGGGTCTCTGAAGCAGCGCCCCGGTCCCAGGATGGGGTGCAGTCTTCATTGGATGCCTCGGTTTGGATGCCTACCCCACACACACTACCATCTGTTCCCACTTCAGCAGGGCTCCAGGGAAATGGAAGAGAACACTTGTGAGAGGGACAGACACCCTTTTCCCAGTTGGTCCTTTGAGGTAGAAATCCCCCAAACCCAACGTCTTCCAGAGACACTGACGTCAGTGAGAAGCAGGGCTGTGGAGCTTTTCTGGTAATCTTCTCGAAGCGTCCACCTCCAGGAAGGATGCCACTGGGATGAGGCCAAGTGCCACAGCTGCTCAGCACCTGCCTGGCCTAGGGAGGCCCCCGTGTGCCCACTCCGACCGTCACAATCCTGGGGCGTTGGGGGCAGGGGTGGCGGCTGGCCATTCCTCTCCCTGTCGCCACCGTCTGCAAGAAGCCAAATCAGCCCACCACCAACAGATTCCTAGAATCTCTTTCTTCCTGCACAAATGGAAACAGAAGTATCTTTCCCTCCCACTCCCCCGTCCCTGGTCTGCCTTCCCCTACCCCCCATCCCTTTGACTGTTCTTTCTCCAGTCATGTCACAGGCTTTGAAAGCCACTTGAATCTTATGGAACTTGATATAAGACAGAAACTCTGACCCCTGGTTTAAGGGACACTGTTACCAGAGTCTTTCAGGCCGATGTGTCACAGAATTTTAGCTCAGACGTGAGATCTCCCCAACCAGCCCAGCGCCCCTTTAATGAGTGGTTTCTCTGTGCCAGGCACTGGGCGCAGTGCCTCACAGGCGTTATTTACTTCTGACAATGACTTCATGAGAGAGACACAAGGAGCTCTAGTTTACAGATGTGAAAATGGACATAAGCATTTGCTTCAGGTCACATACAGCACAGCCAGTGTTAGAGGCCAGATCTTATGACTTCAAAGCTGAGCTCTTTGCCACCATGTTACACTTCCCAAAGCATGTTCCACGAATCATTTATTCCTCTAGGTCTGCCAGGAGTGAAAGAGACCTGGAGTCAAGCATGCTAGGTAGATGCTAGCATCTCTTCTTGGATGACAGATTAAAGGCTCTGAGAAGTCCTGCAGGGAATAAATCTGTTTAACTCTCTCTAACCTGGTATCTCCCATACTTATTTGTGCTTGGATTCCAGCCCTGTTTTATTTTTTTTTTAATTTATTTTTATTGTTATTTTTTAATTGGAGTTCAATTTGCCAACATATAGCATAACACCCAGTGCTTATCCCACCAAGTGCCCCCCTCAGTGCCCATCACCAAGTCACCCCACCCCCGCCCACCTCCCTTTCATTTCCCAGAGTTACGTGTCTCTCATGTTTTGTCACCCTCATTGATATTTTCACTCCTTTCCCCTTATTCCCTTTCATTAATTTTTATATTCCCCAAATGAATGAGAACATATAATGTTTGACCTTCTCCGATTGACTTATTTCACTCAGCATAATACCCTCCAGTTCCATCCACCTCGAAGCAAATGGTGGGTATTTGTCGTTTCTAATGGTTGAGTAATATTCCATTGTATACATAAACCACATCTTCTTTATCCATCATCTTTCGATGGACCCCGAGGCTCCTTCCACAGTTTGGCTATTGTGGACATTGCTGCTAGAAACATCGGGGTGCAGGTGTCCCGGCGTTTCACTGCATCTGTATCTTTGGGGTAAATCCCCAGCCGTGCAATTGCTGGGTCGTAGGGCAGGTCTATTTTTAACTCTTTGAGGAACCTCCACACAGTTTTCCAGAGTCGCTGCACCAGTTCACATTCCCACCAACAGTGCAAGAGGGTTCCCCTTTTTCCACATCCTCTCCAACATTTGTTGTTTCCTGTCTTGTTAATGTTCCCCATTCTCACTGGTGTGAGGTGGTATCTCATTGTGGTTTTGATTTGTATTTCCCTGATTCCCAGCACCGTTTTTGTTTTGTTGATTGTTTCCTTTGCTGTGCAGAAGCTTTTACTTTGATGTATTCCCAGTTGTTTATTTTTTTTTTAGGCAAATGAAAGTTTATTTATTTTTTTTTAAACTTTTATTTATTTATGATAGTCACAGAGAGAGAGAGAGAGAGAGAGAGAGAGAGGCAGAGACACAGGCTCCATGCACCGGGAGCCCGATGTGGGATTCGATCCCCGGTCTCCAGGATCGCGCCCTGGGCCAAAGGCAGGCGCCAAACTGCTGCGCCACCCAGGGATCCCTCCAGCACCGTTTTAAAAGGGACACTGTTACCATCCCAGAGAATGCTTTGGGAAATGCCACAGAAGATTACATTACCTGCCATGTTTAGATATTGCCTGGCACATACTGGAGCTCAAAAAATATTGGTTGGATAAAGTGAACATGTTTCTCCTATTTTCAATCACCCTACCCCATTCTCCACTATTTCTTTCCCTGAAAAGCCCCTCAGCCATGGGAGATACCCAGACCTATAGATAATACACTCCTTTTTTTAAAAAAGATTTTATTTATTTATTTGAGATAGAGCAAGAAAGAGAGAGAGAGAGAGAGAGAAAACATGTGGGGGGGGGCAGGTGAGAGGGGGAAGCAGACTCTCCACTGATCAGGAGCCCTGATGGGGCTCCATCCCAGAACCCTGGGATCATGACCTGAGCCGAAGGCAGACGCTTAGCCGACTGAGCCCGCAGGCGCCCCAGATAACCCACTCCTGGTGTCACTCCTGGGTGGCTCTTTGGGCTGTGCCTGGCACACGGGAAGGAAATGCCATTGGGGCAGTTCCTGAGGCTTCCCCTTTGTCAGCCCCTCGGAGGTCTCTGTTCCGAGGACGAAGGGGAAGGTGGGAGACAATTCCGCTGTGGCCGCAGGACCTTGGGTGTGAGAGACGGTGTGTAACCTCTGCCCGGCCCTAGATGCGGAGACAGCTCAGACCTTGAGGTGTCCCCCCCCCCCCCCCCAGCACTCACACCTGCATTTCCACCTCCCTTGCTCTCCCGCTCTGCCCCCCCCCCCCCCCTGCCCGCCCTCCCGCCGCAGTCCGAGGCCCTCCCTGGGCCCGAGGACACCGCAGGGCTGCCCCGGGCTGCCGGGCTGCCTGCCTGCCTGCGGGGACCCACCCCCCCAGGCAGCCGGCCCGTGTCCCCCGTGTCCCCCGCGTCCCCGTGGCGCACCCCGTGTGCCCCTCCCCCCCTCTCCCGACCCGGCCTCCCCACCCGCGCCCGAGCCCGGTGGCCGCAGCCTCCCGACCAGGCCTAACGCCTAGCTCCTTGTCTACTGCGGGAAAACAAAACGGAGGCCACTGGGGACACACGATCCCCATCACATTCTTGCTCCCTACCGATTCTGCTACCACCATCCCTACTGCTTTCCTGTTCATTTTAGAAGCGGGCCAAAATCCAGGTCAGACTCCCCCAGCCTACGAAGTCAGGTCTCTAAGGTTCAAATCCCACTTGTGTCACTCACTGGCTGTGTGATCTTGAGCAGGTCCCTTAATCTCCTCAGTGCCTCAGCTTCCTAGTCTGTGAAATGGGATAATACTTGCCTCTGCTTCATGGAGTTGATGGAAGGATCCAACGAGATAAACCCCACAGATGGTTGGGTACAGTCCTGGCCCGTTGCAAATGCTAATGAAGTATACCTCCTGTTTCCTTCTCCCCGCACTGCCGCCCCCTCCAGACCTTGTTCCATCATCATGATCCTCTCCCTGCTTCTTGCTCATTGCTCTTGGCCCATAAAAATGCACAAGTCCCTCCATCTTAGAAACCTCTTCTTGATGCTGTGTTCCAGATTTCTCTTTCTTCTCTTCCACACTTCTCAGAAGCTTTCTTTATTGGTTCACTCACTTCCTTATCTCCCTTTTGCCCCTCGGTCTGTCCTGCTGGGGCATCTGCCCTACCATGGTTCTGACATCTGGCACCATCACCAAGGACCTAGCTGAGACCAGTGGGCACCGCTCAGTCCCTGAATTCTGCTTACTGCACTTGACTTTGTTGATCCTTTCTTTTCTTGTGCAAGGCTTGGCTTTAGTGCCTCCTGAGCACTCACTTGCTTCTCCTGATACTTCCTCTATCTTCCCTCCTCCATCCACCTCAGTCTCCTCATCCTCTGCCAGCCCCAGGATGCTATTGGTGCCCTGAGTTTGTCCCTAGTTTATGAGTCTCCCCTGCCCTTTCATGCTCCTTTCAAGTGATCTTAGCAGCTCCACTTCTCCTTGATTATTGATACCTGTTATGAGCTGAACTGTGTGCCCCCCAAATTCATATGTCGAAGCCCAACCCCCAGAGTGACTGTATACAGAGATGGGGCCACTAGGAGGTAATGGGTGAATAAGGCTATGTGTGCAGGGCCCTAATCTGATAGGACTGATGTCCTTATAAGAAGAGGGAGAGTCACCAGAGATCTCTGTCTTCTTTCTGGGCTCATACCAAGTAAAGGTCATGTGAAGACACAGCAAGAAGGTGCCATCTGCAAGTCAGGAAGAGAGTTCTCACCACAAACCACCTCTGCTGCCACCTTGATCTTGGACTTCTAGCACAGTGAAACATGAGAAAACAAATTTTGTTTGTTTAAGCCACCCAGCCTGTGGCATCTTGTTACAGCAGCCGAAGATAATATAATATCTAAGTGTATCAGTTAGCTTTTCCTGTCTAACGAGCAATTCCAAAATTTAGTGGCTGAAAATAACAATGACTTATTTAGCTTACCTTTCTGCAGCTAAGCAGTTTGATCTGGGTTCAGCTAGGTGGTTCTTCAGGTGCTGGCCAGGTCCGTTCATGGGTCTGTGGCAGCTGCTGGCTTGGTCAGGGTGGCTTCCTCCAGGGTGGCTCATCCCAGCTCCACATATTCTCTCATCCTCCAGCATGTGGGGCTGAGCTTGTTTTTATGGCAATGCAGCAAGGTGCCAAGAAAGCAAGCAGAGTCGAGGTCTGGAAGGGAAAGCTCAAACTAGAGGCAGAGTTCTGGATCTTTCCATTCACAACAGGTACCTTGGTAGTTGACTTCTCAATATCAAGAAATGTTGGACAATGAACTAGGACTACAGTATAATGATTAAATAAGTAAATTCTGGGAAAGCACATAACATTTTAAAATGTGGTTGACAGGACTTGATAGATGTAGTATGAGGAAGGATGAGGAATAAAGGGCTCCTCCTCCTGGGCAGATGGTTTGGTGGACTAGAGGGAGAGTGGAAATAATTTGCTGAGCTCTTTTTTTTTTTTTTTAATATTTCATGTATTTATTTGATAGAGAGAGCATGAGAGAGTGAGCGAACACAAACGGGAGGCAGGGAGGGACAGAGGGAGAGGGAGAAGCAGACTTCCCCACTGAGCAAGGAGCCCAACACATGGGGCTTGATTCCAGGGCCCCAGCAATCAAGACCTGAGCCAAAGGCAGACGCCTGACTGAGCCACCCAGGTGCCCCTTGCTGAGCACTTATATGCTGGATACTGTGCTAAGCACTTTGCACCCAGAGAACACTGAGATGCTTGAGAAAATGTCTCTGAATCAGACTTGCTGCATTTGAAGGCCAGTTTTGTTACTGACCCAGAGAAAGTTCCTTAACCTTTCTGTGCCTCAGGCTCCTTATCTGTAAAGGAGGCACAATAATGACACTTACCCAGGTGCCTGGCTGGCTCAGTTGGTAGAGCATCTGACTCTTGATCTTGGGGTCGTGACTTTAAGCACCATGTGGACCTGGAGCTTTAATAATAATAATAATAATAATAATAATAATAATAATAATATAAATAATGGCACTTACCTCATTCAGCTCCTTGTGCTGATTAAATGAAATAATACATGGGAGCTGCACAGAAGTGCCCAGTTCATGTGGTGCCATATAAATATCTGCCATTGGCATTACTGTCTCATTGAATCCTCACAACCAACCTATGAAGTAGATGCCTTTATCTCCATTTTACAAGTAAAGAAACTGAGGCCTGGAAAGGTTAAATAATGGCCTTAGCACGCATGGCTAGGATGTGGTGTTGGACCCAGGCAGCCATAACTCTAGAACCTATGCTCTTAACCACCTCTTCCTCTGTAGTCCCCCGTTTACCATTCATCAACAGGAAGAGAACATGTCTGAGGTTGAAGATGATGAGTTTGGTTCTGGATGTTGATGTGGAATTGCCTCTAGGGCATCCAGGTAGAGACTTCGGTCAGCAGTTTGGTTTGTACATGGAGTGTAGGAATCAAGACACTAGACAGATGGGGATTGAGTCATGGATGATAAGGTCACACAGGGAGATGGTGTAGCATGGCGACAGAGGAGGGCCTGGGACACATTTAAAGAGCAGATGGATGAAAAGGGGTCTGAAGACAGGCAGCCAGAGGGGGGAGAGAGAGAGAGAGAGAGAGAGAGAGAGAGAGGTTTTAGAGGGAGGGAGACTGTATGTCTGAATTTGCCTGGGAGAGTCTTGATATATGACAGTTAGCCTGGCATAATAATTCATTAGTGCCCTTTGTCACTTTAAACAGTGGCCCAGTTTGGAAGACAAATGATATATTCACTCTCCTTAGAGGGTCAAGGAGGTGAAAGCATCAGGGAGGAGGAAATGCAGGTGTAAAATACCACAGAAAGAACAAGGAAGCTATGTTTGCAAAGTGGTACACTGGAGTAGGATCTGGCAAACTGATGACCTTGAGAGAGGTTTCTGAGAAAAGAGGTGGTAAAGGGATTCATGTTGATGTCTGAAGAGGTAAGTAGAGATAACAGACATGCACAAGTCACTATTTTTGAAACTAGGGAGGCAGAGGTAACAGACAAGACTCTGTCCTGGTGGAATGTATCGTGTATGTGTGTGGTTTAGGAAGAATAAAGCAGAGTGACATGACAGAATCACTGGAAGCTACTTGAGGCACATGGCAAGGGGTAGAGAGGGAGATGGAAGCCCCTCAGAAGCTATAACACTTGACCTGAGAGTTCTGTGAAAAGAGCAAGCCTGCCTGTGAAGTAGAGGGATGGAAACTTCCAGAGAGAGGCAAGAGTTCATGCAAAGGTCCTGAGGTGAGAGTTTGAAAAGCAGAAGGAAGGCCAATGAGGGTGGCAGTGGACACCAGAGAGGAGAAGGTGGGTTCCAGAGCTAATAGGAGCGAACTGACAATGCTTGGTGACAGACTGGATATGAGAGGGAAAGCAGAGGATGGTCTAGGATGGCTTCCTATGTCAACTTTGGAAACATGGGTACCACTCCTCCCCACTCTCAGACAGAGCCAGCAGAAGAAATTGTTTTTGTTTTGTTTTTAAAGATTTTATTTATTCATGAGAGACACACAGAGAGAGGCAGAGACACAGGCAGAGGGAGAAGCAGGCTCCCTGTGGGGAGTCTGATATAGGACTTGATCCCAGGACCTTGGGATCATGACCTGAGCCAAAGGCAGACAGACGCTCAACCACTGAGCCACCCAGGTGCCAAAGAAACTGGTTTTGATGGAACACAATGAATTATGTAGCAAGTTGAATAGTGGGTTATCCACTTGGACATATCCTTTGTCCAATCATAATCTGTGAACCTCTGAATGTAACCTTATTTAGAAGAAGGGTTTTTGTAGATGTAATTAAGGATCTTGAGATAAGATTATCCTAGATTCAGAATGGGCCTTAGATCCAGTGACAGGTGTTCTTATAAGAAGAAGTCAGAGGGAGAACTAACATACCAAGAGGAGAGGGCCATGTGAAGATGGAGGCCAGAGACTGGATTCCTTGCACCCATAAGCCAAGGAATGTCTGGGGCTACCAGAAGCTGGAAGAGGCAAGGAAGGATCCTCCCCTAGAGCCTTCAGAATGAGCATGGGCTTGCTGAGACCTTGACTTCAGACTTCAGGCCTCCGCAGCTGTGAGAGACTCCACTCTGGTTGTTTAAAGCCACCAAATATGTGCTAATCTGTTATGGCAGCCACAGAATACTAATACAAACTACTCCATGGGGAGTGTGGGCAGCTAGACAGAGGTGTTGGCTGGACAAGTGGGTGCATGGAGCACCTCTCAGGAGAGTGTCCAGGGCTGGAGATAAAGCTTTCAAAGCTGGTTGAATAGGTGGCAGTTTAAATCAGTGTTATTATTATTGTTTAAGTAGGCTTCAGGCCCAGTTGGAGCCCAACACGGGGCTTAAACTCATGACCCTGAGGTCAAGACCTGAGCTGAGATCAAGAGTCAGATGCTTAACCGACTGAGCCACCCAAGTGCCCCTAAACCAGTGTTATTTTTGGGAGGAAGCTGGAATATGACTCCAGAAGCTCTTTCTCAGAAGCACAAAACAAAAATCTTCCCAGATTCTTAAAAAAACAGACTTCACTCACTGATATAACCAAACACCCACACTATAATATATATCAATGAAATGTAATGTTCGTATCAAAGAATATGTTGATACGCTTTTTAACCTCTCCCAATGAATTAAAGAATATTTTTGTCAGATTAGTTTAAGTCAGGATTGCTTGCACATCCTTGAACTTCTTCTGGGTCTGATGTTAGGCTAGCCCATTTTATATCAGACACTGCTGAGAAACATGAGGAGAAGGGTCTGTATGTTAGAGAAGCACCAGAAACAGTAGTTATTAGTTTATGAAATTGCATAGATTCCTCCCGATGCCCCTGAGTGGGCAGAGGAAGTGCTCCTGTAGCACACCCTGCGTGTGTAGCTCCTCTTCATCACTTGTCCCAAACTGCAACACTCACAGATGTTACAGAATGGACATGCCACTCTTAGCACCTGGTGTGTCTCTAATGTTTGCAGAGCCTGGGTCAAGAGTACAAATGGAGGCCCACATCATACATATGTAAGAATCTGCCAACTATTAAACCCATGAACAATTAATTAGAGTGTAGTTTGTCTATCTAACCTGACAAATAACTTTCTAATGCCCTGGATGTCCAGGATCAAATTCAGAACTGTCAGGCTGTTTGAAGTTTGCACTGGATTGTGGAGCACTCTCAGGGCTCCCTCCCGGCCCCTTCCCCTCCCACAACCTATTCAGCAGCACACCTGGAGGTTGTCTCTCAGGATACAGGCTGACACCAGAGCACAGGGCCAAGCTTCAGCCACATGCACCTACAATCCATGCCCCAGGCCACCCTCAGGCCTGAGCACCACAGTGGCTCCAGAAGACTGGCTCAGGAAAGAGGCCCTGCATAGGCCCTAGAGTTGGTTTGGGTCACCTGGGGCAGGAAATTCTGGGATCTACCAAAGGGCATGGACTATGGACAGGTTTGGTCCCTTGGCCCTGTGGATTCCTTGGCCAGTGAGAAGCAGCCCAGAGAACAGGACCCAAGACAGGGGCTCTTCTTGCCTGGGTAGATCTAAGGTGGGGGTTGTGGTCACCCTAACAAAAGAGTCCGAGAAGTGGACCAAGACCTGGCCATGCTCAGGTGTGGACTTTCTTACATACTTTTTAGTTTCAAGAGAATGCCAGGTTACGAAATGAAATACCACAGATATTTTGAGCCCTGATTAATAAACAGCATTATCATGCCAATATTTCATTGAGTCTTAGAAATCAAAGGACAAATCCCTAAAAAGTTTTAAATATAGTAAAATAAGACATTAATGAAGCAGCATCTTAGGTGGCAGTGCTTTACAAAAGGTTTTTCCACTTCTTTCTTTCTTCCTACCTTCCTCTCCTCCTTCCAATCGCTCTCCTTCTTTCCAAAGCAGGAAGAGCCAGAGTAAAAACGATAGGCTTTGATGGAGTCAACTAAGGAAAGTTCAGCTCAAGGACAAAACAAGAGGGCAGCAGCAGAATTCCAGGAAATGTCAGTATCTAGTAATCAAGCCGCAGAAGAGCTTCTACCAAGGAGTTTAGGAGTGGGGTGGGGGGGAGTGGAGAGACGAGGCCTCCATAGTCTGGGGAGGAAAGGGTTCCTCAGGAGGGTGTTGTCCAGAAGAGCAAATGCCTCAAGGGGCTGCCATCTTCCTGAGACCAACTGAAGCAAGCCTAGCCCATGCCTCTTCTGGCCCAATCCCTTAGCCTCTCTGGAGAGCACTAGCTCTCCTCATCCCCCATCTGCGCCTGCTCCAGTCACACCCTATCTTTTCTTACCCTACATACCCTTGTTTCATCAAGACTGTCCACACCTTTGGCTTCCCAACCTCCATCTCCAGCCTTGGTCTCTTCCTGGAACCTCTGCCAGAACAATGGATCCTGGGCTGAAGGTGCTGCTAAATCGCTGAGCCACCCCCGGGCTGCCCCTCATTTTATATCTTCATTACATCCTCTCCCCCACCAAACTGTGAGGCTGGTAGGGAAAATTTACACAGCATTATAAACCAAATCTAAGTGCCCCCAAATTTATAGAACATAGTAATACTTTCTCATAGAAGTTCATTTAAAAGTTAAATTTAATGAAGCAATCAGGGAAGATTTTGTTTAAGAATTCTCCAATCTTTGTTAATCTGCTTTTTAAAAAAATCCCCAGTAGGGCAGCCCAGGTGGCTCAGCGGGTAGTGGTGGCTCAGCCTGGGTCTGCAGCCCAGGGCCTGATCCTAGAGACCTGGGATCGAGTCCCGCGTTGGGCTCCCTGCATGGAGCCTGCTTCTCCTTCTGACTGTGTCTCTGCCTCTCTCTCTCTCTCTGTCTCTCATGAATAAATAAATAAAATCTTAAAAATAAAAATTAAAAAATCCCCAGTCTTTCAGGTCAGCCCCTCTGGTTGGATCCAGGTTTTAAAAGGGCACCTTATTATCTCCCACTCTGGATGAAATACGAGCCTACATATCTGTATTACGTATTTTCACTTCATTATAGGAGATATGCTCTTAGATGTTCTGCAAGTGGAAATCTGGAATTTAACATTTTTAAAACTGAGCCCCTTCCCCAATGTTTGTGGGCTTGCTCCCTCATCTCTAAACTTCATTCAAATACTACCTTCTCAAGAAAGCTTTCCTCAGTCATTCTATTGAAATCTGCAGCTGTCTCCTCCCCGGTCACGTCATATAACCTCTTTCCTGCTTAATTTTTCTCTGTAGCACATATCACTGCCTGACATATTACATATTTTTTTCTTTTTTTTTCATATTACATATTTTATTAATATTCTGTTAATTACCTATCTGCCCACAATAAAAGATAAGTTCCATGAGGGTAGGATTTGTTTCTTGCTGCATCTCAGTGCCTTGAGCAGTATCTGGCACAGAGTAGGTCTTTATTTATTGAATGACTAATGAGTGGCTTATTGGATACCTACCCTTGGCTCCCACCTCAAACTCACCCTTTCTAGAAACAAATTCTAACACTTTTTTTGAAAAAAACAAAAAAACAAAAAACAATACCCAGGTTAAAAACAGTGGCATCATTTTTCTTTCCTATTTCTTCAGTCTTAACTACCAAATTCCCAGCTCTTGGCCGTTCTTGTGTTATGTCTCTCACTGATGCTCTACCCTTAATAGATGCTCAATAGAATACTGTACCAAGCTTACTTCAGGCAATTGGGATGGAGGGAAGAGAGGAAGATTTATTTTTTTCCTCCTTACCCTCTCAAGTACTTAGTATTTGGGCAGTCCGGGTGGCTCAGTGGTTTAGCGCCTGCCTTTGGCCCAGGGTGTGATCCTGGGGACCCGGGATTGAGTCCCACATTGGCCTCCCTGCATGGAGCCTGCTTCTCCCACTGCCTATGTCTCTACCTCTCTCTCTGTGTGTCTCTCATGAATAAATAAATAAAAATAAAAAAATAAACTTAGTATTTTAAAAACCAATAGAGTTGTAGTAGACAGTGTTGTTTCCCATCACCCATATCTACCCCCACTTCCTTACTTCAGGTGTCCATCAGCCTCCACATGGCCACTTCACATTCAGGAGACACTGACTCCAACTGTTCAACTTGGCTGACAGAGAGAGGATGGGTCCTGATTAGTTTAAGTCTTTATCTGCTTGTATATCGTCACCCCCTACACTGGAAGCATGACTGAAGTTGACCCACTTAAATGTCTTCTCTATCCTCATCGATGTGGACAAGACAATGCCAACTGACTCTGGCAGTCATTGTGTGACCACAAAGGGAACCAGCCAAGGACAAGGATGTCACTGAGCGCAGCAGACCTGAGAGAGAAGAAGTTTGGGTCTCTGATGCTCAGGATCCCATCCTCTGTCTGCACTGCTGGTCCATTCATTCCCTTATTCTACAAATACTGACTATCTCCTATGTAGCAAGCAGTGTTTTACTTGCTGGGGATATAGCTGTAAATCTAAACAGACAAAAATCCCTACCTCATAGAGCTTCCATTTGTGGGAGGAGGGGAGAAAGTCCTGACAGATCGTAAAAATAACTATAATACACTAGTAAATAATACATTAGAAAGTTATAAGTGCTATGTAAAAAAACCCAAAAAACCCTGAAAACAAAACAGAGCAATTTTCTAGAATGGATTCTCAAGCACTGAACTCCTGTATGTATTGTGTGTTCTTCACAATAATCAATAATCAATCAAGTAATCAGTAATCAATCAAGATACCGCTTTTGGAAGATGACAGTCTTGTAGTTTGCAATGTGTAAAGAAAACATCATTGTGCACTGGGGTTGGGATTCTGATGTGATTTTTTTCTAATCCAATTGAAACCATTGTGCATCAGTGATTGAACACAGCTGGAAATTATGAAGGACATGGGAGCCTTCTTGGGCATTGGGATTTTAAAAGGCATTTGTCTTTAGGCAAGGCTAATCACCACGTGAATAAATCTCAGAACTGCCTATTTGTGTTGCAAAGATCAGATGCAAACAAGATAAATGACAACAAAACAATAAAATATACATGTGCAGATGTAGTGGGGATTATTTGAATTCTGGATTACTAATAGACTGGCGTTAAAAATGAATTGATGCCATCATGTATCCCATATTTTATTTTATTTTATTTAAAGATTTTATTTATTTATTCATGACAGACACAGAGAGAGATAGAGGGAAAGGCAGAGACACAGGCAGAGGGAGAAGCAGGCTCCATGCAGGGAGCCTGACATGGGACTCGATACTGGGTCTCCAGGATCACACCCTGGGCTGAAGGCGGCGCTAAACCTCTGAGCCACCAGGGCTTCCTATCCCATATTTTAGAGATACTCCTAACTTCTGGCATAAATTTATCCAACATCAAGCAACATTTTGAAATGTACATAGAATACCATATAAAAACTATCAAAGTAGCTTAATGTTATTACTAGAACACAGTGTATCAGGAGATAAAAGTGTAAGCTCTGTGGAAGCCAAATGTGTAGGATTGTATTTAATCGCAAAGCCTAGAACTGCTAAGTTTATTGACAAATTGTCAGTCCTCACACACACACACACACACACACACACACACGTGGAGAACAATGATCAAAGTTGATCAGAGTAAACATAAGGATTGACAAGATATCCCTGTCCAGAATAACTATTGAAATGGCAGTTGATATAAGAGAGCAATTTTTATCACCACAACACAGTGAAATGAGTCACTGCAAACCAGCAAACCCAGTGATATTCTGAATCCTAGTGTTCTTGTAGGGTTGTCAGTATGGCAAACTATGAACTGAGTAAAGAAGCCCAGGAAAATATTTTTATGCTGCCAACCGTGGCTATCTTGTATGGACAACTCACTGATCCCTCATGGTATGGACTGGAAGTGAGAATCTAGGATAGGCAAGGTGGCTGAAGCTCTGGTCAGCAGCAGAAGACTGTCTCCACCTTCATGCTGTTGCACCAGAGCTCTAGCTCCTCAGTGTCCTTATATACAAAGAAACAGTTGCCTTCCAAAATATGTATGAAGATTTAAGACAGGCACTTAATGAAGCTGATAAAATTGTCAAACATGTCCCAAACAGTCAGTTAAATAAATCCCTGGCCTTTTCTCTTGGCTATATGAAGAGACGGGTAATGATTACAAAGCACCCTTTCAAATGAAAGCTCATTGTCTTTGGATGAGAAAAGTTTTCATTCTTCCAAGTTATATTTTATTTTTTTAAAAGGTATTTTTTATTTATTTATGATAGTCACAGAGAGAGAGAGAGAGACACAGGCAGAGACAGAAGCAGGCTCCATGCACCAGGAGCCCGATGTGGGACACTATCCCAGGTCTCCAGGATCGCGCCCTGGGCCAAAGGCAGGCGCTAAACCGCTGTGCCACTCCGGGATCCCCATTCTTTCAAGTTATAAAAAGAACTTTTTCATTGAAAACTTTCCCTTGGTAAGATATTGTGCCTGGCTGGGTCTGGCTTTACAAGTGAATCTATGTGCTCATGTCAACTCCTGTCCGCGCTGTTACTAGGCAGGCATATGTATGAGTGGTCCACTATCAAGACCAAAGAGTCACGATGCTGGAAACCTGGCCCCATCTGGCAGAGGCTCTGGTCTGAGGAGTTGAGATTTTTGCCATTGCCTGAAAGATTTGGTTATTAACCCATTTGAAAATAGGAAGAGACACCTAAACGACTTAATAAAAAGCCTCTGATGAGTCAAGCTGGAAGTGGTCTGATAAAGAAACTTGTAAGGCACTGCTTTCGGATATCACCAAATAACTTTGGACCTTTTTTAAGAAGAGCAGATTCTAGAGATATGTTCAGATGGTTTCTTGAAACCACTTTTTTGTTGTTGTTGTTCATTTAGGTTTTGTTTTTTTTTTTTTTAGGTTTTTTGTTTTTGAATAGTCATTTACATTGTTTTGTTCTGCTTACATCATTTTAAGTGGAATTATTTCTCAGCATCTGATCCAGTCAGAGAAGGCCATTAATCAGAATAGTAGTCAACATTTACTAGCATTTTCATTGTGTAAGGTGCTGTGGAAGTGCACATACTCATTTAATCCTATGACACTGGGAGGCAGGTATTATCCCGTAAATAAGCGACTGTTACTATCTCCGTTTTATAGATGATGAAACAGGCCCAAAAGGTTAAGTAAGCATCTTGCCCTAGGTCGTGCAGGTAGAGAAGCCATAATTAAATGCCAGACAATTCTGGCTTTCAAGACCAAACTTTTAACCATTATGTTATATATTTTAAATATATAAATATGTGTGTATGTATATATTAAAATAAGTGACACTTTGTTGCTGCTGCAACAAATGACCACAAGCCTATTGGCTCAGAACCACATGATTATATTATCTTAGCATTATGGAGGTCAGAAGTCTGAAGTGGGTCTCACTGGACTAAAATCAAGGGGTACTCAGGGCTGCATTCTTTCTGGAGGCTCTAGGGAGAATCTGTGTACTTGCTTTTTTCATCTTCTAGAAGTTACCTGCGTTTCTTGGCTTTTAGCTCCCTTCCTCCCCCTTCATTTTTTAAGGGTTTTATTCATTTATTTGACAGAGAGAGAGTGTACAAGTAGGGGGAGCAGCAGGCAGAGGGAGAAGGAGAAGCAGGTTCCTTGCTGAGCAGAGAGCCTGATGCAAGGTTCACAAGGTTCGATCCCAGGACCTTGGGATCATGACCTAAGCCAAAAGCAGATGCTTAACCGACTGAGCCACCCAGGCACCCCTTCTTCCTCCCTTTTTAAAGGCAGAAGCATTAAAACTTTCAGTTCTCTCTCTGACTCCGACAACTGTTCTCCTGTCTCCCTCTTTTGCTCTAAGGACGCTTGTGATTATATCTGAATAATCCAGGATAATCTCTTTATTTTAAGGTCATTGATTAGCAACACAAATTCCATCTACAACACTAATTACTCCTTGCCACATAACAAAATATATTCACAGTTTCCAGGGATTAGGACATGGACGTTTTAGCAAGGTCATCATTCTGCCTACCACAATTTTTTAGTTCAAAATTCAAAACTTAAAAAGGTGTGCAGTAGAAAAAATCTCCTTTCTATGTCTGCACCCTGGTCACATAGCTCTGTCCGCGCTGATGTTATTCTGTGTCTTAGATTTATTTTATGCAGATAAAGGCAAATAATATATTTGTTTCTTTTTAAATCTTTTACCTTCACCATAAACACTGTCCTACATATTGCTTTTTTTTTCATTTAACAAATATGTCCTGGAGATTATTGAGGTTGATATATAAAGATCTGTGTCATTCTTTCTGAGTCTGCATAGTCTTTGATTACATGGTTGTGTATCATGTTGTACTGACTTTCACTTATCCCACAGGACATTTTGGTGGTCTCCAATGTTTTAATTGTTTTTGATTTTTTGTGATATAAACAATGCTGTAACAGCTTTGTACCATTATCTAGCAAGTATAGAGTGTGTCTATGGGATTAACCCATAGAAGGAGAATGACAAGGTCAAGGAGTATGTGCATTTACCATTTAAATAGTTAGTGCTAAACTGCCTTCTTTTACCCTCTCCAAGTAGGAATTAAAAAATAAAAATAAAAAACACATAAAGAACTTATGTTTATCTAACAAATGTAATATATATTTCTTGATGTCTAGGTATGTGTTTTAAAATTAAAATTTTCAGTAGTTGTGTTATTTGCTTTTTTTTTTTTTTTTTTTTTTGAATAGACTTCATGACTGGCATGGAGCCCAATGCAGGGCTTGAACTCACAACCCTGAGAGCAAGACCTGAGCTGAGATCAAGAGTTGGACTCTTAACCTACTGAGCTACCCAGGTGCCCTGTGTTATTTGCTTTTCATTATTTTCCTTTAATCCTTTTAACATTTCAAGTTTAACAAGCTATTTTATCTTTATTGTGATTTTTAAATTTCCTTCTTTATGGAGAGTGATTTTTGGCTTTCTTTTTATAAAGTACTATAAGCTTCTATTTAAATATATTTCTTTATATTAGAAGGGTGAGATGATTTAAAGTATGACAATACTAATACAGATGTAATCCTGATATGGCCTAAAAATTACGAGGGAGGTTTGTGGTAGGCAAAAATTACAAGGGAGGTATCGTAATGGCCACTCCCTCCCACCAAATCATTATCACCTGTTTAGTTTTTAGTGATTTTTTTTCTGCAAGAGAGTGTCATAGTCAACAGCAAGATCCTTAATAGAAAGAGTGGGAAGAGTGGCAGAGCAATCTTTGTGATATTCTCAAATGTTTTAGCTCATATCTCATGGATAGAAGCCAGAAACTCAGGCACCCAACAGAGAAAAAGTCAAAATCAAATGGATAAATTGAAATAATTAAAACCAGAAAGTCCTAGAACATTAAGCTTCCTGCTACTAGTAAGGCGACAGCTTTTAGGAAAGTCAAGCCTTAATTCATGTGCTATAAACACGCTCATCTTTTTCATCCTGTGCTATGAACACTCAGGCTGTCTCACTTACCCACTTTGTAGATCGCGGGTGGCAAACTTTAATCAGGGCTCTCTCCAAGGGTCTACCCTTCTTGTGACTGAGTGTATCATATTCCTTAGTTGAGAAATGAGGGGATGCAAGCTCTGTTTAATATTTGCTACACCAACATTCCCCAAGGGTGATCTACAGAAAGTAGTTTTGGAGGACTTCAATGAGTATTATTTGGAAAGGGAATTCTATGATTAGATGTTTGGGAAACTTTGAGTTAAAAGCTTCCTTTACCTCTGGCTGGCTCAGGGCATTTATTATGCTCTCTGACAAGGACCATGAATTCAGATTTTCTCAAAGGACCACCAGGTGTTCAATGATACTAGCTTAGACAAAACATAATTAGGAAACTGAAACCTTACCTGAATCAGATAATGTATGTCTAAAGCTGAATTTGGGATAATTGGGGTTATCTGCTTTTTTGTATTATCCACATGATGATAATTTCCAGTGACCAAGTGCTTGCTTTGTGCCAGCAACAATACGAGCATCTCAAAGAATCTTATAACAACCCTGCAAAGGTCTTCTTTAATTTCTACTTAAAAGAATAAGTTAAAGATTAGAAAGACTAACTTGGTTCATTCATTTAACAAATTTTTATTATGAAGTCCCTGCTAAATACTGGGCTTGACTCATTGGTTACACAGTCTTGATGACCTGCAGATTGGGTGCTATAATCAGGAGTGGACATTGCTGGCAGAAAGGCAAACAAACCTAACAGAGCTCTCCAAATATGCTTGGGAGGTACGGTGACATGGTGGCTTGAGCAGGGGCTCTAGATACTAAATCTGTTAGAATCTCAGCTTTACCATCTGAAAAATAGATCTAGGATCCATATATTTTATTTTAAAGATTTTATTTATTTATTCATGACAGACACAGAGAGAGATAGAGGGAAAGGCAGAGACACAGGCAGAGGGAGAAGCAGGCTCCATGCAGGGAGCCTGACATGGGACTCGATACTGGGTCTCCAGGATCACACCCTGGGCTGAAGGCGGCGCTAAACCTCTGAGCCACCAGGGCTTCCTATCCCATATTTTAGAGATACTCCTAACTTCTGGCATAAATTTATCCAACATCAAGCAACATTTTGAAATGTACATAGAATACCATATAAAAACTATCAAAGTAGCTTAATGTTATTACTAGAACACAGTGTATCAGGAGATAAAAGTGTAAGCTCTGTGGAAGCCAAATGTGTAGGATTGTATTTAATCGCAAAGCCTAGAACTGCTAAGTTTATTGACAAATTGTCAGTCCTCACACACACACACACACACACACACACACGTGGAGAACAATGATCAAAGTTGATCAGAGTAAACATAAGGATTGACAAGATATCCCTGTCCAGAATAACTATTGAAATGGCAGTTGATATAAGAGAGCAATTTTTATCACCACAACACAGTGAAATGAGTCACTGCAAACCAGCAAACCCAGTGATATTCTGAATCCTAGTGTTCTTGTAGGGTTGTCAGTATGGCAAACTATGAACTGAGTAAAGAAGCCCAGGAAAATATTTTTATGCTGCCAACCGTGGCTATCTTGTATGGACAACTCACTGATCCCTCATGGTATGGACTGGAAGTGAGAATCTAGGATAGGCAAGGTGGCTGAAGCTCTGGTCAGCAGCAGAAGACTGTCTCCACCTTCATGCTGTTGCACCAGAGCTCTAGCTCCTCAGTGTCCTTATATACAAAGAAACAGTTGCCTTCCAAAATATGTATGAAGATTTAAGACAGGCACTTAATGAAGCTGATAAAATTGTCAAACATGTCCCAAACAGTCAGTTAAATAAATCCCTGGCCTTTTCTCTTGGCTATATGAAGAGACGGGTAATGATTACAAAGCACCCTTTCAAATGAAAGCTCATTGTCTTTGGATGAGAAAAGTTTTCATTCTTCCAAGTTATATTTTATTTTTTTAAAAGGTATTTTTTATTTATTTATGATAGTCACAGAGAGAGAGAGAGAGACACAGGCAGAGACAGAAGCAGGCTCCATGCACCAGGAGCCCGATGTGGGACACTATCCCAGGTCTCCAGGATCGCGCCCTGGGCCAAAGGCAGGCGCTAAACCGCTGTGCCACTCCGGGATCCCCATTCTTTCAAGTTATAAAAAGAACTTTTTCATTGAAAACTTTCCCTTGGTAAGATATTGTGCCTGGCTGGGTCTGGCTTTACAAGTGAATCTATGTGCTCATGTCAACTCCTGTCCGCGCTGTTACTAGGCAGGCATATGTATGAGTGGTCCACTATCAAGACCAAAGAGTCACGATGCTGGAAACCTGGCCCCATCTGGCAGAGGCTCTGGTCTGAGGAGTTGAGATTTTTGCCATTGCCTGAAAGATTTGGTTATTAACCCATTTGAAAATAGGAAGAGACACCTAAACGACTTAATAAAAAGCCTCTGATGAGTCAAGCTGGAAGTGGTCTGATAAAGAAACTTGTAAGGCACTGCTTTCGGATATCACCAAATAACTTTGGACCTTTTTTAAGAAGAGCAGATTCTAGAGATATGTTCAGATGGTTTCTTGAAACCACTTTTTTGTTGTTGTTGTTCATTTAGGTTTTGTTTTTTTTTTTTTTTAGGTTTTTTGTTTTTGAATAGTCATTTACATTGTTTTGTTCTGCTTACATCATTTTAAGTGGAATTATTTCTCAGCATCTGATCCAGTCAGAGAAGGCCATTAATCAGAATAGTAGTCAACATTTACTAGCATTTTCATTGTGTAAGGTGCTGTGGAAGTGCACATACTCATTTAATCCTATGACACTGGGAGGCAGGTATTATCCCGTAAATAAGCGACTGTTACTATCTCCGTTTTATAGATGATGAAACAGGCCCAAAAGGTTAAGTAAGCATCTTGCCCTAGGTCGTGCAGGTAGAGAAGCCATAATTAAATGCCAGACAATTCTGGCTTTCAAGACCAAACTTTTAACCATTATGTTATATATTTTAAATATATAAATATGTGTGTATGTATATATTAAAATAAGTGACACTTTGTTGCTGCTGCAACAAATGACCACAAGCCTATTGGCTCAGAACCACATGATTATATTATCTTAGCATTATGGAGGTCAGAAGTCTGAAGTGGGTCTCACTGGACTAAAATCAAGGGGTACTCAGGGCTGCATTCTTTCTGGAGGCTCTAGGGAGAATCTGTGTACTTGCTTTTTTCATCTTCTAGAAGTTACCTGCGTTTCTTGGCTTTTAGCTCCCTTCCTCCCCCTTCATTTTTTAAGGGTTTTATTCATTTATTTGACAGAGAGAGAGTGTACAAGTAGGGGGAGCAGCAGGCAGAGGGAGAAGGAGAAGCAGGTTCCTTGCTGAGCAGAGAGCCTGATGCAAGGTTCACAAGGTTCGATCCCAGGACCTTGGGATCATGACCTAAGCCAAAAGCAGATGCTTAACCGACTGAGCCACCCAGGCACCCCTTCTTCCTCCCTTTTTAAAGGCAGAAGCATTAAAACTTTCAGTTCTCTCTCTGACTCCGACAACTGTTCTCCTGTCTCCCTCTTTTGCTCTAAGGACGCTTGTGATTATATCTGAATAATCCAGGATAATCTCTTTATTTTAAGGTCATTGATTAGCAACACAAATTCCATCTACAACACTAATTACTCCTTGCCACATAACAAAATATATTCACAGTTTCCAGGGATTAGGACATGGACGTTTTAGCAAGGTCATCATTCTGCCTACCACAATTTTTTAGTTCAAAATTCAAAACTTAAAAAGGTGTGCAGTAGAAAAAATCTCCTTTCTATGTCTGCACCCTGGTCACATAGCTCTGTCCGCGCTGATGTTATTCTGTGTCTTAGATTTATTTTATGCAGATAAAGGCAAATAATATATTTGTTTCTTTTTAAATCTTTTACCTTCACCATAAACACTGTCCTACATATTGCTTTTTTTTTCATTTAACAAATATGTCCTGGAGATTATTGAGGTTGATATATAAAGATCTGTGTCATTCTTTCTGAGTCTGCATAGTCTTTGATTACATGGTTGTGTATCATGTTGTACTGACTTTCACTTATCCCACAGGACATTTTGGTGGTCTCCAATGTTTTAATTGTTTTTGATTTTTTGTGATATAAACAATGCTGTAACAGCTTTGTACCATTATCTAGCAAGTATAGAGTGTGTCTATGGGATTAACCCATAGAAGGAGAATGACAAGGTCAAGGAGTATGTGCATTTACCATTTAAATAGTTAGTGCTAAACTGCCTTCTTTTACCCTCTCCAAGTAGGAATTAAAAAATAAAAATAAAAAACACATAAAGAACTTATGTTTATCTAACAAATGTAATATATATTTCTTGATGTCTAGGTATGTGTTTTAAAATTAAAATTTTCAGTAGTTGTGTTATTTGCTTTTTTTTTTTTTTTTTTTTTTTGAATAGACTTCATGACTGGCATGGAGCCCAATGCAGGGCTTGAACTCACAACCCTGAGAGCAAGACCTGAGCTGAGATCAAGAGTTGGACTCTTAACCTACTGAGCTACCCAGGTGCCCTGTGTTATTTGCTTTTCATTATTTTCCTTTAATCCTTTTAACATTTCAAGTTTAACAAGCTATTTTATCTTTATTGTGATTTTTAAATTTCCTTCTTTATGGAGAGTGATTTTTGGCTTTCTTTTTATAAAGTACTATAAGCTTCTATTTAAATATATTTCTTTATATTAGAAGGGTGAGATGATTTAAAGTATGACAATACTAATACAGATGTAATCCTGATATGGCCTAAAAATTACGAGGGAGGTTTGTGGTAGGCAAAAATTACAAGGGAGGTATCGTAATGGCCACTCCCTCCCACCAAATCATTATCACCTGTTTAGTTTTTAGTGATTTTTTTTCTGCAAGAGAGTGTCATAGTCAACAGCAAGATCCTTAATAGAAAGAGTGGGAAGAGTGGCAGAGCAATCTTTGTGATATTCTCAAATGTTTTAGCTCATATCTCATGGATAGAAGCCAGAAACTCAGGCACCCAACAGAGAAAAAGTCAAAATCAAATGGATAAATTGAAATAATTAAAACCAGAAAGTCCTAGAACATTAAGCTTCCTGCTACTAGTAAGGCGACAGCTTTTAGGAAAGTCAAGCCTTAATTCATGTGCTATAAACACGCTCATCTTTTTCATCCTGTGCTATGAACACTCAGGCTGTCTCACTTACCCACTTTGTAGATCGCGGGTGGCAAACTTTAATCAGGGCTCTCTCCAAGGGTCTACCCTTCTTGTGACTGAGTGTATCATATTCCTTAGTTGAGAAATGAGGGGATGCAAGCTCTGTTTAATATTTGCTACACCAACATTCCCCAAGGGTGATCTACAGAAAGTAGTTTTGGAGGACTTCAATGAGTATTATTTGGAAAGGGAATTCTATGATTAGATGTTTGGGAAACTTTGAGTTAAAAGCTTCCTTTACCTCTGGCTGGCTCAGGGCATTTATTATGCTCTCTGACAAGGACCATGAATTCAGATTTTCTCAAAGGACCACCAGGTGTTCAATGATACTAGCTTAGACAAAACATAATTAGGAAACTGAAACCTTACCTGAATCAGATAATGTATGTCTAAAGCTGAATTTGGGATAATTGGGGTTATCTGCTTTTTTGTATTATCCACATGATGATAATTTCCAGTGACCAAGTGCTTGCTTTGTGCCAGCAACAATACGAGCATCTCAAAGAATCTTATAACAACCCTGCAAAGGTCTTCTTTAATTTCTACTTAAAAGAATAAGTTAAAGATTAGAAAGACTAACTTGGTTCATTCATTTAACAAATTTTTATTATGAAGTCCCTGCTAAATACTGGGCTTGACTCATTGGTTACACAGTCTTGATGACCTGCAGATTGGGTGCTATAATCAGGAGTGGACATTGCTGGCAGAAAGGCAAACAAACCTAACAGAGCTCTCCAAATATGCTTGGGAGGTACGGTGACATGGTGGCTTGAGCAGGGGCTCTAGATACTAAATCTGTTAGAATCTCAGCTTTACCATCTGAAAAATAGATCTAGAAAGAATACTCTTCATCAGAAGGAGGTTGTAGAGATCAAGTAAAATCATACACGGAATATATCTTGCATGGAGCCATTACATGGAAGTGCTCAATAAATGTCAGCTTCACCTGTGGGTCAAGGTGTGAGAAACTCAAGTGTTCAGACTATCTGTGAACACACTCATTATCTTATCTATCCAAAATCACCAAGAGAGGGAGGAAGGAAGCAGAAAAGGAAGGATAGGAAATAAAAAATATTGATTTTCTGGTTGAATTGATTTGCGGTTGGTATTGGTGTTCTGGAATTGGCTTCCATATAAAGAAAAACTTCCCACAGAGAGATCTCAGCTCACCAGGAACAGAGAGCAGGGGAGGTTAGTGTAGCTCTCCTGAGTGGAAACATTTCTGAATAAGAGCATAGAGCATTCAGAATGGCGCATAGACTGATAAAACAAAAGAAATCTGATGCTAGAACTGAAAATCACAACTAATGGGAACTGAACTGATCTCTTTGTTTTTTTTTTTTTTTTAGATCTTATTTATTCATGTGAGAGAGAGAGAGAGAGAGAGAGAGGCAGAGACACAGGCAGAGGGAGAAGCAGGCTCCATGCAGGGAGCCCAACGTGGGACTTGATCCTGGGACCTCAGGATCCCGCCCTGGGCTGAAGGCAGATGCTCAACCGCTGAACCACCCAGGGATCCCTGAACTGATCTCTTTCAAAGACTCTGGTAAATCCGGTTGAGTGGGCAGCTCCTAATTAAAGAACATACCTGGACATGATGGGGACTTTGTGATATATGGATCAGGCCAACATCCCCTAAAGTCCCTGACCAATCTGAATTCCATTAAGGTTGAGTCTACCACGCATTATGTGCCTCTGGAGATCGCATAATAGGAAGATCCCAGAACTGCCTATGAAGAATTATTGCAAAAAAATTAAAAATAAAAATTTGAACCTGACTCCAATCAAGTCTCTAGACTTGATTTGATAGGAAACCCAAGGGAAACAGATGATGTTAAATGACACCATAAAGATGCAATTGGCTAATCCAGAGCCAGAGAAGCTATAGGACAAATGAACAAATAAATTTTGTTCAAATAAATGGTTTTTCAACAAATAAATGGCATAAAAAGGGGGTGGAGTGTGGAGGGAATTGTTAGAGATTTGATGGAATTTAAGAAATGCAAAGTGTGGAGCTTGTTTGGACTCCATTCAAAGAAACCAACTGCAGAATGGCATTTTCGAGGCAATTAGGGAAAATTGAACCAATTGGACAATAATTGAATCCAAGTATATTGTTATTATATCTTACCAGCAGGGTATTAGATGTTAAAAAGTTCTTGATAATGTTAGGTGTGATAACAGTATCGTGTTATGTTTTATTAAAGAATTTACTGGGGGCAGCCCAAGTGGCTCAGGGGTTTAGAGCCGCCTTCAGCCCAGGGCCTGATCCTGGAGACCTGGGATCGAGTCCCACATCGGGCTCCTGCATGTAGCCTGCTTCTCCCTCTACCTGTGTCTCTGCCTCTCTCTCCCTGTCTGTGTCTCGAATGAATAAATAAATAAATAAAAATCTTAAAAAAAAAAAAAAGTATTTATTGGTTAGAGATAATTCCGGAAGTATTTACAAGAGAAATGTTGTGTCGTTTGGAATTCACTTAAAAATATTCCAGCAAAAATGAACAGACAATTCAGCAAAATCGTTTGGTTGGGGAAGACCAGATGAAACCGTGGGACAATGCTTGAGGCTGAGTGTTGAGCACATCGGCTTCATTACCCTTCTCTCTACATTTGTGTATGCTTTTAAAATTCCATAAAAAGTTAAATGAATGCGATTAATTTTTAAAATCTTGAGAGCTTAACTGAAGAGTTTTCCAGGCTCACATCAAAGGGAAAAAAAGTCCATGGTGAGATTCCAAGAAGTGGCAGCCCTGGGGAGCCCCACTCACTGCAGCCTCTCGGCAGCACAAGACGGCTGCTACCCACGTACGTGGATGATGAAGGCTCCCTGCACAGCCGTTGTAAAACTGTCTACTTGACATGCTGCACTGGCTTCTATAATGTCTAACTATCTACGGAGCTAATTAAATTATTAGACTCAGAGCTGTGAGATGGCCCAGTTTACTTGCAAAGAGTACCTCTTCCAATGCTGGAGCCGCTAAGCAAATTCCCCTTGAAGTCATAATTAGTCATCCGGAGTGGTTCCCAATCAAGTTGTGTCTCTGATAAAGAATTCCCAATTTGTTCCTAACACTTCCCTAGTGGTGAAGTTGTTTATTTGATTTCAGCACAAACAGATGGAGGCAGGGCAGACCAGGACAAAGCCTTCTCAGTCTGGCCTAGCAGGGCCAGTTTTTGAGTTTGGGTGTCCAGTTAGTGGAGCTTCTATTGAACGAACAGGGACTGAGTTTATTCCTCTTCAAAGGCTCAGACAAGGCCTGTTGACTATGGCTAAGAAACACGAGTCTCTGTGATAAAGAAACTGTGCCCTGGTCTTCTCCGCCAGCATTCATCAAGGCCAGAGAAGGGGCCTAACTCCAGTAAAAAGAAGCAACAAGGATGTGATGGGTGAAAAAGCCAGTGGACTGCGAACCAAAAACGTGGGCTCAGGGCAAGTCCCCAGACTCACCTCAGGTCTTAGGGTCCTCATCTGTAAGATGGGGGCTGCACAAAGAGATTTCAGGTTCCTTTCCATCTATGAAATGAGTTTAAATGTTTAAGTGGCTGGAGTTCTCTTGAGAAATGGCCCAGAAACTCAGTGTAACATGTTTGCAGTTTCCGTCCTCGGCAGAGATGCAGTACAGCTTAGTGGCCAAGAAAGGATGCTGAAGCTGGGGTGCCTTGATGCTGGTGCTGCTTTCACACTCACCAGTGGTATGACCTTGGGCATGTCACTTAACCTCTTGAGCCTTCAGGTTCCCCTCTGACAAATGAGGGTAGCAGCAGGACCTTTCTTATAGTTTATATGAAGACCAAGGAAATGAACACACATGAGATTATGCAGAACTTAAGAATAAACACTAATCAAACTATCACCATAATGCTTATCAAGAAAAGTAACGCTTTACACACCTTTAAGCTCTAGGAATTGAGCACGATGCTGCTGATGTGTGATTTGGTTAGACCCTCTGCACTGATCTTAGAGTCTGGAAGATGGGCATTCCTATCAAAGCCTTGTCCTTGACAACGGTAACTATTATGATCCGAAGTAACATTTATTGTGCGCTGTATTTCCTGAACTTGCTTTTTAAGTCAGCAGGTTGGAAGAACATAAGGTTGGAAGGGACCTCTAGGGTTTTCCAGCTTAAGCTTCAATCAGAAGTTCAAGTCCCTGGACCATATCACTGCTGAGTGTCCCTTCATGTTTTGCTTGAATTCCTCCAGGGAGATGGGATGTACTCCCCTCTGACAGAGCTGCTGTTTGAACCTTGCCCCAGGAGAAAACATTAAAAGAACTGAGGATCTTTTAGCTGGCAAAGAGTTTATAGGAAACATAACTGACTTTAAATAGTTGAAGAACTGTTATCAATCTTAAAAAGATGAACATGAAGCACGGTCATTAATACATTGTCATTATGGTGATCAGTTTCCTCGCACCATTGGTCAGACACCACACAAAATGCTTTGCAAGCCTTTTATTTTAATCCTTCAACAATCTCCTAAGACAGTATTATTTTTCTGATTTTATTTTATTTTTTTAGGTTTTATTTATTCATTTGAGAGAGAGAGAGAGTACAATGGCAGGGGGAGCAGCAGAGGGAGAGGGAGAAGTAGACTCCCTGCTGAGCAGGGAGCCCAAGGTGGGGGGGGGGGGACTCGATCCCAGGACCCTAAGATCAAGACCTGAGCCAAAGGCCAATGCTTAATGGACTGAGTCACCCAGGCACCCCAATTTTTCTGATTTTACAATTGAGGAAACTGAGGTAGAGTACAGTCAGGTAAAACTCTGCCCAAGGATATACAGTTGGCGAGGGTCAGAAATAGGATTCAGGTCTGGGTTGGTCTGACTTTGGAAAATAGAATGAGAACAGTTTTGTGGAAGTTAGTGCGACCCCAAGACACCGACTATCTGGGAAGCAGATTTAGCATCAACATTATGGGAACTTCCACATGAGACTGAATTCATTTCAGGCAATGAAGTGTTGCAGGGCTTTTGTAAAACACACACACACACACACACAAGCCCTGATCAACCTGGCATGGGTTCTTGAAGAGGATGGACAGGAAGGGCTGGAACCTGGGGAGGCCAGATGGAGGAATCGGGCTGGTAACAGGGGTTGCCTATGGCCCGTCTCACTGCTGGAGAGAACACCCAGGCAGCGTAACTGGCATGCCTACAAATGCATGGTCTCCAGTGCAGCTGGGCCTCCCCGCTGCTCCCTCCACCATGGACCCTCTCCGGGCCAATCTCCCGGAGCAGATGCCTCTCCTCCTACTCACAGGCAAAGTGGAGGCCACTGGTTGAACAGACCGCACTAACTTCACATCCTCCTTCCCTGCCCCAAGAACTGGGCTCCTGGCCTCCACACTCTCCACTCTCTTTCCTGAACCTTTATCTGCCCTGTTCTGGCTTCTTGCCATCTGCCTGTCACCTTGTCAAAAACTCAGAGAAAAATAACTGTTATGATCCTGCATCCAGCTCCCAGCAAGTGTCCTGGCCCTGCTTTCAAACCAAACTTCTAAAACACAGTTGACACTCACTCTCTCCAGTCCTTTGTGCATCTGCTGTCAGCCTATCCTGTCTGGTTTCCAACCACACCAGTGCAGGAACTGAGGACACCGTTGGCCTCCCAGGTGCTACCATCCAGCAGATACTTGCGGCCTCTGGCTTACCAGATCTGTTACTCACTCTCTCTTTATTAAACTCCCATTTCTTCTGGTTGCTGTAAAGCACTTTCTTGATTTGCCCCTCACCTGTCTGCCTCTTTCTAGATCATCTTTCTCTGGGGCCTCTCATTTGCTCACCAGGGGCCATTTGAGCCCCTGTGCCGCCCAGTCTAGACTCACCCAGGACCATTCACCCCCAAATGGCTTCCCTACCATCTCCATGCTGCCTACCCTCCTTAGATATCCAACTGTCACCCAAGGTCTTGGCTCCTGTATACAGCTGCCTGTGAAGAGGGCTCTGGACCCTCCTTCCAGAATATAAAAAATTGCACACACACACCCCCCCCATGCAAATCTACTAACAGCTTTAAGGGACTTCTACAAGATGCTGAACTATACCCATAACCCTACAGATATAAAGCTTTAGGGCTTCCAATGGCCCCAGGCTAGAGCAAAGGCTAGTGAGAGCTTCCGGCCTGATTCCCTCTGCTGTCCTCTAACCTCAAGGACACATCCTAAGACACCTCTGGCTATGACGCTGCCTCGGCCCCACAAGGCTGAACTGTGGTCACGTGATCTTTCCTCTACTGTGTGCTTCATTTGGTCTCTTCTCTCTATCTCGTTTTCCCACTTCCCCAACACCTGCGTTCCCACACATTAAGTTTTCTATTAGAGCCCTCTTCCCCTCTCTCTCATACACTATTTATAGAGGCCAAATAAATTATTGTGTGTCAGTGATCTTTGCAGCTCACTTACATGTTCGGGGAGACTAGAAACAGCTCACACAGAAACAGTGACACATGCTGTGTCAAAATCATGGATGGAGACCCACACAGGTGCTTCTCCAAACTGCGGAGAGGCCACATCAGCCTGGTCTCAAAACACAGATTGTCTCGAAGAAAAGAGTGGCCCTTCCCAGGCAGGACTGCCAGGGAATACAAGGCACCCAGGACCTCACAGAAGCAGGAGGTGACTGGCCTCAGGACAGCGCTGAGGGTGAGTGAGAGATGGAGCAAGAGGAAGGACGAGCTGGCTGGGAAGGCCTGCAGGCGTGCTGCTGTGAGTCAGTGTCCCTGCGGGTACCTTAACCAGCCCTCCTTCAGCTTCCCCTGTGCTCTTTATTTTTCTCTTCCCCAGAACCAGTGCTCTTTCTTTGTCAGGAGCAGTTCTTATAGTGCAGATGCTTCTTCTTTTTCTCCTTCTGAGGCCAGAATCTCTGTGTGCTCTGTCTCTGCCCTCCTCATTGGGCCCTGCACTGGGCTGGCCCTTGGTAAGGGCAGGGAGGGTGGGGAGAGGTGTCCTATCTTCCTCTTTCCCCTTCCCTCCCTCTTCCCTCTGGCCTCCCTCCTCTCTCAGACCTCCCTTCTCCCACTCTCCTCCCTCTGACCTCCTTCTTTTTCTCCTCCATCCCTCCATCCTTCTTCCTCCCCTTCTCTTTCCACTCCTCCCTGTACTGGGACTCAGGACTATGCCCATGCCAGGTTGTTCAAGATGTGTTTCAAGATGCATTCGATGCTCCTCAGATGTTTTCAGACACACAAGAAGAAGCTGTAGATAATAGAGGGCTCACAGACCCTCAATGCACACTGGACTCCCCTATGGCTGCTTTCTGATAACCAGATGCTTAGCTCAGGATGGGGACATGAGATATTCTTACACCACCCTGGCAACTCAAATAACTTTGTCTAGATACCCAGTAACCTTTATTTCAGCTTGGCCCACTTAAATTCTCAGTAGATCAAAATAGCTGAACCACGAATGTCAGAAAGCAAGTATTTTCTAAATTAACAAGAACCACCACCACAGTCATTCCAAAGGAAAAAAAGAAAAAAAAAAAAACACTAGAGAAACTATATGAGAGATTTCAACCAGACAACTCTCACCAAAGACGTAGATCATGTATCTGCCATACATTGCCTGGGTCTCTAAAGCCCAGATCACAAAAATGAGTTCAAATCCATTTTTTCTAAAATAAGAATTTATGGAATGCAGTCACAGTTCAGAGTCTGGGAACATGGAAAACATCACAGAGCCAAGCTCTAGCATGGTAGTCACCGCCACAGTGACCACCATTTATCACACACAGACCATAAGCGAGGCATTGTGCTAAGTGCTGCAGACATAGCACTTAATTTCACCGCTTTAGAGCACTATGAGGCAAATATTATCATCCCATGGTGCAAGCCCTAGAGAGCTTATTTCATGACCCACGAGTTAAACTTGATTCCTTCAAACTGCAAGAGTCTCTGCATCCCCCCTGCCTCATGCTAAATTTCAAGTACCTGGCAATCCCATTATTCATTCCCATCACCTTTAGCAAAAATCCCAGAATCCTTCCCAAGTCCAACAAGGGCAGAAAACACAGAACTTGTGGAGTGCCCGTCCGTTAACACTTTGAAGGAAATCCCAGTGCAATCTAGATCAGAGCTTCTCAACCTCAGCATTACCCATGCCTTGCCTGGGATAATTCTCAGTTGCAAGGGCTGTCCTGTGTGTGGTAGGATGCCTAGTAGCATCCTGCCCAGTAGAATGAATACAGCAACATCTCTCGCCCAGCCCCAGTCATGGCAACAAAATGTCTCCAGGCAGAACCGAGTATCTGCTGGTAGAAGGCACTGTCCTCAGTTGAAACCACTGATCTAGACCTCCAGACTATTAGCTTGGACTCAACACCTCATTCTTGCCACACCAACTTTGCTTTCTAGGTTTGGTGAACTCCCACCCTGGAGCAACAGACCGGATAATCCCATGGGCAGGAAGAGCATGGCTATGAAGAATACAAGAATAAGTGATCCCTAGAAATCGGGTAGGTTGGTGGCTGGCCTCAGGTTTCAGGATTTTTTAATATAGGTCATTATTTTCTTGACAAAACTGTCAATTTTACTTCCCCTCATGTCAAGTCTTACACAAAGTATGTTCTTAATATGTCTCTATTAAAGGTCATGGTTGTGAAGACTATGAGTGGTAGAAAAATGGTCATAACAATGAAAAGAGCAGGCTAAAAAAACTGTATGAACACTGTCGTGGCATCTACAGTATCAAGAGAAGTGATGGAATGAGGGTAGTGAGGTTGTGGGTGAAGTTTTTCTCCTCTTTCTAAAATTCCTATAATGCAACTTTCATCATACCTTAGTAATTTAGAAAGTAAAATTTCGGATAGCGTCCCCAGACATGGGTCCCTCTCTACCCCCTCTCCAGGTCGTGTTACCAGAACAATAACCTCATGCAATCGCCATGCAATCATTACCTGGACTCCCTGAATTACCACCTAGATCCACAGTTGGACCCTAGACAATGTCACCTGCATGGTCTGTGCTGTATCTAAATTGCACTTAATACGTTCATATAGTGAAGTTTATTAAAACTCAAAAATGATTACATTATTTTTAAGAAAAATTTAAGGTTTATTCTTCTGTGGCTGGGTCCCCTTTGTGAATCCGAAACCAAGGGTGCCTGGGACCTCCCTAGGTGCCTGCAGCACTCCAGGCAATCCCTCCTCTCCCGAGTCAGCCGGGACCCAGGCGAGGACCCTCCCCTGCCGTCAAGTCGGTACATTAGGCCCCGCCCCTAACCCAAGCTGAGCCAATCAAGTTCTCTTTCTTAGAAATAAGGAATTTTGAAGCTAGGGACCTCATGCCCTACGCTGTTATGTAAGCTTAGGCAGTTCTCTAAAAATAACAAATTCTTGCTGCTTGGATCCCCAATTTCTGTTGCTTCTGAAATTTAGTTGGTCAATTTTTCCTGGAATCCTTCCCCACCAAAAATAATAATGATTTTGTTTGTTTGTTTGTTTGTTTAAGACGGCTCTAATTCGAATTGCTTTTTGCTTCTGGCAACTAAAAGAACCTCAACTCCTAGATGTCCTATTTGAGATCTCTTCATTATTCACACAAATATCAGGCCGTAAGTATTCTGATCCGCTTCCCAGTGATGATGTCTTTTATGGTAGGATATTGGCTTCAGCCAGACTGATTTCCTTCTCAGTTCCGTCTCTTTAAGCCTGAGTTTCCTTATAGGGTAAGTGGACACTTAGTACTGTTGCAGGGCATGGAGGGCTTTAAATGAGAGGCGGCCATGGGGCTGCTTCTGCACACCCAGCCTCTTTCTGCTTTGCATTCTGTGTGAGCCAGAAAATATTGATTCTTCTTTATTAACTAGTGGTCCAAAAAATCTAAACCCAGTTTGCAAAATGATCTATATATATTTCTCTGTGCACTTCTCACACTTCTTTCTCTTCCCAAATCCCAACATTTGATTTGAAGCATGGCTTTAAGGCCTTCAGTTTCCTATCTAGGATTTTCTGGACCTCAGAGGTGCTTGTTGGGGTTCTTCTGACGGAATTTGTGTCTTCCATGAGTCCCTAACAATAAGTAGTGGTTAATGGGCTTGGAACATCTTTGGAGGTGCTTGACCGACATCCCTTTTGATCCGGAAACAGTAATAATTGCTGAGGGCTTAGTATGTACTTTGCTTGAGTTCTCTCATTTAATATTCATGTAACCATATAAGGTAGGTGATATCATTCTGCCCATTTTACAGAAGAAACTAAGGCTCAGAGTGGTTAAATAATCTGCTCAATGTTATATAACTAGTAACTAGTAGAGCTGAGCCAGACCTTGTGAGCTTAACTGCTAACTGTGCTAAATTTATTGCCTTTACATTACTTCTGATCAGCTTCCTGGCCTGCCCCCAGTGAATGATGAGTCAAGCAGCATGACACACCTATTTATCTTGGGCCCAAAGCAAAGTTCTCTGTATCCAGGGGCCTGAGGGTCCTTATTTACAGTGCCTGGGAGCACATGATGCTGCTTCTCCCCAGAAAGTCCTGGTTTGTGCTGCCCAGCCTTTTCATTTAGTTACTGCTCCTTCTCCTTATCTCATTCATCTATACCTCAGCTTCTTTCACTTCTGTTTATTGAGCATTTGTACTGAATACATGTGCAGAACATAATTCACGATACGTAGCAGCTCTTATTTCCATCATTAGGATTCACACATACACCCAATGGCCCACATGGTGCCAGTGATCCATCTGAGCCACCTCCTTGAACCACCTCTTACCCACCCCACCCTCACCCCTCAAGGCTCCAGCCATAATAGTTTCCTTGCTGCTGTGGGAATACTATCAAACATGCTCCTGCATTACAGACTTTGCACTTACCACTTCTTCTGCCTGACTTGCTTACCCTCTTCCCTCAATTTTCTTTTTTTTTTATTTAAAGATTTTATTTATTTATTCATAAGACAAACACACACACAGAGTGAGAGAGAGAGAGAGAAGCAGAGACACAGGCAGAGGAGAAGCAGGCTCCACGAGGGGACCCCGACGTGGGACTCGATCCCAGGTCACCAGGATCACACCCTGGGCCAAAGGCAGGCGCTAAACCGCTGAGCCACCTGGGTTGCCCTTCCCTCAATTTTCTACTTAAATAGTCCTCAAAAACCCTCCTCATAAATCATCTCTTTTCATCCTCAGCAAACTATGAGGGAGGTACCATATTGGGTTAAGCCCCTATGAAATCAATATTTGACCATTTGACTTACAAGAAAGCAATTTCATATTGTTCAACCTAGTATTTCATTTTCCCTATTTTATAGAGGGAGGAATTGGAGCTTAAATGATTTGGCAAAGGTCGCATTGTTATCAAGTGGCAGAGCCAGAATTCAGTCTTCGAACTTTCCGTATCCTCAAGTCCACACTCTTAATGTCTAATCATTTGTCTCCCAGACCTTCCCTGTTTCCTTCTTGGAATTTTGTCCTTCCATGTTGTCCAGGAGCACACTACACCCCCTATGAAGCTGGGGTACCAAGAAACTGAAACAGTAACATTCCTACTTTAAAAGCCCTGAGCCTTTCACACAGCACAGAGGTTGTCTCCCTAAGTGTCTCATATCTTTGCTACCATCCTGCTCCATGCTCCTGGTAAGTGAGCTCAGGCAGCCATGGTCTGCCCTACAGACCAGATCTGTGCTTCCTGAAAAGTGGAGAGGGATCACAAGCTATAAAGCATTGGGCACCTTGCCTGAAAACAGAAAAATGGCTCAGAAAATATGGAAGAGCAAAGAAACCTGAGAACTCAAAAACACTTAGAAGGCAAATAACTGTAACTCTCTTCTGCTATAACTCTCTCCCCGGCTGAGCAGAAGCCTCATGAGGTAGGAAGCACAAAGCCAGGGGCCTGGGGAAATGTCTGAGTGTCAACAGCAGAAGAGAGTGCACTGTTAATAAGCACAAATATAGGGCCTTTGGGGAACACCAACCACCATCACCTCTTGCCCCCAACATATATACAGTCAGATCTGGCCCAGGCTTGATTTGGATGATGCTATTTTGAATATCATTTCCAGATAATAGTGTGTTACAAACTTTATCACTTATGGCAAATCTCCTCAGAAGAAAAGTGACTCCCATCCTCTGGAACTTTCTGGCTTTCCAGTTTTACTAGGATTTGGGCTTCTCTGACAGCTCTTTATCCTGCCACGTCTTGGATACTTTGAGGATTTTTAGAGAATGTATATCATGGAGGACCATTCCAGAGCCTAGCTCACTGTATTGCTGAACATGGAAGTCCTATCAATGCTCCTAGTGGAGGAGTCACACAGTATCAGACCTTTTGCTTTGTTTTTTAAAAGACTGACAGCCGTGTGAAGGATGGTTGAATTGGGGGAAGAATCTGAACAAGCGAGACCATTTTGGAGGCCTAGTGAGAAATAGTGTTCATTTGGCCTGGCCTGGACGGGCGGCAGTGGACAGAAACAGAAAAGACCCAATTCAATAGCTTCTGTTAGGGTATTTACACCTGCTGGCAAGCTGCCTCTGTGGGTGAGCTGAGCAGATGCTGGAGAGGTCTATCCTATAATCTCCACCACATAGCTAGTGGACCAAATGACCCTAAAAGCCTTCCCAACTTGATGATTCTCTGGTTTGATATGGAATAACAATGACTTGACTCTGAAAAGGGATAGCAATATGCAGTGTTCAGTAGTTCTGACCTATTCCCATGTATGTGATCTTAATCCTCTTAGCAACACTGGGGGGTACGTGTTATTTTTCCTATTTTAAAAATTAGAAAATACAGGCTCATAGAGTTTAAATGATTGATTCAAATACTAATCAAATCCAATGGCTTTAGGGTTTAAGTGCAAGTCTTCTAACTCCAGAACCTACCTGTTTCTTCTATCATGACAGTAGATAAATCTTCTGGGCAAAAGCGCCAAGGAGACCATAAAGTTGAGACTAATAAAATCAATAAAATCAAAGCTGTTATTTTTAAATAAATAGATATCCATGTTATTAAATTAATACAAATATCATTATAATAACACCTCATATTTGAGTGCTTACTATGTGTTAAGAATGGATTGAAACACCGAGTATATAATAATAATTTGGTCCTCACAAGAACCCAGAGAGGCAGTTTCAACTATTATCTCTGTCTTATATATGGAGAAACTGAAGCACGGTAGTTAAGTATATTGCCCAAGTTTACACAGCTAGTCAGCTGTACAACTGGGATTAAAATCCAGGTCACTTAGACACCTGAGTCCTTTGGGGTAGCTGGTCTCCCAAGAGAGAATATATACACAAGTCCTATTCTATGCATTGGAGGTTTCTGAAGCTCCCTGTAGGAAAGAAGACCAGAAGCTAGAATGAGAGGGGAGAATGCCAATTTTCACTGTCTGCCTTCTCCTATCACTTGACTTTTTTACACTGAAGTGACTGAGACTGCTAACTGGCCACCAATACCCATTCTCCCCTTCTTCCTTTAATTATAGAAATCCTGAGTGTTAACTGGGCATGTGGGAGCCCACTTAGAGAGTGTACTTCCCAGCCTCCTGTATAGTAGGTATGGCCACGTGACTAAGTTCTAGCCAGCAGAATGAGGGCAGAAAGGATATGTGCAAATTCTGGGCCATGTCCTTAAAAGGAATGAATAAAGTTTACCCTAACCTTTTTCCCTCTGGATTGCTGAGATGTAGACATGATGGCAGGAACTCAAACAGCCACCTTGGATCTAGAAAAGCAATATATTAAGGATAAGGGAGCTAGCTTATCAAATCTGGGGAGTCTATTTTTCGACCTTTACCTGAGGAAAAATATCAAATTTCTATCATATTTAATATTTGTAGATCTATTCTTAAGTTTCTACTGTATCTAACACACATGCATATATTGCCTTTATCAATGAAAAAAACAACTAAAAGAATCATGACTTAGGGAACACAGCCACAATTATATATTTGAGACAATTATTCAGTGAAATAATAGTAAACATATTTATTTTTAAAATTTATTTTAGAGAAAGAGCGTGCAAGCTGGAGGAGAGGCAGACATAGAGGGAGAGGGAGAAAGAGAACCTCAGGTGAACCCAAACCAAGAGATGCTTAACCGATTGAACCACCCAGCTGCCCCACTAGTTAAGTGTTTAAAAAACAGCTCTTCAGGGGGAAAAAAGCCACCTTGATTTGTAGCATTTTCCAATTTCCCTGGTGTATATACTCCTCCAAAGCTGATTTCAAGCTACCAACATGAGCACAGAGTTGGTGGTTATACCAAAGAAGGGTATTTCTCTCTGTCCAAAAACACAAATTAAAATGAAGTCTTCCTTATTAGTATTTTAACTCAGTTTTACATAAATTAACTTCCCCTCATCATAAAGAAGCAGTGGCAAGTTCTACCAAGAGCATACTCCACAGAAAGAAGTAAAAAGAGGGTAACTTTGGGGCACCTGGGTGGCTCAATTGGTTGTGCGTCCGACTATTGATTTCTGCTCAGGTTTAAGATCTCAGGGTCATGAGATTGAGGCCTGTGTTGGGTTTTGTGCTGGGTGTGAAACCTGTTTAAGATTCTCTCTCTCAGGGCGCTTGGGTGACTCAATGGTTCAGCATCTGCTTTTGGGATCCCCATGGGGAGCCTGCTTCTCCCTCTGCCCGTGTCTCTGCCTCTTTCTCTGTGTCTCTCGTGAATAAATACATAAAATCTTAAAAAAAAAAAAGATTCTCTCTCCCTCTGCCCCTCCCCCTACTCATGCAAGTGTGCACACACTCTCTCTCAAATAAATCTTAAAAAAAAAAAAAAGAAAGTGTGTACCTTTGGGAAGGGCTGACCCCACAGAGCCCTTGCCACTATTACAACGTTTTTATTTTTTATTTTTTTAAAAGATTTTATTTATTTATTCATGAAAGACACACAGAGAAAGAGGCAGAGACACAGACAGAGGGAGATGCAGGCTCCCTGCAAGGAGCCCAATGTAGGACTCAATCCTAGGACTCCAGGATCATGGCCTGGGCTGAAGGCAGGCGCTAAACCGCTGAGCCACCCAGGGGGCCCCTGTTAAAAGGTTTTTAAATCTGAAGGACAGTGAGATTACATCAAATGCTGGAAACTTATAGGCCTTCAAAAGTTTCCCTAAGGAAATGGTGGAAGCCCTATTGCCTCACCGAGTCTCACAGATAAATTTCAAAGAATCTGAGATCATAAACACTAGCTTATCAAATTTTCACAGATCCTTTTCCCATGAATCAGTGTTAAAACAAAAAATATATCTAGGTGAAAACAGCTAAAGACATGCTATATCACGGTCTGAATTCTTCTTTTACTTAAAACAATCCTCTACACCTAGAACTTGCTTTATTTAAGCCAGAATCTAGTGTCTTAATCCATGGCTCTGAAATAACGTCTGGTTGGGACAGGATTCAAACATCAACTGAGATCCACACGAAGAAATTTCCTCAGGGTCACTGCTGCATTTGAAAGGGTGAGAGCCATCTCTACTCTCTAGGAGTTGCATAGAAGGAAAGAAGAAGCATGTTGGATCCCAGGCTATCCTGCTACTGGTGTCTGGTGTCATTGCAGAGGTCACCATGGCCCAGAGTAAGTCCAGCTGGCGGAGGGTTGGATAGCCTACAGGGCTACCCTGGGCTTATCTTCTTGGCCGCAAACCTCTGAGTGGCGGGGCTGTGTCTGAGCTGCCAGATTCCCTGCATGCAGACTGTACGCCATCGGCCACATCCAGCCAGCCGACAATGAGCTTCTGGGCAATTCTTTCAAAAGGCTAGATGGACACCTGGAGCAGACTTTATCAGACTTACTGAATTTTGACCCTTATAAACAGTTCAGTTTTCCAGAGTTTTCTGGCTTGCGTGTGGTTCAAAGTGGGACTGTGCCAAGTTCTGAGTCCAGCTCTGCAATGTTTATCCTCTGCCACCTGCTCCCAAGCACGAGGTGAGTAAGTGGCCAAGGCTCCTGGGCTGGGTATGTGTGGGGCTGCCTGACACGCCGGCTCACATGGCCATACAGATGGCCACCAGCCATGCTGCTGGGTTTTCAGTTCCTGACAGTTTCCATTTCAGCTCCTCTGACAGGCTGTGGTTTGGGATGATACTGGGGGACAATGTTTTCTCATGCGTATCGCCATCAGGAAAGCTGCCTACTCTGTGCCTATAGACACTGCTCTTCAGGGTTCCCTGGGGCTCAAGTGCAATGACAATGATAAAGCCTGAATCCTAGTCAGCAAAAAAATTAATAGTGTCTTCTACATACAAGGTACTCTCCTCAGAAGTATGATGTGGATGGGGGGGACACTAAAAGAAGTAAAACTGGGTACAAATACAAAGTAAAATATTTGGTCCTTGCTTTGATGCAGCAGAGGAGGCAAGATCTGAAATAAGTACTTTCTGGGTCTCTTCCTCAGTGAAGTCTGATCACCAACCCCAGCTCAGTCCAAAGTAATAAGGTTAAACCACATTTGTGGGTGCACTATACAAAATTGCTGTTTTTCCAGTCAAAAAGATAGAATGTCAGCAATTTCATTTGGTTCAACCTAAAATCAGTTCTCCCAAAGCACTTTGCTTATTCCTCTGTCTCTGTGTGTGTATGTCTGTTCCAAGCTGTGTGCTGGTGCTGAGATGAAAGCATAAATTTACAAGGTCGATGTCCAGGATGAACTTGAGTCCAGGTGAGACACACAGAAAATTTCATACCATCAGGCAGGGTTCAAGAGTGGTACTATTGGCATTTTCAATCAGGTAATTCTTTGTTGTGGGGCTGGGTGAGCTGTGCCTCTACGCACTAGTATCTCCATCCCCCACCCAGCTGTGACAATCAAAAATGCCTATAGGCATCATCAAGGGTCCTCTCAAGAACAAAATCACCCCTGATTGAGAACCACTGCTACAGATGTGCTAAGGTGGCAGTATGCCAGTTGCTGACTCTGAGAAACTTCCTGGAAGGGATGACACCTGGGTAGATCTTGAATGACGTGTAGGAACTAGCAAGATTAAGCAAGGCAGAGGCCACTGCACAAGCAAAGACATGACACCTTACCTGCACTTTACCTTGACTAGGCACAGGTGCGGCCCACACGGAGTGAAAGCCAGCTTTCAAAAGTGAACTCAAACACGAATATTAGTCCACATACACACTCTTTAAAAAGTAGTTCCTGCCAAGTCTTGGTTTCTGATGTAAACTTCTTTCTGTGAATTCCTCTACCTTCAACAATACTTGACCCAAATATAGGACCTTGATAAATTAAGTGAGGTCACTCAGAACCATTTTAATGTTCATGCAGAAGCAGCACCGAAAGTTGTAATAATACTATCTTTTGACAAGGTATTTTACAGGGCTCTTTTTCTATCTACTATTTTCTTTTTGCATTAGTATTTTAAGTGCTTAATGAGATGTTGAATACATACAAAAGAATATTTGTTTTTTATTTTAATTTCAATATAGCTAACATACAGTGTTATATTCATTTCAGGTGTACAATATAGTGGTTCAGCAATTCCATATATTATTCAGCGCTCATCACATGTGCAATCCTTAGTCTCCATCACCTATTTAACTCAACCCCCCTCCCACCTCCCGTCTGGGAACCATCAGTTTGTTCTCTAGAGTTAAGAGTCTGTCTCTTGGTTTCTTTCTCTCTCTTTTATTTTTTCCTCTGTTCTTTTGTTTTGTTTCTTAAATTTCACATATGAGTGAAATCATATGGTATTTGTCTTTCCCTGACTGACTTATTTCACTTAGCATAATACCCTCTAGCTCCATCCATGTTGTTGCAAATGGTGAGATTTCATTCTTTTTATGGCTGAGTAATATTCCATGCTGTGTGTGTGTGTGTGTGTGTGTGTGTGTGTGTGTGTGTTTATCCATTCATCTATCGATGGACACTTGGGGTGCTTCCATAATTTGGCTATTATAAATAATGCTGCAATAAACAGGAGTGCATATATCCTTTTGAATTAGTGTTTTTGTATTCCTTGGGTAAATAACCAGTAGTACAATTACTGGATTGTAGGGTAGATCTATTTTTAATTCTTTATTTATTTATTATTTATTTATTTTAAATTCTTTAATAAAACTCTATACTGTCTTCCACAGCGGCTGCACTAGTTTGCATTCCCACCAACAGTGTATGAGAGTTCCTTTTTCTCCACATTCTCACCAGTAGTTGTTTCTTGTGTTTTTTATTTTTGCCATTCTGACAGGTGTGAGGTGATATCTCATTGTACTTTTTATTTGTTTTTCTCTAGCGATGAGTGTGGTTGAGCATCTTTTCATGTGTCTGTTGGCCATCTGGATGTCTTCTTTGGAGAAATGTCCATTTCTTCTGCCCACTTTTAAATCAGATTATTTGTTTTTTGAGTGTTAAGTTGTGTAAGTTCTTTACGTATTTTGGATACTAACCCTTTATCAGATATGTCATTTGTGAATATCTTCTCCCATTTAGTAGATTGTCTTTTAGTTTTGTTGATTGTTTCCTTTGCTGTGCAGAAGCTTTTTATTTTGATGTAGTCCCGATAGTTTATTTTTCTTTTGTTTCCCTTGCATATCTAGAAAAATATTGCTTAAAAATATCCGATGTCAGAGAAATTACTGCCTGTGCTCTCTTCAAGGATTTTTATGGTTTCAGGTCTCATACTTAGGTCTTTGGTCCATTTGAATTTAATTTTGCATACAAAAGAATATTTAATATGCAAGCACACAGAGTACTAATGAAGAATGTAACTTCCAGGTAGCTATAGAGCACAGAATATCACCTCCACCTTTGAAGTCTCCTGTGTGCTCCTTCCTGATCCCATTCCTCCTTCTATCTCTAGGGGAGGAAGATTTTTTTTTTGTTCATATTTATTCATTCAACAGACATTTTCCTGAACACCCCACTAGCTGTGGGTCAGGTTGTGTGCTATAAAAGTAGTGAACAAAACAAAGCCTTCCCCTCTCTAATTTAGAACACCTTCAAATCAGCCATTCCAATTTGATATCATGGTCTTAATATTCCAATGAGATACATATAAGCAACTAATAATTACTCTTTCCCTGGCCTGCTTCACTGATGAGGAAATGGAGGCTCACACTATTGATTTGTCCCAGGTCATGTGGTTTCTAAGTGGCAGAACTGGAACAAGAAGACAAGTGGTTGCATCCCTCCCATCCACCTCCTTCCATTTTCCTCCACCACGTTTTTCCTCCTCTTCTCCTGGCCTCACTTGATAGCACACTGGAGGTTTTCAACTGCTGTCAATGCCAAGCTCAACAGCTAATGTGAGGCAACTGCAGAGCAGGGAGATGGGCAGGGTCCAGAGACCCCTAACAGCTGTGCTAGATTCAAGACAAACCAACCCACATATTGGGAGAGGAGTCCTCTGCAGTGAAACAGCCCCTAGTGGGGCCAGACTTGTCCCCAGGCATTTGAGTCCATATCCAACTCCCACCTTAAAGTCACACCATACCATACTCACAAAGCCATCTTTTTGCCTTTTCCATTTGATTGGGGAAAAATGTTTTATCTGAGGTTCATTTATTGGTTACTTAAGTTGGATAAACTTGAAGCCATTTATGTACGACTCAATTTCTGTTTCACTTGTTGGTATTCTTTGGTAAAGACCTTCCTGTAAACAAAATGACTAGTACCTTGGATGGCCCAGATTACAAGAAGACAACTCTTGGAGACTGCCCAAGAGTGAAGAATGGCTTTTATCTAGTGTAGCAACTCTGAACCATAGGCAGTAACTATCTGGGGTGTTTGTTGTCTCAAGAAGGTTCAAGGGCCATAGTAGATTAGCAATCATGGGCTCTGGAAAATGAAGTGAGGGGCCTTACATCATATATTTATCAACCCTGATATGGCCTGTGATCAGTCAAGATTTACCAAACCCCAAAGAAGGCTTCAATCTAGAGAGGATCATGGTGCCCAGTAACTGGCTTGTCTCTTGGTGTGTGAATCTCATACTCAAAGGGGGGCAAAGATCTGGTTCCTGCTTCCAGACCCTTTCAAATGAGGACATAGCATGATAAGAAAGTCCCAGCTCTAGAACCAGATATGTCCTCTTGTAACATAATAAAAAATAATGTATTTGGTCTCTGTGATTCCTGATACAGAGATCCTAACACCCTTATAATCTCCTGAGTGATAAAGATGTTAGGACATCTTTCGTTCTAATATTTGGTCTTTGACTCTAGTTCCTGACAGAGCTCCTAAATCCCTAGGGGTTTCCTGGGTGACAGGAGTATCTTTTGTTCTAATGAGGTGACTGTTGGTAAGCTCTTGGGATGAGTGCTGGTGACAAAAAGACCAAGCCATGATTAGAAGCTTGGAACCCCCCCCCCAAAAAAAAGAAGCTTGGAACCCCCATCCTCCAGAATGGGGAGAGGGACTGGAGATGAGTTAATAGTCCATCATGCCTATGTGATGAGCCTTCATAAAAATCTCTCAACTCTGGGGTTTGGAGAGCTTCTGGGTTGGTGAATACTTACAAGTGCTAGAAGGATAATGTGCTCCAACTGCATAAGAGTAGAAGGTCCAGCATTAGGAATCCTTCTAGACTTTTCCCTATTTCTTTCTTAATTTGGCTGCTCATTTATATTCTTTATATTCTTCATAATAAACCAGTTAATGTGTTTCCCAGAATTCTGTGAGAAATTCTCAAACCTGAGGAGAGGGTCATGGGAACCCCTGATTTATGCCAGTAGGTCAGAAGTACAAATGGCAACCTGGGACTTTTGATTAGTGTCCTAAGGAAGTAGAGAAAGATGAGAATTTTCCTTGAGCTCTGTTTGACTCATTAACTCAGTCCACAAATATTCACTGAATGCTCTTCTGTGCCAGGTCCTCTATTGAACACTGGGGATCCAAAGGTGACCAAATCAGAGACCCTGTCCTCAGGGTGCTTGCTTACTGCCAAGTGGGCAAGACAGCTATCAAATAAATAGTAACATTGAAGTATAGTGAGGGCTGTGATAGGGGAAATGCAGGATCCTACCAGAACTTGTTCACATGGGTAGTCAGGAAAGGATGGCTGCTCTCACATTGGGGGCAGATAAGATTATACAATAGCACAAAGAAAGCCTAGCATGTTGGTGAGGTTGTTTGTGATCTGTCTGGGCTTGATGATACTAGGAAAGCAGTTAGAGGTTGAACTCTTTGCACTAAGGGGCAGAATAGGTACTGAGGGCCACTAAACAGTGAATGATGCAGGTTGTGGCTTGCACAAGGGAACCGGCTAAGGGGAAAAACAGAAGGAAGGGAAAGGTAACTTTTACTAATTCTGCCCAAAGAGGTCACCTTTTTCTGACTTGCTCAAGGTACTATATTTGCCAGCAGAGAACCTAGGGGTATTATATTTTTCAATTGCCCCAAAATCGTGGACAGGACTGATTGGATTACCTTTTAGCTGCTTTCATGGTGTCTATGCATCTTAATATCCTTTGGATCTAAATGGACATTTACACACTTCTTTGGATCTACATGGAAGGCTAATTCCCAAGTGTTTCTTGCCTGGTCAGTCAGGGTTTATTCAAAGAAGCAGAAGCTGTGGGTTCTGGTATAAAGGATTGATTACAGGAATTTGCCTAACTCAACTGAAGGAGAAGCTGGAGAAGTGAAGGCTCAGGAGGGCCTGAGGGTCAGAAAAGGAGCTAGAGCTACCAAGCAACCAATCAGACAAACTGAGTAGATGCACCACTATGGAGGGACCACAAAGAGAAGCCTGTGGGAGGTCTTTTGGGGACTGTGCCCTGCATGGGTCCCTCCTCTGTGGATCTGTCACTGAGCATCGGAGGAAGTGCCTGAGGCCACTCTCAGTTCTACAGCCAGCAATAAGAGAAGCTGGATGTGGAGTGGAGGAGAGTAAGGACAAGCAGGAACCTGGCACCTTGGTATCTGGCTGTCACCACATCTATCACTGACAACCTTCCAAGAGTAATGGCTACTGCTTTGGTTTCACCTTCCAGATCCTGTACAAATGCCTCCATCAGCCAACTCCAACTCAGAACCATATGGGAAAGGTGGTTCCATTTTAGCCAAGTTGCCAGAGTGTAAATCATTACACTTGAAGAAAAGGCAGCAGGTGAGGGCAGCTCCCACCCTGCTTTCGTAAAGAAACAATTTAATACATGTAGTGAAGATGCTGGCTTTCGTAAAGAAACCAACACTGCAGAAGTTCCTACTTTACAGCATGAGAGGTTCTGAGATCCATGTGTGTAGCTGAGTTGCTTGGGGAGTTGCTAAGGAGACCAATCCCCAAGCCTTATCACTCCCAATACCAGGTGCAGCTGGATGCCTGTCCCAACAAGCTCTATCGGTGATCCTGATGGGCATGAAAGCTTGAAAACCACTTTCTTCAACCTTACAAGCAAATTGGTTATTAATCAATTCAACTCAGAGGGCCTGCTGTGGGAAGCCCTCGATCAATAACCTGATATTTACGGATCTTGGGATGGTGACTCAGATGTCAACACTACCCCCAAATTCCCTCCTGAACTGGACTTGATGGGTCCTCCATTTCCCTGCCTGAACCCTTTCAAAATCAGAGTCAAGATTCACTCCTGAACTCTTCTCTGAGGAAGCTGGGTGTGGACAGACAGCGAGAGGAATCTTATGCTGATACTGCCAAGGGGCTATTGGATTGGGAAAGCCATAGGTACGCCCTGCCCTACAAACTGGGTTTACTGGTAATCACACAATTGTTTATGTCATTCAGGTGATGGCCATTAAACAGCATGCATCTGACACCTTGAAGTGCTCCGGCATCCATGCAGGGTACTACATGAAGCAAGTAAAAGTGATAGGTATCTGCCTTGGAAGTCAGGGATGATCAGACTTATGGACCCTCTCACTTGCCTTGTGAGCCCTGGGGCTCTCAGATCCTCACCTAGGCACACACCTCCCCAACTTGTTCCTACCCAGCACCAAGAAACTTTTGACCCAGCTTCCAAAGCTATTGGCAGTTCCTCCTTGGGGAAGTAAGGGAGGCAACTCGAGAATCTCAAAGGAGGATGGGGCAGAGCCTGGACTGGGGCAGCTAAGGTGCAAGACAGGAGCTGAGAGATCTTCCTGCAGGGTTCCACAAGGTCAGAGTCAAAGCCAGCACGCAGCTCTCCAATGGCCTCCTTCTCATGCCTGCCTTCCTGCCTTTGCAAACAGAATCCCAGAGGAACTGAAGCCCATGAGAATTCCCTTCTCCACCATCTTCTCTTACTATTGGTCAGTTTTAGCACTGCTGACTGAACCAATTGGTGAGGGGGCACAGATCCTCACCTAGGAAAGTGCCTTGTCAGTGATGCAGATTCCTGAGTTCCACCCTCCAAGAGCCTGACTCAGTAGGTGAGACTGGGAAGCTGCGTTTGAAATTGGTGTCACAGGGAGTCCTGCTCAGGTGGTCAGGGACAAGATTCTGGAGAACATTGTCCTGGGCAGAGTGCCTGGGGAGGTGGGGTGAGCAGAGGAGGACAGGGCTGACTACAACTTCAGTCCAGGTGGGAAGGCAGGTGGCACACAATTGAAAATGACTTAAGGATGGGCAACACGTATGGTGTCACTAAGAGCCTGGGAAGTGAGAGTTCGCCTGGATCCATTTATCTCGGTCTGCTTTGCTCATGGCTAGTCTCCAGCATCTAGGAAGATCCGGATAAGGGGGAGGCAAGCGAGGCACCCAGGGCACAAGATTTAAGGAGGCTTTCACTCCCAGTTTCCAGCCCTACACTTGGGCAGCCCTAGAGAGGGTACCTGCTATGTGTGGCACCCATCATAGCCCGTCATAGCCCTGGCACCTGCAACCATGCCTGGCACCCAGTAGACACTCTGTAAATATTTGTTGAATGAGTGAACGAATCTATTTAACAAACATTTACTGAGAGTAAGCCTTTACACAGGGGTGGGCAATTGGGTGTGGGTGTGGGGCCAAGAAAAAAATAACAGCCTCAAAATGAACTGGACACAGATCTAGCTCTGAAAGAGGTGTATGATCTGGTAAGTTCGGCAGGCTTGGAAATAAAAGATGCAAGGGAACAAAAGCTGGTGGAAATGGAAGGCTGGGGGCTGCAGAGAGGGGATCTCATATGTCTCTGCCAGCCAACATGCTCCACGGGAGCAGGGGCCGTGCCTCTTCTGACGTTCCCTGTTCCTGGCACAGCACAGGCACGTAATGGACACAATAGACATTTGTCAGGTGGCTGAATGGTAAGTATCAGCCTCAGAGTTTGGAGATACAAATTGGTGTGCTATGCAGCTTTATAACTGAATCTAAGACCAGAAAAGCAGGTGCCTGGAATTAGGTGAGGCTAATAACAAAGGCCCCACTGACAATCCAGCCTAGTGGTTGCCACACTTGATTGATTATCCAAAACACCTGAGGAGTGTTTGGAAAATAATGATTCCCAGGCCCCACCCCAGAACTACCAAATCAGGATCTTTAGGGACAGAATTCAGGAATCTATATTTGAACTCCTTAGGTGCAGTTAGTTCATGAGCACCCAGGTTTGGGAACTACACCTGTAATCAGGACTAGAAACTCCAGCTTTTAGAGAACGCTGGCCCCCCAGCCTCCAGGAGGGGCCACAGCCCTCACATGGCCCCAGGCCAGGTGGGGAACCAGAGGCAGGCAGGGCACGGAAAGCAGCCTGCCTGGGCTCAAACCCCCTGACTGGCTGGATAACTCATTTTGGTCTTAAAATTATTTATTTAATAGAAATTAGATCATAGTATTAGTGTTAGATTATTAATAATTATTTAGCATTAACATAGTAACTATTAATATATAACAGTAGATGATTAATACTATTAGATTAGATTAGTATGGATCATATTAGTTATTAATCTATACTTATTGGTTATTAATGTATTAATTGTTATTGATGTGTAAATATTAGATAATGTAATTAGATTTTTTTTTTTTAAGATTTTGTTTATTTCTTCATGAAAGACCCAGAGAGAGGGGCAGAGACATAGGCAGAGGGAGAAGCAGGCTCCCTGGGGGGGCGGGGGGGCTGAGGCGGGACTCAATCCCAGGACCCCAGAATCCTGAGCTGAGCCAAAGTTATTAGATTATTAATATGCTGGAATGTATTTAATGGTATGCTTTTTTCCCTTTTTTTTAACCCAATCTTTTACTGTGATAAAATACACATAAAAATAGCCATCTTAATCATTTATAAGCATACAGTCAGTGGCATTAAGGACATTCACATTTTTGTGCAGCCATCACCACCGTCCATCTCCAGAACTCTTTTTATCTTGCAAAACTGAAACTCTCCAACCATTAAACAATGATTCCTCATGCCTCCCTTTCCCCAGCCCCTGGCAACCACCATTCTACTTTCTATCTCTGAGTTTGACTCCTCTAGGTACCTCATTGTCTCAGTCTGTTTGGGTTGCTATAACAAAATACCATAGATTGAGTGGCTTAAATAACAAATATTTAATTTTTCACAATTCTGGAGACTGGAAAGTCCAAAACCAAGAAGCTGATACATTAGGCGTCTGGTGTACACCTGCTTTTGGTTCATAGATGGCCATCTTCTCACTCTGTCCTCACTGGGTAGAAGGGGTAAGATAGCCCTTTCTCTTGTAAGGGCACTAATCCCATTCATGAAGCCTCCACCCTCATGACCTAATCACCTCCTAAAGATTCTACCTCCAAATACCATCACCTTGGGGGGTAGGTTTCCAAATATATGGACTTTGGAGGGGCATATTCAGTCCATACCATCCATATATTTGAATACAGTATTTGTCTTCAAGTTTCATCCATGATGTAGCATGTATCAGAATTTTTCTTTTTAAGACTGAATAATATTCCTTTGTGTGTATAAACATTTTGCTTATCAATTCACCTGTTGATGGATACTTGGATTGCTACAAGTGGACATTTTAGCTACTATGAATATGCTGCTATGAACACAGGTGTATAAATATCTCTTAGAGATCCCACTTTTGATTCTTTTGGGTATATCCTCAGAAGTGGAATTGCTAGATCATTCGGTGAATCTTTTTAGTTTTTTGAGGACCCACCATACTGTTTTCCATAGGAGCTGGGCAATTGGGTGTGGGTGTGGTGTGCATTTCACTTTCCCACCAATGGTGTGCAAGTGTTCCCATTTCTCCACCTCTCCACTTACTTTCTGTTTTTGTTTTGTTTTAATTATAGCCATCATAATGGATATGAGGTGGTATCTCATTGTGATTTTGATTTGTATTTCCCTAGTGATTAGTGCTATAGAGCATCTTTTCATGTGCTAACTGGCCTTTTATAGATCCTCATTAGAGAAATGTTTGGTTGAGTACTTTGTCTATTTTTTAATCAGGGTTTTTTGTTGTTGCTGAGATTTAGGATCTCGCTATATATTCTGGGCATCAATCCCTTATCAGATATATAACTTGCAAATATTTTCTTCCATTCTGTGGGTTGCCTTTTCACTCTGTTAAGAGTGTCCTTTGATGCACAAAAGTTTTCAATTATCCATGAAGCCCAATTTGTTTATTTTTGTTGTTTATTTTCCTTGCCTTTGGCTTCATATCCAAGAGATCATTGCAAATTCAGTGTGCATGAATTGCTTTTAAACTTCTTTCCATGTGTCTCAGTCCCTCTGTACAAAGAGAGGACACAGGTAGCTTGAATGGAGCTAAGGGAGATAATCTTCATAAAGATTTAGCCTAGGGTCCAGTGCAAGTAGCACATGGTCATTGTCACATGTACCTTTCTAGCAACACACCCAGCCTCTCAGTTTCCTTCTCTTTTCTCTACCAAAGCCAGAAGTAGCATCAAAGATGCCTATGGTAGAACTTCAATAATGCTCAGTAGCCTTTGTGGGAGTTCCATCTGGGATCCAACAAGTGGGGTCAGGAACCTGGTTTTAGAGCAGTACCTGTCTTACTGAAGTCTTTTTTCAAATGCAGCTGCACCCGTGCACAAAGTTCTCCCCTCTGGCTCCTTTCTGAGTCCTCTTCCAGCATCCCTGCTCTTCCTGCCCTGCACCCACAGCTGGGGCACCTGGGTATAGATGGGACAGACATGTGCCTTTAGGAATATCCAAAGCTGTGGGCCCATGGGGCAACCTCAGCCAGCCTTGGTTCCCCTCACAAGGAGAGGAAGGAGTCATCCTTCATGTTGCTTTCTGGGGCCAGTTTCTTCCCCCAGGCAAATGATAAGGCAACAGTAGGGCATGGAAAGGCCCTGCACTCCCAAACCTGGAAGCATCCTTCAACTTCAAAAACATAGGAAAACCAAAAAGGTGGCCTTCTCTTCTACATGCTGTCCACCAGCCTCTCCCATCTTTGTCCAGGGAAATAGAATTGCCAAGAGGCTACTTCTTCCACTGTATCAAGCTCCTCCTATTTCTACAAGGGCAGAGTCAGCCAGATGGTAGCTACTGAAACCCAAGTGCCGTCTCTTAGAGAACCTATGCTTTAAAAAGAGGTCAGTTGTCAAAACAAACTAATTCAGAAGCACAGCCCTTGGGAGGATCTCAAGCTGTAGGCAGTGTAGGAAGGATGCCTGGGTCAGGCCCTGGAAGTGGATCAGGCCCTGTGACCTTTCTTTGCTTCACTCCTATTAATAGTTTTAGACCTTTTACATAGTTGTCTGAGGTGTGGGGTGGGGGACATCCTTTGTTTTGGAGGATTATGGGAATACTTTTACAAGTGATTTATTGCCCTGTGTTTAACCTTTACTTAATTGGTCCTAATTCACCTCACTAATTGATGCCCAATGCCAGGAAAAGCTCTGTGCTAAGTTTACAGCCTACTGAAAAAGTGATGAAGATGTATAAACACAGCAGGAAGATTCTTACCACAGTTCAGATGATAAGGAACGTCAAATATATGGAGGGCATCCCCATCAAAGAGGGATTTTGTTTGGGGGAGGAAGCCCACAATGGCAGAACTGGGATTAGTGGGGATGGGAGCTACAGGAAGGAAGATATCCACTTGGTACAAGGAAAAAATTTTGAACAATTATAATTATTTTAAAATAAAACTAAGAACAAAGTGCTGTGGGAGGTGGTGAGCATCTGAGCCCTGAAGTATTGAATCAGGGGGTGGAAAGATCATCTGGCAGGATGCTGGGAGGGTTTTGAGCTGAAGTTGGAGGAGGTCCAGCCCAGGTCTAGGATTCTGTGAGGAAGGTGTTGGCTAGAAAGCTATATATCTGGACAGAGTTATCTTCTGTCTAGAGCCAGGGAAATGCTTTTCAGACCAGACTAAGGAGAAAGGATTTCTACCTCTGATGACCTGTTACAGAACATTCCCAGTTATTTCAGCAGGTAGTCACCAAAACCGAGCATGCATGTGAACTTCTTTACAAACTGGACATGGTATGCAGCTCAGTGCATGAGAAAATGAGAAAATACAGGGTTGTGCTTGGAAGGGAGCCTTGGCTCAGTAAGTGTTAGAGATTATTCTTAGGGTTATTACAATGCATAAAAACTAGCTGGTCAGTTTCTTTCTCAGGCCACAGTTATTAGACAGCTAGAGAAATTACTGGAAAGAGGGAATGCCTGGCTGGTTCACTTGGTAGAGCATGAAACTTTTGATCTTAGTGGAGGGGTGTAAATTCAAGCCCCATATTGGGTGTAGAGCCTATTTAGGAAAAAACAAAATAAATTCTAGTAATCTATGAAAATGGCCAGTGGTAGAGTCAGGGGAGGTAGATTTTTGAGTTTAGAAACTAAAACAAGAACTTGTTACATAGCCTATACTTTACAGTGTTCATTTACCTCTCTTGTGTATATATGGGGACATATGGGATAAGTATTTGTATGTATATTCATAATTACTCAAGTATTCTTTAATTCCTTGAAGTTAGGAAGTTCAGTAGTGAAAATATTTTTTAATAAACAAATCACTTATAAAATTGGTCCCTAGTACAACATTTCTCAGCTAACACTCCTATCCTACCAAGAAGGTGTATATGTGAGTCAATCTCTGCTATTTAAAACATTTAGCAAATACAGTACAACTGTCAAACTTGCAAAAGATTCAGGATTTAATGAAGTTGACAAAAATAAAATTGGAGAATTGCTTGCATCTCAGCAAAGACATTGGTAAATAAGGATTGGCATGTTTAAGCTAGTCTACAACTGAAAAACAGAACTCTGAGAAAGGCATGTCATATAAGCCCTTTAGAAAAAAATGATTTAAATATCAAGAGATAGGGCAGCCCAGGTGGCTCAGCGGTTTAGCGCAGCCTTCAGCCCAGGGCGTGATCCTGGGCTCCCGGGATCGAGTCCCATGTCAGGCTCCATGCATGGAGCCTGCTTCTCCCTCTGCCTGTGTCTCTCTCTCTCTCTCTCTTTGTGTCTCTTATGAATAAATAAAATCTTAAAATACTAAGATTAAAAAATAAATATCAAGAGATAAAGAGAAGCTTTAGGAAAAATTGATAAATTTTTAAATATTTTGCAAAAGCAACAAACAAAACCCCCACACCCGACCTCTTCTATGAAAGGGCTTTAAAAGTCAAAGTGAAAGTTGCTATATTATATGATTTTTTCAGAAAATACATGCTGAGAAAAGTAACTAATACTTCATTCTTTAGAATCAGTGCAACAAACTGAGGGGGAGAGGAGTGGGGGGATGGGGTAATTGGGTGATATATATTAAGGAGAGCACGTGATGTAATGAGCACTGGGTATTATATAAGATTGATGTAGCACTGAACTCTACCTCTGAAACTAATAATACACTATATGTTAATTGAATAAAAATTAAAAATTTAAAAAAAATTTAAAGATGCATAAAAAAGAATCAGTGCACATTTTGAATTATAACCTAGATTTGTTAAGCTTAAGAAAACATGTTTTAATGTCATTTAGTATCATTTTTTTTATTTTAAAATATTTTATTTATTTACTTATGAGAGACACAGAGAGAGAGACAGGCAGAGGGAGAAGCAGGCTCCACGCAGGGAGCCCGACATGGGACTCGATCCCAGGACTCCAGGATCACGCCCTGGGCCAAAGGCAGGCGCCAAACCACTGAGCTACCCAGGGATCCCTAGTATTATTTTTCAGTATGAATTTTCAATCAAGCTTCCCCCAGCCCGTTACCAAACTGTAATTCTCTTTTTAAGTGGATTCAAATTAAATGTCCTTGGCTGGCAGCAATTATCCCCAGATGTGGGAAGAGAAAGGGAGGGAGTGTGAGCAAGCACCAGCGACCTTTCTCAATGGTTGCCTATTTCTTCAGCTAAGTAGCAATGTGAGACAAACAGACCCACTGCCCTTCCTTTAAAGTCTTGTGAAATGGAGGGAGAAAAACATTTCCTCTTACTAAAGAAAGCCCTAGAAAGTTACCTGGGTTCTTTCACCAGACTTTTGCTGAAAGAGTTTGTAGGGTGAGTCTGAAGTTGATAGCAACATTCAAATCAGATACTTCAAGGCACTTCAGAGTTTGAACCTCAACTTGACTATCAATTGCTATTTGGTTGTATTCTTCAAATCTAGAAAACTATTTTACAAAATGGTCCCTGAGGGTCAAAATTGTGTTGCTTTTGGTCAAATACATTTGGAAGCAATTCGTTCATTTCATCCATAAGAAAACTAAAGAGAAAGCAAATATTGACAGACCACACTGGCTATTAATGGCTTGATTAGAACCAAGCCTCCTGAATCTAGAGCTATGGTTCTCAACATTGGTTGCACACTGGAATCACCTGACAGCTTTTAAAACTACTGATCTCCAGATCTCATCCCCAGAGATGCTGATTTAATTGGTCTTGAGTACAGCTGAACTGGGGATTTTTTAAGAACTCCCAGGTGACTCTAACATGGAACCAAAGTTGAGATCCTGATCTTAACTTTTGCTACTGCAAAAAGACCTATATCACCTTCTACTACAATCCTTCATATCCTTCCACTTTCCCTCCTAATCCTATTCCTTCTCTGGTGTCGTCATAACCTAATAATTCTAAAGCCCAATGCTCGAAAAGGAGAGCTGTGGGACTACAGAGCAGCAGGCACCCAGTCGCCTCAACTGCTTACACTGGACAGATGGCGAATCTCAAAGCCTAATGTAGCACAGAACCAATGCCACTCTAGCGGCAGCCGTATACCCAAATTTAAGTTAAAATATTCTGTATATGCTCAGGTTTTGGATTCTCTCCTGGAGCTGCAGGCGGCAGAAGCTAACCACCCAAGTCCTAGCAAATAGCAATGACTTGGAGCTGAAAACTGCAGCCTGCTGTGGCAATGGGGTCATGAAGCCAGGCCCTGGACCAATAGCTTTCACCACTTAATTGCTCTTCCCTCAGCTGCAAGATGGTCTTTTCATTCCGCTTAGTTGGGGGGTGTGTAAAAATGAGCGTTGGATCCCTGCACAAGAAGAGCGGTGGTGGAAAAGCAAACTTAAAAATTAATCTCTCTTTTTGAGAAAAGTAATCAGTACAAGGAGACAAGCCCATCGCAGAAGTCCAGGCCCTTGCTGTGCTGGGCTTTGAGGCCACGTTGTTCATAAGGGGAACCTGCCCGGCCGCCCAGCTCGGGAGGCTCTGACCCGCCTCCGGGAGGATGAGCCGGTCAGGTCGGGTGGGCGGCCGCCGCCAGGCGCTAGGCTGGCAGGTGCCCCTGCTGCCCTATCAGTGACCTGGTCTTCCCGGGATGGGTTCCCCGGGCTGCTTCCAGTTCCCGCCACTCCGAAAGCAGAAGTGCAGGCTTTCCAGTGACCAGACAAACATTTGATCTGCTGGCCCTGTGCACCCCAGATCTGACTGTACAGAAGGCAGCCTCCATTTTTCTGAAAGACACGAGGGCCCACCGGTGAATACCCAGGCCCTCCCTGGGGCTTTCACCTGCTGTTTGAAGGGATTCAGATTTCCCTCCCAAACCATGAGACTCCAAGAGTTCACCTTAACGGTATTCAAACTCTCTTTTTAGTTTTTTTCAGTCATTTCTGGAGCATTCATTCCACAGTTTCTTGAAGGATGTGGAAATGGAGATGGTACCTTAATGTCTCAGGACATAAGAACTTGAGCAACACTCTCCTTATCATATATTAATTTGGGGGTGTATTTTAGGACCATAATACAAAGCATAATACAAACTACTACCAATTATAGTTTTGAATTAGATATGTAGGCTAATTAGAGGCCAGATTGTTCCACTTTTTGATTTAGGGGTCCAGGGAAGCCATTTATCAAAGCTTATTAGAGAGGTGCCCCTTATGTGATTAATTCCGGGCAGTGGACACAGACAAAGTTCTGACCCTCCCTGATGGAAACCAGCCTTGAATTATGGATAACTGTGCTGTGTGGTATGTACTGAAGAAGAAAGATGCACAATTAAATGACTTCCAAAGTTTCTCTGTCAAATCAGTGGTGTCACCCAGAGCTCAGGAAAGCAAACCCCTTGACTTGACCTATCCTAACACATCTTTGGCTAAAGTTGGCCATATTGCGTTGGGGCCCAGCCCCTGTCTGTTACGAACCAATTGAATGTGAGTGTTGCAAGAAGCCACGATGAAAGGAAGTTGACTGCAGCCAAAATAATGCCAAAGAGGGGCTGTTATGATATTGTGATCTGTTGTGAGGTAACTGTGAAGAACATAGCACCTAAAATGGGGAGTTAATTTTGGGTTAGGTCATGTAGGGCTGGTTTATACATGTGGTAGAAGAGAGTTTTAGGGGGTTTGTTTACTTTCATCTTTTTGTTTTTTACCCCAAGTGAAGAAATTTTAGTTAACAAACTCGGTTTTTGAGCAGTTCTTCATTAACGTATGCAAGATTCTTCTCTTACTTTTTCTTTTTACTTCCAAACCCTGATTTTATTTTCCTTTGCCCCCCTAGTACCTACTCTAATGTCTATATAATAATAATGCTTATATAATGTACATATAATTTTTATATGTACATTCTTGCAAAAGGTATATTATTTTTATGCCAATGTAACTTTACAGAAATTATATTGTGCTCTAAATCCCATTGTTTCCTATATTTTTTCCCTTAATGCTAGGTTTTTAAGATCCATCAATGTTGCTGTGTACATCTGATTGACACTTTTGTTACTTAGTTTTCAACAGTTCGTATCCACCATATTTTACTCCTCCTTTTCTCCAGTGATAAGCATCTCAACTGCTTCCAACATTCAGCTACCCTAAGAAATCCCACAATAAACATCCTTACGGGCCTATGGGAGAATTTCCTATGAATATATTTTGCAGAGTTTTCCCACAGATCCTAAGGCTTGTGCATGCTTAATCTCAACAACTGCCAGATTACCTTCCTGAGTGGTGGTACCAGTTGGCACTCCCTCCAGCAGTGCCCCAGAGTTCCATCATCTACATTCTCAGTTGCACAATAATCTCCGACAGTGACCATTCTTAAACATTCAAAGGCACAGCTCAGAGTAGAAGCAACAGCTCATAGGGAACTATCTATAGCTCTTCACCTGTGAGTGCCACTAGAAAGGGGATACTTTAGAAAAATTGTGTGGGAATGATCTGACTTGTAAAACCAAGAGATGCAACATACATGTATTCTCTGGGAAGTCGGGAGATATTTAGCATTACAAATAAAAAATATTTTCTGCATATGCTTCTTTTTTGGTACAAATATCCTATTCAGTCTTTGCTCCTACTTCCCATGTATGGTTAATTTGGGCGACTTGGTTTGAAACGTGATTTGACGTGGCCCTGGCCAGTCTTCACAGTGGATAGTAGTGGGAGGCAGGGAAGGGGAGGCGGAGCTAGGAGGCCAGAGTGTCCAGCTGATCAGAGACTGGCCTCACTTGATGAGCTGTACCTCCCTATCTTTAGTTGTCATTCCCTTGTGTCAGAGGGTTGGGTGGAATAATACACTGACAATAGTAACAATGAGCATTTGTAGAGGACTTGCTACTCAAAATGTGGTCTTCAGACTGGCACCTTAGGCATCACCTGGGACATGATTAGAAATGCAGAATCTGGGCATCCCCGGTGGCGCAGCGGTTTAGCGCCGCCTGCAGCCCGGGGTCTGATCCTGGAGAGCCAGGATCGAGTCCCGCGTCAGGCTCCCTGCATGGAGCCCGCTTCTCCCTCTGCCTGTGTCTCTGCCTCTCAGTCTCTCTCTCTCTCTCTCTGAATAAATAGATTAAAAAAAAAAAAAAAAAGAAATGCAGAACCTTGGGGTCTACCCCAGGCCCACTGAATCAGAATCTGCCTTTTGCAAGACCCCCAAGGGATTCTATACACATTAGTACTGCTTCAGTCTTTACCAAAACTTTTCACATAGATTGCCTTCTTTAAGGTCTTCCCAACACCCCTGATTTCCTTGGTATAGTTATTATGTATTTCCCATGTTATAGTTGAAGAAACTGAGGCTTGGCAGGTTAAAGTGACTAGTCCAAGAGTACCAGAAGAGCCCAGGGCAAACAGATTTTCAAACTCTGCAACTGCACTCAAGGTCATACTTGGTTTATATTCCCCTTTCCCAAGTCCATTTTCCCTAGTTCCAAAAGGAAAACACCCAGGAAGCACTCATTTCAGAGCTAAGCAAACGTGGAGTGGCAGTGAAACCTCCCAGTCTCCTCAGGGATGTAACCTGCCACTGAGACAAGAAGCAATTACTGTTATTTGCCTTAATCCTTCTCCTGCTGCATTGCAACTTTGGGTTAAGAGGGGCAGCCAGATCTTCATGGAGTGTGAAGTAGGTGGAGATATGAGTGGGTCCCTCCCTTGAGTGAAACGTACCAGGTTCCATTTTTCCTTCTTAAAAGCAAGCTAAGCAGAGGTACTTACTCTGGGGTTCCCCAGATTCCCAAGGCGTTTGTGGGTAGACTGAGGAATCTGGGAACTTAGCCTTTTCTGCACCATAACTAAAAGAAACAAACCCATAGCAGCATCAGCAGGACCTGTGACTCTGTAACTAATAGAAATCACAGATATTTCCATATTGAGCTGCAACTGTCACGTATCTCTAAATCTCCTTTATGCTCATAGTGACGTCAGTACTCTGGGTATTAGACCCATACTAGATCCTATTATTGAATGTATTCAGGAAAGGGCACTATATTGCTAAATGACAACTCTATTTTGGTTCTTTGATGATAGTGTATCAATATAATGGTTTTCTCTGTAATCTTATGAATTTCATCTGTGAGCTTAAAAACATTATTTGAGAAGGAGCTCATCAGCTTCATTAAACTGTAAAAGGACCATGTCAGATTTTGGAAACTATCACATCCCCCAGTCTGTTTTTGGTTGGTTTGGGTTATCCACCTATTTTATGTCTTTTTTTTGGTAGCACCATAGCACCTAAAGCCAAAAGGGCCTATATACTTGTTGGTGGGAGTGAGGGCTGAAGAACTCCAAGGGAGAACATTTACAACTATTCTTTTATTCTAGATGATCTTCTCAACATTCAGCAGATTTCAATAAAAAATGCATACCACTTGCTGGACAGAGGGACCATTAACCATAGCTTTCTTTGGTCACTTACCCTTCGGCAGGTATGTATTATGATCTTGATTAGAATTCAGAAAGAAGCTGGAAGATGTTTGAAAAGGAACACCCCTCCCTTCATACCCATGACATTAACCAAGATTACCAGGATTCTGATGTCTGAAAAAGTAAGTTAGTAACTGGCACTATCCAGAGTTTGGCAAGCTCAGACTTTTAACTAAGCTAAAAGAATTCTACCCTGATAATTATCAATCTGCAGAGAGATGTCCATGATAGAGTAGCCTTTTTTTTTTTTTTTAAAGCAGGTTACAAAATAGCACATTTTATTCTATAGAGAGAGGGGGAAGTGAGAGGGCAGGAGAGAGAAAAAGAGTCTGAAAAAACAAATAATCAAAATATTATTAATTCTGGATAGTGGAATTATAGGAGATTTTCATCTTTTATTCCTTTTTGTATTTCTTTTTTATGATCAGCGTGTATTACTTTTGTTAAAAAAAAAAAGGCAGTGAGGCTATTTTCACTTTGTAAAAGTCAAAATGTTTAACAACTATATTTTAATGCTACTTGGAACCTTGCAGAGCCACTTAACCACTTAACTAGCTTCACACCTCTTGGGGAGATAAAAAAGAGCAGAATGGGAAGTGGAAAAACTTTAATTCTGTACAAAAAAAAATTCTAACATGAAGTGCTGTAATATACCCTAAACTTTGTAGAGCAGGTCAGATTAGGTCCCCCATATTGTTAATGTGCCAGGCAGCCACTGGTACATAGCAGGCCCTCCATCAAAGTAAGCGCCCTTCCTTTTTCCTATTATACATTTACTTCCATTGCAAAGGGCTCAGTAGAGTGCTTGGAGGTGGGGGGAGTGGTGGTATATATTTCTTCCAGATCTACATATTTCCCATTTTTCCAAGTTATTTCTTATTCCAATTGCTCTTCCTACTTCACCAGTTTTTCTAGTCTTCCTTCCTGGGGCTTTCTCCCAGCTGTTTCAGATTTTTTAAAAGTATTTTTATAAGATGAATATTTTGAAAACTGTGGCTGCCACTCCAGAGCTGATACAATCACGTACCCACTGTTTCAGTTATTTCTTGTGGCACAGCAAACCACCCCAAAACCCAGGAACACTCCTACAGCCAGAAGCTGGGGGCGGGGGCAGGGAGTAGTGCCTCCCCGCTAGAGGGGAGGCAGGCAATGCTGCGTGGGGTTGCTGTTCCATATATCATTCACAATTCTGGGGGTCAGGAATTCAAGTAGAGCTCATTTCTGCTTCAGGCTGTGTCAGCTGGGCCTGCTTGGCTGGTGCTGGAGGGTCCCAGGTGGGCCTGCTCATGCACTTGGAGTCCTGGGCCTGGCTGTCAGTTGGGGTGCCCTCGTCTCCAAGTGGCCATTCTCCATTCAAATGTTCTTATTCAGTAGTTCAGCTTCTGCCTCTGTCCAAGAGGGTTAAAATGGAAACTCCAAAGGCTTCCAAATAAGACCTAGGCACAAAGTCCCACACACAGCACCACCCCCGGTTCTGTTAGCCAAAGCAAGACACGGGGCCAGCCCCCATTCAGGGGTTGGCGAAACAGACTTCACCTCTTCATGCAGGAATGGCAAAGTCACCTCGGAGAAGGTTATGCAGAATGAAAGGGGTTGTTGTGGCCATCTTTAGAAACAACAATCTACTGGACACAGAGTTCAAGATTTTACCATTTTTTATCTATTTTTTATTTCTTTAAATTAAGCTGTATGCCCAATGTGGGGCTTGAACTCACAGCCCTGAGATCAAGAGTTGCATGCTCTATCTACTGAGCCTACCAGGCACCCCTAAGAGTTCAAGATCTTAAAAAAATAAATTTTAATGAGCTTAAAAACCACAGTAATTAGTATAATGAAAATAACAAATAATGTTCACTAGTCACAGAGCATATTTTTCCTAATCGGTGTGACACTTTCACTTTCTGAATCAACCCTTGCTTGCCTCTCATCTCTATGTAATAGTAGGCTAAGCAATCCTAAATCCTGAGCATGTAAGAGAAGTTCTCGGCTGTCACCCTTTGCCAACATTTCGCCACATGGCTACTCCCTCTCAGCCTTCATTCTGAGCCTGGTAGTTCTCCAGAGACCCACCCTCAGTTCACTTATCTCTTGTTTACTCTTCCTAGGGGATTCCAGCTACTCATCTGCCTTCAGTGGCTACCTATACCCTGATTACTCCCAGATTTTAATCTCTGGCCCAGATCTTTCTCTCCTGGGCTCCAGAACTGAAATTCCAACTGCCTCCTGGGCATCTCTATTTGGAAGTCCCACAAGTAATTTTATCGTTATATGTCCCAAATCAAATTAGGCATTTTATGCCTCTCCACCAAAACCTTCTACTTCCCTATGGCCTGTTTGTTGGGCAATACGGTCCTGTTTCATCCAGTGAATCAAGCCAGAACCAGGCAATCCTCCTCCACATCTCCCTCTCTCTCATGCCCCCTTCCAGTGAATTGCCAAATTCTATTGTTTCTTGCTATTTCTATTCTGTTCTTTCCATGCCTGCCACTGTTGCCTTCGTTTAAGCTAGCATCATCTTTGTTGCCTACATTACTGAAAAAGCCTTCTCACTGGTGTTAGACCTCCACCCCTCTGGTCTATGCTCCACAACTGAGCCAAACTGGGCTTTCTATACCATCGCTCCTTGCTAAATCTGTCGGTAGGTCCCCATTGTCCTTAGGATAAAGTTCTACTTCCACATTCCTTAGTATGTCATGCAAAGGCCCTTTGTGTTTGAGGCTGCTTCCCTTAACACCCTAAGCTCCTCATCCTACCTCTCAAATCTGTTATCTAGACACTTCGGAGCATCCTGAATCCCCAACAGTCTCTTTACTCTCCACCTCCACCCCTCTTCTCCTCTCTCTTAGGGATCAGCTGAGGGAAGCCTTCCCTTATCCCTTCCTTGCCCTCCTAGGACACTCTGTGCACACCCCTCTCCTAGTATTTACCACACTCTATAGTCACAGCGGCCTCACTTACCTACTTCTCCTGCTATAATGGAAGTTCCTTCCACCTTTTATGGTTATTCCTGTGTTCAGCTAGTGCCTGGTATTATGGTGGGGCAATGGATGAATGGTGATGATACCCACTGACTTGAAGGAGCAATAAGAATATGGCTGTCAGTTACAGTATGCTTTCATTCCAGTTCACTAAACTGAACTGAGGGATCTTTACATGTTGGTCCCACTGCCACTTCCTTCATTGTTCTGATGGAAGGAGAAGCCAGCACCATCAGCAGGAAGGGCCAGCATCTATCTGAGCTCCTGCTTCCTACTGCCCAGGACTTTTTTAGTCATACACAAGATGACAGTTTCCCATGTGTGGTCCTACAATGATGCAAGTTAGGGGTAAGGTAGAGAAGGATCTAGAACTCCTGCCCCTAGCTGTTTGTCCACATTCTTTCTGTAACTCCTTGGAGTGTTCAGAAACGGCCCACAATTTTATTTCTTCCATTAAAAAAAATCTTGAGTGCCTAATATAGAACAGACTGGACTAGAAAGATTATGACATGGCCACCACCTTGAAGGAGCTCAGATCTGGGTGTAGTATGGGCAGGAATCAATATTGTAAAATACTTCCTGCCATAAGATGTGATACGTGCTCTGCACTCAGCAAGGAGTGTGGACAAAGTGCTGTGGAAACAGAGAACAGTGGATTAATCTTGAAGTTATCAAGGAAGGCCTTCAGCAAGATGGCAATAGAGCAAAGGGAGCCAAAGGAGCCCTTCAAAGATGAAAATATATATTTCTTAAAAGACACTTTGGCTCCTGTTATACTTTAAAGAAAATCTGTATTTCACACAGTGGCCTATAAATTCCTTAGTAGTCTGGCTCCTCCTGCCTCACTCTCGAACCCTGCCCTCCCCCTACTTCCCCCAGCACTCTCTAAACCTCCAGCCACACTGCACCACCAAGCAAGCTCCTTCCTGGTAGGAAGCTTTCATAGCTGTTCCCTCCACTCAAGCACATTATCCCTGAATCTGCCTATCCTTTCATTAGATTTTCAACTTAAAAGTCTCTTTCTCAAAGCAAGATTCTTATCTCTCTCTTTTTTTTTAAGGTTCTCTTATCTCTTAAACCAAACCACAATTATAGGCACAATCATATTATCATATCACCCCATTGCAGTTCTATGCATTGCAGTTAACTTCACTTTCATAAGTAATTTTATTATATATATATATTATATATAGAGAGAGACACGGAGAGACTTGTCTTAATCTTCCCATCTAAGCTTTTTGAGAGCAGGGACTGGACTGTTTTGTTCCTTGCAGTTGTCCGGATACCTAGAACACATAGTAGGTGTTCAGCAAATACTGGATAAATGAGCAGCAACACAATGTTTATTGAATGAGGACATGGCTTAGAGATATGGAATTGTACCATATGTTTGAGAAACAGCAAGTCATTTGTTATGGCTGTGGGCAAGGGTACATCTAGGTGGGAGAGGAGCTTAGAAAGATGGGGAGAGTATTTGGGGCCAGACTATACAACTCTGAATGGAATAGCCTCTTATCTCCTAGGCAACAGAAGCCAAGGATCCTCTTTAACTAGGGAGTGTCATGATTGGATGGTGATTTTTTTTTTTTTAAGATTTTGCTTATTTTTCATGAGAGAGAGACAGAGACAGAGACAGAGACACAGGCAGAGGGAGAAGCAGGCTCTGTGCCAGGAGCCTGATGTGGGACTCGAACACAGGAATCCGGGATCACGCCCTGAGCCAGGGGCAGATGCTCAATCACTGAGCCACTCAGGCATCCCAGATTGTGACTTTCAAAACACCACTCTAATGGCAGTATGGAGACTTTGGACACTATGAATCAACTGGGGTGGGGTTGGAGTTTGGATTGCAGATTATTTCATCCAAGGGACAGTTGCTACAGACTGACCTGATATAACAATTGAAGGACAGAAATGAAAAGTGAGAAAAGAGATATTTTCAAGGCAAAACTGTTGGGATCTGAGGACCACTGGATCCAGGACTCGAGGGAGAAGGTGAAGGCTAGATGGGAGATGATGGACCCATACAGGAAGGAGCAGGAATGATTTTAGTTTTGGTAATGTTGAGTCTGAGGTGCCTGAGGAACATCTTTCTCTGAATCTCTAGGAATTGTGCCACCGCCACACTGTTCCTCCTACCCCTTTTTTCTTTTCTTTCCTGTTTTGAATCACTCCCACAAGCCATGAATGCTCCCTGCTTCTCAGCGTGCTGAGGCATCATGCCAGCAGGCCCCACATTCCTGAAGAAGGGACTGGGTCCAGACCTGGAGGACTGGCTGGCTGTAGCCACCCGAGGGGGCGGCTCCCTAACAGGAAGGAAGGCTGGCCTGTGGAGGGGGCGGCTCCCTGACAGGAAGGAAGGCTTGCCGGCTGGTTGGGACAGAGGGGAGCTTCCACTGCTGCAGCAGGTGCCCAGGGCCAGCTGCTCCAACCCCTCAGGCTCAGATCAACAGGATGAGACAGCCCAGGCGGAAGGAAGCCTACAGGAAGGGACACCCTTGCAGACAGAGGGGGGAAGCATGGGGTGGAGGGGAGATAGGAAGAGCTGCCTGGGCTGCTGAGCTGGCACCCCTCCAGCTGATTCAGGAGAGGCAGTGACTGGAGGCCATTCAATCCACAGCCCTGGTCAGCTGTATTATTACTACTGTTGTTGGCTACCCTGGGCTTTAGATATAGCAGAAGGAATCACTGGAAGATGTTCACGGACTTGCCAATTTCTAAAATAATTAATTCCCTTTCTCTGCTCATTCTGTGGTGATTGGGGGGAAAAAAAGGTCACTTGCCTTAGCCTTTCAGTTACACTGGGAGGTAAGACAGCTTGAGGGAGGGGCAATGATTTCTGCCACGTGTTCAGTCTGTCCAAAGGAGATAAAATCTCTAGTTTGCGCTAAGCTGGGTTATCACTGCCCAACTCTCCCAACAGCTGTTGTGAACGGGCACCAAAAGGCACAAAGAGGGAAAATTGGTAACAAAAGCAGAGTCACGGGCTCCCAATCTGGAGGCCCCAGCTCTCCAAGGAGCCGCCCAGGGGTCGGAGGTGGGACTGTGGGGGAGCGGAGGGCGGGCGGCCCTTTAGAGGGCGCCGTGTGTCTTTGAGCAGGCGGGCCTCCCCGCAGCAACCCCACCACCGTGGGGGGCCCGCGCGGGCTCCGGGCGACCCTAGGAGACCCCTCCCCACAAGCAGTTTCCAGGCAGGGTGTTTCTGGAGGCCTTGGCCGGGCGGGGGTGGGGGGTCTACCTTTGAAACAGCTTGCAGACTGCAATTTAAACTTTACATCGAGCTCAAAACTCGATTCCGCAACCAAGCGTCGTCAGAGAAGGATAAATACCCGGGTCTGCAGCCCCTCATCACTCCATTGGTCCGGTTCTCAGGGTTTCCCGCAGTCCTCGCGCCGTCCTCCCGGCAGCCTGGAGGAAGGATGGGCGGGGAGGGCAGAGGCGGGCACTGCTGCCCGCGCTGCTGCAGGGTAGGGCGACCCGCGCCGGAGGTCGGGGCGTGGGCGGGGGGCGCAGGAGCAGGTGTCGGCTCAGTGACAGGGTTCCCTGCCCTGCCCTCCCCGCCCCGGGGCTCCCCACAGCTCAGCGAGGCAAAACCCAGCAAACGCTCGAGAAATGCAGCTCAGTCGGTCAGCGACTCTGCTTTCTTGCCTGACGCCTAAGAGGACGGCGCTTCCAAATGCAAATCTCTTGGCTCGGGCCCCCGGGCTAGCAGCCACCGCCTCCCCCGCCCGGCTGCCCGGTGTCCCGCCCACCCCGCGGCGGGCCGAGAGGGGCCCGGAGCAGAGCGGACGGGGCGGAGCGGGCATCCCTCCCCACCTCCCACGTGGGGCCGGCCCTCCGCAGTGCCTGGGCGCGCTGCCGCCGGGCCTCCGGCTGGGCCCCCGCCCGCGGCACCGCCCCCTCGGCCCGGGCGGAGGACAGCAGGGGGGGTGGGCGAGGGCCGAGGGGTGTCACTGAGTCAGGTGGCGGCGGGGTTCCCTCCGGCAGGGCCGAGGGAACACGCTGCCGGGGATTGTGTACACGCTCCACTGACACAGCTTCACGCTGCCGGGCAGCCGCTGATCACGCGTGGCCCCGGGAGCCCATTGGCCAGCGCCTCACACACCTTTGTCGCTGATTGGCCGGCCGCAGGCTCCGCCCCCTCCCCCGCCCGCGGCGCGGGGCAGGCGGAGAGGCTACCTGAATGAGGAGGGGGCAGACGGCGCGGCGCGCGGCGGCGGCGGGAGCGGCGTCGAGTGTCTCCGAGCGTCCGTCCGTGTCCCGGCAGCCAAGCAGCGTAGCAGCAGTCAGCTCGCCGCCGGCGGCCAGGCAGCCAGCCATGCTCAACTTCGGCGCTTCCCTCCAGCACGCTGCGGTAGGTCACCTGGGGATGCCCTGTCCTTCCCTTCCTCCGCGCCCGAGGGGCGAGCCGGGCAGCAGCCCCGAGCCCCGAGCCCCGAGCCCCGGACAGCAGCGGCGCCGACGACCGGGGCTGCCGCGGAGTCGTGGGGGAGGACCGGGCTTTCTGCCTGCAGACTGGGCACTGGGGAGGGCGTGTGTGCCGCGGAGCGGGTCAGCACGGGCGGATCGGGACCTAGGGACCAAGGGGCAGGGGTCTTGCTCAGGGTGTGACGAGGAGGGCAAGGGGCAGCTCCGCAGGGGGACCTGAGGCAGGTGAGGGGGAGGGGGAGGATGCCTGCAGGGGAGCGCAGCGGGGACCGGGGAAGGTGTAAAAGGGCAGTGCGGGGACGACGAGGAGGCCACCGTGCACCTGGCACCGGGAGCGACGCCGCCGTCTGGCCCGGGACTGCGACCCTGGGCGGGAGCGCTGCCCACGGGCGCTCGAGGGGCGGCGTGTCCACAGGAGCGGAGAGGGGCTGCCCCTCTCGGGGGTCTCGGCGGAGGCTGGCGCTGGGGCTGCGCGGCCGACCGCCGCGGCCGGGCCGGGCCAGGGGAGGGGGCGCCCGGCGTGGGCGCGGAGGAGCGGCACGTGGGCCCGGGGCCGCCGGGGGGGACGAGGAGGTGCGCCCCCACACGTCGGCGGGCGCCCCCGGGTCCCCGGCGGGAGCCGGCGACCGCCTTGGAGGACCCCCCGGGAGGGGGGGCGGGGACGTGGGCGGGGGGAGCCGGGGCCGCGAGACGCGGGGGCCGCGGGCCGCGGGGCCGCGCGTCTGGAGCGGGAGTCTGTGGGGGCTGCACGTCTGGGAACCTGTGGAGACTCCGCGGGCGGAGATGGAGCTGCCGGAAGCCGCGGGGAGGGGGCGCGGCGTCTGCGGGGAGGACGGGGTGGTCTGAGGTCCCGCGCGCGGCGTGGGCGGGAAGCGCCGAGGGCTCGGCCGGTCCCCCGGGGCTGCGGCCGGGAGAGGGCGGGGGCCGGGCTTCCGCGGGGACCCGGCTCCTCCTCCGGCCGCCGAGGCGGAGGCCGGGGTGGGCCGGGAGCGGCTGCGCCCAGGGAGCTCCTCGTCCCCGGGTGACCCAGCCCCGGCCTCCGCCAGGGGCGGCAGCGAGGCCCGGCCCCGCTGTCGGTTCCTAAGGGAACGGCGGCTCGGCGGGCGCGGGGAGGGGCGGGCGCTCCCGCAGCCGGGGCCGGGGCGGGGGCCGGCGCCCGCGGCCCCTCCCCTCCCCTCCCCTCCCCTCCCCTCCCCTCCCCTCCCCGCGGGCTCGGGCGCGCACTGCCGGGCGGTTGGCGGCGGCGCCCGCGGCCCCTCCCCCGGGCCGGCGCAGGGCGGGGGCCGCGGGCTCAGGAAGTAGGTGAAAGGTGACGGCGCGGCAATTCCCAGTTCACGTTTCCTGCGCGGCCGGAGCAGCGGCTGATCACGCTTTGTTCACATGCCTCGCCCCCTCCTCCCCCGCGCCCCCCGCCCTTCGCGGGGCAGCCAATCCGGGCCCGCGCCGCCGGGCAGGCTGGCCAATGGCGGGGGCAGGGGCGCGGGGACGTGCGAGCGGCGAGGAATGTTCCCAGTGACTCACCCGCGAGCCTCATTGAGGTTAGGGCGGCCCCATCCGTCTGTCCTCGCCAGCGAGGATCTCCCCCGCCGCCCGCCGCCCGCCCCCGCCCCTCGTCTGCCTCCCCGCCCGCGCCTCCGCCCGCCCTTCCCTTTCCTGCCTCCCGCCCCGCTCCCTTCCTCCCCTCCCCGCCTCTCTTCCTGCCCTTCCCCGCTCACACTCCCCTGCTTGCCTGCCTTTTCTCCTTGTCTTTGCATTGGCGTCCTGAGGCTTCTTACACCCACCCGCGCCGTCCACTGCAGCTCGAGGGGGCGCGCGGTTACGCAATAGCGTTACTAGTGAGATTGCAAGAGCAGTGGCTCCTTTTCTAAGGGTTTCAACACGAAGAGTGTATGCATTTCTTTAGAACAAGCCCTGAGAATAATACTTTGCAACGTAAAGAATGCTTTTCGGTATTTTTACACAATCTCTACTCAGACCAAAAGAATGAGATCACTGTAATGGAAAATGGAGGTGATACGTAGTACCATTTTTTAAAGTGCAGTTTAAGGAACTTTAATAGGAAGCACTAAACAGTTGGTAGAATCTGGAGTTGTACAAATAAATGCCAAGCATGTGTTGTCATTCTTCTAACAGTTATTTTAAAAATTAAAATATGTTCGATTGGACTATTGTAGACTCAGTACGGTCAGTTTTTGCCAATTGTGGGTAGAAGATCACATTTTATGATTTGGCCTTTTTTTTCTTTTTTTCTTTTTTTTAGTAGTATTGCATTAACTGGTCATAGTTGTGCATAACAAACCATTGTGTTAAATAGATGTAGTGAAAAGGAACACAAATACGAAGAACCTGAAGTTTAGATAAAGCTTTGGGATTTTTCCCCCATATTTATCTTTACCAGAAAGCTGTGAAGACATTTTCAAGCTATGAAAGATTTCAAATAACCTAATGCAGTAATTTTAAAGAGCCACTGAAGATTTCTCTCCTGTTGATTTTATCATAAAGTGCAAAAGTACTTTTCCAAAGGTCAGACCCCTATCAACAGGCCAGAGCTCTGTCCACTACACTGCCTTTTTAAGAAAGTTGTAGGGCTTTTTTCCCCTATCAGGAACTGGTGTCTCAAAGTTCTCATGCCACACCTGTATTATTGAAAAAAGAACTTTTGCAGAGCCCTTCTCTTGTTTTGTCTGACCCCAGTTGCAAGTGGGTACTCTGGGAAAAAATATAAAATTTCTGAATCAGGTTTGCTTTCTTGGATCTTGTGTGCATTGTTATTTTTAGCCTTGGTTTCCTTAATGGTAATAAAGTGCTCCTCTCTTCCTTGCAAGGATATCAGTGTTCAACCCTATGTGTGAAAGAAAGAATGAGGAAGATTTTATTTTTACTATTAGTATGAGTGAGAGAAAAATTATTTCAGAAACTTTGAAAGTTGTGTGAATTATAAAGAAAAAAGTTTTAAAGAAAATAGTTGTGTGTTGCTCTGTTATTTAGATGACAAAAATATGCTTATAATCATTTGACCTTTGGGTTTTTTTTTTTTTTTTTTAAGGAGGAAAGGATGGAAATAATTTCTGAAAGATCAAAAGAGAGTGTGTATTCATGGAACAAAACTGCAGAAAAGAGTGATTTTGAAGCTGTAGAAGCACTAATGTCAATGAGCTGCAGTTGGAAGTCTGATTTTAAGAAATATATTGAAAATAGACCTGTTACTCCAGTATCCGATATGTCTGAGGAAGAAAATCTACTCCCGGGTACACCTGATTTTCATACGATTCCAGCATTTGTAAGTATTACTGTTTTTAAGATGAGAATGTAGATGATAGAATTGTTGGTTTTGTTTTTGGGTTTTTTGTTTTTTTTTTTTTTTGTAATTTACGTAATGGACTTAATTTCTCATGCCCATTGCCTGTATATTTCTCTTTTCTAGTGTTTGACTCCACCTTACAGTCCTTCTGACTTTGAACCCTCTCAAGTGTCAAATTTGATGGCATCAGCGCCATCTACTGGACACTTCAAATCATTCTCAGATACTGCCAAGCCTCACATTGCTGCACCTTTCAAAGAGGAAGAAAAGAGCCCAATACCTCCTCCCAAACTCCCCAAGGCTCAGGCCACAAGTGTGATTCGTCATACAGCCGATGCCCAGCTGTGTAACCACCGATCCTGCCCAGTGAAAGCAGCCAGCATTCTCAATTATCAGGACAATTCTTTTCGAAGAAGAACCCACCTAAATGTTGAGGCTGCCAGAAAAAACATACCCTGTGCAGCTGTGTCACCAAACAGATCCAAGTGTGAGAGAAACACAGCAGCAGATGTTGATGAGAAAGCAAGTCCCGCACTTTATGATTTTTCTGTGCCTTCCTCAGAGACTGTCATCTGTAGACCTCAGCCAGCCCCTGGGTCCCCACAACAGAAGTCGGTGTTGGTCTCTCCACCTGCAGTATCAACAGGGGGAGTGCCACCTATGCCAGTCATCTGTCAGATGGTTCCCCTCCCTGCAAACAACCCTGTTGTGACAACAGTCGTCCCTAGCACTCCACCCAGTCAGCCACCAGCTGTCTGCCCACCTGTTGTGTTCATGGGCACTCAGGTGCCCAAAGGCGCTGTCATGTTTGTCGTACCCCAGCCTGTCGTTCAGAACCCAAAGCCTCCAGTGGTGAGCCCAAATGGCACCAGACTCTCTCCTATTGCCCCTGCTCCGGGGTTTTCCCCTTCCACAGCAAAAGTCACTCCTCAGATTGACTCCTCCAGGATAAGAAGTCACATCTGTAGCCACCCAGGATGCGGCAAGACATACTTTAAAAGCTCTCATCTGAAGGCGCACATGAGAACACACACAGGTACCAACCATTTCTTATTTGTGTCTTAGAAATTCAGATGAATATTTTTAGGCCATGATCACATATATATAAACCAGGCATGTTAAAGAAGAACTTGCTTTATTAGCCAGTTCAGTGGATAATACTTACGAGTTCTTCTAAAATATTTCATCAAGGTGTTTTTTAATTTCTTTAATGATGATCTTTGAGTGTCTGAGTAATTAATAAAGTATTTCTAAAACCTTTGTATCATAGTTGAAATCAGAAAACCTTTTTTGTTTTTGGATTTTTGTAAAGGGAAGATTCCTATAAATGTGACAGAATGAAAGTTGAAAATAGAGCAGCATACATATTCACTTAACAGTTGATTCATTTAGTAGCTTTTATATTGAAAAGATTCTCTTAGGATATTTTAAAATGTATATCTTTAGATATAACTAGATATGTAATTTCTAGTGATTTGATAAATGCATAGTAACGATCTGAATTTCTTTGTCTCAGGAGAAAAGCCTTTTAGCTGTAGCTGGAAAGGCTGTGAAAGGAGGTTTGCCCGTTCTGATGAACTGTCCAGACATCGGCGAACCCATACAGGTGAAAAGAAATTTGCTTGTCCCATGTGTGACCGACGGTTCATGAGGAGTGACCATTTGACCAAGCATGCCCGGCGCCATCTGTCAGCCAAGAAGCTACCAAATTGGCAGATGGAAGTGAGCAAGTTAAACGACATTGCCTTACCTCCAACCCCTGCCCCCAAACAGTGACCGCTCAGAAGGTGAGAATGAGAAGTAACTTTGGTTACAGCCAGGAGCCAGTGGTGTTATAAAAATGCTTCCACTGCAAGTCTGTGGCCCTCTAGTGTGGGCTGAAAACAGAAGCCCTACAGCTGAGGAGAATGCTCCGCCTGGGTTAGAGGACAAGAAGTGCTGCAGCCACAGGCAGGTCACGGCGTGGCAGGATTCATTTCTTATCACATAAGAGAGATGAGAAAGCTTTTATTCCTTTAAATATTTTTTGAAGGTTTCAGATGAGGTCAACACAGGTAGCACAGATTTTGAATTTGTGTGCACAATTTATTACTTCATTTTCACCATTTATACTTGAGACCAACTTTTCAATGTGATTCTTCTAAAGCACTGGTTTCAAGAGTAGAGAGACTGGAGATAAACATTACGGTACAGAGATGGAGATGGAAAATTGATTTGTATTATTACGAATATTGGCATCTTTTCCTAGTTACCTTGTTTACTATTCATAGTCTTTCCAGTCAACTTTGTGGATGTAGTTGTTAAATATATCTAGAACTAGCATTTTTATACTTGATAACATTTGGAATTAAGCAACTGTATATTGCTGAAGAGGGCCCAAAGAATTGGAATCCTCAATAATTTAATTGCTTTGAAGTATAGCTATAATTTTTCACGTTTTTGTTTTGAAAGTTTAACAGATGAATATATCTAGGCATTTTATTATGCTTTGAACTTTAGTCTGCCTGCAGTTTCTTGTGTAGAGTTGAAAATTGTATACCAATGTGTTTTCTGTAGACTCTAAGATACATTGCACTTTGTTTAGAAAAAAAAATTGAAGATAAAAATATATATTGTAAAGAAGGGATACCAAGAATTTCAGATAACTCCTTGAAAATGATGGCTTATGTCATTAGTAAAATACCCTTATATTATGAGGATGTAATATGTGCTCAATTGAATTAGAAAGTTAGTGACCATCATTCACATGGACAGATGTCATCCTGTTAATTTATAAGAGTTTTGGTAGGTGGGGAGGGAGGTGGAACTAGTTGAGTAGAAGTTGTTAAAAATTCACTATTGTTAACAGTATTTCTATTACATTCTGTTGTATAGTGGATGATATACACAGTGGTAAAACAAAAGTCAATTGTTTAAAATATATAGTGAAAAATGGCACTATATCTTCCCATTTAACATTTTTCTCTATTGGGTATTGATTTCTGACATCAAAACTTGGACCCTTGGAAAACAAGAATTCTTTTAATAAAAAAAAGTCTTTGTGATTTACAATTTGCACAATATTTGTTTTGTTGTACTTTATATCTTGTTTACAATAAAGAATTTCCTTTGGTATATTTACTTGGTTGATTGCATTTGTTAAGAACCATTCTCAGTCTAATGTGATTTGGTCACTGACACGTGACATTGGTCACTTATGGTACTATCCAAAGATAAAGATTTAGTGTCTGAAATTCTCTTAAGAGCTTCATTCAAATTTAGAACTGTTAGGAGTGTGTCCTTAACATGAATCAATTTAGAGCATATACAAAGTGAGGCCTGGTATCCATATATTCATTGAGATAATTTGCAAGCCTGCCCAGTCTAAGAAACCAGTGCATTTCAATCTTTGAACATTCTTGTACATTTTGATGATTTGGGGTTGAAATATAGCTCTGGCTCTCCACAAAACTTTAAGTAGCATTAAGTTAAAGGGCATACCACAGTGAATAATTACAAGCAGTGAGACTGCTGCAGCAAATGAAAAGGAGCCTGACCTGTTAAATAGAGTGTAAATTACCTCTAGAAGTTAGATTAGCTCAAACTATTAAGTGAAACCTTAAATGCAACAAACATGCTGGTACTTAAACTGTGTGAATGGTAATACACCTGGGAAGAGCAATGTTTGCTAGTCACTTGTCAGGGACCTAGGAGCTATAAATGCTACTTGGTGTATTGAGTATACTTCTGGAGATTGCTATTTTAGTTGCTCTGAAACCCCCTTGTCATGGGAGAACATCTTTTGCAGTGTCCAGCTTAACCATTGACCTGAAGTCTGGCTTACTTACTGTTGAACACCCATGGTAGGGGGCGATGTAATGTACTCAGTTGGCACCAGTTATAAGACCAGCATCTTGGGTAATCTGTGCATCTGTTGCTACTTAATTCTTGGAAACTTAACACCACCTAACAACATAGCTGCTGGGGAGGGTCCTTGTTCTGCAGCTTCTGTGGTGGGAACCTGGACCATCCTTACTCAGTTCCTCATGGTGGTGGTAGGTCCTCAGAAGTGGGAGAACAGGAAAGTAGCTGACCTAGTACTCATCCCCTTGTACTGACATGGCCAGTGGAAATGTGCCACCCATTGCTGTGTTCTTCCCAGTCCTAGTTGCATCCGAGACTTTTCCTTAGAAATTTTGTAAATCAAATCATTTTAACAGTAATATATTTGAGTTGAATGTTCATGCTGGCTCTGATCTTGATGCAAAAGTTGCCCCCAAGCCAGAATATTTGTAGCATGTAATGACAATGTGGTATTAGTGTAGCTTTAGCACTACTTTTGGTGGTTTCCTGTCTGACATCTATTAAGGTCAGACTGTAAGAAATTGCTGATATTCAAGCTGTTTTAATAGTTCATTCTTTTTTGATAATTTTTTTTTTTTTTTTTAAGATTTTACGAGAGACACAGAGAGAGGCAGAGACATAGGCAGAGGGAGAAGCAGGCTCCCTGTGGGAAGCCTGATGCAGGACTTCATCCCAGGACCCCAAGATCATGACCTGAGCCAAAGGCAAGCCTCTCAACCACTCAGCCACCCAGGCGTCCCTCTTTGTAGATGATTAGACTTAGAGTTGCAAAAATAGAGTTCCCATTTATCTTTCATCCAGCTTTCCCTTGTGTAACATGTTACATAGCCATAGAACGTTTATCAAAGTTAAGAAATTAATCTTGATACAAAACTATTAACTAAAGCATAGAACTTAGTTTGAGTTTCACTAGTTTTTCTATCCATCTTTTTTTTCTGTTAGAGTATCTAATCCAGGATCTCAAACATTTAAATTGTCCTACCCAGTTTTCTCCAATCGATGGTCATCCTGTCTTGTCTCTCTTGGATTGTACTTGTCGGTTATTTTGTAGAATGACCCTCAATTTGCGTTTGATGTTTTTTGATGACTAGATTGAGATTATGCGTTAATCGGGAAGATACCACAGAGTGATGTCTTCAGTGCATCATATCAAGAAATACATGATACCTGTGTTTCTGGTGATGCTAACCTTGATCACTTAGCTAAGTGATATCTGCCAAAATTTTCCACTATAACCTATTTCTTTCTATAATTATTAACTATTTGGAGAGAGATTTTTTAAAAGATTTTTTATTTATTCATTCATGAGAGACACAGAGAGAGAGAGAGGCAGAGACATAGGCAGAGGGAGAAGCAGGTTCCATGCAGGGAGCCTGACGTGGGACTCAATCCTGGGTCTCCAGAATCATGCCCTAGGCTGAAGGTGGTGCTAAGCCGCTGAGCCACCAGGGCTGCCCGGAGAGAGATTCTTTAAGACAAATAACCCGTTTCCGCTTACACCTTTAAGCATACCACTCAAGTATGCTTAAATAGATCTTGCTTATGGCAGTTATTACTGTGATATTCTAATAGTGATTTCCTATTGCCTTCATTGTGTATTAATTGAAATTCTGGAGGAAAGAGTTGTTGCTTCTCCTCCATGTACTTATGTATTCAGTTATTTATGTCGCTATGAAGTTAGGGATATTTATGTCATTCTTTGAGTTATTATACAGTATTTATTTTTATGACTCAGTTGTTCCAACTTTGACTATTCAAGCATTTTTGATTGACAAAGATGGAAATTTCACAGAGGTTCAAGCTATCATTTCTCACCAAAATGAGCGATTTATTTGGTGTTAGTGATTTGACTTTTTCAAAGTTTTCTCTATCCATGTGGTTACTGCTCATCTAATCCACTCTCTCTCACTTAAACAACCAACTGCAACTATCCCAAACTAGTCTCATCCTGTCTCCCACCATCCAGGCTCCTTGCCAGTCAGTCTTCTGAAAATGCAAACCTGACCATGTCACTTCCTCATTTAAGACATTTCAAAACTTTCACGATGCTCTTAGGAACAAGTCTAAGTCTCTTAACAGGATCTAGAACAATGCTGTCTAATAGCAATATAATGTAAGCCATATATGTAATTTGAAATTTTCTAGTAGCCACATCAAAAAATTTTTAAATTAATTTTAATATTTTTATTTGACCCAGTATATCCAAAGTATTACATTTCAACAATCAGTATAAAATTATTAATGAGATATATTATTTTTTTGCATGAATCTTTGAAATCCAATATATATTACTTGCTCACTGTGTCTCAGTTGGAACTAACTCCATTTCAAGTGCTCAGTAGCTATAGGCGGCTAGTGGCTGCTTAAGGCACTGTGCAGAGCTAGAAGTCCCCGCACTGTTCTGCTTCTAGCAACCTTGCATGGCTTTCCACCTTATTCTCCACACCATGTCCAAGCTCTGAGTATGCAATTTCTTCTGCTAGAAATGTTGCCTTGCCCTTCCTTTTACTTTGACATTTCTGCTCTAATAATTACAGTTTGCTGAAATTGCTTAATGTCTTTTCCCTTGACCTTTGTAAAATTCCACAAAGACAAAGGACCCTGTGAATCTTGCTCACTGCTCTATCACCAGCACCTAATACAGTGCCTGACACATAGCAGGGGCTCATGAAATTTTGTCAAACTGAAAACTGAACTGAGAAGAGGTTCTGTGCATCGTTAGGGAGTGAGAACAATTAAGGAGTTGTTAGATGACCTGCAGGGTACAAAGGCAATGAAAAGCTGAAGACTGCCTTTTTCTTATTCCTATCCATCTCTGCTAGTATTAGAAGGACCACTCACTACAACCTTCTAAGCTCTCAGAGATTTGCATGGGATTTAGGTTCTCTTCATTGCATTTTTAATTGGGCAGGGAAATCTGATCAAGATGGCCATACATAAGGCTCACCAAAGCCCTCTCAGTGAGTAATTCCTCAGCCTGGAATAGTTCAGCTCTCACCCCACCCTTTCTCTTTGGGGACACTCAGAATGAGGCAAGACATAAATGAGGACCTTCATCGAGGGCACTGGACAGTCAGCAAAACCTTGGAGTTAAGAGAAATCTTTTGGGAAATGAAATCAAGGGACACCTTAAGGGAAGCTTTTTTTTTTTTTCTAGAGATGTCCCACTGATTTTGTGTGTGCATGCACATTTTGCATGTGTGTGTGTGTGTGTGTGTGTGTGAGAGAGAGAGAGAGAGAGTGGTAATCCAGTTCTGGCATTTTTCTGATCAACTTAACAGTTTGGGAAAAGGCTTAGAGTTGGTTCTCAAATAGAAATGCCTCGAATTTTCTGCGCAGGTAGCTGTGCCCTAGAGAAGGTGTAAGCGAAGAGCACTGGTCAAATGATAAGACCCGGTGTATTAGGGTTCTCCAGAGAAAGAGAGCAAATAGAATTTATATAAAGAGATTAATTTTAAGGAATTGTTTTATGTGGTGTTGGAGGCTGGCAAGTCCCAAGATCTGTAGTGGGCAAGCTGGAGACTCAGAAGAGCTAATGTTATAGTTCCAGTGCAAATGGGGGCGGTCTCAAGACTCAGAAAGAGCTGATGTTTCAGTCTCAGTCTGAAGGCAGGAAAAAAGCTAATGCCCCAGCTTAAAGATAGTCAGATAGCAGGTATTCCTCCTTAGTCTTCTGCTGTAGTCAGGCCTTCAACTCATTGGAGGAGGCCAACCCACATTAGGGAGGGCAGTCTGCTCTACTCAGTCTGTTGGTTCAAATGTTAATCTCCCACAGAAACACCCTCACAGACGCAACTAGAATAATGTTTGATCAAATATCTGGACACTCTCTAGCCCCATCAAGGTGACACACAGAACTAACCATCATGCCTACATTCTAGTTCTGGGTCTACTGATAACTAGTTTATTCCTTGGGAAAGTTGCTTTCTCACTCCTGGGTCTCAGCATCCACTTTTAAGAACAGGGCTGAACACACCTGTCTTATTCAGCTCATAGAGCTACTGGCAAGCTCAAACAAAGCTATGTATACAAAAGCTCTTGGAAAGTATAATACATTTTACACTCGCTGGCACTGTACAGCACCCATGTCTGGGAACATATGTATGGCAGTAAATGGATTAGCATGCCCCTGTAGGGTGGCCACCTATTTTGGAAAAGAGAGGCCACTCAGAGCTGGGAAGATTAGCAAATTTTAATATCCAGGGTTTCCATATGTATCTAATTATTTGGGTGACCCATTTACAGTAATTGTCATTACAATGAGGCCAGTCTAATGGGAAGGAACGCACAAAGTATAAAGTCATGGCTATTTGCTGAGCATAGCTAAAGCATGGACACTTGTCACTTTATTATAAAGTACGAATTTGGACAGAGTTACCAGAGAAGCATCCAGTATATGAACTAACTGCCTTTATGGAGTCAATTTATGGAGTTTATTTTGTTCTTCTTTGTGAATTCTCCAAGTCTGAGCTTTGCTAATTCATGTTAAAGTGCTCAATATCAGATGCTCTATCCAGCATCGGCTAAAAATGCTTTACAGACCTCTAGGAGTCAGAATCCCAGAGTCAGCATGAGTGATAAAAACATCTTTCCTCCCAGAAAATGATCAGACCCCACCTTTACCAGGTCTGCCCAGGTAATGGGATCTCCCCCTATTTAACAGACACATTCCAAAGAAGCATAATTCTGTCATCTTTGGCTTTTTGTTCCAATGGAAGGAATAAAACCAAATGGGGCCACATAAATGAGGTTGTTTTAAGCTTCCCCCCACCAGCTGGCATCCGAATCTTGACAGGGACTTAGAAATGCATGACTGTCTTCCCCGGTGGATGCCAATTATTCCAGTTTGACCTTGACTGACCAGTGTGGCAGTGGGATGCTAAAAGGGTGGAAGTACCCTCCAAATATGAGAAAGTGATTCCTGATCTTTCTTTAACTTTTTTTAGGATAATTTAATTTTAAGTTTAGCCAATGGTCAGTGGAGGCACAGCCTAGGTTTGGAAAGCTCTGTATGAGATTCTGGGAAGAAAGAGAGAAGTTAAGAATAACCCAAAGTGATGAAGGGATGGTCACTGGTAAGCTTTGGTAGATTAGATTCTCTGATAAGATTACCTGAACCTTGATTATCAGTTTTATTTTATTTTATTTTTTTAAAGACTTTATTTATTTATTCATGAGAGACAGACAGAGAGAGACAGAGACACAGGCAGAGGGAGAAGCAGGCTCCATGCAGGGAGCCTGACGTCGGACTAGATCCCAGGTCTCCAGGATCAGGCCCTGGGCTGAAGGCGGCGCTAAACCGCTGAGCCATCCGGGCTGCCCTGAATGTCAATTTTAAAAGGTACCCTTCTACTTTGCACAGTCTGACTGAAAAAGATGAATACAAGCATTGAGTGTTTATTGCCCCTGGACAAAGTAAAACAGTGTAGCCCTGTAACCGGTAACTGCTCCTGGGGCCACGGAACGCCTGTAGGCTGCTATCCACTCTGAACTGTCTATAATTATGAGCTCAGCAATTTAATTTCATGGTTCTGTTTCGTTAGCTATGATGGGGATTCTAATGCTTATCTGACCTGCTTCCCAAGAGAGAATTAGATTTGAAAACTGAAAAAATACGCAAACAAATGCTAAGAGAGCTATCCCAATACAAGGGGTGGGTACTGCATTGTCAAAACTCAGATCAATCATGAAGACAGAAAAGGCTTCAAAGTTTCAAATGTCAGTTAGAAATTGTGATGGTGTGGTCCCTCTTAGGAGGGAAGGTCAAATTTCAAATGTTCAGAAAAATTTTCACAGTAGGAGGCCAGAAATCTGACATCAAGGTCTTAGCAGCGCTGGTTTCTTCTGAGGACTCTCTCTTTGGCTTTTTTTTTTTTTTTTTTTTCTTTTTCTCTCTGGCTTTTAGATGGCCGTCATCTGGTATCTTCTGGTCTTCCTTCTATAGCTACCTGTGTCCTAATCTCGTCTTCTTTTAAAAACACCAGTCATATTGGATTAGGGACCACTCCAATGACCTCATTTTACCTTATTAACTCTTTAAAGACACTCCTTACGAGTACAATCACATTCTGAGGTACTGGGGAACAGGACTTCAACATATGAATTTTGAGGAGACGCAAAGCAGCCCATTATATTGGTCAACCTATGTCAATCTGTACTGTTCCATCTTAATACACAGAGAGCAATATTTTCTAAACTGATCTCAAGTTCCTATCACCAGTATCTGGTAAATTTCCAATGAGAGCTGAGCATCTTCAAACCCCTACCTCATATCACACAGTGACATCATGCCCGATGCAGTGTGTCATTCGTAGCCACCAGGGAGACATATTTTTCTGTGGCACGCTCAAGTATTTCTTAGTCATGGAATAATCTTTATCCTCAACAAAGTTTTCCTTCATTACATACTTATACACATTATTTATAATGTAATTTGACAATCCCTTCTTTTCTCTTAATTATCTCAAAAGACAATTTTGTTCTGCCACAGACATAAATCAGATTCAGAATCCTCTGCCCATTCCCAACAATACTGTGAATGGAATAGGCATCATAATGGTCTTTTGATATCCATGTTTGGATTTGTTCAATTTTATCTTTTTCTAAGAGATAAAATATTCTTATTCCAAATTTAAATTTCATTCAAAAGGAAAATTCAGTCAAGGCTAGAGTCAGCCTTGCAAGGTTGGAGATCTAACCTATCCATGTCACCTTCCAATACCGTTTGTCACATTCATTCTATTCTTTGTCAGTGTGGTTCTAATAACAGTAATCTTCAAACAGAAAGGGACCCTGGGGTGGTGCCAGGGTGTCACAGTCAGTTGAGTGTCTGACTGTTAGTTTTGGCACAGGTTGTGATCTTAGGGTCCTGAGATCAAGCCCCATGTCAGGCTTGGCACTCGGCACGGAATCTACTCCCTCTCCCTCTGCTTCCCCTCGTTCTTCCCCTTCTCTTTGGAATGGATAAATAAATTCTTTTAAAAATAATAAAAATAAAAAGGAAAGGGAGCCTGGGTCCCCATCCCTGTAGAGATCATGATAGTGAGCTCATAAAATATTTCAGGCTCTCTGCTTTTCACTTCTCCCTTGTGGCTGGATGGGGTCATGCATTCAGGTCTGGTCAATTCAAGTCTGTGAACGGAAACGCTATGTGTCACTTCTTGAGCAGAGCATGTAACTGCCCTTGTTAGACTTTCCAGAGCTGTCTTTCCTTCTGTTATGGTGACCAGTAAAATTCCAGCTAGTCAGCCTTTGCTTTGGAATGTGTAGACAAGGGAGTGAAAATGATAGCTCGGTAATTTTAAGACACCTTGACTGGGGGGATTATTGGTTGTCAAGGCAGTACCCTGACTGACTTATAAATGTATACTGATTGATTCAAGCCCTTTTGTCTCGTGGGGCTGCTTTGTTCTCAGCGAATTTATTTACCTCCCTCCAGGGATCATTTCAACATATCATGAGGTATTGAGGATATGACTTTAAAGGGAAAAAAAGACCTGTTACACTTACCCCACAACATTGGGTGTCTTATATTTGCATAACTAAAGGGGGTCATGTCCCAGTTCATGGATCCTGAACAAGGAAGCGCTTCTGCAAGGTGTTTGGTCACGTCTACCTGGAGAGAAAAGCAAGCTGCCTTTGCCCTCTGCCTTCACACCACCAGTACCCTCCTTGAGCTGGTGGAGACAAAGCAAAGCTTATAAACCACTGTTTGAATAGTACAATGGTACCATTCTAGATAATGCACAAGACATTATCTTAATGCCTTAGTTTTGAGATTCAAAGTATTTAATGCCTACTCCTTCCACCTGTGTCAGAAGTCAGGCTGGAAGGTGGAATCCTCTGGGGAGTGGGGGGGGAATGTAACAGCGAAGGGGGATCAGGTCTCTCCCAGCGTTTTATTCGTAGCAGCTCTAAGGGGAGAGAAAGAGTGTAGGGTGGATGACTGCTGCCTTGTGCCTGGTTTTGAGGTGAGGATATTACAAATGCTAAATGGGTAAAATTCTTATCTCCTGACCCAAATATTTTAAGAAGGCAGAGAATCGTGATGGCCCAAAGCATGAGGTCTGGACTGTTTGTTGCCTTGCAAATCCAAGCTCTACCATTTAATGCTTACGTGATGCAGGGCAAGTTAGGATTAAGTTCGAAGATGAAATGAATTAGCATCTATAAAGCACGAGGAATGCCTGGTACATAGTGACCACAACCTTTAAGTGTTAATGAGAACGATGGCATTCTACATTTCAAAGCCCCAGCCACAAGGATCCTGTCCCAGTCAAGATTGACCTATTTGAGATCTCTGCCTTGGGGGGGGGGGGGGGGGGGGCGGGGAGGGGTTCTAATGGAGCACTTTATAGGCATTTGGACTAAGGGAGAACTTAATAAACATAGAGTTTCTGCAGTGACACGTGTGCTCTTTAATCATAAAGATTCAGGTTCGGTGAGACAGTTGAATCCTGTTTGTCCCCTATTTTGAGCTAAGGCTGGAGCTACAGGCCAGCTTCTTCTCCCCAGGCTTGCTGCTTGGGTGAAGAGGTGTTTAACCTTTTTTTCTGAATCCGAATGTTTTAGGGATTGTTCAGTTTTGTGTTCAGGCTTTCTTTGGCAGCTGTGAAGTAAATCCTTTAAAGCCAGAGTAAGTGTGGCTGCACTTAAACCACCCTGCGTCTCTTGGCCAGTGTGCGAGCAGCCTGGGTGGCCTCGGCGGTCGCCACTAGTCACCATGGGAGAGACATGGAGCAAGAACTTGGCCCCAGTGCTGGCTCCTCTGTTCTGCTTTGGCTGGCTCAACACTGAATCTGCCCAGTGGCCATGTCTGGGATGGGGATAATAGGGAGGAACTACTTCAGGTTGGGCTGGTCCTAGAAGGTTCAGCCCAGCCCCAGGCTAAACGCCCAAATGATCCCAGGCCAACTGGAAGGGAGGAGCAAGCTTTAAGGCACCAGTTCTACCCTCCTCTGAAAAGTTGAAAACATCGTGATCCTGGGTTCAAACCATGGTTTTCTCACCCAATCTCAGGCATATTGTGCCGAGACTCAGACTGCTGGCTCAGGCACTTCTCCGAGCCACATTTTTCTCCTGTGTGAAGTGGGCTGATATTGATATTTACCTCGAACACATTTGTCTTAAGGCCAGGCAGGCATACCCGTCTGCCACAGGAGGCTCTGGAGAAACGTCAGTTAGCTTTGTTCTCTGCAGTCCGCCTCTCCCTATTGCAGAAGCATCCTGTTGGTGCTCATTTCCGCTCACTTCTCTTGTCTCTTGTCTAGAAATATTTCTTTCTACTTTACCTACACAAGTCTCATCCACTATTAATGTCCATTTCAGAGCAGGAAAGGGGAAGGGCCCACGCTGGAATGCTTGGATCAAATCTGTAGGAGTTTAGCAGAGCTGCTGTAACAGAGTACCACACACTGGGTGGCTTAAGCAGCAGAAACTGATTGCCTCACAGTTCTGGAGGCCAGATGTCTGAGGTTCAGGTCTCGGCAGGGTGGTTCCTTCTGGGGGCTTCGAGGGACAGTCTGTCCCGTGCCTCTCCCCAGCTTCTGGTGGTCCACTGGCAGTCTTCGGCCGTCCTTAGCTTGTAGAAGCAGCACCCCGTCTCTGCCTTCATCTTCACACGGCCTTCTCCCTGTGTGCATGCTTCTGGGTCCAAATTTCTCCCTGATATAAAGGCATCAGTTATGTTGGATTAGGGCCCACCCTCATGACTTCTTAACTACATCTGCAATAACCCTATTTCCAAATAAGATCATGTTCACAGGTACTGGGGATTTAGATCTATGGATTGGGCAGGTGATGGGGGGCACAATTGAACCCACACAAGATTCAGTTCTAAACCCTGGGAGTCCTCCTTAGGCCTCCCAAAGGCAGCCTCTGGGAACCAGAGACCCTGCCTGCTTTCCTCTCCTGGGTCTCCCCACCCCTCTGTCCCTGCTCATTATGGTTTGGCTGCAGACCCTGGGGCTCCACTTCCCTCCTTCTGCACTGTCCCGTAAGACAGACTCACAGGACAGGCTTTCCATGCAACTGACTATTGAAAAACAGATGTTAACAGTCATCTAACAAATCAGGAATAGATCTGAGCCCCTGGTACAGCTGGAGATCCCCACAGAAGCACACAGGACCCCTGGATGCCTGATGTCTAGGCTCTCTTCCCTGGGGAGGAAGTAGGGCAAGTGGAATAACATATAGGTTGAGTAGTATAGGTAGGAGTTGTCCACTCAGAAAACCACTTTCCTCCAATTCTGAAATTCTTTTGGAAAAAGAGAGTCCAGGGTCTCAAACCCAAATGTCTATAAGAAGGGTTGGGTGGATCCTATAAAGAAACCAAGTTTCCCATGTAGAAAACGAGCAGAGATAGCCAAGGTACCAGGGTTGCTAGAGGAAAAGCAATTTTCAGAATAGTCTGATTTTTCAAAAAAGCCAGAAATCTGGATTTTTTTTAAATTGTGGTAAAATATACGTGCATAAAACATTACAATTTTAACCATTTTGTGTATGCAATTCAGTGGCATTGATACGTTCGTGATGTTTACGCAGTCATCATCACCATCCATGGAAATCTAGATTTTTTTTTTAAAGATTTTTATTTATTTATTCTTGAGGAACACAGAGAAAGAGACAGAGACACCAGCAGAGGGAGAAGCAGGCTCCCTGTGGGGAGCCGGATGTGGGTCTCAATCCCAGGACCCTGAGATCACAACCTGAGCCAAAGGCAGACGCTCAACCACTAAACCACCCAGGTGCCTGGATCTAAAAATCTAGGAAACCTAGATTTTTATATCAAATTTTTAACTTTGACATCTAATTCATATAAAAATAAACCTTTTATGTTGGCAGGTTACCAGTTGAGAACATCTAGGTCCATGAAGTGATTATTTGCTATTTGGGCCCTGGGACGGTGACAGGTGTATGAATCATGGGCAAAGGCAAGCCCGAAACACCAGAGCCCTGGGGCAGAGCCTGGAGGGGGTGGCCTCCAGAGGACCTGCCCCTCCAGGAGCAGCTGCCAAGTTCATGGGCCAGCATTCAGCACAGATGTTATTTTTTATTTATTTATTTTTTTAATTTAGGATAGTCACAGAGAGAGAGAGGCAGAGACAAAGGCAGAGGGAGAAGCAGGCTCCATGCACCAGGAGCCCGACGTGGGATTCGATCCCGGGTCTCCAGGATCGCGCTCTGGGCCAAAGGCAGGCGCCAAACCGCTGCGCCACCCAGGGATCCCTAGCACAGATGTTATATGGGAGAGCACAGAGGTTTCTTCTGCAGAGCAGAGGAAGGGGGCCCCTGAAAGGATTGACTTCAGGTTTTTCCCCCACTTTGGCAAGTGGAAGCTAGAATGGATTGAGTTTGATTGATAAAATGTGACCTTTCTTGCATTCCTAGAGTCCTGGGGCAGTTTGCAGCAGTTAGAGGTGTGATGTTTGCAGGTGTTCACACTGTTTCTCATCTATGGCTCCTGAACCACACCCCATCCCCCAGCCCCCGCTTGCTCCTAAGGTGGTCCCTAGTGGTCATTGAACCTCTGTCTCTGTGCTTTATTCCCTATCCTTATAGGGCTTATCAGAAACCCCCCTCCCTTTGTGTCCTGCCTGGAGAAAAGCCTCGGAGGACTTATCCCCTGATGTAGCCATGAGGCAGGGGAAGCCGAGGTGAGGGGTGTTGTCAGCAGACACTTGGTCCAAAGGCACAGTCCGGACAGTGGCAGAGTGTCCGTCCCAGAGGGTCTCAGGGGATGCAGGGTGGGGTAGGAATCCAGTATTACAACTGAGCCAGACCAGATTTAGGAAAAAGGACTACAGCTGAGGGACACCTGGGTGGCTCAGTGGTTGAGTGTCTGCCTTTGGCTCAGGCTATGATCCGGGGGTTCTGGGAAAGAGACCGCATTGGGCTCCCTGCAGGGAGCCTGCTTCTCCCTCTGCCTCTGTCTCTGCCTCTGTCTCAGTCTTTCATAAATAAATCTTAAAAAAGGGGCAGGGGTACTGCCGCTGAAGGTCAGAGTAAAGGAGGACAGATGCTCTGGGAGAAGGATGAGGGTCCAAAGCCCAAGCCTCATGAGCCGGGAAAGGATGGAATATAAGCAGTTCCAGGTTTCTCTCCAGGGGCTCTTGTCCCCATTTGGCCCATTCTGACCCTTCCTGCCACACCTGCTTGCCAGCTTGTACCAAGCTCCATCCTTCCCATAAAGTTTTCTCAGAGGTTTCTGTCCTCCCACCACTTTCTCTCTTTGCTGAATGCCCACTGACTGTCCTAAGTGCCTCAACTCCTGGCTAAACCCTGTCCTGACCTGTTGTTATCTAGGTCCATGACCTGTCACCTTCTCTGGGCAGCTCTAGTTTCTGGTGCAATGTTTATCTCACTCCCTAGACAGAGCTCTGGACTGGACATATTTGGTATCAACTCAACCCCAGTGAATTGCCCGGGACTCTCCCTCAACTTACCTACTCGAGGTGAGGGATTTATCACTGGCATGAATGGCCCACCAGAACATCTTTGGACCACAGGCTTCCAAGAACATTCTCAGGCCAGACAAGAAAAGGAAGAGAAAAAAGAGAGGGGAAAACAAATAACAAAAACCTGGATTCTAAGGAAATTTCACTGGCCTGAAGTTTCCTCCACATTAGCTGGGAGGCAGAACTGCCTGCCGACTTGGCCACCAGCTGGCATCCTTCACCAAAGGTGTCCTACATTCATGGAGCACAAACAGAGGGTGATGTGATGTTATCTGTATGGCCGAAGTAGCCTTTTTTCTGACATCAGACCTGGCACCTCTGATCCTTACCCTCAGTGACCTTTGTCTCCAGGGGCTCACTCTCGGGCAGCAGAGCTTTGCATCCATCTGCTCTCTGGGGAGCCCATTGGAAATGAGCCATCCACATGACATCTTGCTGTTAGCAACTGGTGGGATGTGTGCATGTGTGTGTTAGGAGAGAGATGGAAACACATTACATGGTGAGCAATAATACTGAATTTTGGGGATCCCTGGGTGGCGCAGCGGTTTGGCGCCTGCCTTTGGCCCAGGGCGTGATCCTGGAGACCCGGGATCAAATCCCACGTCGAGCTCCCGGTGCATGGAGCCTGCTTCTCCCTCTGCCTGTGTCTCTGCCTCTCTCTCTCTCTCTCTCTCTCTCTCTGTGACTATCATAAATAAACAAAAATTTAAAAAAAAAATACTGAATTTTGCTTTCATTCAGCTACACAAATGTTTATTGTGGTCTTACTTCGCAGGCACTGCTTCCAGAGTTGGTGTTCTGAAATACCTTACAAACCATTACTGAGAGTAACCCCACTGTCCGCAGAGTGGGGTTCAAACTCCCAGCATTTGGGGATCTTCACAATCTGACCTTAGCCTCCTGTTCCAGCACCATCCGCTACTACTGCTCCATCATCTACAGGCGCCAGGCACAGAGGCTCAACAGACCATATTCCTCCCATCGAGGAGCTCAGAGCTGGGGCTGGCGCAGGCCATGTCACACCTTCATGGATCAGGTTTATGCGGCCAAGCTCCCCCGGAAAGGGCCACTTATGCTGCACTCCACGACAGGCCTGGAGGTGGACAGGGCACGGGCGGAGGCACCTGGCCAGCAACCCCCGGTCCTCCAGCCCCTGCCCACCTTCCCTGGCTCCATCCTTCTTCTCTTGCTTTTCTCAAAAAGAGCCTCCCTTCCTCCCTGCCCTCCTGGCCCGCCCCGCCCGCTGCTGCCTTTTCCCCGCAGCAGGCACCATGTCTCCAGTGGCAGGGGGAGAAGGACACCTCTCAGAACACGCTACTTCCACTCAGGAGAGGCAGGGATGGGGCCTCACCGTGGCCCACACGTCCTGCCCAGACTGGCGGCCACTCACTCCTGCCCCGTCCGGGAACACCCTGGAGGTTAGGGTGGAGTGGGAGAGACCCCGAGAATGGGGGGACCTGCTGAGTGCAGACTTGGCCCCCGGTCCCAATTTTGGTTTTTGTGTTTTGGAGGACTGGGGCTTGCTTCTCAGCTTCCCAGTTCTGACAGCAGGACGTCCGTCGTGTTAACAGGTGGTCTGTCAGTGACAGACGAGAATTATCAACTCCACAAGCTGCTGTGCAAACCAGAGTGTCACTTTATTGCTTTATGGGGCAGCAGGGGTGGGGGTGGGGAGTTAAGATAACTCTGGCCCCTGTAAGAGATCAATCCAGAAGAGAGGTTTTGCTAACAGGGCTTCTGCCCCCCCTCCCCCACCCCCGCCCTCCCCAAGCCAGGCTCCTTCCGACAGTGCCCCCCACAGCCTCAGCAAGGGCAGGAGGGATCGACGGTGCCCCCCACAGCCTCAGCAAGGGCAGGAGGGATCGTCTTCATGCCAGGCAGCCAGAGGGGGCCGAGCAGGGATGACTGTGCCTGGAAGGGCTTAGGGCCTGAATCAGCACCCAGGGCTGCCGTCACAAATCACCATCTGATCTGTCTTAAAACAACAGAGACTCATTCTCTCACAGTTCCGGAGACCAGAAGTCCAAAATCAAGGTGTCAGCAGAGTTGATTCCTTCTGGAGGTTCTCAGGAAGAAGGTTTTTCAAGCCTCTCTCCCAGCTCCTGCTGGCTGCCTGCAATCCCTGGCAATCCTTGCTTGCTATGCTTCACTTCACCCTCTGCTCACGTGGCCTTCTCCCCTGTGTGTCTCTCTGGGGCTTCTCCTTTGCTGACTTATATGGACACTTGTCACTAGATTTAAGGTCCCCTGTAATCCAGGATGATTTCATGGATCCTCCTTCCACATAAGGTCACTGGGACATAAAAAGAAATATATATTTGGTCTCCACCCCTAGTTCATGACAGAGAGCTCCCCAAACACTCATAATCTCCTGAGTGATAAAGATATGAGGACGTCTTTTGTTCTAATATTCCATCTTTAACCCCCAGTTCCTGACAGAGCTAAGTCCCCAGGGGTTTCCTGGGTGACGGGAGTGTCTTTTGTTCTAATGACTGTTGGTGTGCTCCTGGGTAGCTTCAGGAATGGAGCTGGTGACCAGAAAGACCAAGCCATGATTAGATGCTTGGAATGGTCAGCCCCACCTCTATCCTCCAGGGAGGGGAGAGGGGCTGGAGATGGGTTAATGCCTATGTGACGAGCCTCCCTAAAAATCCCTCAGCTACAGGGTTGGGAGAGTTTCCAGGTTGGTGGAGTTTCCATGTGCTGGGAGAGTACTGTATTCCAACGCCATGTGGGCAGAAGGTCCTGCAGTCAGGACCCTCCTGGACTTCACCCTCTGGACCTCTGCATCCAGCTATTTGTCTGTATCCTTTATTATATCCTTTATAATAAACCAGTAAATATAAGTGAGTGTTTCCCTGAGTTCTGTGAACAGTTCCAACAAATTCTCAAATCTGAGGAGGGGATTATGAGCTTCCCCCAATTTATAGCTGATTGGTCAAAAGTACAGGTGACAACCTAGGGCTTGGGATTGGCATCTGAAGTGGGATCAGTCTTGTGTGATTAAGCCTTTAACCCATGGAGTCTGTGCTAACTCCGAGTAGTTAGTGTTAGAATTAAGTTAACGTAGAGGATACCCAATTGGTGCCCACAGAGAAGTGGAGAATTATTTGGTATGGGGACGCTCCCCTGCTCAATGTTCGGGGTCAGGAATATTCTGTAGGCATAGAATAGTCTTTCTTTTGGTCACATCTGAGGTTCTGGGTAGACATGAATTTTGGGGAGACACTGCATCCCACCACAGGGCATTCATGGATATATTGCACCACTTGGGCTCACTTTCCATTGGCCAGAAATTAGTCACATGGATGAATTTTTTTTTTTTTTAGATTTTATTTACTAATTTGTGAGAGACAGAGGGGGGGGGCAGAGACACAGGCTGAGGGAGAAGCAGGCTCTCTGCAGGGAACCCTAGGTGGGACTCGATCCTGGGACCCCGGGATCACGACCTGAGCCAAAGGCAGATACTCAACCACTGAGCCACCCAGGTGTCCCTCACATAGATGAATCTAATTATGAGAGAGACAAGAAACCATCATCCAGCTGTGCCCAAGATGATTAGGAAACTGGTTTGGGGAACAGCTACCAGTTTCTGCCATATGGGGGAGGGTCCTTGTCCAGGACCAGAAAGCTCTGATTTCCTGGGAGAGGAATGACGCTTCGTGAGGCAGAACCAGTCATATGCTGACAGCATCTCATATCCAGTCCCCTTGTCTGTGGCAAACACTGGTTGATCTGCCATCAGACATTTTCTCTTTAATTCACAAGTTTCAAGGTCTGTACAGGCTTGTACAAGCTAATAGAGCTGCTTGCACCACTTGTCCTGCAGGTGAAATCTTTCAAGGTCCTGGTGTCCCAGAACACTTGGGGCCATTGCACAGTCTTCCCCACCCTCCTAGGCAATCTCTCCCTCCTCTAGTTTATATCTCTTGTCAGGGGAAAATATTTATTCCTCGTTGCAGTTGCTTCCTCCTATGGGACAGTGTTCCCTTGGACCCTGTGCTCCTGGTGACCCCTTTCTACCACCTCCTCCCTAGAAGGAGATGAGCGCCATCAGGTTGGTGATCGTGGAAGGTGGAAGCCAGGCTCTCCTTCTTCCTTGGGTGCTAGTTTCTTTTTCTTTTTCTTTCTTTCTTTCTTTCTTTCTTTCTTTCTTTCTTTCTTTTCTTTCTTTTCTTTCTTTTCTTTCTTTCTTTCTTTCTTTCTTCTTTCTTTCTTTTCTTTCTTTCTTCTTTCTTTCTTCTTCTTTTTTAAAATTTTATTCATTCATTCATTCGAGACACAGAGAGAGAGAGAGAGAGAGGCAGAGACACAGGCAGAGGGAGAAGGAGGCTGCATGCAGGAAGCCTGACGTGGGACTCGATCCCAGGTCCCCAGGATCACGCCCCGGGCCAAAGGCAAGCGCTAAACCTCTGAGCCACCTGGCTGCCCAGGGTGCTAGTTTCTAATAAGGAATGCAAGGAGAGGTATATTCTGTTCCTGCAGCTGAGTGAGCAAACCTGCCTGATTTGGGCTTCAGAATTAGGAAGCCAGCTTGCCTGCAGATATATCAGATTTTTCAATATTAACACAGGTGATATTTTTGACCCTAAACACCTTACTCTTTTGTCCTATTTCTCCTTTGGTTTAGCATCGGCTGGAAAGAAGGGCGCTGTTGATTGAGACTTGATATCCCCAACCCCTCTGCTATAGTCTTTTTAACTTCATGCTGCTTAGCTGGGTACATATTTATTTTAAGTGCCTTTCCCAGTGCCTGGCACAGTCAGTGTTTGTATTTGTTGAATGAATGAGTGAAAACTGGGAAAATTATATACATCACAAAAAAAGTCACCTCTTAAAAAAAACCCCAGGGAACTGCAAAAATGGGACATTAAAAATTCTTAGCTTTCTAGAGCATAATTTGGCAACATTTATCAAGAGCCTGGGAAAGGTTCATACTTTTTTTTTTAATTTCTAAAAAATATTTTATTTAAATACAATTACATTCACACTTTTAATTCAGGAATTCCACTTCTAGGAATTTAGCCTATGGAAATGGATATGTACAGAATTGTCTGGGGATGTCAGCCCCAACATTATTTAAAATGGCAAATGTTGAAACAACCTAAATACATATATATATGTGTGTATCCCGGAAAACCAGGGAATCAGGCATGGAGGAGGACAAAAATAACCCTCAGAATAAGCTACAGCATATCTAATGAAGACGCCCCTCCTGACACCCCTGGGCAAAGATACTGCAGTGAATGCTCAGCACCACAGCTGACAGGGTTCCAGGGTTCTGGAACCTTTTGGAACCTGAGAGAGCTGTCACACCTGTTCCACCTTTACCCGACTAGAGGTCTGAGATTCCTCCTTCTTCATATTCCAGTTTCTGGGGCAAATTAATCTCACTGACATTGCCTAGGATATGTGACCACATTCTCAAAGCAAGGTAGCCTGGAAAAGTATTATTTCCAGCTTCCCTTGTGGGAGGCAGGTTCTGTCTCATTGGGTGGAGGGTCTCTAAGACATAGGAAAAGGGTTCACATACAAAGTGTACTAAGTGGTCCACAAAAATGATGAATATCCATTACAGTGTCCCCTAAGGATTAGTAAGTACATCTTGATACATCCAAATAATTCCATTCTATGGGAGTCTTTTAAAATTCATGCTTTAGGGGATCCCTGGGTGGCTCAGCGGTTTATCACCTGCCTTCGGCCCAGCGAGTGATCCTGGAGTCCTGGGATTGAATCCCACGTCGGGCTCCCGGTGCATGCTTCTCCCTCTGCCTGTGTCTCTGCCTCTCTCTCAGTCCATGTCTCTCATGAATAAATAAATAAAATCTTTAAAATCAATCAATCAATCAATCAATCATGCTTTAGAAGAAGATGTAATGACCTAAGGAGAGTAGCATGGTATGCAAGTGAAAAACATTTCAGTTATAAAATCGTGTGATCCCAAATATATTTTTCAAAATCTGATGGATGTGAAAATGGGACTATGTACAGCAGAATGTTAATAGAAGGGCTCTAGGTGGTGGAAACTTTGTGAGGTTTTTTTATTATTTTTTTTCTATTTTATACTTTTCTGGGATTTCCAAGTTTTCTAAATGAGTACACATCTTTATAATTAGAAAACAAGTAATGCAAAGATTTTCAAGAGACTAGAAATGAGCAAAACAGAAACAGTAAGAGAAACGTCTTAGTAATAAGCCCCTAGGAGCACACTAGCCCTTCACTGGGAACCACTGACAGCAGGCTTCTCTCAAAACCTCAGATGCACCATTGTCTCGAAGTCTGTGAGACCGTAGGAGACAGGCCTTCATTTTCACTAATTCTCATCTTGTCAATTTTACCCAGAGGAGGCTCTTACCTAGAATAGGCCTGCGGGGCTGTGTGGAGGCACCATTCTGCACCTTCCCCAGGGAACACAGTAAATATGTATATAAGTGCCATGGGTAGCCTTTGTGAGGTGGATGGCAGGGCCGGCTCTGGGCCCAAGGTTTGGCTGCAGGAAGGGTGTCAATGTATGAGCAGGGCACAGGTGGAAATAAATTGATTGCTCCACTGTGAGCCCCAAGACCTTTTTCAACTAGGGAGGCTTTGGTGTGTGAAAGAAAAGGTCAAGCTTTCAGGAGTTTGAAAGACGGGAGAAAAAATATGACAACTGAAGGTGATTAAAAAAACAACAACAGCAGCAACTAAAAGCAAAAATGGGACAAAATTCAAAATTAGCCTAAGAATATGCAGCCAAAGGTTACTGGCATTAAAGAGAAGGAAGAAAGAAACCAACACTTGGGGAGCCTTACCAAAGTACCCAAGAGTACTTAAGGGCTTTAGGGTATATTGATCTTCTATTAGCGGGTCAATCACTCGGAAGGGGCCCCCAATGTAGCGTAAGCCAAGAGCTTAAGGGTTTCAGACACCATTTTTCTTTCAAAGGACTTCCAAATTCTCACCAATAAAATCATTCATTTTTGTCAAACTGCATAAACCAGTGAGATCTCCAAAAGTATGTTAAAATGTCTCTTGCTCTGCTCACTTGAGTTGGAGGTATGTATTAAAATGCAGATTCCAACAGGCACTGAACCCATTTAATGTTCTGAGGAGGGTCTGGAGATCTACAAATACACTCCCCAGTGAGGGTTAATGGGGATCATACTTAGAGAAGCATGTGGCCAGCTGCCTCCCAGAGTCTGCTGGCTGGGCTCTGAGCAAAGGGGCAGACTTTAGTGACAGGCTGGCTCTGCCTCTCAGTAGGTCTGTGAACTTGAGCCCTTGCTCCACCTCTTTGTCCTGTCAGATACCCCTGTACTTCCTGGAGGACAAAATGAGATCATAGAGATAACAGCAATGAAAGTGTGTTGAAAGCTAAGCACTTTCTGCAAAATGAGGCAGTGTGACCACATCAGATCATTTAATCAACTTAGAAGGTTCAGAACTCAGTGTTCTGGTGGCGGGGGGGCGCAGGATTGGGGAGCTGCCGTACTGTGTGAACAAACTAGGGCTGGCCCAGGAAGGGCAAACCTTGCTCCTGGGAAGGCTGGATGGCACTCTGTGTGGTTTAATGGGGTTAAACCACCAAGAGTTCCTGTGGCCTCTCTTTGGGCTGACCCCAGCACCAATTCCTTGGCTCAGGGTGGCGTGGCTGTCTGCAAATCTGAGGTTGGTTCCTGTTCTGTCAAATTCCAATCCTGAGAGCCTGACTTGGTTGGTCTGGCAGTTTATTGGAGAGAGAAGTGTCTGACTGCAGGGTGGCCTTGCTGGGCGCTGGGCCAGGGCTGGGGCTGCTCAGATGTCGCTGAGCCATAGGGCAGGGCCAAGGAAGGCAAAAGGGGCAGAGATGCCAGGCCCCTGGCAAGAGTCCAGGAGGCCCTGCCCTGGTCTAGGCAGGCCTGAGCCCTCCAGGAGACCCTTCTTCTGTGAGCTAATTCCCAACCCAAATGATGGGGTGAATGAATATTCACCCATTTGCTAAATAATTGACGATCATTTACCAGTCCCAGACCCTATGCCATGTTCCAAGAAAACCACAGCAGATAGCACACCATTCATGTTTTCAAATTACTTATAGTTTCATGATTCTTACCCTTGAGTTTGGATCTAAATCCCTAGAGAGCTTGTTAAAAAGGCTCATTTCTGAGCCCCAGCCCCAAGATTCTGACTTGGCAGGGCTGGGAGGGAGACCAAGCATCTCATGTGATTATGCTGGGGTAGGGAAGAGGTGGGGGGTGGTCTTCCCACCAGGTTTAGAGAAACACTGCTCCAGCCCAAAACATTGGGGGAGAATGAGGTGAGATGTAGCCTTGAGAATGTTGCCTGTTCCATGGGGATCACCCACAGGGTCAGCTTTGGAAGGAAAAGAAAAGGGTGTACCCTGGTGAACAAGGCTGATTAATGGAAGTTGGGGAAGCACTTTCTCTGGATCAGGTTACCCACCTTCCTCCAGGCAAGCTCCATTGCCAGCCAGACTCCTCCTTCCTCACATTTTCAGCTCCCTATGCGGCTGAGATGTTTTGCCTGGCTGGAGACTCACTTGGGCTGGATTCCCTTATGCTTTGTAATTGTCTGCAGCCGGCCTGGCTGGTGCCTTTTGGGTTATTTTCTGGACACCTTGCCCCTTGATTTCCATCCTGATTTTCTGGCAAGCTGTGAGTCTGGGTAACTTTGTACTTCTCATGCATTCTAGAATCTTAAACACGTCTGGATTCAGACTCAGAAAGCTACTGTAATTAAGGAGGGGGGTACTGACTCACCCTCAAGTCCATTTTAATGCAGAATCTGGATTAGGAGGCCTATTAAATGCACACAGTGAATACTCTATTCCCCGACCACCACCCGTCCCTAGCCACAAGTTTTAAAATTTTTTGTTATCAAAAGCAGAGCACTTCTTTAAAAGGAAAATAACCAGGATTAAGAAAAATTTTAGTCTGGGGCAGCTGGGTGGCTCAGTCGGTTAAGCATCCAACCTTTGATCCCAGTTCAGGTCATGATCTCAGGTCCGTGAGATGGAGCAGTGGGGAGTCTGTTTCTCTCCTTCACTTTGCCCTTCACCGCATTGGGGCACACATGCACTTTCTCTCTCTCTTTTAAATAAATAAATAAATAAAATTTAAAGATTTATTTATTTATTTTTGACAGAAGAGAGGGCACAGACACAGAGAGTGGGGAGGGGCAGAAGGAGAGGGAGAAGCAGACTCCCCACTGAGCAGGGAGCCCAGTGCAAGGTTTAATCCCAGGACCTGAGATCATGATCTGAGATGAAGGCAGATGCTTAACCAACTGAGCCACCCAGGTACCCCTAAATAAATAAATTTTTTTTTAAAAAAAAAGAAAAATCTTAGTCTGGAAGAAAACAGATTCAGGTTTTGAGTCTTGTGTCCAGAATATATTTGTATAAGATTTTTGCTGTGTCTGGGACAAGGGTCTCCAAAGATCTCAATTCTAATTATTTTTCAGAGTTTTTCTAATACTTAATAAAGGGAAGGGAGCAGTCTCTGAAAAGTTTCTAGATAAGAAAATGAAAAGAATGAAAAAACAAAAAGTGAAGCTTCCATATTCTAGAAATGTTTAGATGCTTTGTTATATCATTAGAAAAATAGCACCACTGTTAACTGCAGTGATTTGGAAAGGATGGAAAACCATGCAGAATGGTTCTATGCCTGGGCTTCCCTCAGGCTCCACCACTTACTACAAGGCAAGCTTCCTAAATTTCTGAAAAACTCAACTTTCTGACTGGTAAAATAAGGATGTGAAGATCAGCTTATAAGTTAATTAAATGCAATCATTTGTGTAAAGAGTTTAGTGCAGTGCCTGACACAGAGTCCACAAATAGATCCCTATCATCCTCATCATCATCCTCATCACCATTACCATCTGCATCACCATCACCACCCTCATCACCACGACCATCATCATCACCATCATTGTCACCATCCTTGTCACCATCATCATTACCATCCTTGTCACCATCACCACCCTCATCACCATCCTTATCATCATTACCATCCTCATTACCATCACCATCATCACCCTCAACACCATATCATCCTCATCACCATCACTATCATCTCTCAATGTTAGAGTCCACCAGTTTGCTTCTATAGTAAAATGTGGCTGCTTTAAGGAATATGGTTTTCTCTCATTCTTAAGGCAGCAGCTCCTTTATTTCTGCCATTGAACTAAGCTTTTGGGGATTTTTTTCCCCAAAGTGACATTTATTGAATAGTATAATGCTAGGTTCTGAAATAGGCACTTTACGTGGCATATCTCTTTTCATTCTCTCAACACTCCTAAACGGTTAGGTTCTTCTGTTGTTAATATTTAGTATGAATCAGGGCAGAGAGAGGATAACAATTTGTCAAGGTCACTCAGCTATCAAGCGACAAATCTAGCTCTTTAATTCGAGTCTACTTTTATTATTTTGCTTGAGGAAATACTTCACTGTGAACTCTGATCTTCAATTTTTTAAAAAGATTTTATTTATTTATTCATGAGAGACACAGAAAGAGAGGCTGAGACAGAGGCAGAGGAAGAAGCAGGCTCCCTGTGGGGAACCTGATGCGGAACTCAATCCCAGGACCCCAGGATCACAACCTGAGCTGAAGGCAGACGCTCAACCACTGAGCGACCCAGGCATCCCTGATCTTCATCTATATAGAAAAATATAGGATCATTGTTAAGAACAACTTATGGTCAATAAATCATTCAAAAATTGAAATTATCCATTTCATCTTGAAAATGCAGTTTTGTTACAAGACTGAAATGAGAAAGCATATTTTTATAAAGCATCTAGCATATTATAGTCATTTAAGAAATGCCAAATTCCTCTTATTTATACCTTGGTATAGCACCCCATCATCTGTCACCCCAAAGGACCTCCCACGGGGCATGCAGAATAAGCACTCAAGATTTATTTCTTCACTGGATGAACTTGAGCTTCTTGAGAGGCCTTGTAGCTGAGAAAGAGTCCTCTGATTCTTGAATCCATGCCCTGTCCCACAGCATACCCTTGGGATGTCAGGGCCCTAGACACTGCTGGTCCCCCTCCTTCTATTCTGTGGGGTCTCTTGCCAGAAGACTGCAGGAGAAAATAAAAAGTAACAAAAGATATTTGGAGGGTTGAGCAGGGGTTAGAGGAGGGGAAAGGTTAGAGGGAGCAGAGGGAGAAAACCAAGGAGACTTAGAAGGAGGGTGAGGGCCGTGACCTGAGAAGCAGGGCACCCTCCTCCCCTCTTTCTGCTAATGCATCGACATGATCTGGGTCCTGCTGGGACACCTTCGTGCTGTGAGTCAGGACCCTGTCCATTGTAGGCTCTCCTGTCCAAGTGGCCTCACTCTTCGGGTCCCAGTTACCAGCTAGCACTTGAGTAGCCTGCCTGCTGCCTTATTTAGGACACAGGCTAGGCTGCTGCCACAGGGGCTGGAGTTTTGTTTCCCCACAGAACCATCCTGGTCAGCACTCCAGGGTTGGTGTGGGGCTTGATCATGTCAGAGGCCTGGGCTCCCCCTGCCTGATGTCCTCCCAAGTGCTGCCTTCCCTGGACAAACGTGGTTCAGCACCAGTCCACAGCCCATGAGAAGGAGAGAGGAAGGGAAGCATGAGCTCCTTGCTTTGAAAGCACTTGATCTGGAAGTTGCACACGCTATGCCCTCTGCTGCCTGTTGACCACAGGGACTTTGTATTAGTTGGCTAGGGCTGTCATAACAAAGTACTATAGACTGAGGGGTTTACACCATGGACATTTATTTTCTCCCACCTCTGGAGGCTGGAAGTTCAAGATCTAGGTGTTGGCATGTTCGGTTTCTCCTGAGGCCTCTGTCCCAGGAGTGCAGATGGTGGCCCTCTTGCTGTGTCTTCACATGGTCTTTCCTCTCTACATGTCACTGGCACCCGTGTCCAAATTTCCTCTTGTTATGACAACACCAATCAGACTGGAAGAGGACCTAACCTAAGGGCCTCCTTTTAATTTAATCACCTCTTTAAAGGCCCTCTCTCTGTCACTTTCTGAGGGACTGGGAGTTAGGACTTCAACATAGGAATTTGGCGGAGCACACAATTCATATTGGGGGCCCCCATCAGGGGCCACATGTCCAGCTGAACTAGAGAAAGGTTGCATTCACTGAGGAACAATCACAGTCCCTACCACACCCCTGTTTTCTTACCTTCCTTCCAAAGCCTAGCTCTTAGGGACTTTCTAGATCACAACTCTAATGAGCTGGCCCCCTCCTTCCTGACTGAGCCCTGGGTTTTCTGCCTCCACCCCTTTGCTTAGGCAGGGTCTTTCCTGAGGATGTCTTCCTCCCGCCTAAGCTTTGCAATGCTCCCCACCTCCTCCCATGGATTCTTCAGGGTCCTACGTGCCATGTTCTTGATAAAAGTGGTCCCATTTAAGTCCCCACAAAAATGTCATTCCATTCCCTCAAGCACACATCCAACCTCTTGCTGGTGCCCCACCGTGTGCAGGGCTGGAGGAAATGCTGGGTGCCCAAGGGAAATGAGAGTCCCTGCCCTTCGGTGCTCACAGTCTGGCAGCAGAGTCTTCATCCCTCTGCTTTCCTCCTCATAACTTACTGACCTCTCTTAGATTCCTGCGTCTCCTCCACTCTCAGTGCTCTCCTGCAATACCCCTCGCTTCTGACACACATCTAGCAACACCGGCTGGGTGTCCTACAATTTAACTCCATTCTGATAATACTGTCTTCCTGGTCCTTCCAGTGAAGGGCTCAGCCCACGAGTCCACCCCGCCCCTCATGTCAGACACTTGTCAGAAGTCCAGATTGTCACCTGTGCTTCTGCCCCATTGGCTGGTAAGTCCCAGGTTCTCACGACCCCCTCTTCAGGTTCAATTAATTTGCTGGAGGGGCTCACAGAACTCAGAACAGGTTCACTTACTACACTACTGGTTTGTTATTAAAAGATATAACTTAGGAACAGACAGAAGAGATGTATGGGTTGAGGTACATGAGAAGTAGCGTGGAGCTCCCACGTTCTCCAAGTGGCCACCCTCCCAGCAGCACTGAGTGTTCAACAACCCTGTCCTTTTGGGGTTTTTAGGAGGCTTCATTCCATACCAGTTGATTAAGACATTGGCCATCAGTGACTAATTCAACCTTCAACCCCCTCTCCTCCTGGAGGTGGGGAGTAGGGTGGGGGTGGGATTGAAATTTCCAACCCTCCAATCAAGGTTGGTGGCCCTGGCCATCAGGGCATCCTTAGGTCACTAAGGGCTTTACAAAACTCACCTTCTTGACATAAGGTGTGGTTGTTAAAAGGGGCTTGTTATGAATAACGAAATAACAAAAGATATCCATTTTACCCTTATGGCTCTGGAGCTACTTCAAGAACTAGCAAAAAAGAGAATGCCTCCTTAGTTCATATCACTTAGCTATAAAAAGGCTTTAGAAGCTCGCTCCAGGACAGAAGACCAAATATATGTTTCTTATTCTAAATCACAATATCACAGATGCCTATGCCACACTTTGCTGTGTGAGGCTGCTATTTATATATTGGCTTTATTTCTTCTTCTGGAGTGGAAGTGCAAGGTCCAGGGATAAGCATACACTACAAGCTGTCTAGGTCGATAATACTTAATTTTGAAAAGTAAACCCGATCTACTTCTGGGTATATACCCAAAAGAATTTAAAGCAGAACTTGAACAGATTTCGTACATCCACATTCACAGCAGCATTATTCACAATAGCCAGAAGGTAGAAACAACCCAAATGTCTGCGGATGGATGAATGGATAGGTAAAAACTGGTATATTCATAAAATGGAATAGTAGCCTTAAAATGAGAGGGAATTCTGACACATTCTGCTACACAGATAAACCTTCAATCCATTATGCTAAATGAAGTAAGCTAGTCACAAAAGAGTAAGTACTGAATGATTCCACTTCTATGAGGCACCTAGGGTAGCTGAATTCGTAGATACAGAAAGCAACACAGAGGTTCCCAAGGGTGGGGATAGGGGTGGGTGGGGAGGGGCGAGGGCAGGGAGTTCAGAGAGCTATTTAATGGGAACTTGAAACAGTTCAGGAAAAGGAGAAAGTTCTGGAGATGGATGGTGGTGACAGAGGCACAACAATGTGCATGTATGCGGTCACTGAATTGTACACTCAAAAGTGGTTAAAATGGTGAATTTTGTGATGTATATTTTAACCTCCCCCCTCCCAAGAAAAAGTAAACCCGGTAACATGGGCAGCTTGGGAAGCTCCCTTCTCTGGTCAGCCCAAGCCAGCTTCTTGTCAGAGCACAGCACGCTTCAGGTGGCTGTCAGGCCTTGGAGAATCGGGGGTCGTTATGGAGGAGAGGACAATGAACAGGTACTTCTTGTTAGCCTGGAGACATGAGTGACCCGCTACAACCTCCATTCACAGAAAGCAGAAAAAGAATTGTTAAATTGTTGCAGGGAAATTTACAACTTTTTCCTAGCAGTGCATTTTTTTTTTCTCTAAGGACTAGAACAATCAGTAATCATCAAAGATACAGAGTTTCTATCGGTAAGAAGAATAGGGTTGCAATCCTGTCTCAGAAGGTCCTGGTCCTGGTATCAGACAGGATGCAGAGCCTTCCTGGAGTCCTGGAGTCCTGGGGCCCCTCTGTCAATCAATCACCTTGTGGCTCAGCCTGCCCACTCCTTCCGGAAAGATCAGTAAGCGACACCAATCCTCCTCTGTTCTTCCACCCACACCTCCCCTGTCCCAGGAAGGACCAAACTTTGAACCCAACTAGGTAGGTGGTGGGCAGGGAGGGCACTTACTTGAATAAGTTTTAAAGAAACACAGGCACCATTTCTTGACCCCTTGCTCACCCCTCAGGGAGAGCTTTAGCCACCCCCGAGTTGTTTCCTGAGCTCCAGGACAGAAGACCTTGGATGCAGCCTTGTGGTCCAGAGCTGGGCCTGGCCCAGCTATTTTTAGAAGCAGAACTTCTGACCCTGATCTAGATAGGAAAGGGTGTCTGACAGCCCCCAAGTGGCTAGGCCTGGAGATAATTAATGCTGCTGTCACCTTTTCATCCCTTGTTGCCCTGCCTGGGATGCTTCTTATTGCCAGAAACCCAGGGTGAGCTCGTCCTGTCACAGCTTGTCCTGGATGTTAGGGCACACTCCTGTGCTCACTGAGCTGGCTGAGGAATTCGGTTTGGCTTGATCCCTCACTGTTCTCAACCTTCCAACTTCCTGGAAGCCAAAGTATGTGGAAATTAGGGATTTCCTGTGTTTATTGGAAGTAGCCATTATGGAACCATCCCGATCTTATTGTAAATGAATGTATTATTAATAAAAACTCATATGCCATGTATGTCCTCATACATGGTGAGGTTTAGAATGGAAAACAGTGAAAAGTCAGTGTTCCTGGGTTTAAATCCCAGTATTGACAGTCACTGTGTGTCCTTGGGCAAGTTATTTGACCTCTTTAGCCTTATTCTCTGTATCTGTAAAATTGGAATACTGGGTGGGTACCTCACTGAGATATTATAAGGATTAAATGAGATATTACGTACAAAGTGCTTAGCAGTGTCTGGAAGAGAGTATATTAGTTATTGCAATTTCAATTTTGCCATTCAAGCAGAAGAATGTATTTATACATAACTTTCATTTGTGATATTTTCTAAGACATTTTCATGCCCAATCTATATCTTTTTTCAGTAATCAATATGCAGTAAAAAGCAGAGAAAAACACTGGAATGTGAGAATGTAGAATATTGTGAAATGCTTTGCAGTATCACACCTTTCCTAGCACCTGGCTGCCCAGCCCACTCAAGTGTTGTTTTGACACCTGGAAGCCTTTGAGCATTTCCAGGGAGATTATATATCCCTAATTTTCAGGAAACATAGACAGAAAAAGAATGTCAAAGATTCACTTGATTTTTCACTGTCCAAATAAGCAGTAACTAAGTGCATGTGCTTGGCACTGAATTGCATGTCCAGAGGCAGAGAACTCGAAGTTCTGAACCTTGCCCTCCAAAGAACACAGATCTAACTCAGCCAGCACTCCCACCACCACACCACTATAGGAGACTGGGCCAGATTGCTCCATACTCCTTAACCCGTTTTACATGGGTCATCTTTATTATTTTATTTCTTTTTTAAAAAAAATTATGTATTTATTCATGAGAGACACAGAGAGAGAGGAAGAGCCATAGACTGAGAGAGAAGCAGGCACCCTTCGGGGAGCTTGATGTGGACCTCGATCCCAGGACCCCGGGATCATGATCTGAGCTGAAGGCAGACGCTCAACTGCTGAGCCACCCAGGCGTCCCACATGGGCCCTCTTTAAAGGCAAGACAGAATTTTGTTGGGGATCTAACCCCAGAAGGAATCCAACGAGAGCCTTCTTGGTCAGTGCCTGTAGCTGACTTAACAAAATACAGGGATGTTTGTCAGACTCTGGTTGTATACAAAAGCCAAAGTTTGGAATCTTGGTGTGAGCTATTCACATAATATAGAACTATACAGGGAAAACTGTTTCCATTGACAGGACCAAATCATGTCACCAATTGGCTTTTACTCTGAAACCATGAATAACAGTGCTAGTTAAAGCTGTTGCTTGGTGACATGCCCACAGGTCCATGTGGCTACTACCAACTTTGTAAGGCTTCTTTTTCTTCTTCTTCCTCCTCTTCATCTGGTAAGGTTAATGCATATTTAGCAATGGGTTAATCTCCTTATGTAAGCATCACCTCGAAAATCCCCAAACATTCACACCTCACATCATTTTCCACAAATGAACTGTGTAGTTTGTATGACCAAACATAGTAGTTAAATAGAAGGGGACTTTGGACCTCGTTTTGGTGTTTCCGATGTTTGGAATGCCCTCTAACCATCAAACCAGACAAATATTACAAATCCTAATTGAATGTAATTTTTCCAGAATGGTGTCCTACAGCATCCTCAGTTCTCCCTTCCCCTTGGTGGGACTCAGTTATTACTATATATCTAGATGATGCTACTGACCCTTTCCCCCTTTAGAAGGCCTATCCTATACTCTAAATTGCCCTCCTCCCACCAAGAGTAGTGATGAATTTGCCCTGAACCAAGTACACCTATCTCATACTTGTATACAATGGCATTAATTTCATAAATTGGGAGTGTAGCAGGTATATGTCATATTTACTTGCTCTGATTCATTTAAAATTTTTAAAAAAGCATCTGATAGGTTTCCTTAAGAAACCACTTATTCTCCACTCTGAGTACATGTGGTTGGAGTGGCTGAATCCACAACCCCACTCCCAATCCCCCCTTCTCTCTGCTCCATGGGCCACCATGCAATCCAACCGTCAGCTGGTGGTATAATCTACTCCCAGGCGCAGAGATGGTGCAGCCATGATCACCTGCTTCAGATGGCCCGATTTGACTTAGTGTAGGGAGCTTTACTGGACACTTGTAAAAAGAATCTCTTTCCTGAGGTGAGGTTCCTGATCAACTGGACTGTGAATCTGGAATAGCTGGTGGCTATTTCACTTGGGAGTGGGAGGAGCCTGTTTAAATGAAATCAACACAGAGAAAGCAGAACCAAAAGACAGATGGAGAGAGTTCAAGTCCTAATGACAGTACTGGAGCCCCTGCAGATGCCCCATTTTCCTTTGGACTTTGGTTATATGTACTAAAAATTGAACCTTCTTTTTCTCCTCCTCCTCCTCCTCCTCCTCCTCCTCCTCCTCCTCCTCCTTCTTCCTTAAGTCAGTTTGGGTTGTGTTCATTGAATCAATGAATGGATGGGTGAATGAATGAATCTGGCCACACACCAACAAAAACCAAGAATACCTGCTACCATCCCAATCAGTACCTGTGCTGTGGCCTTGTAGAATGTTCTACTGTTGAATCACAGTGAGTGATTCCCATCTGTGGCAGCCATTGTTAGTTGCCTGCCCATCTGCTACTTCTCCTGTCTCCTCCTTCCTTGTGTCTTGTTAACAGGGCAACCAGGTTCAAACCTGCAGGGATAACTCCTAATTGATCTCTAGTGTGTCTCAACAGAAGGCACACGACTTTCAGGATAGCTGGTCCCCACTCATTAAGGGACAGTAGCCATTGTTGCCAACTAAAAATGCCCTCTCCACTTTCCACTGGTCTCCCCCACATTTTCTTTTTTTTTTTTTTTAAGATTTTATTTATCTATGCATGAGAGACACACACAGAGAGAGAGAGAGAGAGAGAGAGAGGCAGAGACACAGGCAGAGGGAGAAGCGGGCTCCATGCAGGGAGCCTGATGTGGGAATCGATCCCGGGACTCCAGGATCACCCCCTGGGCCAAAGGCAGGTGCCAAACCGCTGAGCCACCCAGGGATTCCCCCTCCCCCACATTTTCAAACTCCTGCTACTCCTTTTTGCCAAATATTCATTCTCCCAAATTTTCTTATTTATTACTTTTTAAAAAATATTTTATTTATTTATTCATGAGAGACACAGAGATAGAGAGGCAGAGACCTAGGGCAGAGAGAGAAGCAGGCTCCTCATGAGGAACCTATGTGGGACTCGATCCCAGGACCAGGATCATGCCCTGAGCTGAAGGCAGACGATGAAACGCTGAGCCACCCAGGTGTCCCAAAATTTTCTTATTTCTTAATAAACAATAAGAGGAGTAAAGTTCTGCTAATCAAAAATAAAATTCTTTCTTGCCCCCACTCTTTCTACTTTGAATACATAAGTGTGAGGAGGTGATATTTGGTGAGGCAGTCACCATATTTAGACCATAAGTGTATTTGTTTTCTAGAGGTGCTGCAGCAAGTTATCATAAACTTAAGATATCAGAAATTTATTTTCTTGTCATTTTGGAAGCCAGAAATCTGAAGCCAAGATGTCAGCAGGGTTTGTTTCTTCCAGAGCCTCTGAGTGAGAATCTGTGTCTTAACCTCAGCTAGCAGTCTCTGACACTCTTCAGGAATATCTCACTCTGACATCTGCCTCTGTCTTCGCAGTGCCTTTTTGGTGTAACTCTTCCCCTTCTCTTCTAAGGACATTTGTTTTTGAATTTAGGGTCCATCCTGATTCAGCATGATCTCATCTTGAGATTAATTATATCTGCAAAACCCTTGATCCAAATGAGGTCTCACTCACAGGTTCTGAGTGAACATATCTTTTGTGAGGCCACCATTTCACCACAGGAAGCTCCTATGTGGACATTTCACCCACGACAATGAGGTAACAAGTCCAGGATGGAGAGAAGAATGTTAGAAAGATCCAGAGTTTTCAATTATATTATCCACTCATGGATGGTTTTTTTGAACCACTCACTCAAGCCTGGAATTTGCCACCTCCTAGGCTTATGTCAATTAATCAAGAAATCTTAGAACAATTCTTCCTTAGGTCTCTGACTCAAGATTTTGCTGTCATTCATTTGCTGCTTTACCTAACAGTCAATTAGTGGAACCTGGAAAATTCAGCAATAAGACAGGGAAATTCAATTTAATTTAAATGACCGCTTTCAGTGGATTAGGAATGTTGTGAGAAACAGGAAAAATAAGGGCACTGTATCTCTCAGTGTTGATTTATTTTGACTGAGAATGTTTAATTTCAATTATTCACAGTAAAATTTTGTAGGAAAGCAGCTAATGTGTTCTAGGAAGCTGTGTTAAGGGAACACACGAAGCCAAACTGTAGCTTGAGAGCTCACAGTCCTCTGCACAAAACCCTTCCCTGGGGTAAGATCTGGATGAAAGGAGGGAAGAATTAAGTCTTTCTTGCAGTCAGGCAGCTGGGATTTTTTGTTTTGAATCATTTAAAATCACCCAAGTAGCATATATATTCTTTTTGTCATTTTAATCTTTAAATTTAATGTCTTTATAATGCCTTAACATATGCACAATTTTTTCCAGATGTATAAATGCAAGTGTATATGGTTCCTCTGTGTTTTCCTTTGATTATTGGTTCCCCTTTCCCTCTCTGGTCTTCTGGTCTTCCCTTAACCACATGGTCCCTGACGCCTACCTACTCACCCCTGTGCCCAACTATGTGTCCATCTCATTCTCCATCTACACACACCCCGTGTGAAGCTGTAGCCAGGCCTGCCCACAGGAAGCTCCTATGTGGACATGAACTGTAAAGTCCTGGATTTTGCAAATGCAGACACAGATAATGGGAAGCCACATGACCTGAGACTCACGCACCACAAGAGGGAGTCACTCAGTGTGGATGAGTCAACAAGTGTTGGCTCTCAGGCCCCGGAGGCTGGGCCTGGCCGGCAGGGTTTGCAGAGCACCAGGATTGCTGAGTGATGTGTGACCTAACCAGGTGCTGGCAGGACCTTTCTGGGGGAAGGGGGGCCAGTGGAAGACAAAAGCCCAGGAGGCATCTGTTGAGCGCAACCCCTTACCCTCCTGAGGGAGGCACAGAAGGCAACCCCTGGAATTGCCCTCTCTTAGATATACTCTGTGCTCTTCTCATATACTTTTTCAGACTCTGTGAAGCTTGTGAGTGGGACTGAGCCAGACTCAAGGGCTTCATCTCTGCTGTCTTTGAAGCCAGTTCAGGTCTTCTCAGGTTCAGGTCTAAGGCCTAAATACAGAGGACTGTTTTTAAGATGAATTCATGTATCAGGATGCCTGGGTGGCTCAGCGGTTAAGTGTCTGCCTTTGGCTCAGGGTGTGATCCCGGAGACCCAGGATCAAGTCCCATGTTGGGCTCCCTGCATGGAGCCTGCTTCTCCCTCTGCCAGTGTCTCTGCCTCTCTCTCTCTCTCTCTCTCTCTCTCTGTCTCACATGAATAAATAAATAATCTTTAAAAAAAAAAGAGTTCATGTATCGAAAATTGGATTTGAATATTTTTTGCATCCTTCTATATCTTCCTTTTTCTTACTCAAGGAATTCCCTTCAATTTAACTGTCACGGCGCTCCTGCATTCTTCTGCAGTTGTGTGGTATTCCATGTCTCTTCCAATTAACCAGCATCCATGGCACTTCCAGTTTTTTTTCTTTCTTTCTCTTCCCCCACCCTTTTTTCCTGTTGTGAAAATTTCTGCTGTAAACATTCTTATACACATGTCCCAAGGCATGGGTGCTTTTATTGCTATGGAATGGACCCCCAAGAAAGAGATTACTGCAACATGGATGAACCTTGAATACATGATACAATGTGAAAGAAGCCAGTAATAAATGATTCCATTTATGTGAAATGTTCAGAGTAGGCAAATCCAAAGAGACAGAAATGGGTTGTTGGTGGTTGCCTAGGGGTGGGTAGGAAGAGAGGAGGATTGAGAGTGATTGCTAATGGATGCAGGACAGGGTTGGGGTTCCTTTTGGAGTGATGAAATGTTTTAAAATTGGTTGTGGTCATGGTTGTGCAACTCTGAACATACTAAAAACCATAGGATTATATACCTTAAATGGGTAAATTATATTACACATGAATTTTAGCAAGACAGCTGTTATTAAAAAAAAAAAGGATGAGGTCACTGGATCAAAATGTATATGTATTTTTATTTTAATAGATGCCACCAGACTACTTCCCAAAGAAGCTGTAACTCTTCCCATTTCCACCAGCACTGAATGAGAACACCCTCTCCCCCTGTCCCACCAGCAGTAGGTCTTACACTTTTCCAGTTATGCGAATCAATGTAGATAAAGTGATTTCTCATTTTTTTACTTTATTTTTCCTAAGTAGATCCTCATTATAAAAGTTCCAATAATACTTAAGTGTACAAAGTAATAAGTACAAGTTCCCTTTTACCTCCTATGACACCCCTGAGGTAACCATTCTCAACAGTTGGGTCTCTAGGTACCTTTGAATACATTTATAAACTAATACACATATATCACTTTATAATTAATAAATAGAATCACACTCTAATGCTCTAGGACTTATTTTTTCATATTTACTGTATGTTTTAGAGATCTTTCCAAATTAGTACATATAGCTCTCGCTCATTCTTTTTAATGGCTAAATGAGATACCATGGTATGGATCGACCCTAATTTATTTAACATTGGTGGATATTAAATTGTACCCAGTGTTTTGCTCTTTCAAACCATGTCTCAGTGAACGACCTTTTGGATATATTTTCTTTACTGAGACAAAATTCACATGACATAAAATTAACCATTTTAAAGTGAACAATCCAGTGGCATTTAGTATAGCCACAATGTTCTACAACCACCTCCACTATCTAGGTCAAAAACATTTTTATCACCCCAAAAGGAAATCTCTTACCTTAAGTAGTCTCTCCTCATTCTGCCCTTCCCTGAGCCCCTGGCAACCACCAATCTACATTCTGTCTCTGTGGATTTACTTATTCTGAATATTTCATATAAATAGAACCATACACTATATGACCTTCTATGCCTGGCTTTTTTCACTTAGCACTATGTTTGAGATTTATCACCATTGTAGAATGTATTAGTACTTGATTCCCTTTTTTGGCTCAATAATATTTCATTGTATGAATAGACCACAATTTGCATATCCACTCATTCGCTGATGGGTTGTTCATACATCTCTGAGCTCACAAATAACTCACACTCTCGGAACTAATGCCCATTGACTATGTACCTGGAACTATTCTATTGCTTTAAATATATAAACTCATTTAATCCTACAGCAGTCCTATAAGGTAGGTCCCTTATTCTACCTTATATCCCCAGTCCCAGACATCACTGATCCACTAACTTCACCAACTCTCAACTTGCCTTCCTCCTGACTTCTTAGGCTGTGTAATATAGCACTCACTGCTTAAACTAGTTTGAATGAACTATTCTGGTACAGGAGCCAAAAGCACCCTAATTTGTCTGTAGTCACTGCCTGCCTCTAATCCAGCCCCACTAGACTCTAGGTTCCATGAGAGCAACGACTGTGTCAGTTGAGTTCATCAGCTCTTGACCTGGCACATAGGAGTTGCTCAACAAATATTTGTTGAATGGTGAATTATAAAGTGCTTTGAAATTGAAGCTAAGGAAACAACTGTTTTTGGTTTGAGTATTGAGAAAGTCATCATCATCATTGGAGATGGAATCTGAAAGATAAGTGGGAGTCCATTTGGTGAGAAATGACACTCGTGCAGAAGACAAAGTCTAAGCAAGCCCTAGAACTGTGAGCATGTGTGGTATGGTTCTAGCATCAGAGAGTGGGCTTATGTTAATTGAAGAAATGGGAAAGGCAGGAGATGAGGTTGGAAATGTTGGCTCAGATGCCAGAGTCTAAGGAATGTGATGCTAAAGAATTTGGATGTTCTCCTCAGTGGCTGGGAGTCATTGAAGAGTTCTAGGCAGGAAGACATATCTAGATCAGCAGTTTAGAAAGATCCATCTGGAAGCCCTTTAGAGGACGGATTGGAGGTTGGCAAGCTTGGAGGCAGGAAAACCAATTAGGAGATATATTTACCAGGTCCTTTTTTGTTGCAATTAGCAAAAATCTAATTCAAATGAATAAAAGTGGAATGTATTAGCTCACTGACCACAGGAAGGGCAGATGTATTGTTGGGCTGCAGGAACGCCTAGAACGTGGACCTGGATCAATGCCAGGCCTCTGCTTGGCTGTTCTGGTCTTAGTCAGAAACTGCAGGTTTCATCTGCAGCCTGGAGACAAGTTCCAAATGGTAAAGGCTTGAAGCTTCCCTTTAGCTGAAGATGAGGCTGTTGCTCTGGGCAGGAAGAGAAATCCAGTTTCACACGGCTGCTACCACCCAACAGCAGCCTCCCAAAGAAATACTATTTGGGACTTTCCACCTGGCCTTGATTTGGGTGGAAAGAAAGCTGGGGGAACACAGATGATTGTGTCCCTCCTGGTTGACAAGAGGGTGAAGTGGTTGTCCTCAGCTCACCCTGTTGTGGCTACTGGCTGAAGGCCTCTGGCAGGCTGGCTGGGACTGAGGGGTGAGAAGGGGCACTCGGCCAAGAGAACTCACAGGGACTAGTGTCTCTGCTCAGCATCTGCTCAGCAGAAGTGCATCTGGCTGTGAGCTCAGCAGTTCCACCCAAGGCCAAGGGAGGGATGGGACCCACTGCACTCCACCAGCCCCATAAGGAGGGGAGAAAGCCAGAAGTCTTCTCCAAACCTGGGCCAAGAGAAGCTCTCTATTGGGAGAGGAAAGGGCCCAGATAGTTTAGGTGAAAGTGAGGTGAAGCTGGCTGGCTGCAGGGGGTGAGAGGACTGGGATTAAATTCAATTTATTTTATTTTATTTTATTTTATTTTATTTTATTTTATTTTATTTTATTATTTTATTAATTTTAAAGATTTTATTTATTTATTCATGAGAGACACAGAGAGAGAGGCAGAGACACAGGCAGAGGGAGAAGCAGGCTCCCTACTGGGAGCCTGATGCAGGATTGGATCCCAGGACCCCAGGATCACACCCTGAGCCAAAGGCAGACACTCAACCACTGAGCCACCCAGGTGTCCCAGGCGGGGTTCATTTTAAAGCATGGACTTGAGCTGCCAGGAAAAGATTACCCTACCTGGAAGATCCAAGGATGCTCTTAGTGGGTCAGACCTTTGGATTATTTTTAACTCTGGATCGGGTTACAGAAAGCATTTAGTCCACAGTCTGCACAGCTCTGGAAAGCAGACCACTGTGCTGGCAGGAGCTGGCAAGAGAGCGCCCAGCAGCTGATTCTTAGGTCACCCTGACAGGGCCAGGCGCCAGCACAGGGGTGGGGTGCAAGACCAGAGTCCTGAACCTCAGCAACGGCTGTGCTCAGCTCGCTCCCCGGGCCCCTTTCTCCTCAGGAAGTTTTGCATTTTGGTAAGAAAGTTGTCATAGAGTTAGTCGGGCAGCAGGAGGAAGGCGCCAACACCACCCATCCTGCACGCAGGGCAGGGACAGGCCAAGGGACAAAGCTCAGGGCTGTCCCTCGAGGAGGAGTCATCTGGACAGATCTAGGCCACCTGGGTCAAGGACCAAACAAGAGTTTAGAAGCAAAGGGCTACAAAAGCAGAGATGTGTGAGTGTCCGGGGTGGGGGCTGGGATTCGCAGGAGGAGGTGGCACCGGTGCTGGACCTTGGAGGATGGGTAGGATTGCCAGGCACGCAGGGAAGGGGGCGGGGGGGGGGGGGGCGGGAAGCCACAGAAGAAGCCACCTGAGCCAGCAACAGGAGGGATCTGGGCCCACTGGGGAGGCATACACTCCCCATAGCTTAATACTCTGGGAGTCCAGGAGAAAATCCTGGAAGGGTCAATTGTAACCACCTGTTAAGGAGTTCCAACTTTCAGCCATAGGCGGAAGAGTCCAGGAAGGCTTTGAACAGGGAGTGACCGGTCTGAGTTATACTTTACAGATGCTTCTGGATGGCCCTGGGGAAGGCCGGCTAAGGGGAGAGCCCGGAGGAGGAGGGCGGCTGCTCCAGCAGCTCAGGTGGCCGGAAGAAAGGAACAGGAGATGGACAGGAGCCCTGTCCGGGGGCTCCGGGGCAGTGGGAGCCCAAGGCCCCGGGACACAGGGGTGGGAGTTGAAGGTCACACCAGATTTGGAGTGTGGGTGGCTCCTTCAGAGGATCAAGGAAGGCGGAGAGGGCGTGTAGGTGGATCTGGGTGTGGGGCAGCCCCAGAGGCTCAGCTAGAGCCCGGGGTCGCTTTGTGGAGAACAGAGCCAGAGCGCTGCAAGGAGATGGGGCGCGGGGCCCAGGGAGGGAAGACAGAAGCAGGGGACAGGGAGGCTGCAGGGACTGCTCTTCGCTGCCAGGAGCCCCGTCCCCAGGTGGGCTGCACGCTGCCGGCCACACGGCTGCAGATGCTGTGTCCCAGCTTCCCCCACAGCCTGCTGTGGCCGCGGGAAGTCCTGGCCAGCAGGATGCGCCCAAGTGGTGACGTGCGCAGCTCATGCCTTCTGAAAAGGGGCTGGTTTCCCTTCTGCCCTCGTCCTTCCCCTGCTCAACCTGGGGAGGCAACTCTGACGCGAGAACGGCCCCCCTCCTGGGACTGGCAGAGAAGAGCCCGGCAGAGGGAGCGGGGCCAGGTGTGCACCGGGCCTGCCTCGGTGGCTCCGGGCCAGCCAGGGGACACAGCTCTCGTGGGGCTGCTGTTGGGGCTTACTCTGGGGGCAAGGGCCGAGAGGGCGGCTTTTTGTTACAGCCCAATCCTGCATACCACTGAGTTTTTATTCCATAGGGAATGAAACTGAGAGATGCCAACACTTGTGAGACACAAGGGGGAAGTGACTACAAAACAGAGAAGTGTAAAACCAAAGAAGGAAACTTCTTAGAGAATCCAGAGGAAGGGAATAAAGAAGCAGAGAGAAAATAGGGTGAAATGCAGCAGGAAAGTCTACAAAAACAAGGACCAAGAGACAGATTTGGTGAGTAGTTCAGCAGATTGACAGGGGCTTGGGTTAGGCATAGGAGCTACGCCAGGAGGGAGGTACGAATAATATTTTGGCCATCTCCGTACAGACTTTTTGTAAATGTGTCACTCGTTTGGACATTTTTATTTTTATTTTTTTTAAAAGATTTTATTTATTCATTCATGAGAAACACAGACAGAGAGGCAGAGACATAGGCAGAGGGAGAAGCAGGCTCCCCACAGGAAGCCTGCCGCGGGACTCGATCCCAGGACCCCAGGATGGTGACCTGAGCCAAAGGCAGATGCTCAACCACTGAGCCACCCAGGTGCCCCTCATTTGGACATTTTTAGTTCTGCATTGGCTTTTTGATTAAAAAAAAAAAAATCAGGGCCATGCATGCTTGTGCTCCTGAAATTATACAAGTGTGTATGCTGGTACTGATCTGTATGAATCATGACTTCTGTGGTATAATATGCTGCCAAAACAAAACTTTATAATATTTAAGTGTTTATATTCACCAAAGAATGCTCATTTTTCTCATGAGCTGACTTTATAATAGTAAAAAAGCTAGGTAGGCTGAATTACAAAGTTGATGAACTGAGCAATACTTGCTGGGAATGTTTGTTTTTTGTTTTTTGGGTTTTTTTGCAAGTGAAAGGTAACTCAAACCAAACATTTTTAAACAGAAAAATAATTCCCTAGCTCACCAAACTGAAAAAGTCGTGAGTAGGGCTAGCTTCAGGCATGGTTTGATCAGGGGCTCCCATTTTGTTATTGAGATTCAGGTTCTCTCTTTCTTTCCCTTAGGCCTATGATGGCTCCATTCATAAAGACGCTTCCTCCCTGTGGTCACCAGATGGCTGTGCCGCTCCTCACCTCTACCCCACTTCAAGTGCAGGGAAGAACAAAAGTCTCTTCGGGAGAGGCCCCAGCAATTGCATCATATGGGCTCTTATTTGGTCATAATGCTGAACCAATCATACCAATCAGAGGAAAATAAAACGTATTAGCTGTGCACCTTAGACAAGTAACTTCCCAATTTCTTAGTTTTCTCATTAATAGAATGGGAATAACAGTACTTATCTGATATGGTTGTTATGAGGCTTAAATAAGTTAACACTTAAAAAGTACTTAGAAGGGGCACCTTCATGGCTCAGTCAGTAAACAAGTGTCTGCCTTTAGCTCAGGTCATAGTCCTGGAGTCCTGGGATCGAGTCCTGCATCAGGCTCGCTGCTTAGCAGGGAGTCTCCTTCTCCCACTGCCTCTCAACCCACTTATGCTCTGTCACTCACTCTCTCTTTCTCAAATAAATGGAGTCTTTTTTAAATTTTTAAAAAAATTTTTAAAAGATTATTTATTTATGATAGACATAGAGAGAGAGGCAGAGACACAGGAGGAGGGAGAAGCAGGCTCCATGCCAGGAGCCTGACGTGGGACTCGATCCCGGGACTCCAGGATCGTGCCCTGGGCCAAAGGCAGGCGCTAAACCACTGAGCCACCCAGGGATCCCTAGAGTCTTTTTTTAAAAAAGTACTTAGAAGATGCCTACTCAGCGTAAGCACCATGTAAGTACTTGTTGAACAGATCTGTTGACCAGGCCTGAGTCATTAGTCCCCATCACTACCCCCTTATGCCATAGTGATTGTGTGGGAGGAATGGCAGGGATGCGACAAAGGGGAAATGGATCCCAAGGACACAAGTGACTCACGTTCTCTAGCGGGCTGAAGTGGCAGGAGTGGAAGAATTCATGGTTGGATGAGGTGGCAGGATAGATTTGGGAGGGTAGGAGATTCTGATCATGGAGGGGAATTTCAGGCTTTAGAGGCTTTACCAATGCTACCATTCTGTGATGAAGAGGATCCACGAGCAGTTCTGCTCTGCGTACTGAAGTAGAGGTGGGGGGCAAAGACAACCATAAGGCCAAGTTATCTGAAGGTTTATCTGTGACAGTCCTTGCAGAACTTTATCAACTCAACTGGGCTGAATTTTGTTCTATAAATGATTTTTTTTAAAGAATGTTGGTTTTTAAAACTCTAGGTACTATACCTCAATATTTCAGGCTAGGTTTTAAATAGCCCAAGGCCAAAAGTATCTGTTTTTTGGGGGGGAGTAGGAGACATGCCTTTTTTCTAGTCTATCTTTTCTTCTTCAAATCAATTTCATAGGATTTTAGGCCCAAAGAGATCTATGAGGTCACCACTAGCCCCCCTCCTTCAGGCCTTTGAGGGAAAAGGATTTAACCTGAAATCAAAGGGTGACAGGAGGGGTTGCCTGGGAGGCTCAGTGGTTGAGCATCTGCCTTCGGCTCAGGTCATGATCCTGGGGTCCTGGGATCGAATCCTGCATCGGGTTCCTTGAAGGGAGCCTGCTTCTCCCTCTGCCTGTGTCTCTGCCTCTCTCTGTGTTTCTCATGAATAAATAAATAAAATCTTTTTTCTAAAAAAAAAAAAGAAAGAAAGAAAGAAATCCAATTTGGGGGGCCTCTACCCTCTTTCCTACATTGATTTCTACTGTTTTTTTCTTTCTTCATGTTAAAACGTGCCTAGTGGGGCAGCATGAGGGATGAGAAGTTAAAAGGACATCACAACAGACCCTGGACTGAGTCCCAGCCACCCCCTACCCATTTGACTCATGGGAGAGACAGCAGACCTCTCTTGGACATGAGCTTTCCTTTCTGTAAAATGGGGATCATAATGGCATTTACTTGGTGGAGCTGCACGGGGTGGGGTGGGGGGGGCGTTAGATGGAACGATGTGTGCAAAGTGCCCTGGGACATCGTAATACATCAGTAAATGTGGGTCTTATGTCTTCCTTCCTGGAAATCTGTGAGAGATTTGTATGGAAGGCTCAACCGGGTTATGGCCTCATACCCCATCTTCACTGGCAGGCTCTCCTCTGAAACACGAGTCTGTTTTTTTGTTTGTTTTTGAAGATTTTATTTGTTTCTTTGACACAGAGAGGAGAGAGAGAGCACAAGCAGGAGGCAGAGGGAGAGGGAGAATCAGGATCCCTGAGCAGCAGAGAGAGCCCGATGTGGGCCTCAATCCCAGGACCCTGAGATCATGACCTGAGCAGAAGGCAGATGCTTAATGTCTGAGCCACCCAGGAGCCCCCATGAGTCTTTGTTTTGAAGAATCTCAGCGGTGGCAGTGGCGTAGTCTCCTGCGGGCTCAAAATTGTTTTGTAAAAAAAAAAAAAAATCCTGTTTTTCAGCAGTTTCCTCTAGTGATTAAAAAAGAAAAAAATGATGCAAGGCAAGTTGGAAAATGTGCACCACGCTGAAAACTGTTGTGAGACGTAGTGTTGCCTTTTTATAATTATTTTTATTGTTTACTTCATAATAAGCAAGGATTTGATAGTTGGACAATATTAATATAATAAAATACATTTATAGGTTTGTGAAATGCAAGTATAATCCCCATAAGCTAGTATCTATGTAATTTCCACAACACAAATGCACTTAGAACATAAAACAGAAACATTTAGAGATCTTTTTTTTTTTTTAAGATTTTATTTATTTATTCATGAGAGACACAGCAAGAGTCAGAGACAGGTAGAGGGAGAAGCAGGCTCCCCACGGGGAACTCGATGCAGGACCTGATCCCAGGACCTTGGGATCATGCCCTGAGCTGAAGGCAGACACTCAACTGCTGAGCCATCCAGGCGTCCCTAGAGGTCTGTTTTTATAGATCTTTCATTCTTAGTCTGTCAAACTTGAATTTTATTTTAGCTTTTACCTGGTTCAAAATATATTTTTTAAAGATTTTAAGTAATTATTTATTTGACAGAGAGAGGACATAAGCAGAGGGAGCAACAGAGGGAGAGGGAGAAGCAGACCCCCCCACCCCCGCCAGCAGGGAGCCAGACTCAGGGTTTGATCCCAGGCCCCCAGGATCATGACCTGAGCTGAAGCCAGATGCTTAACTGCACAACTGACTGAGCCACCCAGGTGCCCCTAAAATATATATTTTTTACGATGCTGTAGATATTTAAAATTTATATTGTGAGGCTTAAGATGGAAGTCTCTTCTGTGAGCAGATTAGGGAGATAGCTTTATGTTACTTGGGTATTTTCTATGGCCACAAACTTAAATCCTATAGCTGGTCTCCATATTCTAAGAACCAGGTAGTCTTTCTAGTTACTGTATCTACTGTAACTCAAATAATTTAACTTTTATACCAATTGGAAAATATAGTTCAAAAAGCAGCTCCTCTCCCTTACACTGGGTAATGGCAATTAACATGCAATTTACAGCTGTAGGTAAAAAGAGACATCAATCCTCCCCTCAAATATGAAGAGCCAGGTCTCTTATGTTACAGGCAAAACTTAACACCACTTCACTCTGTTAAATTTTTTCACTGTGTATTAAATTATCTTACATTTTTCTGATTGAAACAGAATCAGTCCTCTTCAGGCAACTTGAAAAACAGCATTATCTTTGGAGCTGATCCTAAATTTTGAAATAATTCACCTTTTAAAAATCTTTCCTTCAAAGTCAAGGACATAACATGTGACTCAGAAAGCAATAATGAGGGGATCCCTGGGTGGCGCAGCGGTTTGGCGCCTGCCTTTGGCCCAGGGTGCGATCCTGGAGACCCGGGATCGAATCCCACGTCGGGCTCCCGGTGCATGGAGCCTGCTTCTCCCTCTGCCTGTGTCTCTGCCCCTCTCTCTCTCTGTGTGACTATCATAAATAAATAAAAATTAAAAAAAAAAAAAAAGAAAGCAATAATGAAGAATGCAGGTAGAGATTTCATAAAGAGATGTTTCATCACAGTGAGATGATGTAATAAACATAGTTTTCATTTATTACAAGGAAAAATTGCAAGCCACCTGGATATTAGGAAAAGATAATCTATTCCTACAGATTAAAGTAGAGCTACTACAAATAACAGATTCTGTAGCATTTTTCCTTTTTATTTTCATTATTGGCTCCTTGCCAATATTGACAAGGATTTATTTATAAATTAACTCAGTACAAAGTGTGCTGACTAAAAAGTTTCAGGGCACAAATACTACAAAGGAAGGCCTGATTTTTAAGGACTTTACTCATAATCGAACAATAATTGAAAAAAGGAAAAACATAAAATTCAAACTACAAATTGATCTGTGGCAATATACCATAATAATGCAGGCTGCCTCTGGCTGGTGGAATTCAGATCATTTTTCATTTTCTCTCTCTTACTTTTTGGCATATTCCAGAATCTCTATAATAACCATGTAAACTTTTATAATCAGGATTAATAAAAGGTAAAAAAAATTTTTTTAAAGATTTTATTTCTTTATTAATGAGAGACCCAGGGAGAGACAGAGACATCAGCAGAGGGGGAAGTAGGCTCCCTGCAGGAAGCCCAATGTGGGACTCAACCCCAGGACCCTGGGATCATACCCTGAGCCAAAGGCAGCTTAACCACTGAGCCACCCAACTGCCCAACGTAAAAATTTAAAAAGAAAAAAAAAAAAAATCTAGTAGAAACGAAAAAGAAAATACAAAGGCCAAAGCATTTTGTAGACTTTGGGGTGAAAGACCATACCAGCTAACAAGTGTGTTTCAGGTTGTCTTATCCGAACAAACCTCAGCCCAGGGATGGTTTCTGATGTCACTAACAAGCTTTGCTCTCCCAGTAAAGGTGCTCACATGGCAGCCTGGCTGCTGACATGTGGCTCTGCTCTGGGCAAACCATTTCATCTTCCGGGCCTTACTTCACCCTTCTGAAGGTTGAGGTCCATCCAGTGTCAAAGTCCTAAAATTCAATTTCATATAATCTAATGTGTGTTTTTCTAAAACCATCTGCTGGAAAAATATTCTGCTTTGGCTAAGAAGGTTGAATTCTTTCAGACACACTTGCTTCCTGCCAGGCACTGGGATGAATTGGACATAGTCAGGCAAGGAGCAATCCCAGCTTTAAAGGCATTACCAACTGATGAGAGGGCCAGATAGGAACAGTTGATGGGGATATGTTAAAAGTAGGTATGGAGAGCTGAAAGCACAGAGATGGGCGTTTAGACCAGTCCTGGGCTTGGAGATGTTCTCCAGGAAGAGACAGTATTCAAGCTGAGTTGTAGTGGAAAAAACAAGGTAGCCTGAAGGAGGAGGAGGCCTTCCATCCTTGCAGTGCACTGGACAGTGCTTAGGGCATGAGCATGATCAGTTTTAAAATCCAAGGAATTCGGGCAGCCCGGGTGGTTCAGTGGTTTAGTGCCTACTTCAGCCTGGGGTGTGATCCTGGAGCCCCAGGATCCAGTCCCATGTCAGGCTCCCTGCAGGGACCCTGCTTCTCCCTCTGCCTGTGTCTCTGCCTCTCTCTGTGTCTCTCATGAATAAATAAATAAAAACTTTTTAAAAATCCAAGGAATTCAAGGCCTAAAGACTTTCTAATAGTTATTCAACAAGGCCAGTGAGTGGTTAGCACCAAGTAGATCATGTCATCCATTGTGATGTTCTTCAACATCTGGGAGGACAAAAGAGACACTATTTTTTTTCCTTTAATTAACATACAGTGTTATATTAGCTTCAGGTATACAGTATAATAATTCAACAGTTCTATACATTACTCAGTGCTCACCATGATAAGTGTACTCTTAATCCCCTAATCTATTTCACCCACCCCCACCCACCTTTCTGGCAACTACCGGTTTGTTCTCTGCATTTAAGAGCCTAGTTTTGGGGGGGCTCCTGGGTGGCTCAGTCAGTTAAGCATCTGCCTTCAACTCAGGTCATGATCCCAGCATTCTGGAATTGAGCCCAGAATCAGGCTCGATGCTCAGTGGGGAATCTGCTTCTCCCTTCCCCTGTGCCAGCCCCCAGCTCATGGTCTCTCTACCAAATAAATAAAAACCTTTAAAAAACAAAAGTCTGGGGGTTTTTTGCTTCTTTTTTCTTTGTTCATTTGCTTTCCTTCTTAAATTCCACATATAAGTGAAATCATACGGTATTTGTCTTAGTCTTACTTCATTTAGCATAATGCCCTCTAGCTATCCATGTTGTTGCAAATGGCAAGATCTCGTTTTATTTATGGTTGAGAAATATTCCAGTGTATATGTATATCACTTTTTCTTTACCCATTCACCTATCAGTGGACTCTTGGGCTGCTTCCATATCTTGGCTATTATAAATAATGCTGCATTAAACATAGGGGTGCATGTGTACTTTCAAATTAGTGTTTTTATTTTCTTGTGGAGATACCTGGTAGTAGAACTGCTGGATCATATGATAACTCTATTTTTAACTTTTTGAGGAAACTCCATACAGTTTTCCACAGTGGCTACACCAATTTGTGTTCCCACCAACAGTGCACGAGGGTTGCTCTTTCTCCACATCCTTGCCAGTACTTGTTGCATCTTATCTTTTTGATTCTAGCCATCCTAACAGGTGTGAGGTAATATCTCACATTAGGGAATATCTTCCCTAATGGTTAGTGATGTTGAGCATCTTTTCATGTGTTTGTTGGCCATCTGAATGTCTTTGGAGAAGTGTCTACTCAACTCCTTGCCCATTTTTTAAATTGGATTATTTATTTTTTTAGTGTTGAGTTGTATGGGTTCTTTATATATTTTGGATACTAACCCCTTATTGGATATGCCATTCACAAATATCTTCTCCCATTCAGTAGGTGGCCTTGTTGTTTTGTTGATGATTTCTTTTGCTGTGCAAAAGCTTTCTATTTTAATGCAGTCCCAATAATTTATTTTTGCTTTGGTTTCCCTTGCCTGAGGAGACATATCAAGAAAAATGTTTCTATGGCTGATGTCAAAGAAATTATTGCAGGAGACACTATTATTAACAGAAAAAAAAATCTGATTTCTAGGGTAGTCAGCCCTTAACTTTTCCCATGAAGCATTTTAAAATTCCTACTGAGAGACCACCTCCACTTGGAATCTCTGCCTCTCTGATACCCTCCCTATTATTACCTTTCTCACTGCCCTTGCTACCACCACCACCACCATCTGTAAGACAGTCAAAGCTCCCTTTTGCTAAATTAGACCTCTCAGAGCACAACTCACATGAACTGGGCCACAGAGAGCTGCTGTGAGCCTGGCGTGTATCTTTGGACACATGCCTAAGGCCCTTGCCCTTTTCCCCATTGATAAGATAGAGAAAGAATGGTAATAAAAGCTGGATATTATAACCAGGCCAAGACACTCCCCACTGAGCCTGTGTCCTGCTTGGAGAGACTGGTGGCCGATTAGTTATGTAGAACCCGTGGCAGGCCCTGGCTGTGTGGCAAGGTTTGCCTCGGGGCACAACCATGAATTTCCCTCCGGCTCTCTGCTCTAGCCCACTCCGAAATAGAAACAAGGATTGTGCACAGCCTTTGCCCCGAGTGTGAGTCCTGCAAGCTTGCAAGAGAGCTGCTCAGCTCTCAGAACGGTTTAGACGGTCGTGGAAAAGGAGAGGGAAACGGAGGCAGAGGAAGTGATGGGTTGGCTGATGCTTTTGAAATCAGGGCAAGTGAGAAGGACCTCCCACTGCCTCCAAGCAGAAAGAAGGGAATAGCTTCAGAAATGAACTGCCCTAATTGGGGTCCCTTCGAGGATCCACGGTGAGAGAGCAGCTGTAATACTAAGGTTCATGCTAGCTGCTGCTAAACATCAACTGCAACATTTTCAGTGAACATGACAAAGGTTTATTTCTTGCTCCTGTGACAATTCCTGGCCTGTATTCCTGAATGGGGGCAGCTTTTCCGGGATAGACACCGTGTCTGCGGGCTGCAGGGAACTCTGGCTGAAACGTTGAGGAGGCCCTCTTGGGGAAGGAATGAACAGGATGAGACTGAGAAGCCATCTTCCGATCCCTCCACAAAGCCCTGTGTATCCACTGTGCCTCCCCTTCTGGATCATAGTTCTCACGGTGGAATGAGCACAGACATTGTAATCAGATCTGTGTTTGAATCCTAGCTCTGTCACTTCCTGGCTGTGCCATTATGGATGATTTACTCTCTGAACCTTGGTCCCCTCATTTGACAAACAAGGATGCTCACACCTCACGTGGTTGTTGGGAAGATGAACCGACATTTAGAACATTTACATCAATGCATGTTCTTCTTCTAAGCAGGGCCCCTTGACTAGTTCTTGAATGGCTCTTGCTGCTTAAAGGAATCCAGAGAAATGGTGTTAGGGTGACTGCCGTCTGGAAAAAAGAAAAGCAGAATTACCTGCCTCTTTCCTCACCCCTAAATAAATCCAAGATTCCTCTTACTATCTTGGAGGTGGATGCCTTTCTGAGCATGATTCAAACCCCAGAAAAATGAAGGAAAGCAATGGTCAATCTGACTATAGAAAGATAAAATATATATCTGCCAGGGGGAAAAAATAGATGTAGTGAAAGAGAGATGGCAAACTGTGAACAACATTTGTGACCATATCCAGAAGACCTAATTTCCTTAATAGAAATGGACAAAGGCTATAAACATTTCCCAGAGAAGAAATACAAATGTCTTTTAAAAAGTCGAAAAGAAAAGAAAAAAAAAAAAAAGTCGAAAAGATGCCCAACTTCCCTCATAATAATATAAATGTAAATTAAAACTACAATTAGATACCAGCTTAAACCTTTCAGATTGGCAAAGATCAAAAAAATTGGTAACGCTGTTAGTGAAGGTGTAAGGAAACAGACCTTTATCTATATTGCCGATTGAAGTGGAAACCGATTTGCTTTCATGGAGACTAATTTGGTAATTCTGTCGACATTTAAATTTCATATACACTTTGATTTAGCAATGCTACTTTATAAATTTATCTTGTAGATACTTGGATATAAATTACTTAAAGATTGGCAGCAACCTAACTATCCATAAATAGAAAAGTTGTTAATTAGAATATGATAATGGCATATAAGTGAGTGCAGGGTTAACCCTATATGTGATAAGATGCAGACTTTTCCAAAGTGGAAAAAGATTAGCACAGGGTAGCGTGCATTTGCAGTGCACTCTCATTCATGTTTTGAAAGAGTAAGTAGTATCACCCTCATTTTGCAGTGAAGAAAGTAAGGCTCAGAGGAAGTTAGACAGCTAGCCCAGAGCTATCACATAGGCTGTGGTTAGACAGAAGCTGGCCAGGTGCAGGGCTATCTGGTCTCTCTGGTAATGAAATCCAGGTTCTTCACACCTAACCTGGTAACCGAGGGACTCTCCTACCCTGTTTTCTACGTCTTCGCTTCATATACTTCCACTAACAAGACTGACCTTTCCTGCATTTCCCCACACGTGTCTTTACTCTCCCACACATCTCTGTGTCTTTGTTCATGCTGCTTACAGTTCTGGATCAGCCAGATCAAATGCCTCCTCCTCCAGGAAGCCTTCATTGAGTGTCCCAGACAAAATTAATCTTCGCCTCTTCTAAAACCTTGACTTTACCCCATTCAGAAATCTTTGGAGGATGGGCTCTGGAGGGAACACAAGACAGGAGAGGAAACAGTTATTGTGAGCCTACTTTGTGCCAGGCTCAATGCCAGTGCTTTTCCATGAGTCTTCTCACCTAGTGTGTTAAGTATGTATGATTGGGCCATAAAATCACTGAGGGGAGGCTCCATGTCTGATTGGTCTGGGCATCTCTCCAAGGGCCTAGCACCGCCCCATTCCTTCAGGGCAAACAATTTTTGAGATTCTACTACATGTCAGGCACTGTGTTCGGTGTGGGAAACTAAAATGAATAGGATGAGCAGGGCAGAGTGTCAGCCCTCCCGCTGTCTGACTACAGTGAGGGAGGCACTAAATCATATTTGAACACTGTTCATAAGGTCGGGTGGAAGATGTTTGGTGGATGGGTGCCTGCATCTGATTGCATCTGTCTGTTGCCTACCTTCACCTCAAAACTTGCACAGTTCATCATGAATCCAATCCTGTGACTCCTCAGTGCTGGGGTTGTACAGGTCTCCCTCTCACATTGCCTAGAACTGCACTGTCTGATGCTGTAGCCAACAGCCGCAGGTAGGCATTTACATTTAAGTTACTTAGAACCTCAAAGAGGCGGGAAAGCCTGAGAGTTGGAGGTGGCGTCCAATGCACCACAGAGTCGCAGAGGACTGGCTGTTTCCCTGAGAAAGCAAGCACCCCCCCCCCCCCAATCTCTCTAATCCTCCCTTCCTCCACCAGGACCGGCAGCAGCTGCAGCCTCATAACGGAGGCTCCCCTCCCCCGACCCCCCCATACACGGGGGACAGGGCACCACACAGGACTCTCGGCTCTCCTGGCACGCCCACCGGCGGTGCAGCCGGGCGCCCTGAGGCCCCAGTGGCCTCGCAGTACAGACCCCCGAGGCGGCAGTGGCCTGTACACGGGCTCCCCTTGCCCGCGTGGGCCTTGCTGCCATCCCCGGGGCAGGGCCTCCCGGGCGCGGCCCGAGTGCGGCGCTCCTGCTCCTGCGGCTGCCGGCAAGCAGGCCTGTCTTCCTGCCGGGGCTTGGGGGTGGGGCAGGGCCTGGCACCCTGTGGGGAGGACTGACCCTGACCCGCACAGCCTGTGACCTCCTCAGGCTCTCAGCCTGGCCGGGCGTCCGGAGCCGGCCGCCAGGGGGAGCGGAAACCGTCTATCCTGAGGAAGGTGGGGGAGGAGGGCAGCTCCCAGGGTGCTCAGGGCTCCCAGCCCCGCGGAGGCGACGGTGCGACAGAGAACGTTCGAGAACGTTCGAGAGACATGAATGCAGGATACATTTTCATGTTGTGCGTGAATCTCCCGGTCGATGTGACTCTGAAGGAATCCCTCAGGGAGTCAAATCAGAAACCTCCCGAAGCAAGGTGTCTCGCGCCCACCGCTTCCCGGGCCGTTGTCGGTGGATTCCTCCAACGGGCCCTCCGCGGCCGCGGCCTCGCCGTGGACGGCCACGTGTTCCCTGACAGCGGTCTCCTCAGGCCTCTCGCTCCCTCGGCATTCTGCAGTCGCTCTTATTATAGCTGTCACATGGCTTCAGAACTAAATCTAGTAATGAAATGAAAATTCAATACGTGCCTCAGCGGAGCTCTGGACCGTTCGCCGTGCTCCGTCCCCGCCTTCCGCGGGGAGCGCACTTTGCCGTCAGGCCCGGTCCAGCTTCCACGCACACTGACGTGGCGTTCCCCGGAGAGGACCCCGCCGCCTGGCGGCCGGCTCGGCCTTCCCTCCCGGGCGAGCCGGGGTGTCATTGCTGAGAGAACTGAGAAACTTCCCAAACTGCGCTTCTGCCTTCTGGATTAGCCCCTGTGTCGCCGTGTGCTGTGTTTTTTCATCTCCAGCGTGTTTGCGTATCTTTAGAGAGCACTAAGTTACACTCCTTATGAAGCTGTTCCTTTTTTTTTTTTTTCTCCCACAGGCAACACAGCACAGAAAATTTCTTTCCAGGTGATTCCTCAGACCTAGATGGCACCATGTCATTTTCAAAACAGCACTGAAAGGTACGTATTACTCTCCCTATTTTGCCGATGAAGAAATGGGAAGGGTCCCCGGGAGTGTCTCAGCCAAGGCTGCACAGCAGTTCCCCCACGAAGTCCAGATTTGAAACCGGATTGCTTTGTTCTCTCCTCTGATGAACTTCTGGAGGACAAGAAACCTGTTAGGTCAGAGTCTCTGAAGCCATCTGGCACCTGGGCCCGCAGCTGGCCCGTCCTAGGCCCTCAGTGCCCGTGAAGAAGGAAGAAGATATGGAATACACAGAATAAGGAGGTGATAAAAAGAATCCGCAGGACCAAAATGGAGTCCCTTGTGCTAGACCCACATCCCCAAACTGGGACTTAATACCTAACCTGATTGCAATTTTCAACCCTTCCCAGGAGTGTAATCTTAACTGGTCAGTCTGGAATTGCCTGGTCAGCACAGGTAAGAGAATTCACCTCATAAGGAAACCCTTCTTGTCCCCTAAAGAGAGGTGATTTTGCCCAAAATAATCCTTTTTTTTTTTTTTTTTTAAATCATGTCCTTGTCTTGCCTTTAAAAACCTTTCCCTATATGTAGCCCTTTGGAGCTTCTTTCGATTTGCTATATGGGATGCTGCCCGATTCATGAATCATTCAGTAAAGCCAATTATTATCTTTAAAATTTACTCAGTTGAATTTTTATTATTTAGCATGAGGCAAAGCAAGAAATTACCAGACCCCTGGGAGCCGAGGGATAGACTGTGCTTTATTGAGCTTGCTGGGGGCTGCTGGGTGGAATACATACATGGTCTGCTGGCCTCTCTTTCCTACCCTTTCCGTGCTGATTCCATTTTGCAGTCCTCAGCTCCAGCTCAGTCCAGGGAGAATGGGGGCCATGACATGAGAGTGGGTGGGGGCAGGGAGGCAGGGAGAAATCCAGCGACGTGCCTGCACTTGCCTGGGCACATTTCAGCCAATGCCAGCCCTGCTCTACCTGGAGCCGTGCAGGCTTCTTACCTTCAGCCACCTTCAGGACTAAGGTGGTTTATTGAGGACCTACTTTGTGCCTCTGATACTCGGCAGAGTTATTTTATTTAGTGCTCTCAAAACACAGCAAGGCTGTCTCTTTGCTATAGTATGAAAAAGAAGCCTCAGAGAAACTAGTTACTGATCCAAAGAACAAAAACCTTTTTTTTTTTACCTCCCTTTGTATACATATTTCCCAATTTAAATGTGTGTGTTTTTTTTTAAAGCGAATATATGCCAAGGAAATGGAGAAAATGTGGATGTTCTGAGGAGAAATTTTACTAGGATCTGTGGATGAAGGGGTTTAGGGTAGAGAAAGGGTTTGGTTTGGTTTGCTTTGTTACAGAAGAAGAGCTGTGTGTTGGTGTATGCCTGGAGAGGCTCTAACAGAGATAGAGGAACAGATATTACCTGAGAAGGAGGGCAGGTTTGGGGTGGCAGCCTTGGGAGTCAGAGAGAGTGGTCAGAACTGAGGTGCCTGGGAAGGTCTCACAGTGGCAGGGGCCACTTCATCCGGCCTGCTCCCAGCTTATGGCACCAGCTAGACTCAGGAGGGTGCAGACCACTTATTCTTTCTCTGTCCCTACAGGTTTCTTACCCACTGAGAGGTGCCTCCTCCTGTTTTCTTTTTTCTTTTTTAAAAAATGTATTCATGAGAGACACACACAGAGAGGCAGAGACATAGGCAGAGCGAGAAGTGGGCTCCCTGTGAGGAGCCTGATGTGGGACTTGATCCCAAGACCTGGGGATCACAACCTGAGCCAAAGGAAGACACTCAACCACTGAGCCACTCAGGTGCCCCAGGCGCCCCCTCCTCCTGTTTTCTGCTTATCATCTTCCAAGTCAGTGTGGGCCGTGGGCGAGCAGCACAGGTGTCACCTGTTCAGAAATGGAGAACTTAGGCTCACCTCATCTGTTGAATAAGAATCTACATGTTAACAAGAGGCCCAGGTGACATGGTAAGCAGTTGAGTTTAAGGGGCTCTGGCTTACAACTCCCCACAGCCCTCCCCAACTTCCAGCAGCATCCCTCTTTGCTGGGTCACCTTGCACCTGCAGAAAGATCCTTCACCAGTGTTCGTTTTTAGGCTCCCCCTAAGTCCAGCCCCCTTCTGCCCACCTGCACCTGGCCCCTGGGAAACATGTGTGGGAGAGGGGGAAAAATCTTTCCTCTGCCCATCTTAGGTGCTTTGCCTAGGGCCCTATAAATTAGACTGAAAAAAAAAAAAAACCAGAATAGTAAGAGAAAACAAATAGAAGTTTAGTAACATGTACATTTGCATGAGGAGCATTCAGCCATGAGTAACTCAAAGGAGTGGTTAGAGCTTGGGCTTATAAAGCATGACAAAAAAACAAGAAAGTCTTAGAGAAGTGACAAGACAAAGGAAAAGAACTTTGAGCTCCCAGGGAAAGCAAATATATGGGGAAATGAGTGTCACCTTTAGCAAGGTTTGTTAGGTAGACCCCATTGGTGCTTGTAAGAGTCTAGAGTTATCTCCGGTGATTAACTTCTGTCCTTCCTGGTAGAGAGGGCAGGGGGAACCGCTTTACAAATGTCCTGCTTTTAGGCAAATAGCGGGAGGTCAGGGAGCTATTCTTGTATCTGCTTCTTCTCAAGTCCCTTTAGCTCAAAATAATCCTTATACCAAAGTGGCATATTGGGGGTGGCATAGTCTGCTACTCTTCACATGCTCGCCTCTTACTCTCTCACATCTGCCACCTGGTAGAGTGATCCTTAAAGCAGAATGGCTTTCTTTTAGAATTCCTCAAGTGGGGTCAGATACTAACCACTCTTCCTCCCAAATCCAGGGGACACATTTTAGATTCTCCAAGTGTTCTCTCAAAGCTTTTGTACGGAAGGAAAAAGTTTTCCTTGAGGAAACCAGCGAGGGTCTTAGGGTACCAGCGAGGTCTAAAAATTAAACTGACAAAGACATGAACAGCAGAAAAACACAGGTTTACTTGCTGTGACTTTTATGTGACATGGGAGCCTTCATAGGAAATGAAGACCTGGGTATTTTTATGCCATAGCTGAAGAGTGGTATAGATGAAGCTGTGTAGAAATACGATAGATTGAGGAGTATGAAGTAAGCCTAGTGAACTGAGGGGAGGCCTGTTTATTAGGGTTCTTGTTGGTGTTGAAGGGGAGCAGATTTTGCCACCCCAAGATATGCTTCTTTGGCATATTGGTTATTTTAAGCTGTTATTTTTAAGAAACTGCAGACACAGAAGAAGCTTTGAAAACTGAGATGTTTCCTTTTCATAAGAGACATTTAGATTTATAAGAGGAATCTCCATTAAGTAAGGATGCCTCCCTGTTTGTAAGATGAAGAGAAGGATGACTAAATGTTTAGAAACTCTTATGGAATGAAGGAGGTGATAGCTTAAATCTGCAGAGCAACCTTACCTTGTTTATTGTGCTTTTCCTGGGAATCTCCCAGAACTGATTCCCGGCCCGGACATCTTTGTCTTTAGCTTGAGATGGTACTTAAAGCAATGGCTCCCATCATGTCAGAGACTTCCTTTATTTTCCTGGATCTCTCCCATGGATACAGAAGGTATACATGTTATTAAGCTTTTGTTAGTTCTCCTCCTGTTAACCTGATTATGATAATTTAATTATTAGGCCAGCCAAAGAATGGAGTAGGGAAGAAGGGAAAACTTTGCAGCCACTACAGTGTCCCATTGTCTTCAGATACTAGGATGCTCCTTTCCTCCAGGTGAAGGGAGGGCACCTCTCGCAGGAGGACTTTCAGACCTATTCAGAGAAGGGCAGGGGAAGGTCACAGTGAACTTTCTGCTTCTGCTGTTTTCTCATACACCTCCCACTTAAAATAGCCAATATGCTATTTTTAAAAGTTAACCTTAAGAATAAACATGCCTGTTATTTTACCAGCAAAAAATGAGTTTAGTTGGAACTCACAGAGGTCTGCAATCCAGGACAAGCTAAGGCAAAACCATTGGCAAGTGCAGAAAACAAAGGTGAGGAATGCTCTTTTTTGGAGGAAAGGAGAAACTGGACAGGCTGCTATGAACAAAAAGTCCATTGACTAGTACCATTATTTATTGAGTAAACTGGGAGTTTGATATACAGTGGCTTTTAGATGGGACAATGTCTCATTGGCTGGGCTGTTGCTGAGGAGGAGAAAAGCCTTTCTTCCTTTTGCTAGAAGAGTAAAGGAGTATCCAGGTGCATGGACTAGGCTTTCTGTTGGGTCTGTGATGGACAGTGAGCAGTGTTTAGGGTGTGAGGGCTCCCCCTGCTGGCCTCCTGGCTTCATTCTAAATGAGATTTCCTTTTACTAATTTTCACCAAAAGAGCCACCCAAAACAAAAAAAAATTCAACTGAGTAAATCTGAAGATCTAATTGGCTTTATTCTACGATTTATGAATTGGGCAACATCCCACCTAGCAAATAGAAAATCACTGCAAGGAGCTGTACTAAATGGGAGGTTTTTTTTAAGGCAGAGGGGAAGTGGGACAAAGAAGCCATAAACAACAACAAAAAAGATTATTTGGGGCAAGGGCATCTCCCTTTAGCAGAGTGTACTAGATGATGGGAGGCGGGTTTCTTATCAGGTGGATCACCTCACTGGTACTGCCAGGAAATTCCAGACTGACTGGTTAAGATTACATTCCTGGGAAAGGTTGAGACTGCAATTAGGTTAATCATTAAGCTGTGGTTTGGTGATGTGGCCCTAGCACAAGTGACTCCATTTTGGACCTGTGGTTTTCTTCTTAACAATGGCAAGGTGCCATATTTTGGGGTAGCATTTCTGAACCCCATCACTTCCTACACTAGTTGAGGTGAAGTAGATGTATTCCTTCCTTTCCGTGATGGGGACTAAGGGGGTGCACAGCTCAGCACGCTGACATATCTCTCTTTATGGAAACCCTCACTACCATCTGCTTCCATGTCCAGTGAACCCCCAACCTTCTTGTAGGGGGGCTTGGAGGGGGGTCATAAGCAAAGACAGTTCCCCAGTCTCTTAGAATGTCTCACCTAGGTGTTTGTATTTGTTATCCATTGCTGTGTACCAAATTACCCCAAATTTTAGCACTTAAATCAATAAACATTTATTATCTCACAGTTTCTGTGTGAGGATTGAGCTGGGTCCCTCCAAAATATATATGTTGAAACCCTAACCCTTCCAGTACTTTAGAATGTGACTGGATTTGAAGATAGTGCCTTTAAAGAGGTAGTTAAGACTAAATGAGGTCATGAGATGGGCCATGATCCAATATGACTGGAATCCTTATAAGAAGTGGGAAAGGGGGGATCCCTGTGTGGCTCAGTGGTTTAGCGCTTGCCTTTGGCCCAGGGTGTGATCCTGGAGTCCCAGGATCGAGTCCCCTATTGGGCTCCCTGCATGGAGCCTGCTTCTCCCTCTGCCTGTGTCTCTGCTTCTCTCTCTCTATGTCTCTCAGGAATAAATAAAATCCTTAAAAAATAAATAAATAATGTTTAAAAAAATAAGTGGGATAGGTACCAGGGGTTGTTGCATACAGAGGAAAGGCCATGTGAGGACACAAAGGGAAGGTGCTGTCTGCAAGCCCAGGACAGAAGAAATCAAACCTGCCAACACTTTGGTCTTAGACTTCCAGCATCTAGACTATGAGAAAATAAATGCCTGTTGTTTAAGCCACCCAGTCTGTAGGACTTTGTTATGGTGGCCTGGCAAACTGATATACTGTGAGTCAGCAAAGCACAGCTTAGCTGGGTGCCTTAGGCTTAGGCTCTCTCCCAAGGCTGCAATCAAGATGTCGTTTCAGGCTGCGGTCATTTCAAGACTTGACTGGGGAGGATCCACTTCCAAGCTCACTTTCATGGCTCTTGGCAGGCCCCTGGTCCTCACTGACTGTTGGCCAGAGATGTCAGTTCTTTGCCAGGTAGGCCCCTTCATAGGGCAGTTCACAACATGGCAGCTGGATTAACTCAGAAGAATAAGGGAGCTCAATAGAAGCTAGTCTTTCAATAACCTAACCTCATAGTGACACCTGTCACTTGTACAATATTCTGTTTATTAGGAGTGAATCACTAGGTCTAGCCCACACTTAAGAGGAGGCAACTACACAAATGCAGGAGTACCAGGAGATGAGGATCGTGAGGAGCTATGTTAGGGGTTGCCTTGCACTGTAGACTAGTACTCCACTTTAGGATTGAGGGGTCCTTAGCACTTATGACATTGCTTTATGTCTTTGTCTTCGAATTGTATTTGTTTTTTTTGTTGTTGTTTTTTTTGTTTTTTTTTTTATTAACTTTTATTGGTGTTCAATTTACCAACATACAGAAAAACACCCAGTGTTCATCCCGTCAAGTGTCCACCTCAGTGCCCGTCACCCATTCCCCTCCAACACCCGCCCACCTCCCCTTCCACTACCCCTAGTTCGTTTCCCCGAGTTAGGAGTCTTTATGTTCGGTCTCCCTTCCTGATATTTCCCAACATTTCTTTTCCCTTCCTTTATATTCCCTGTCTTCGAATTGTAGACAGCAAGGAAAGGGCCGTGTAACATCCTGTTACTCCAGTGACAAGAGAGAAGTCAGAGAGTGTAGATACATATCCCAGTGGATTTGGTGGTAGGAAGATAAGGAAACATCTGAAGGGTTCTATTTTCCAGAGAAGTAGAAGGTGTGGTCATCAGCTAGAAGTGGGACTATGGAAGATGTGACAATCTTGGCTACTCATACAGCAAAGACTCATGCTCCCTCACATTCCCCTTCCATTATTCTAGTGTTAGCCAGCCAGGAACTACATATCCCAGACTCCCCTACAGCTAGATGGGGGCACATGACTAGTTGCCAATTGACTATAAGTAGAAGCAGTTTGTGGCATTTCCCGGCTAAGGAAGTTACACATTTCTCCATTTTCTCTCTCATATATTTGCATAAGCTGTTGAGTGGGTATGGAGAACTACATGTAAGGCTCTAGGAGAGAGGAGCCACAAGATGAAAGGCACCTGGTTCCTGAAAGCCATCTGTCAACCAGAGAACACCTGTCCTGGATTTTTATGTGACTAAGAAATAAACTCATTTTACAAGTTACTGAAAAGTTGGAATTTGATTGTCACATTACTCTAACTGATCCTGGCATGATAGTTTTGAGAACTGAGAAGCAGCATGGAATACTGGTGAGTAGACATGGAGGGAACAGATGCTCTCAGTGGGATAGCCCATCACATGGCAGGACACTGGACACAGGTGACCCACTCAGATGTCTCCATAGCCAGATGTGGGCTGGGGAAGAGCAGAGTTGTGCAACAGAGGCTGCAGGCCAAAAAACTTTTCAACCCTCTACGCCTGTAACCCTATTACAACCCTAAGAGGAGGGTGCCCTCAAAATGACTGGAAATGGACTTTCTACCACCCATATGGAAAAAGAGTATGAAAGTGCAGTGACTCATACTCCATAAATATGGGTGTGCCAGAAACATTGCACATTTTTACTTTGTTTAAATCAAATTTAGTTTCCAAGCCTCTACCCTGCCAAATTGGTGGAAGGTCAATTCCAGACATTACTGGTACTCTAACCCTCCCCCTAACATTGCATAGGCCAACATGGTGTTCCAACAAGGCAACACCTATCATCTTTGATTCAGGATGATCAGTGCTGACATTCTTAAAAGGAGCACGCAAGGTCCTCTGCAGCCCTGCTATATTCTCTGGACAGTTGGAAGAATAGGACCAGGTCCATTAACTACTTAGAAAGCTACCAACCTCAGGAATCTCACCTCATCCCTTTCTACTGCCCAGGACCCCGTCTTTTTCCCCTACCATCTTTCCCCTGGAGCAACTCTACTTCTGAGACACAATAGCCAGAAAGGCCAGTTAGATACAGGTGGCTCCTGCTTTCTGATCCAACAACATAGATGTCCAAGGAGTCTGAAATTCAGGAAGAAACACACATGAATATTTCAGTACATCAATCTCCTGGGGCAACCATGAGGACAAGAAGCAAGTACATATCAAACAGCCAGTTCAGGGCCTGGCATCAAGCAAGTTTCTTGGCATTATTATATGTCTTTGTCCTCTGCCTCCCACAGTCCTTGATCTTGTCATGGAAAAAAAAAAAAAAGTGAAAGTTTCAGGCAAGTCCTAGGAAAATTTTAAATTCCTCCTGTTAGTTACTCTCCTTGCTAAATAAGAGGTGCCACAACTCCATGAATGACGTCATTAGCATAGTCCAAACATAAACATTAGGCTTAGTTCACAGACATTTGTGGACAAAACTGAGAATGCCAGTGGTGGCCATGAGAGTGCATCACTCAAATTCACCTGCAGGGAGTGCAACTGACCGACAGCCTCTGATGCCCAGCTCTGCAATGGTTCCTGTGTTCACGTTGCTCTCTATAGTTTATGCTAATTTGTTGTGTGAAAAAAAAGTATGCCATTGTTGTTTTGATCCACATTACCATGAAGACCACAGAGGTCGGGGTGTTTTTTCCACATTTTTTGACTACTTGCAATTTCTCTTCTACAAATTGCCTGTTTGTATTCTTGCCTATCATTTTAATTTTTGTATTTTATCGTATTATTTTCTAAAGCACTGTAAGAACAGTTTTAGATTTACAGGAAAATTGTGAAATTGATACAGAGAATTTCCATATAGCCCAAACCCAGTTTCCCCTATTAATAACATCTTACATTACTATGGTACATTTGTTACAAAGAATGAACTAATACTGATACATTTTTATTAAAGTTTACACTTTATCCAGATTTCCTTGGTTTTTACCTAATGTCCTTTTTCTGTTTTAGGATATCATCCAGGACATCACTTCACAGTTAGTTGTTTCATCTTCTTAGGTTCCCGTTGGCTTTGACAGCTTCTCAGATTTTCCTTGTTTTTGATGACTTTCACAGGTCATCATAGTGACCTCACAGTACCTTGAGGAGTACTAGCCAGGCATTTTTTTAGAATGTCCCTGTCCTGAGATTTTTCTCATGACCAGATGGGCGTTAGAACACATTATCATCAACATGATTTATCACTTTTGTTATTGACCTTGATCATCTGGCTAAGGTTGTATTTGTTAGATTTCTCCACTACAAAGTTACTCTCCATCTCCTCTTCTCCATACTGTACTCTTTGGAAGGAAGTCACTAAGAATAGCCCACACCTAAGGGGCTGGGAGTTATGTTCCACCTCCTTGAGGGTGGAGTCTTTGTAAATTATTTGTAATTCTTCTGCATGAGAGATTTGTCTCCTCTCCCTCATTTAATTATTTAATCATTCATTTATATCCATATAGATGTGTGGATATTTACCTTATACTTTGGGTTTAATCCAATACTACTTTATTTATTTTTGGTTTTCATATTGCTTCAGCTTTGACCATTGGGATCTCTTTCAATTGGCTTCCATGTCCCTTTGACATACTCCATCAATATGATATTTTTGGTTTTTTGTTTTTATGTGTACTTGCTTTCTTTTCTTTAAGATTTTATTTTTATAAATATTTTATTTATTTATTTGAGAGAGAGAGAGAGAGAGCACAAGCAGGGGAAGAAGGAGAAGCAGACTCCCCACTGAGCAGAGAACCTGATGTGGGGCTTGATCCCAGGACCCCAGGACCATGCTTAAGCCAAAAGCAGACATTTAGCAGACTGAGCCACCCAGGTGCCCCAAGATTTTATTTATTTGAGAGAGGGAGAGAGGGAGAGAGTGTGTGTACATGTGCATGTGCAGGAGCACGAGGGGTGTGGGGCAGAGGAGAAGCAGACTCCCTGCTGAATGTGGAGCTAGTGTGGGCCTCCATCCCAGGACCCTGAGATCATGACCTGAGCCAAAGTCAGATGCCCGACTGACTGAGCTACTCAGGTGCCCTGAGTACTGCCTTACTTTCTAGCACCACAAGATCCTTCAGGTTCCTCTTATATGTTCCTTACCCTTGTCTTAAAAGCAACTACTTCTCCAAGGTGTCTTGGTTTCTTTATTAGAGAATCGTATTGGAAACCAAGGTCAGAGCATAAGATATGCTCATTGCTAGTTGGGTGTTGCTGCTTCTAAGTCCTCTCAGCTGACAAAGCAAGGAAATATATGTGTGCCATACAAACCAGGGTATATATACCTATCTATACATCATCCTATATGAACAGGAGTTCATTTCCATGCCTGCAACTCTAGTCCACAACCACCGGGATCATTCTAGTCTCCTCCCCCTTGCTTATTTATAAATGGCCACTCCAACAGTGAGAAGACTAGCTTCCACCATCCACCAATATTTATTTAACTGTTCATTTCCAGCATACAGGTATAACAGTATGTTAACCCTGTGCCCTGATGGGAAACAACTTCATCAACAAGAGTACAGTTTTCTGTGCAATTCTTTTTGCCTTTAGTTTTACAATTCCACTCATTTTCAAAGCTACTTAGGTCACCACCTCTTCCCCCATTCTACTTCAGTAAGACATTTTAATGCATTTGTAATACAGATTATTTTGTGACAGTCTATATTCTATCCTGGTATCCCTTGACTGCCTAATTGATTTTTTTTTTAATTTGTGGGTACTAGTTCCTCTTTGTGTTTTAAAGTTCTATGCATTTTGATAAATGTATAGTGTCCTGTATCTATAGTCACAATACAATACAGAATAGTCTCACCACCCTAAAAAGTCTGTCTTCATCTATCCAAGCCTCTATCCCCTCTTACCAACCCCCTGGCAATCACTCTTCTTACTGTCTGTCTAGTTTGGCTTTACCAGATCTTATATCACAAGAATCATAACAGTATGTAGCCTTTTAAAATTGGCTTCTTCATTGAACAATCTGTATTTTTTGTCATCTTTTTGTGACTCGATACTCTTTTTTTTTAAAGTTGGCTCCATGCCCAGCATGAAGCCCAACATGGGGCTTAAACTCATGACCCTGAGATCTACCTGAGCTGAGATCAAGAGTTGGATGCTTAATTGACTAAGCCACCCAGGAATCCCTGTGACTTGATACTTTAAAAAATATATGTATAGGGGATCCCTGGGTCGCTCAGTGGTTCAGTGCCTGCCTTTGGCCCAGGGCCTGATCCTGGAGACCCAGGATCGAGTCCCACATTGGCCTCCCTGCATGGAGCCTGCTTCTCCCTCTGCCTCTCTCTCTCTCTCTCTCTCACATACACATTCTGTCTCTCATGAAGTGTAATTATGATTACACTTTTAAAAAGTGAAGTACATTTGACATACATATTAGCTTCAGGTTACAACATAGTGAGTTGACATTTTTATGCATCATGAAATGTTCACCCTAAGTGTAGTCATCATTTGTCACCTTATCAAGTTATTACATTACTACCGACTATATCCTCTATGCAGTACTTCCCATCACCATGACTTACTTATTTTATAACTGGGAAATCTGTAGCTCTCAATCCCTTTCACCTATTTTGCCCATTCCCTCCACCCCCACTTCTGGCAAAGTACTAGTTTGTTCTCTGTATTTACAAGTCTGTTTCTGTTCTGTTTTGTTTCTTCATTTGTTTCCTAGAGTCTACATATAAGTGAAATCATATGGTCTTTGCCTTTCTCTGACTTATTTCACTTAGCACAATACTCTCTAGGTCCATCCATGCTGTTGCAAATGGCAAGATTTCATTCTTTTTAGGGCCAAGTAATACTCCATTGTAAATATGCACCATATATTCTTTATCCATTCATCTACCAATGGGCATTTGGGCTGCTTCCTTATCTTGGCTATTGTAGATAATGCTGCAATAAACACAGGGGTGGACATATCTTTTCAAACTAGTGTTTTCATTTTCTTTGAGTAAATATCCAGAAGTGGAATTGCTAGATCATATTATATTTTTATTTTTTATTTTTTTAAGTTTATTTATATGGTTTTAGTAATTTCTATGCCCAGCATGGAGCTTAAACCCACAACTCTGATATCAAGAGTTGCACACTCCTCTAACTGAACCAGGTAGGTGTCCCTGTAGTTGTTTTTAATCTTTTGAGGAACCTCCATACTGTTTCTCACAGTGGCTGCACCAATAGCATTCCCACCAACAGTGCACAAGGATTCCCTTTAATTCACATCCTTGTCAATGTTTATTTAACTTTTTGACACTAACAATCCTGATAGGTGTGAGGTGATGTCTCATTGTGGTTTTGATTTGCATTTCCCTGATGATCAGTGATGTTGAGCATCTTTTCACTCTCTGTTGGACATATGTATGTTTTCTTTGGAAAAATGTCCATTCAGACCCTCTGCCCAGTTTTTAATGAGATTGTCTGGGTTGTTTGGTGTTGAGTTGTATAAGCTCTTTATATATTTTGGGTATTAATTCCTTATTGGATATATCATTTGCAAATATCTTCTCTCATCCAATAGGTTGCCTTGTTGCTTTGTTGATAGTTTCTTTCACTGTGTCCTGGGAAACCTATCTTGCTCTGATTGTTTTCCACCATCCCAAGGTTAAAAAAACATCCTCTTGAATTTCTTTTCTGTTACATATTAAGTAAGAGTATGTAGGTTTAAGCAAAAGTGGTAGAAATGCGGAAGAATAACAGAAGACATGGGGGATAGTGATTATTGGGCCTGAGAAACATTTTGCCTCCGAATTCCGAGTGGTCCATATGTGGGCTTTCTAGGATCAGCTCTCAGTCAGAATTTTCATGGGGTCTCTTCAGACACCATAGTTCTAGGAGCAAGGATCTATGTGACCAACTTTGGAGAATCAAAACTAGACCCCAAGGTTGTTTCCCTGAGCTCATCTATCCCATTCCTGTATCCCTTTATCTGTAATGCTCCATATTTGTCTCCCTCCTGGACTATAAACTCCATAATATGGAGAGCCAGGTCTGGCTGTTGCTCTCTGATTCTTCAATGCCTGGCCTGATGCCCTGTGGGCAAGCAGGAAACCAGGTAAGGAGGAAAGAAAAAGAAAAGTGTTGGTTAATTTCCATTAACTCTAAAGTTTCATGTTAACGTAGTCTCTGTTTTGTTGTAAGCCCTGAGTGGCTAACCTCATTGCACCACATCACCAGGCCTCCCTTACCTTCTGGTCTCCCACCGTGATTGGCCAATGGGATGTGCTCTTAGGGAACCAGAAGTTGGGAGAACAGGGAGGTCTGCTGGGCAGTTCTTCTAGCAGCAGTTGCATCTGTCCCCCCTTCCCCCACCCCACCCCCCTCCCCAGTCAGAGCCTCAGATGTCATCTGGACCAATGCTGGTTTCAGGCATTCCTGCCACCTTTGAAAGCTTCTTCAAAGGCTGCCAGTTTGGCTCAAATACCTTTCTTTGCTGTTGTGCCCTTTCATTCTGTTGCTGTTACCTGCTGTAACGATCTGTCCCAACCGCTAACACCTCAGTCAGGAGACGCTGACCACAGACAGGCAACACGTATGGTCCATATCCTTCCATCCCCAAACCAGAACATGGCCGTTTGGAATCTGGGCTGTCCTGGAAAATCTGGGATATATACTCATTATATTTATAGATGCAACACTAAGCCTTGATCCATTTTCAATTCAAATGGTTTTAATAACCACAAACATATGGGGAAAAAAACTAGCAAGCAAAACTTATTTGTGTTTGATGGTAGTTATTTTCACAGGCATGGTGACCATATTCCTATAATTTTCTTTTTCCTTTTTTTTTTTAAGATTTTATTTATTTATTCATGATAGACAGAGAGACAGAGAAACAGAGAAACAGGCAGAGGGAGGAGCAGGCTCCATGCCTGGAGCCCGACACGGGACTCGATCCTGGGAATCCAGGATCACGCCCTGGGCCAAAGGCAGGCGCTGAACCGCTGAGCCACCCAGGGATCCCCTCCTATAATTTTCTAATGCAGTACTAATAATTTCAAATGTTCCATGAGTTAAAATATTTTTAATGCTGACTATTATGACCTTTTGATATTGCTGTATTGTTTTCAATAAAAGCAGTTGTTTACATGTATAATGATGACATTTTCTATACCCTTGTAAGACTTTTTTCTTCCAAAATCACTGACTAGATGACCATGTCAGCTAAGCCCAGTCTTGGAGTCATCCCAGCCCAGGTGCCAGATAGTGAAGAAGCCTCCAGAAGATACCAGTCATGCCCTATCTGAATTTCTTACTATGAATTCATGGGTATAAAAAATAGACAAACCAGGGGAAAACTCTTTTCAGACCATTTCCCTTAGTGTGTGAAAATGCAGTTATCACTGAAGTTTGAGTTGAAGAGAAGGGGTATCTTCCTCCAGAACCTTCCAGACTGGTAATTCCAGGCATGCCAATGCTTAGTGGCATTGGCACCATTCTACTAAGAGCAGAAGTTATTCCAGCCATGCAGGGTTATGTTCTCTACTCTGGGGGAGCTCTCTATTGTGCAAAGAGAAAGATAACCTACCAGAAGAAGTTCTAACTGGTGGACCATTTGCTTCAGGAACAGTGAATGCTGGATTTCAAACACCTTTTCTGGCATCCTGGTTCTATGACTCTGTTACTGACACATTTTCTGAAGCACACCCAAGGCCCTGGAATCATGGGCTTTATCATGTGTCAAAAGCCAGGTTTATGAGCCTTCAAGGTGTAGTGCTACATCTGCCAGGTTTATTAACTTTTGTGTGACTAATACTGGTACCAGAACTTGAGAGTGGCTAGGGAGAAGAGTATGTAACTCTAATTGTCAAGTTTTGAGACTGCATCAGGATCCAGAGACCTGAGCAGTGATGTCTTTAATTTTTGTTTTATAATATTAGAGACAGGAGCCAATTACTTACTGTACAGCTCCAGACTGGAAAGAAGTGCTTCTGGGTCAGCATGGAAAGCAGTTGCTCCCTGCGGGTAACTTCTGAGTTGATCATCCACCCGTGATGACAAATAATGTGACTCATCCAAGAGTCTGTTGATAATTTGCTATGTTACATGCCAACAACCCTACCAACTTTGCTTGAATTCATCTAGGTCACCCAGCAAGACCCTCCCTCCCTCCTTCTGCTTACAAACCCACAGTTTCTTCTGGTTTCAGTATGAATTTTATCTTAACTTTCAGTGTAATGTCCTTGGCCAAAAAGCTAAATCGGGGTGTGACAACCTTTTCCATTCCATGACACTCATGGGTTTATATGGGAGAGAGAGAGAGAAGGAGGACTCTTTGTGTAGGGAAGAGAAGTTGAGATCATTTAAAACGACTTATTCCACCAGTTCTGGGGACACGAACAATTTGTAAATAAAGTTATTGTATGACAGAAGGACAGTCAACTGAGGATCTTTGATGTCATTTAATGGAATGCTGCCTGAGTTTTAAAAGAAAGCACTCAAATAATACATGGTAGTCAGTGGGGATGGATTCCCCTCAATCCTGTAACCTAAGAAACTGTGTAAGTATAATGCTATTAAGCAGCTCTTTGGCTCCAGAATGTACCCTGTGTTCACTAAGAAGTATAACTACCTCATCTCCAACTTTAGTTCTATAATATTTACCCAACACGTGTATTAGAAGGTAGCATATTAATAGGTCCATTCATTGTAACATGCTGGACAATGGAGTAGCTCCAGAGGCTCTCTCATTTTTCAACTGCCAATGTCTTACATCTGCCCACTCTAGAGTCTCCCCCGTTTCTATCTCCTGCCCTGGTGGATGAAGGAGGGTGATTCAGTTGGATTCGGGGCTGCCAGTGTACCAAAGGCCACAGCAGAGCTGTCCAAGCCCCAGGGGTCCATCCGACCAGTTAAAGACAATTTTGAGAACAGCAAATGATTCTTCTTCTCCCTCATATCCACTTTCTCCTCCTTCTCAGGAACCTGATTAGTTCATGGAATGAACCCTGCTTTCTGCCTTCCCTCCAGGAAGCAGACAAGACCCACACCCAAGCTCTGCCTCTCTGGCCTGTGTCACCTCCCACACCCTCCTCTACAAAAGGAAGGCACTTCATGTCTACACTATACAATTTAGTTCTTGATTCCACACTGTCAAGTGTCTTGACAATTATATCCCAGGTATTAGTCTTGCCTTGGCCAAGAGAAGCTCTTGGAGAGGTACTGCTCCTTGGTAATAGCGCCTGGCACTGTGCTTTGCTGATAGTAGGCACTCAATAGATAAACATTTGCCTTTATATTAAGTCTTTCCCTAGGATAGTGGTGAGCCTACTCAGGCAACTAACCCACTGCAGGCCAGGCTCTGAGTGAAGGGTGGCCTCTGGCTTCCCCTGAAGCATCCTACAAGGCAGTGATGTCAACAATGCATTCCAGGGACATGCCCAAGCTCTGGAAGGCCCCTCTGGCTTCTCCTAGGCCTTGTAAATTCAGTTTCTTTGGCATTCCCTTCTTCCCCAATCCCTCCACGCTATCCCTTCTTGAATTTAATTTGAGGTATTTGTGAAAGAGATATTTTCTTCTCTCCATCCCTGCTACAGAGCACAGTATCTGGCATTTAAAATCATAAAGTCTTCTGGGCTCTGCTTGGGAGGGCAGACTGGGCAGGAGATGCTGTGGACCCTGCCCCTGGGGGAGAGGCCTGGCTGATGCCTCCTTAGCTAAAGTTTGGAACAGACTCATTGCCAGCAAAATGGGCTCAATGGCTGAGGTGAGGTCCCCTTCCCAGGGGGCCTCATAACCCAATTCATACTACTCTCCCCCATCCTCTTAAAAAAAATAAAAATCATAAAGACTCATTGGATGAATGAATGGATTGCTGGACTAACAGAAGGGCGAGTGGGTGAGTGGGGGGAATGAAGGAATAAACAGCAGCCAGGAGCCCCCTGGAGTGGTGCCTTCCAGAGGACGGAGATTCCAGTTTAAGACCCATGTGGGATTTCATTTGACTCCACAGGGTGAAATTTTCTCAAAATCATTTTAAAAATTCGTAACTTAGAAACTAGAATATTTCTAAATCAAATCATGGCAAGACACTAGTAATTGTAACTACAATTTGGTACACACAAACATACTTCTTTATATTTAGTTCCTAGTTAATAAATTTTTAAGATGTTCGTTTTTTATTCACCACCTGTATTAGAGGGCCATTACTTCCCTCAATTGAAAGCAAACTGTGTCTGCCATCACCATCAATATTCTTTAACCTTGAACTTGAAGCTTTTAAAGAAAAAAGACTGGGAGAGCTTTAAGATCCCATGCAGAGTTTCTCAACTTTAGCTGCAGGTTTGAATTACCTTGGGAGACTTTGAAAAGTCTTGATGCCCAGGCATTAGAAACTCTGGAGAGGGACCCAAGCATCAGTAATCGTTCTTTCTTTCTTTTTTTTTTTTTTTTTCTAATATTTTTCCTCTTTGGTTTGGCATCCATAGTTTTGAAGCTCCTCCAAGGGATTCCCATCTGCAGCGAAGGCTGAGAACCACTGCTTTAATCCACATGTAGCTGAGACCACTGAAAGATTCACTGCCCAAACCTAAGGGTTTTATGTTCCTTGCAAGAGTCAGCTCTGAAACCTGCCAGTGTCTCGTTCTGATCCCTCCCAACAGATCCTTTTTCCTTGACACTTATTTCTGTCTTGGCTCACAGGCACATCCACGAGGATCCTCACTCAGGTGAAATAGGTTAGCATTTTGTGATACGCTAGTACATTGTGAAAGCTGTACTTTCTCCCTCATGAACTTTGAACTGAAACTCTGTGCTACAAGAAGTTTCAGGACCTGAGATGAGAGCAGATCGTTGAAATCAATCACAAGGAGGTTGCAAACCAGCTTGCCCCAGAGCTGGCCATTTCCCGGAATCATAGGCATGTTGAGAAATGAAAAGCTGTGTGTGGACCCTAAATCCCTGAACATGCTTCCCCCCAGTCCTGGGCTTTCACACTCTGATCTGTGCCCATTTCCCCGGCCGGAGCTCGGCTCTCCAGTGCTCCCCACTGCGGTAGCTTTGCAAAGTGCTTGCCTCACCCTAACTAGTCTCCAGTCTGCTCTACCAGTTTGGTGTCTGAGCTAGACCATCTCACTGGATCGTTTGGAAAAACAGCGTCTGGGGATGGCCACCCAGGGAGCATCTTTCCCTGGGAGCTGGTGGTCGCTGGTACGGGAGGACCCAGAGGCGGGCAGACCGCCCCGCTCCTCTGTTCCCGCCGCGCGGGTTCCAGCGATGCCCACTAGCCGCGGCGCTCCCACGGCCGGTTGAACCCAAAGACTGAGACACAGCGGCGGTGGGTTGCGGTTATGTATTCAGTTTCCTAGGGACTTGAGTACCACGGGCCGTGGGAAGGGGGAGAGAAACACTGGAAGAGCTGCCTGGCTGGAGTACGGATTTCCACTAAGTCATGGGCTCCTACGGTTTACAAAATCATCTTTCTACAGGAAAATCGGCTCCCGCAGGGATAGCATGGGCTGCAAGGGTCACAGGGGTTGCAGGGGTTGCAGGGGCTGCAGGGGCTACAAGGACTGCAGGGGTTGCAGGGGTTGCAGGGAGACGTGCAGGGGTAGCATGGAGACTCAATCTTGACGCAACTCCCCAGCCCATAGGAGTAAGTCACGTCTTTCTCGTCCACGCAAGGCGGCAGGCTGAACTCTTTGCAGATGTTCATGTAGCTGTACTTTTTCGACCCGAGGCAGTCGTATCTGTTCTCCCGCTCGGCCGACACGCACACCTTGCCGTCCTTCACCCGGACTTTGACTTGATCAGGCTCAAAGCCGCACACGTTGACTGATCCTAAAATGTTACTGCTACAGCAAGAGGAGGCCAGAATTCTATTTGTTGTTCTTCTCAGTCTGGAGTGGAGAGAAAAGAAAGGGTGGGAGGAAGAAGCTCAGATCTCAGACACAGCTCGAGAAGCAGTATTTTGATCTCTATTGTTTTATTACTATTATTTTTGAAGTAAAGGCTGGGCCCAACTTGGGGCTTGAACTCACGACCCCAGATCAAGAGTCACATGCTCTACCGACTGAGCCAGCCAGGCGCCAGATCTCTATTTTTTCTTTTTAAAATTTTTTAAAAATATTTTATTTATTTATTCATGAAAGACAGAGAGGCAGAGACACAGGCAGAGCGGGAAGCAGGCTGCATGCAGGGAGCCCCACGTGGGACTCGATTCCAGGGTCTCCAGGATCACACCCTGGGCTGCAGGCGGCGCTAAAACAATGAGCCCTCCGGGCTGCCCTATTTTTTCTTTTTTTTAGATAGTCATTCTGAAAAGTCAAACTCTACAGAAGTGTATAAAGTAAAAAATGAGAGTTCTCCCATGTAAATCGCACTCTCCCTCACGTAACCTCTGTTAACAATAGACAGCTGCTTGGCTTTCCAGATCTTTCTCTTGCATTTGAGTCCCAGGTCCTCCTCTTATTGTGAAAACTTGCCTCAGTTTCCTTATCTGCAAAATGGAAATAGTAACAGTACCTACATCATAGGGATTTGGAAGAATAGATGAGATTATGAGTTTTGCTTAATGCCACCTTTGACACATTATAAATCTTGCTTAATTATTATTGTGATCATTATTATCACCACTATTAAATGTAGATCGTTAGGACTTTTTAAAAGGGGATCCCAACCAGTATAGCATTTTAAAAAAATTTTTTATTTTTCCCAGTATACCATTTTAAATCTGCATTTTAAGGATGTCCATCAGCCTCAGAACCCAGCTCTGCTATCCACCAGATTGGTGTCACCAGTGGGCCATCACACAGCCCCAGCCAGCTCCATCAACAAATGACAAGGCCTGCTTCTTTCTGCTGCTGAGAGGCTGCTCCAGACTCCAGATGTCTGGCACCAGCAAGGACAGTCAGCTTGGAGGGGTTGTGAGCTAGATCCCTGTCCTATGGGACAGGGACAGTTGTGCAAGGGCTGATTTGCTCATCACTAACCACCTCCCATCCACTAACTTCTTTATAGCTTGCAATCTATCATGGTGGGATATTTACACTACAGAAATTGGAAAACACTACAAATCAGGGCTTTTTTCCTCCTCCTATCTCACCACCCCCACATTGCTAGTTGCTAAATACCTCTGTCTGCAGCCCCTGGAGCAGCAAACACAGGTCCCCATGATTCTACAGAGCTGCCTTGCAGTCCTGTGTGAATCCTTCATAGTAAAAGAATAACAGTTGCAGCTTCCACTGATTGAACACTTGTGGTGTATCAAGAAGTAGTAAACCCAAGTGCCTAAGAGCATAGATTCCAAAGCCAGAGTATTTGGGTTCAAATGTTGGCTCTGCCATGTGGATAAGTTACTTAGCTTCTCTGTGCCTCAATTTCCTTATCTGTAAAACGGGAACAATAATAGTAGCTTACTTGTATCTAGGGCTGTTGTGAAGTTTAAATTAATGACTGAAAAGTATTTATAGTAGTGCTTGACACACAGATTGGGCATCCTGGCATTAGCCCTGCATGCCTTCTTTAGGGTCCATATTTTTTTAGGGTCCATATTTTTTCTATTTGCTGATCCATCCAAAGACAACCTTTATGCCTTAACAGGAAAAAAATCTGTGTTCTAAGAGACACTCTTGGCAAATCTTCTTGCATCTGTTGGCCTCCAAAGGAAGGTTGTGGAGTGTGTGATTTCTAGAACGTCTTCAAGTTTGACAAATCTAAACTTTGCAATTGGATGATTGGTTTAAGATACCTCTTTAATTCTCTCTTTTTATGCTGAATTTTGTTTATACTCTTACTTCGTTATATAAGTTACAGAGGGGATCCCTGGGTGGCTCAGCGGTTTAGCGCCTGCCTTTGGTCCAGGGCACGATCCTGGAGTCCCAGGATCCAGTCCCATGTCAGCTCCCAGCATGGAGCCTGCTTCTCCCTCCTCTTGTGTCTCTGCCCCTCTCTCTCTCTCTCTCTCTATGTCTATCATAAATAAATAAATAAATAAATAAATAAATAAATAAATAAATAAATAAATTTTTAAAAAAAGTTATACAAGTTCATTGTAGAAAAACTTAGAAAACCTTAGAAAATATACAGATAAGGAAAAAGACGGACTATTTTGTAAAATACCTGTAATCCTATGCAGCACTTAACATTTTGGTGTTAGATTTTCTTTTGTGTGTATGTGTATTTCCACATACTTATTTAGATTCTTTTGTGTGTTCTTATGAAATCATGCTCATGCTATACATACTGCTTTGTATCTGTATTTTTCACTTGATAGTGCCTAACATGATTGGTTTAACAAGTGTGAGCCCTTATACTGAATGTTACAAAGCAAGGCCCTTAGAGGCTAGTTACAAATGATTAAATGGAATCATCTCCCAGAAGACACCAAGGCCAACAGAAACAACTTGTGCAAGGCACCCAGAGGACTGGGACAGTCATTCAGCTTCATTTTCACCTCCAGCACCAAGGAACGTGGGGTACATGGGGCACAGTAGTCTCTCACGCCCAGGGTATGCCAGGATACCCACAGGCCATACTAAGGAGAAAGAAAGAGAACTGGACTCAAAAAAAAATCTTTATCTCTGTAGAACAGAACAAAACAAATCAAACAGGAGAAAACTCTATCCTCCTGGATGGAGAAAGAATAGCTCACAAAGATGCCCCGTGCCCTCTCTTCCCGGCACCAGGGCCGGGAAGCCCAAAGAGCCAAAACTGAGAGCAGAACAGAGAGCAGAATGGGTGCGCATGGATCTCTCAAGAACCGCCCATGGTGTGGACATGGGCTGAGAATGAAAGTTCTTCTGTTCAGCTCAGACCTTCCCATTGGAGATGAAAACATCAAACCCTGCCATAGAGGGGGTTGGGCCTCACAAAACAGGGCCGGAGGGCCCCCAGGGGGACAGCTAGGATCCCTTACTACTGCCATACTCATTCTGCCAGAGGCCTCCTGCCCTTCACAGGAAATGGATCTGGGATCCAGTTCTACAAGCCAAAGCCGGCTTCCAGATCCTTCTCCTCCTGTTAGCAATCTAAGTCTCAGAGTGCAATTGCATGTGTTGCTGTTGTTGTTTTTGCTTAGGTGCCCCCTCTTCCTCTGGCTCTGTCACTCTGGCCCCTCTGCCCCCGGAACAGCTGCACAGAGGTCTCCCAAATTTGAGTCTTCAGGAAATTGCCTAAAAAGTCTTGGCTGGGTTAGGTGTCTTCTTCCTTTTGTCTCCTGGTCAGGGGTTATCAGTGGGGATGTGTGGGTGTAGAAGAAATTGCAGCAGCCACATTCCACTCCTCAGATATAACTCTGAACTTGCAACTTGACTCCTGTGTGGCGATGTACCTCTCACCCCACAAGGGAACTTCCATGGCTCTGTGACATTCTGGGCAAAGGGAGAGTAGAGTGCCTCCTCTAATTGTTATCGTGAAGGTGGAGCTTGGTTCATTGCAGAAGCCTCCCAGAGAAGATGAGGGAAAGCGAGTGGACCAACGCTATGTCTGCCGCTCTGGGATGCCACCTCTTCTCCCTGCTGAAGCTGAAGTTCATCTGAATGTATGACCAAGCTCCTGAACGTGAAACAAAAATTCATATCTTTGTGCCATTTTCACAAAGATGTGAATCAGGTTCAACCGGTGCTAAATAAAATAATGAAGATGTCAAAAAAGGCCTATCTCTACCCAGGAGCAAAGGGAAGTAGACCCTCCAGTAGCCATCCCTGAGTACTTTGCTTTTTCTCTTAATTGTAGACCCTTTCCAAAAACCTACTAAACTCCATTCCTCCTTTCCAAGTCATCTTTCACTTCTTTTTTCTCCCTCTTCCCTTTCCTGCCTTGTCTCTTTTCTGACTTTTGATACTGAAGAACACCACCTCACAGGAGCAGAGGAGCAAATGCAGGTGCATCAGAGGCCCCAGCAGTGCTTGTTAGAACACAGGTGGCCGGGCCCCACCCCCAGAGTTTGCAATTCAGTGGGTCAAGGAAGGAGCTAAAAATATGCATTTCTAACAAGTTCCAGGTGATGCTGGTCCAGAGCCCACTCTTTGAGAATCACTGACCAGGTGGTTAAGCACATGGATTCCAGACTCAGGCAAATGTGGCTTCAAGTCCTGGCTCACCCAACTCCTAGTGGTCAAAAACATTGCTCCCAAATCTGTTTCGTCATCTATAAAACAAGCCAAGATGTTACAAGGATCAAATGAAGATGGAATGTGGCACCTAATTTTCACTCAATAAAGGGTAAATCTCTTTATTAAGCTATTCCAGGCTCCACCTTACTCAGACTTCCCTGGAGCCCAAGGCTCTAAGTGACCAAGCTCCAAGTCCTGTATCTTAAACAATAAGGTCAAACCAAATAATATACATGCTTTTGGCCTAGATGGGCAGCTATTCCTACCCCTGCCCCCACTGAGGTGACTAGGCTTTGAGACCTGTGGGCAGAAAGGATCATGAGGAGAAAGGAACAAGGGGCCACACTCGCTTCCCAGGCTTACAGGGATGCTGAGGAAGAGGGTGCTATGCCCCGTGCTGTGGGTCAGAGCTTGAATGGGTGGAGAGATTTTCACGAGGGCTGAGACCTGGGAGGTACTGCTAGACCCCCGTGAGGCTGACAGTCATCGACCACACCAAGTAAGAGGGACTCAGTGAACACCTTAATCACTGAGCGCGAAGGGGTAAACAAGGAAAGAAAGGAGGAGGTTTGGGGTTTTTTGTTTTTTTGTTTTTGAAGTTTGCAGAAGATGGTGCCCCTCATGTGGAGATTTTCAGGGGAATTTCTCACTGAGATTCAGATCAACCATAGATAGTTGGGTGAATGAATGGAAGCACAGTCTCAGTCTGAGTTTCTAGGTGTTAATTAGTAAAGGATGTGAACCTGAGCCCAAAGCACCTCTACAACACAGCTGCAAACCAAGCATTTGTCTACAAGGACTAGCGCCACCATTGGCAGGGGTCAGAGCCAAAAAGGTGCTTGCATTCATTAGATAATCAACTCCTAAATGCAGGGCAGGGGAGGGATGGTTTTTGTTTGTGCCCCTTCGGTCCAGAGGACGGAGAATCCCACAAAGCTGACAGTGAATCCAGTGCAAACTTATGGCAGGCTAGTGGCATGGCTTCTTACAAAGGAAGCCAGTACTGCAGTCCCTCTAAATCCAGAAGAGGAAGAAGTCAAGGGAACCACTAGTGCTTGTGGTGCAAAGGGGAGTTTGAGGAGGAAAAGAGAATCTCAAAGAAGCTAAAAAAATAGAAGTATTTACTTGAGTTTCTATTAAGGAAGGTACTGCCAAGGTGTCTTTGGAAGCAGCTGCTAGGTAAAAGATGGAAATGGACTGGACCTATACCTAGTCTAAAAACACATTTACAAACAAACAAACAAACAAAACCACATTTACATCAGTCAAGAAACATACACTCAGAAATGCTCAAGAAATGTAGGGGAGAAATGTCATCCAAGGATTCTTACCAGTGATTAAAAGCAGATTGACTCTCACACAGAAAAACAATTCCAGTGGGGCTGTGACAACTATAGACCAGGGACAAAGAACCTCAGGACAACACAGCCTGGCATCTGAAAGAACATGTCATACCTAACCAAACTGTTAGCATTATTTAAAGGGGTAGAAGGTCATGTGAATATGATTTCTAAACTCACAAAGCCTTGAGCAAGTTTTCACACCAAAGATTGTCTTAAAAAATTGAATCAACATGATATTTCTGGATCTATTTAGTCAGGGCTTGGGAGCTAGGTGAGAGATAAGGAAGAAGCAGCATTTCATTGGAAGAAAAAAATATTAACAGTAGGAGTCCTCTGGGACTGGGGCTAGATCAGGATTTAATGTTTTCATCCATGGTCAGGAAAGTTGAATATTTAGGTTTGCAGGTGACACTAAGCCCTCTTGGATAGTCAAACGTCAGACTGTCAGAAATAGAGCAGAGGAGGGTTTCACAAGGTAGTATGAATGGGAAAAAAGTGGCTGGAAGGAGACACAGGACGGTAAGCCTGAAGTCATATCTAGAATGGACTCAGTTATCAGTTCAGAGACTGGAGAATTCATGTAAAGACATCACCAACTTTATATACTGCCTCAGGCACAGAAAAAAAATCAGCAAAAATCCAGGCATTGTTGGGAAAAATATCACAACCCATAGAAAGCATTCTGTCTTATATAAACCACACTGCTGAGAATTAAGCTTGAGGTTGTGTCCACTGCATGCCAAGAAATAGGGACTCTTAGAGCTGGTGGAGGGTGCCCACAGGGTGAGAAACAGAGAGGCACTCTTTCTGGAGAGTCTGGAGAGAAGGGACAGGCAGGAGACAAAGGCTGGAAGGGATTGGATCAAGTGTTTTCAAGGATTCAGAGGCACAGGGATGGTGGAGACAGGCCTGCTCACAAGTAACCCTTCCTGTAGACCAATTTAAAAATCCCTGACTCACAGTGTGCAAAACTTATGTAACTCGATCCTCTAAGGAGTAAAAATAAAAACTTTAAAATTGAGTGTAGATGAGTTTATAGGCTATAGCCCCATTCCAAACTATTGAGAGGGGTTTGTTCCTGACCTTTGGTGACTGATGACTTGGACAACAGTTGCTCTATTGCCCTTTCTGGTGGAATATCCCAGTCACTGTTATCAAGTGTCTGTATCTCCCATCCACCCACCCACCCATCCACCCATCCATCCATCCACCCATTCACCTACCTACACATCTACCCACCCACCCACCCACCCATCCATCCACCCACCCACCTACCCATCTACCCATCCTCTCACCCATCCATCCACTTACCTACTTACCTACCTCTCTAATCTATTAATCTACCATGAGAATAGGAAGGAAGGATGTTAAGGATAGAAACTTGCAATGAGTAGTAAATAAGTCCCAGAGATCTAATGCACAGTATAGTGAATATAGACAACAATATTATATTATGATCATCAGACTTGGTAAGGGATGATAATTATGGAACATGATAGAGGTGCTAATTATTGCTTCAATGGCATCATCATAATATATAGATGTATCAAACAAACTATACACCTTAAATTACAGTGTTATATGTCAAGTATGTTTGGATCAAAAGATCTATCATCCACTTGTGCCCCCATCTTTTTAAAAGTAGTAGCATATTAAGTAGGTTTTCTTGCCTCTTTCATTCAATACAGCAACACATAAAATGCTTCATCGTTCTGCATTACATCTACCTAGTATCCCAGTGTAGTTTATTTATTATAATAAATTTATTTAACTAGAGTACAGTGCTTTCAGCAATTGTTTTTATCAATTATACCAGACTAGATGGCATACAGTGGAAAGTTAGAAATAGAAAGCTTTCTCTAGGCCATAAAAGGAAATGTAATCAAACAAAATAGTAAAAAGTAGCTTTGAAAATTACCCAATTCAGTTAAAACCCTCTCAACTCTGTTCTGAAAGTCCTCGGTTCTATAGTTCATACGTACAACCTTTGCCACTGCTGGAGGAGGCAGTCAACAGGACCGGCCCTACTCCAGGTGGATTTTAAGGCTGCCTGGAGTTGGGGAATGGGAGAAGGGTTTTCCTACAAAACTGAGGGAACGCCTCTGTTGTTCAATTTGCTCCCCTGCTCTTAAAGCCTCTGGCGAACATTAAGGATTTGATCAATTGTTATTGCTTCTCCTGTAGTCGTTTCTGTAAGCCCAAATATCCTCAAATCACTTTACTCATAACCAGAAAAAATGTTTAGTTTGCTTCTTTCAATAGCTTTTTAATGACACCTCCTATTTCTTTCCCTCATTAAAGCCACATTATCTATCATGTTGGCACTCCTGCTATAAACCCACAACAACCTTGCCAATCGACATCATTACATTGTCTTTTGAGAATCTCACAATTCCCATCATGGACCTGTCTACTCTTCTTTTCTTACATCTTTGCTAAGTCACCAGAGTCATTCTTTTGAACCCTTGTCATCATCATTGTTCAAGTATCAGCTGTTACCTCCCCTCCCCCGCCTTCAACTCCCAAGGCTTAATACACCGACTTATAAAAATCTTAAAAAGTCCTTTTACTTGGCAAGCTCTCTCTTTTCATCTTCTATGGCTCTAATGGCTTTCCTCTCCAAACTTCTGAGAGATGGTCGCAGACAGTAGAGCTTGACGTCGCACAGGCAGCACGGGTAGAGATCACACAGGCCGCAGGAGCGCGTTCTCTTCGAGTAGCACAGGCAGTAGGGGTAGGGGTGCAGGTCGCAGCAGCAGTACGGGTGCATGTACAGGTCGCACAGACACCGTGTGCATTCGTCAATGCATCTCAACTGCCTCAGTTCTCGGTCCACCTTCTTTATGTCCCTTCTAACACTGTCCAGAAGACAACTCAGTGCAGCCATTACAGTCACACCTTATTGTTTTGTGAGTACCTTTGGGAAATGGCACTCGGGGGGAAAAATTGTTCTAAGCTCTTCTCAGAAGTTTCTTTTAAAAATAAATGAGGCACGCATGATTCAGTTACTTTAAAGCTTGAGTTCTGTGACCTCACCACCCTCTAAGTATGTCATAGTCTTCTGGTTACCATGTGAACTATGCACAGCCGTGCTCTCCAGAGACCCTCCCTAGAGTTAGAGAGGTACTCCCAGAACCATACTAATGTTGAGATTTCATTCTCCTTGACATGGGGTGGGGCCCTCGAGCAATCCCAGCTCTCTGGGGCTCATGGCTATCACTGTCCATGTCCTTGGCTTGAGTGTGTGTGTGTGTGTGTGTGTGCGCGCGCGCATGCTTGCGCCTGGTTACAGCCACTAAGATCTCAGTGTAGGGGATGGTAGAGGCTCTGGCTCCTTTCTCTGTGCCCTTGCACCTCCAGCCTTCACTTGACACTTAGCTTCACCCCCTCATACTCTAGGAGTCATGCTGGCACCTCATCTGTATATGGAAAGTTTGCTTGCTTTACAGAGCTTTCCTGTGGTTCTTCTGACCACGTCATTCTCAAGGCAGCCTTGGTCCTGGTCCTTGGCCTTGTGGCCCTGAGTCTCTGAGTCCTGCCCATTCTCTGCTATCTGGCACCCTGCTATCCTGAAGCTCCAGTCCCTGGAGTCCTGCTCCCCAGGACTCAGGCTCCTGTCGGTCACCACCTCCCAGCGATTTCTCCTCCAGTCTTTCATCCAAGCCTCTAGATGCCCAGTCTCCAAGTGCTTCTCAGGTGTTACCCCTTAGTACTGGGACAGCCAACTGTCTGAAGTGGCTTAAAGCCAACTACCCAAAAACCTCACTTGGGCCAGTTTTCTGTGCTCCCAGCTGGATCAGTCAGTATGCTGGGCCATGGGCTCAACCTCAGCCTTGGTTTGGGTACTTCTATTCCTTGGGCCAGTCCCTTCAACCTGCTACCCAGCTCTCAAGTCCCCTTTTTATGGAGGACAGCATAGGGTACTTGAGGGCAAGCAGTTGGATGTAGCACTGGAGAAGGAGACAGGACTGGTTTTGAAGGGACTTGTGGACCATCTAAGCAGGCTGACCTTTATTTTTAGCATAATGAAGGATGACTAATTTTCTTTTCTGCTGAGAGAAGTTGAAAGGTAAGTCTGATAGCTGTATACATCCCCCAGCATGGTAAAGGGGACAACAAGAGAGGTGCCTTTTGAAAAGCAGGGGCAGCCAAGTCTAGATTAGATGACTGTAGGGATGGCGAGAAGAAACCCAATGGTGTCCCCTTCCTCTCACATCCACTCAGACCCATCCTATCTATTCTCCACCTCTCAGCCAGAGTGATTTTCATATATATAAATCTGTTATCCCCCACCTAATACCACCCACCCTTCTCTGTCCTCTTAGAAAAAGGGCCCAAATCCTTATAAGGTGCTGAACAATAGGGCCTCTGTCTCCCTCTCTCTCTCTCCTCCCCCATCATTATTCCTGTAGTTCATTATTTTTTAGTCACAATGGCCTTTCTCAAAGTCTTACTCATTTCACCTCATTCAAGACTTGTCTGTACACTGTTCTCTCTGCTTAGAAATTGAGCTCCCACCCCAATCCCTCGATCTAGTAGTCAACTCCTGAGACATTCTTTAGATCTCCTCTTAAATATCCCTTCCTCAGAGAAGCCTTCCTGGTCCCTCGGCCAAGTATAACTCTGCATATTCCTTTTATCACATCATTTGTCTGCTTCCCCAATTAGACTATAAGCTCTATGCAGGCAGGCACCTTGTTTATTTTTGTTCACCATCGATACCTAATGCAATGCCTAGTGTGTAATAGGGGCTTAACATAGTGAATTAATGAGTGAATTCAACAGAACTTGTGAACAGAATGATGGTGAAGTGTGGGAAGAAACAGTAATGACCCCCTTGGTTTCTGGCTTGGCAGAATGGCTGCCATTGACTGAGGAACCCTGGAGTAGGTTCAGGGTTCTTCTCATTCAGGAAAAGAAATATACTGAGAAAAGAAGAGGACTTGGGTAGAACCCAGGGAACAACAAGATATGGAGGAAGTGAAGGGGCTCACGATCACTCATAGAAGGAGTAATCAGAGGTGAGTGCCTCCTACACTGAATTCTCTTGTGTATGACTAGACCACGCCTAGTATTCCCCAGCACTCCCCAGCTGTGACCCAGGAGGGCCTCTTTCTGGGCAGATGAGGTGCCTTAGTAAAGAAAATAAGTTTCTCAGGAGGTATTAGAATGGGAGGCTGGCCACTGACTCACATGGGATATGTTAAAGCAGAAATGAATCATTCTCCTCTATAGACAAATGCTTACGTCTTTTAAGAGTGATCTGCCCAATTCTGAAGCGTGAGCTCTGTTAATAGGAATATGGCCCACTCTTTCCTGAGAGTTCACTGCAGGAATTATACAGATCTCTTTAGCTCCAAAGTGATAGACTTCTGAACTCTTATATCACGATGAATTCTAACCCTTTAGCAAATGTCAGCAAAGGTTAAAACAAGCAAGCTTTTGGTTTTAGATTCTTAAATACACAGGTTCAGGAATTTAAGTACACACTTCTGTATATCCGTGGCACATTACAAAGATGGTTACAGCTTTATTGTAGCTAGGTTCTTCCATGATCCTATCCTCACAGTGATTTTACTCTTCACCATAAAGCATATCCTTGACATCATTTCAAGTGACTTAACAAAGGTGGTATTTCTTTTAAAGATCAGATGGGAATGTGATCTATCCATGTCAGAAGGAGAGGTAGAAATTCACCAGATTCTACAGAAACCCACAGGAATGATCTGCAGTCACAGTCCCCTAAAGCATAAACACAAGGAGCTTCCATGGGCTCTAACACAGAAGTAGGGGCCCTTTCTTACATAGGACTATGTCTGTGGAGGCTCCCATCCATCCCCCCTGGCTCGTCCAGATAGAACCCCCTCTGGAATGGAAGGCAGGCCTTGGCAATTTCCCTCTGGGCAAAGAGTAGGTGCTTGCTCCTTAATGTTGGTGGAACTATAAGCCAAAGAATGTCCTTCTACCTGTTCTACTAGGTGTACAGCTATGGGTCAAGTCCATTTAATAGGCCTAAGCTACAAAGATACTCCTCTACCAAGCACTAGATCCATATGTGGTACTTACACATTGAAAGCAAAATCCTATACATAATGTATTCTTGACTATGTTAACAAGAATCCATAGAAGGGGAGGAACCCCCTCAGAAATGAACTGTGGTTATCTCTGGGTAGTGGAATTATAGATGAGTTTTTAAATTCTCTTTTCTATGGGCACCTGAGTGGCTCAGTCGGTTAAGCATCTATCTTTGCCTCAGGTCATGATCCCAGGGTCCTGGGATTGAGTCCCTCATCAGGCTCTCTGCTCAATAAGGAGTCTGCTCCTCCCTCTCCCTCTACTCCTCCCCCTACTCATACTCTCTCTCAAATAAGTACATAAAATCTTTTAAAAAAATAAATTCTCTTTTCTAGACTTTTTGTGATTTTTAAGTGTCTTTTATTTATTTTTCTTTTAATTTTTATTTATTTATGACAGTCACAGAGAGAGAGAGAGGCAGAGACACAGGCAGAGGGAGAAGCAGACTCCACGCACCGGGAGCCTGACGTGGGACTCCATCCCGGGTCTCCAGGATCGTGCCCTGGGCCAAAGGCAGGCGCCAAACCGCTGCGCCACCCAGGGATCCCGATTTTTAAGTGTCTTCAATGAGGTTATTGCCAATTTTATAATGAAACTTTTTGAGAGTGTACTGTCTGTCACATGATCAGCTTTGCACTGAGTAGCTAAGCCCATTTCTAGCCTCTGCCTCTAACATCCAAGTGGGTTTCAGGACCACCCTCTGTGGTTTGGTATCCAGGAAGTCTTCCTATAATGGATATCCAATGTTTGGCCTGCACATCATCTAGGGTACCTTCTTTTGGTAAAATAACTATCTTCCCTCCTACCCTGCCCTCTGCCATTAGGTACTACCAGTAAAGTTGCCCAGTCAAGGGACAGATATATAACCAACCATCCAACTCATCCCATCTCTTCTGGGAATTTGATCTTTCACAGGGAGACTAGTGATAGCTAGAGCTGACAATAGACTCTGAAGAAATAATACTTTAGTTAACTGCCCTATTCTGTTGTTTTCAAATTGTTCTTTAGCTTTCCTTTGAGTCTGTGAGCTCTTCATATTCTTCCAATAAATTCCTGTTTCTCTTACATTATTCTTTCAAAAAAAATTTTTTAAGTTATTCTTTTAGTGTCAGTTACTTATAACTAAAGAACACAACTGATATGACAACTTGCCCCCATGGACCCAATGGGGATCACTGCAAGCTTAACTTGTCGGTCAACTGTTGCTCCAGTGGACCTTGTCCTATGCTAGCCAGGCCCCTTCCTCTTAATCCAGAACTAGCTGTATCAAGGTAGCCACCATTATTAAAGACCATCAGTAAGTGCACATAGCATTTTAGACCACTGACAAATCAAAACCTGATACTGCTAAGAAATGTTGACTCATAAAAACCAATTCTCTCTCTCTCTCTCTCTCTCTCTCTCTCTCTCTCTCACCTGGGAGGGAAGAAGCTAAGGAGCAGAGTGAGCATGGAAGGCTCCCAGAATCTGCTGTTTGCATGAACACAGTTGGAATTTAGGGAAGATATGAGCAAATGTACCAGTAGTGGTGATTCACACTAGGGAAATGTCTAGAAACACCCAGGAAATCCCATCCATTGACACTGTCCCTGGGGCATGAGAGACATCACTGACATCAGAACCTTAGAACTTCAGCTTTGGGAAACTGGAGTCATCCAGACCTGTTTCCTCCTCAGGCAGGAATCTCTGCTTGAGCACCTTAGGCAGATAAGCGTGGAAGAACTGGGGGTTCTTTATGGAATGAGGTGTCCCCTTATGGTTTAAGATGACCAGGACTCCTATGACCAACCATATTAGCTCATATAATTTTATCCCTCTTCCTCATACTCATCCCCCCAACCTCCCCACACCAGTCCTACGGGGTCTTTAACAAATATCTTCCTGCTAAATAAGCTGAGGAGGGATGAAGAAGAAGAGGACGTTGGTCGATGACTTTCCTTTTTTTTTTTTTTTTTTAAAAAGAGGTTTTATTTATTTATTCATGAGAGACACAGACAGGGGCAGAGACATAGACAGAGGGAGAAGCAGGCTTCCTGCAAGGAGCCTGATGTGGGACTCAATCCTTGGGCCCCGGGATCACACCCTGAGCCAAAGGCAGATGCTCAACTGCTGAGCCACCCAGGTGTCCCGGTAGATGATTTTCCAGCTATGCCCAACAGGAGTGAACTTGGGGAGGGGAGTTTGCTCTTAGCTGGCAGGGTCTGAAAAAGAATCTCAGCAGTTAGTTCCTTTTTTCCTTTCTGTAAGTAAGATCACTCAGGCATTATTGGGAAGGAGGCATGGGGATTTTATAGGCCAAGTATATATATGAGTAAATTTCCTCATTAAGATTTGAGCAATGGGCATGGTGTTAGTGAAACCATCCTGCTTTGCTGGGAATGAATGCTTTCCCAGAGGTGGGATTTTAGCGTCAAAACCGGGGCAGGGGATGCAAGGCAGGAGAAGAAGGTGGGAGTACAAAGTGCCTCTAGTGGTCCATCCACAAAGTGCCCAGTTTAAATGATGGAGCTGGCCTCCATGGGGTGCAGACTTGTGTTTCTGCTTGCTTTTTGTTTTGTTTTGTTTTGTTTTTGTTTCTGCTTTTAAGGCTTCATTCAGAGCACTGGGTTCTCTGTGACCACTGTGGGCTCTGACTCCTCTTTCCTCCACCCTCTCATAAACACACATGTCCCTTCAAGCCCCCCCCCCCTCCTTGAATTCTCCAAGAAAAATTGTTAGTTCCAATCTGGGTTATTCTTGATGAGTACAGAGACCAAAACACTTCCTTAAACTTCATGCTGGAATCATTCACACATAAGAGCACATTTCCTTGTCCCCCTGCCAGAAACAGAAGGGCTTGCTTCCACTGCAGACGGAGTCCCAGTTGACTCAAGGGGGTCAAGAATGTTTATTCTCCAACCACTGCCACATGACTGCCTAACTCCTAACAGATGCTTACTCGACCAGTCAGGATAGTTGACATTAATGAGTGCTTGAGCCTCTCACAGGCCAATCCTCACAATGACCCTGTGAAGGAGGGACTTTCTATCCCCTCCTGACAGATGAGACTGAGGCACAGAGTTCCCCCAGCAAGGGACAGAGCGAGGGATCCTCCTGGGCAGTCAGCCTCCAGTGGCTTTGTCTTCAAAGAACAGTGACCCTTTTGATGACGTCTCTTCCCTTCTGCCTTAAAGATGAGAGAGGAATTCAATTTGGACATCGAGACTTTTTGGGTTTTGGTTTCCATCGAGACTTCTTGGGTTTTTGGTTTCCTGCTTCTGTCATTATCCACACACCTGTGGCCTGATTGCTGTGCATTTTGTTGCTCAGAGTAACGTGATTTTCCGCCTGCTGCACCCCCAGGCCACCTGCTGTCACCTTACCGTGGGTGAGGCTGCTTCCCCAGTGCCTCTTCAGGGACTCACTCAGATGCTCTCTATTCTCAGCAACAGTTTCCCTCTCTTCCCCAAAGAACACCTTTCACCAGGAATTCCTTCCCTCGCATAGCATGGAGGACTTGTTTTGTAGAGGAGCAAGAGCTCTGTCAGCTCCAACGGTGGAAGATGCATTCAGAACAAATGATTCCCGCAGAGGAAACGCCGCATCTCTCTGCCAGGATGCTCTGCGCGGCAGTGGATTTGCTACCTCTCACTGGGGTTGCTTTTAACCCAAGAACATGAAATGCAAAACCCTCTTTTTTTTTTTAAGATTTATTTATTTATTTATGAGAGACAGAGAGAGAGAGAGAGAGAGAGAGAGAGAGAGAGGCAGAGAAACAGGCAGAGGGAGAAGCAGGCTCCATGCCGGGAGCCCGATGTGGGACTCCATCCTGGGTCTCCAGGATTGCGCCCTGGGCCAAAGGCAGGGGCCAAACCGCTGAGCCACCCAGGGATTCCCGCAAAACCCTCTTTTTACCTCCTGTTCATCTGACTCAGCTTTCCAGGGAAAGTGCCCAGGAGCTGAAGTACATTCAGATTCCTGACTCTTTCTCAACTCTCCCAGCAGAGAGAGAACGAGGTGGGACCTTGTTTGCCAGCGCTGGAGTGAGGCTAGGACTCAGGGTCCTTTGAGCTGTGGGACAGGAAACCCAAGGAGGAGGAAATGATTATGCAGGTCTTATTTATCAATATGCACTGTGTTAGAAATTAAAAATGAGAAGTTTACAGACCATGCAATTATTTAAAAATAATAATAGGGCATCTCGGTGGCTCACTCAGTTAAGTATCTGACTCTTGGTTTTGGCTCAGGTCATGATCTCAAGATTGTGAGATCAAGCCCCACTTCGGGCTCCGCACTCAGCTTTCTCTAAAACATTTAATTCAGCCTCACTTTGTAGAACATTGTTATAGGGCTTTGGGGGCATCTGCTTACCTGTTGATCCCCTTCTCTAAGAACTGAACTCCACTCCCACCCATCAGGTGGAGGATTTGGGGACACCTGGCAATAATCCTTCTGAGACAAGACCTGCTTCCCACCCTAAGTATAAATTTCTGTACCAAGAGAGGTCCCCAACCACAGCTAGTGAGCCAGGCTCTTTCTTCTGGGAGTTGGGCACTTGAAGACATGAACTAAGTGAGTTTGAACTCAGGAATCAAGGCTGCCATTGTGGAGCCCTTGGTTCTTTATGGCTGCTAGATCTTGTTTCAAATCTTTCCAATGATAAGACTCCTGTTTTAACACATTGCTAATTTATTATCCCATTTATTTGTTCCTCTAGCAAACTTCCAAAGGTCAAGAGCAACTGTGGATCTCAAAAGAGTAGGAAGTTAAAAATTCAGTTGTGAATATGGGTGTGTGTGCACAACTATGGGTGTGTAAAAGAAAAAGCAGAGGAGTTCATTAATTATAAACGAAATTTTAAAAGTATATGTAGCAGGACCCTGGCTTCAGCCAAACTGTAACCCTGTTAGGGACTTGGTTGAGTCTGTCCATCCTGTGGACTGGAATGGTAGGTCCAGCTAGTGTCCACCTGCTTTTTGAAATGGAACCCACCTAAAGGAAGAGGGAGCTTAAAGCTCAGATTGGAGGGAATCCTGGACACAGTGTAGCATGAAGTCCATGGCCTGATTCCATTCTCAGCCCTGTACTATGTCCATCTCCTCCCCTGCACAGATTCACATTGTCATCTTGAGTAAGGAGACATGGCCAGGGCTTAGGATGGAGGGGTTCACAAGCTGTTCTGTAAGATGAGGGTTCTAAGCAGTAATGGCAGTTACACATCCCAGGCAATGTTTGAGGTCCTGCCTGGGTGTTCAGGCATTCAGTCCTCACTGCCAATCCTTTGAGGTGGGTGCTGCTGTTACCACGTTTCCCAGGTGAGGAATCTGTAGCACAGGGCGCAAAGGCACTTTCCCATGAATACCCAGCTAAGTCCCACAGGAAGAAGGTGTGCTTGGGGACATCCCTGTGGCTCCAGGCATAACCCCAATAGGCGGTGCCTGCTAACAATGCCCCCGCTGTAAGCTCCCCTAACACTTTCAGTGAGGAAATGGTATTCCTGGAAGCTAGCACAAGGATTTCCCTTAGGGGAAAAACTCTATATTCAAGAAGGGGAGGTGGAGAGGGGGCCAGGGGAGTGAACCCTGAGGGGTCCGGAGCCAGGGCAGAGAGACAGCTCACCTCCTGTGCCTTAGAAACCAACAAACAGGGGCGCCCAGGTAGCTCAGTCAGTTAAGTGTCCAACTCTCGATGTTGGCTCAGGTCATGATCTCAGGGTTGTGAGTTTGAACCTTATGTCAGGCTCCATGCTCAGTGAGGAGTCTCCTGGAGATTTTATCCCTCTGTCCCTACCCTTATGTAAGCATGCGCTCTCTCAAATAACTCTTGAAAAAGAAGGAAAGAAAAGAAAGGAAAGAAAGAAAAGAAAGAAAAGAAAGAAAGAAAACTGCAGTTTCTAAGATATGAGGGGGAAGGGAGAGGAGAAGGAGGAAGATGAGATACAGACTGACATGGCCAATAGAAAATCCCTCAGTGGCAGGAGGGCTTCATTTCACATACATTTTATTGAAGAATAACATACATATTGGCAAATCATGAGCACCCAGCCTAGTGAATTTTCACGAGGTGAACTTACCCATGTAACCCATACTTGCCTCAAGAGGAATGACATTATGAGGACTTCTTCTTGCCGGAAGCTTCCCCTCCTGGTGCTAAAAACTTATTTTAGCTGGTTTTGAACTTTATGTAAATGGAAAAATACAAAAATCTACCTTTCGTGTTTCACTTGTCTCAGCCAACGTTCTAGTTGTGCGTCTCACCTCTGTTGCTACCTATGGTTATGTTTCACCCCCTTTTCATTGCTGTGCGATAATCCAACATGCACAACCTCCTTATGCTCTCTACATGGATGAGCATTCCGGATGGACATTTAGGCATTCTCCATTTGGGGCTGGCTGGCCTTGGGACGAAGGCCATATGGTCTTTCTCACATATTATTTGGTGGACATTCATAGCGTTTTTGTGGAATGGAACTGCTGGGTCAGGGCGTAGGGTATGCATGTGTTCAAACTCTACTAGACACTGCCCAACAGCTTCACAAAGTGTGTATACCCATAAACAGTCGGTAGTGAGTTAATTTTAAGACTAAGGAATGTCCAATCTCTTTATGAATTTGTGCCGCTGTGATAGAAACTTCCATTCCCTCCTCAATGTTCAGTAATATCTAGCACATCTCACAGATCACTTATATGAGTGGAGTTGGGGCTTTTCTTTTACAAAAATTGAAGAATAAGCTGAGGTTCATGGCAGGGCTACACTGATATAAAGCACAGAATAGCACGCAGAAGCTGGTGAGGGTCCCACGAGCTGTGGGTGACACCAGAAGCCCAAGCTCCGAGGTGGCTGTGAGAATGCCAGCCTCCTACAGAGATCTTGGAAAGCATCTTGGGCATGCACAGAGAGGTCCAGCCTCTAAGGAGTCAGGGCGAGACTTTTGGATCCTACACAAGAAAGGGAGGAGATAGTCTCCTTACTTTGACATGTAGCAGGAGATGGCTTTGTTGTGCCAGAGGCTCCAGAACACAGAGCAGAGCTCTGCCACCTTCCGCCCTTCACTAGCAACGGCCCAGACGTGTCCACAGCTGACCTAGAGGAGGTCCTAACAGTAGGAACAGGGGCATCTAGCAGCAGTGCAGTTCCAGGAAATTGCTAGAAGCAGCACCAGTGCTGGGAGTCCCAGGAGATGGCACCCTTGGCTAGGATGTCAGAGTCCTCAGGCTAGACCGGCTCCAGGAAAGGCAGCAAGAAATCTGCAGGTGACTTCTAGGCCAGGAGGAACCTCCATAGTGAGCTGGAGCAGGAGATGTGCAGAGCGGCAGACTTGGGTGGGGCCAGAGAGGGCTGTTGTGAGCTTCTGGAAACACTCGTGCAGAGCTCCCAAAAATAACTAGGAAAGACTCAGCAGAAGGCTGGGGGTGCTCAGCCATGGGTGGGCGCCACCCAAAGCAATGCAGTTTGTTACTAAGTTCCCCTTCCGGGGGTGCATCTGGGAAGCCAGAGAACCAGGGGATAGTCAGAATACTAATAATGCCGGAGTTTATGGTTCTCTTTCTTCATTTCATTTACTCCCAGTTTTGGAAACAAATGTTTATATCTTATGTAAATAAAGCAGGAGTGTTATTTTCCTGATGTTTCTCGAAGGCCTGTCCTGAGCCCCGGCTTCTCCCGTGGTCCTCAATACGCTCCCCCCACTGCGGTTGCACCTCCACCTTAGCAGAGAAACAGGGGAGCGGGTCGGGGGCCACAGAAGCCTCCCCCACACCTGCCCGTGCTGGCACAGGGCCAGGGCGATGGCTGGAGGGTCTGTGGTCGGTCTCCCACATGGTCTTTGCATCAGCAGGTCAACCCTCTCCTCAGCCAGGTCATTCTCTGTCTCCCAGCGGTCTCTAACCGCTGCCAACTCCCAGGCTGGCCTGCATCTGGGTCCTTAGTGTCTCGACTTGATCGCCACCTGTTACCACCCACTGCTTCCCACCTCATCTCCCGCCCAGCCCCAGCTCGGGTCCCCCCTGCTTTGGTCACCCAGAGTTGCTTTCACCTGTCTGAGCTTAATTCTGAAAGCTTTCCTTTCTTTTTCTTCTTCCACTTCTTTTTCTTTTTTTAAGATTTTATCCATTTATTCACGAGAGACACAGAGAGAGAAGCAGAGACACAGGCAGAGGGAGAAGCAGGCTCCCTGCAGAGAGCCCGATGCAGGACTCGATCCCTGGAGTCCGGGATCATGACCTGAGCCAAAGGCAGATGCTCAACCACTGAGACCCCCAGGTGCCCCTGGAAACTCTACCTTCTGCACACAGTCCCTTTGTCTCCAACTTTCTTGTTTTTGTAATAGTACATCGAAGGGTTTGTTTTTTGTTTGTTTTAACTTCTGGAGGACTTCGGTCCTGGAACAGTCCCGTCAGCCCCACTCCTCCTCCCCTAGCCCATGAGCTCTTCCTCTCCTGCTCCCTACCATGCCAGGCCTCGGGCTCGTCCGCACTGGGTGACAGGTGGCACAAGTTCCTAAGTGAAGCGGAGCACTACTTGCAGCCACACACCTCCCTCTTTCCAGCCCAGGGCCCCGCTGTGTCCCGGCAACCCTTGAGCTCCACTAGCCCTACTCCTGCTTGGGCTCTCCCGGGCCAGCCCCCTCCGGCCTCCTGGGCCCCTGCGTGCTGCTGGTGTGCGCAGCTGTCCAGAGCCTAAGCCGGCCTGACTCCGCACATCAGCCCAGCACAGAGCCTGTCACACAGCAGACAGGGGGAGAACTGTTTGGGGTGGCGGGGCTGGCAGACAACAGGCAAGGGGCTGCAGCAGGGGGCAGTGAGGCGGAGGCAGGGGTACCTGTTAGGGTCAGAAAGAAAGACTTGCGCTCCTGGGCCCCTTGGCCAGAGACACCTCAGAAGATCACCTGGGGTACAGAAGCACCTCACCCTCCCCTGGGCTTGCTGGCCCCCTGTGGCTGTGCACCCACCTCTGGCCCCGCCTGGGCCCTCTGAGCTCTGCCACAGAAGATCAGCTCCTCCTGATACGCATATCCCTGTGGAAGTTTCTAAGGTCCTCCACTGCCCATACTTTCAAGGGGACAGCTGACGAGGTCCCGTGCTGCAGGACTTTCCCTGCTCCTCCCACCATTCCCCGCCTCTCTATCATGGGCACGTGGGAACCATTATTTGGTTGACATGGGGGACAGCAGGTGATTTGAATGGATGCATGATGACGTCACTGAAACACTGAGCTGGTACCTACAGGTTACATGGACCATCCCCCACCCCTCACACACAGAACACTTATGTTATCACCCTTAAGAAGATCATTTTTACTGTAACAGAAAACACAGTGAAAGTGAAATAGACAATAAAAAGGATTTGTTAACTTACACAAGGAACATATAGTATCTGCATGTGGGTACACAGAGCTGCAGGCATGGTTTGATCAAGACTCTAGCCCTATTTCTCTGAACTTCTTCCTTCTTTGCCTTCTTCAGAGTGTTGGCTTCAGACTCAGGTTTGCTACGCTCATGCTCATAGAATGGCTAATAACAATAACCAAGGTTAGATGTTGCCTGAGTTACGCCTGGATGAGAAACTGCCCACTCTACAGCTCTCATCCAGATGCCCAGGCTTTGTATTGATGGCACCAGCTGATGTCACATGCTACTCCTTATTGCTGTAAAAAGTCATGACTGTTATGATAGTGCTCAGCACGTCCTGTGTAAATACTTATATTGGAAACTTCCAAGTCTGTGCTTCTCTGTGATTCCATCTTTAAGAACAAGGCTAATAGCACTGACCTTTTTCCTCTATTCTATTTCACGAAGTTGTAAATGATGCAGGATCTGGCGCCATGGTCTCCCAGGGCCCCCTGGGAAAAGATGACTGTTTCTAACACCTTGCTAGCTGTACCTCTGCCATATTGAGGGGTCCTTTATTCCACAGAATTATTACCCCCTTCTCATGGTTTGCCATGCCAGCAGGCTTGAAATCCCTATGCCTACACTGCTCTGAGAGTAAAATGCATCTTCCCCAAGTCATATGGTGTAATGGACTGAATTTTGTTACCCCGAAATTCTTATGTCAAAGCCTAACTCCCAATGTGATTGTATTTGAAGATAGAGTATTTAAAGAGATAAGTAATTAAGGTCAAACAAGATCATATGAGTGGGCCCTAATTCAATATTCTGGTGTCCTTATAAGAGGAGGAAGAAACATGAGATGTGCCCACATGAGAGTCTGCTAAGGACCCATAGGGAAGGTGGCCCTGCAAGCCAAGGACAGAGGCCTTAAAAAACCAACCCTGCCCATACCTTGATCTTAGATTTCTAGTCTCCAGAACTGTGAGAAAACAAATTTCTGTTGTTTCAGCCACCTGGTATTTTGCTATGGCAGCCTTAGCAGACTACTATACATGGTTACGATCCAACCTCCAAATAGGATAACTTGCCAACAGCGGTGTAACAGTAGACCTGTAATAACTGGCTCCCGAGGGATAATGTGACTGATTTGTAGGATTTGCCTGTTACCATGGTGTAAATGTTCCCACTAGGGCCTATTTTAAGCTATCAGTGTGATATCACTAATGATCTATCGAGTTGAGAAAACACACACTTTGGCTTTCACCAGACAGTAAGTGGCTCTAGCATTTGTCAGCCAATCCCAGGAGCAAATACTTATAGTAGCTCATTGTATGGAAGGATCTCATTTGCTTGTTTTTGTTTTTGTTTTTGTTTTTTTAATGATATTTTACTAGCTTTCCCCTTATTCTCATCCCAAACACATACACTCTAAGCTCAGATTCTCAGAATAGGAAGTGGTTTGAAAATAAAGTGATCAAAAAAAAAAAAAAAAGAAAGAAAGAAAGAAAGAAAGAAAAGAAAGTGAACCATATATTTTGCTGTCCCTCTATTCCTCACCTTTTACTCCAAATCTGTTCGGCGTGTTAGAGCATAGGAACAGAGCAGAGTTGTATACAACTGGCTTTTTTTTTTTTTTTTTTTTTTTGGTAGCTTTTCAGAACCAACCAATTCTCCTTGAGGGCCAAGAGTGGGAAAGATATTTCCCACCCAACATGAGACGTGCATTTTTGTTCCTTCACTGTTTCTTCATTCATGCAAAGGAGGTAATTCCCAGAAACCTCTGCTTTCTTTTCCACTATTTACCTAACACATGTTAGCCTACTTGGGAAAATATGTGCTAATTTTATATCCATCATGGGTTTCACATCTCTCCCCAGAGCAGTTCTTTAAAGTACTTGAAATTCATAACAGCCTCATGGTTACTTAGACACAAATTTGAATGATTAATTGGATATCTTCTATTCCACTTCAATTCAAGTTGTACAGAATGTGTTATACTGAGCTTTCCCACCTCTGCCTATGGCTGTGGCTGAGGTTGAAGAATTTGCTTATACGTGGACCAGGGCTGTGGGCAACACCCGCATCTCCTTTATTGTGAACTCTGAGTCTTTATTGAGTGATTACTAGCAGAATTCCACAAGAACCCCCTACCTCCCGACCTGAAATTCTTAGTTTCCTTTTCTTCTGCATGTCCCTATTTCCCTAGAAAACTGGGCTCTGCCTTTGGCAGACTGCTGACTTTTTGTTCAGAGAGTGTGTGCCTGGGTATCAAGCATCAGCTCCTGGGGAGGCACCTGCTGGTCTCCATACCACTGGCATGGAGCCCGCCCTCAATGGCATAGTCGGTGTGCCCTCAGACCTAGTTACCCGCCCTGCTCCTGTCTCGTGGGGATTCCCCTATAGCACACTTTGGTGATGGTGCTGCAGATAGCACTGGCTTTTGGAGGGAAGGAGAAGAGCTTCTATGAATTTGGGTAATAGCCTGAGGTGTGCTGAAGCAGGCATGACCTGATTGTGCGCATCACCTCTCAACTTCACACTCGGTGATATCATGTTGGTAGCTTGAAATCAGCCATGAAGGGAGTACTTACCTCAGCGAAACCAGTAAACATTACAAATCAAGACTAATTCTTTCTATCCCCAGACCACCCACTTACAGAACACCACTGGAAATACCCCTTTAAAAAAATCTCTCAGAAGAACCAGGAGCCTGTGCGATTAGAATCTTCTCCATGCCACTCCCCCCTGGAAGCTCCAGTGCTAAATGGGAGCAAAACAAATGTGAATTACACAACCTCTTTAAAGGGCCCATTTTCTTTTCAATCCTCATCAAATGCCATCCCCTTATTAGGACATCTGGTAGACTCCACTGACTGCAGAATTATAGTTCCCCTGCCATGTGATATCTCCTTTTCTTTTCTTTCGTTTCTTTACATTGACTCCTCTGGGGGGTTATCTCTAATAACCCGATGAGCCAACAAACAATGCTGTCTGTTCACAGAGGTTCCAGAACCCTAGGGAGGATTGCATTGAATACAGATTTCAGGGCCCAGCCTCTAAGACAGTCTGTGAGTGGCTCTGGGTTGGGGCCCAGGAATCTGTATTTTTAATAAGTTCCCAAGATAGCTCTGGTGTAGCCAGCAGAGGTCCAGAATCCTGGGTTGGGCTGACATTTGGAAAATATTGAGTAAACATCTGTGGATATGCTGGGCTCCTCCTCGGCAGCTTCTGAGTTAGGAACCAGCTGGGGTGAGGCTGCAGGACACACTCAGCCTGTTCTGTTTTCTGGGTTGACAGGCAATATCTGAGGGCTTCTGCTCTGTCATCCTTCAGCCCACAAGACATGGGGAGTCTTGGTGACTTTCCTGATTGCCCAGGGACACAAAGGCTAGCTCTGAGGTATGGGGTGGTGGTGGTGGTGAACTGATCACCTGCTTCTTGAAAAGCTTAATTGCACGTCATTTTCTAATTTGTCATTTCCAAATGAAGCACAGAGGCTGCCAGGTGAGCTCAGCTGCACCCAATCAAAGGTCAGGCACATCATTCCCTGACTCACAGTTACACCTCAATTTTGCACTGATGACGAGTGGGTGCCACCCCTCCGTGACTTCCAAATTTCAGGATGCAAGTGAATCACCCTAGGAGCTTGTTAAAAAGCCTGATTCCCAGGCTCCTGTTTCAATAGATCCAGGGTGGATCTGGGAATCCCCTGCTCAACAAGCTCACTGGGTGAATTGATTTGATGTAGATGGTTTTATTTACAGCAAGAAGTTTTACATGAAATGTCTAGTCTTTAGGGTATTATCTTCCCTTAAGGAATTCCTCCAGAGTAGCAATGAATCAGCTTTTTCCATTGCTCTTTTTAAAAATAAATGCTGAGTTTCAGAAATCCAACCATGCATTCCAGCAGAGGCAAGTGAGTAATGTTGGGGGCCATCTGCCCAGCGACACTTCGACTCAGAAAACTGGTATATGGTGAGTGACACGGGAACACCCCAAGCAGGTGGGCTGTGCCTTCCAGAAAGCCCCGGCTATAACAGCTGGATGCAATGTTCCCCTACCAGGGTTAATTCAAGTGGTTTCTTTTTGTGAGGATAATCACCAAATTAAATGTTTTAATTACCGAAATTATATATGCATTTCTTGTGAGAAAGGAGCATCATCGGAACACAGTATCCACTCCCCAGAGGGTAAAGCTGCTTCGCTTGCTGGGAAGGGGCTGTCTGGAGGAGCCCATTTTAATTTCATTATAGAACCAGCTTGAGAAATAAAGGCATAGACTGACACGTATTCCCAGCCAGCTGTGACTTAATGAGCACAATTCAAAGCTTGGAACCTGCCAGCCGCATCCATATTAATACGTCTGTGAAAAAAACAACAACAGAGAAAGTGACAAACTGCTATTCCTAGTATTTGAAATGAATTTTAAATTACTGTGAAAATGGCTAACGCGGGTGAGCATCACTTGGAGGCAGCCCAGCTGTCGGCCCCCCTGCCTGTCAGCAGTGCCCCTCGCTGCCTCGCTGCCTCCGCACACAGGGTCCTGGGAGGAAGAGACTGTTTTCACCCAGATTGCAAGCCCTGAGTCCCCGGGACAGGTCAGCGGGCTTAGCAGCAGAAGTGTGGCTGCTCCGCTCCGGTTCTGAGCCAGATCCGTGTCCCCCACGCTGGCGCCAGGCCGGCCCCCACCTCTAGTGCTTTCATCGTGCAGTGTTTGCTGCATGACCGTCCAAGTCATCCAGATCATAAAAGTCTTTGTAATTCTGATTTCCCTCATCATGAGCACAAGCAAATAATATAAAATGCCTTGTTCCAACACTTTGAGATCCTAAAAATAAAAGGTGCTGGGTAAGCCTGCAGTGTTAATAAGTACAAAGTGAGAGGGTGAGTGTGGGTGGGGGAGACAAAGGAAATGCAGCATGAAGAGAAACCTCAGTCTGTATATTTCCACACGCAGTGAGAAATAGCCACCTGCTCCAGCAAGGTAAGAGGGCCCCTGGGGGAGGGGGGAGCCTCCGTGAACCATTCTTCTGTGCCATGTGGGTGGGGGCAAGGCCCCTTTTGTGGTTCCGGAGAGGAGAGCAGGGCGTGAACACTCTCAAGGTGAAGACATTTGCATCTCTGAAAACTTGAACTCTCTGCAAAGTGTTTACTTGCTGTTGGTGGTCATGGGGCTGTGTGTGTACAAGTGTGATGTGTAACTGGGGGGCAGTCATGATTCAGAGCATGGGCTGTCAAATCAGACAAATCCTGACTCTTCCATTTACAGGAGATTCAATTAGACTGTGGGTCTCCATTTTTTCAACTGAAAACAGGGCTAGAATACCAATCTCATTGGGTATTTTCTGTGAGTTAAATGAGAAAATGTCTGTGCATGATTAGACTTAGGGCCTGGCACGGGGTCATGATCCTTGGTACCATGTCTGACACATGTCTCAGTGGCATGGAGTTTCAGGTTATTCTTCAATTAAAAGCATCTTCCAGGACACGTTGGGCAATCAAAAATCAGCATTTCAATTCAGTGCCTAGTCATAAAACTCTGAGAGTTGTGGCATCTTTGAGAAAAAGAGCAAAATGTTTCACTTCTTCTTTCATACAATGCTCATGGTTAAATCCAGATAAAGGATGTGACCCAATGAGTCATGTCTAAGGAAGTGACATAGTTACAACCACAAACAATAAACCTCACTCTCTCTGGTAAACCACAACTAGAATCCTAAATTGACCAAGTCCTAGTCTACTGACCTCACCAGGCCTCAGTTTCCTCATCTGCAAAATGGTGACACTAACATCTATGTCCCTGGGGGAGAGTGTGGATTTAACAGGTGACATTGGCAGCATGCTTACTACAGCACCTCACACATAGCAGCACTCAACACATGCTAGGTGCCTTTTCCTACACGGTGCAGACTCTAACCCTTCCATGTCACTGAGGCCTGGTCAGTCTCTCGGGGATATCCATGGTGCTAGTAGTCATCCAAACCTTAGCAGTTTGGACAGTTTTCATAGCCATCTGTTATGGCTTGAATTGTGTCTCCCCTAAAAAAGATATGTTGAAGTCCTACCCGTAGTAATTCTGAATGTAAACTTTTTTTGCTGATAGGGTCTTTACAGAGGCAATCAAGTAAAAATGAGATCATTAGGGTGGGCCATAATCCAGTCTGACTGGTGACCTCATGAAGGGAAACTGTGGACACAGAAGACAATGTGAAGACACACAGGGGAACACCACATGAATGCTGAGGCCTGCAATGTTGCATCTATAAACCAAGGAAGAACAGGGATTGCTGGAAAACCTCCAGGAAAAACAAAACAAAACAAAACCCTCCAGAAGCTGGAAGAAGCAAGGAAGGATTCTCCTACAGGTTTCAGAGGGAGTATGACCCTGTCAAAACCTTGATTGAGGGCAGCCTGGGTGGCTCAGCGGTTTAAGCACTGCCTTCAGCCCAGGGCCTGATCCTGGAGTCCAGAGATTGAGTCCCGTCAGGCTCCCTGCATGGAGTTGCTTCTCCCTGAGCCTGTCTCTCTCTCTCTCTCTCTCTCTCTCTCTCTCTCTCTCATAAATGAATAAATAAAATCTTAAAAAAAAAAAAACCTTGATTGAAGACTTCTAGTTTCCAGAACTATGAAAGGATAAATTTTTGTTGTTTTAAGCCAGCTATTTTGTGCCAGTTTGTTAGGGCAGCCCTAGGAAACTATTATCCTTCTTACAGAGGAAATTTGGTTATGCATAGGATGGAAACGAAGATTTGGGAATTAGGTCAAAGCAGGGGTGTGGGAACCCACCAGAGGGTTTTTCTGGGATAAATTGAGCAACTAAACGGAAAGGAGGAGGTCATTTTGCTGTGAGGTGCACAAATGCACACTCATTTTTACCTTGAACTACTATTTTTCAAGCTATGTTCCCTAAAATCTTCAGGTTCTGTGGAGAATTCTATAAACAGTTGCTTTCAGGGTTGTTTGGCTGGCTCAGTCAGCAGAGCATGCAACTCTTGATCTCAGGGTTATAAATTAGAGCCCCTACATTGGGTATAGAGATTACTTTAAAAAAAATCTTTTTTAAAAATTTGCTTTTGATTTCCACTTCTTTAGTATATTTTAATTGTTTTGCTGGCTTTAAATAGCAAGGCTTTATCAAGTTCTTTACATGAATAGCACATTTAATCCTTACAACTACCCTATGAAATGGGTGCTGTTATTATGCTCATTCTACAGATGAGAAAAGTAAGGCACAAAGAAGCTATGCAATTTTCCCAAGGCTTCGAATGCAGGGAATCTGATTCCAGAGACTTTGTTCATAACAACTTCACTACAGTGTCTTTAAAAGCTCCAACAAACACACACAAACAAAAGACTCAGAAGTTCCATTCCAATTTCAACATGGTGGACACTACCATAGCATAAACTTGTGCCGCTAGACTAACCCCTCTGTAGATGAAATCTCATTTATTTATTCACTCAGCACATATTTATTGACTCTGTATTACATGCTTCTGTGATCTTCCTGTAACTACATTGATTAGGAAGATCGTAGTTTATCCTCATTTCTGAAGAACATTCAGATCTGTGCATATCTATTCACTTAAAACTGAACCCAACATCATAATGAGTTGTGCAATAATTGGCACTTCAGGTGGTAAACACACCATATTAATCATATTAATGTTTATTATAGTTGTGGATGATAACCAATTGCTTTTCAGACTCATAAGAAATATTAACAGAAGAGAATACTAGTGATTCAATTTTTGAGACAAAAAGATTCTACTATTCTTTCAAGCTTTTAGATCAGTTTAATTGGAAAGTATCCTGAGGTTGCAAAGCAGGCAGTTAAAAGTGCTACCATTTGCAAAAACACACATCCGGAAATCAGGGTTTTATTGATTCCATGCAACAGAAACACAATATAAATATAATCTAAACCTAATTTCAATTTTAATTTTTAACCAGATCGTCCATTTCCCTATTGTTTAATTACTATAAGCAGTAAATACTGCCATTTAATATTATAAAATAAAACAGATTTAAAACTGGATTTATATACATTGGAATTCAGGGTAAAGTTTCTTTTGAAAACAGATAAAAAGTTTGCCGGACCATCATCCATCCAGATGGCTACTGGGCAAAATGGACAGAGTTCGTTTTTCATCTCTTTTCAGCTGCCTGGATCTCCTCTAACTTGTGATCATGGATCTAGTCTTGGGATAGTTATTTCCAATCAAATGTGCAATCCATTCTAGAGCATTCCCAAGTGGCAGGATGTCAGATGCTGTGGCTGGAGGTCACCCCCAGAGGCCATTCATTCTGTTGTCCGCACAAGGCAGAGCAGGGCTTCTGAAAAGTCCAATTCAGCGTTGTGGCAGATGAAATGTCCTCCTGGAAATTCTCTGCTCTGATGTAGTTCTGAGCAAAACACAAGGGCTTCTCTTCATGGAGTCTTCAGTGTCAACGCTGTTTTCTGCTTCTAATGAGAAAGAATGGATTCCATAAAAGTGAGCCTTCTTCCCAAGCAAGAATGGAACAGAATACTTCTACCAGTGACACATTTATCAACTTGATTGGAGGAATAATTTCTCATTATAGAACTGATTTCATAAATGGCTTATTTTCTTCATTACATAGTTAATACATGTTCATTGCCAACAAAATGAGAACATACAAATAGCAAGAATAAAAAGTAAATTAAAATAGTCATAATCTAAATACTTAGGAAAACCCACCGCTAATATTTTGGTATACATCCTCTCGATCCAAGCTCAGCAATTTTTTCTTTTAATGACTGGATAAAAAATATTGTAGGCTTTCTTTACAGGCCAAGAGCTAAAATTGAGGATATTATCTAGGTACTTATACAACAAGAGATAATACAAATTGCCATAAAATTCTGAAGGACAAAATTCAAAATATAACAATAAACAATAATAGAGGTGCCTGTGTGGCTCAGTTGGTTAGGCATCCGACTCTTGATTTCAGCTCAGGTCATGATCTCAGGGTTGTCAGATCAAGCCCCACATCAGGCTCTGTGCTCAATGAGGAGTCTGCTTCTCTTTCTCTCTCTCCCTCTTCCCCTACCCCTCCTCCTGCTCCTGATTTCACTCTCTCTCTCTAAAATAAATAAATAAATCTTTTTAAAAGCAACAACAACAACAAAAAACAATGCAAATAATTACCAATAACAGTTACAGGTAATTTTCAGCAATGTGTAGGTCTACTAAATGGTAAGAATGGAATTCTCTTTTTTGAAACTAACATTTTGCGTATTTGGATTTCAAAGTTAGTGTTCCCACCAGTATTCATCAAAATCTGTTGCAAATGTTCATCTGTTAATATTGATCTATAAAGAGATTTCATGTATTTCATCTTTAAAAATGTCTTTTCACACAGCTAGGTACTACCAAGTACAGCTATCAATCCACAAACATACAGTGTTAACTGAGCACGTTATTAGAAATCTGCCAGATTCTCTTCTTACTGTTGTATTCGTGTATCATTACAATGCAATAACCATTTCCAACTGAAGGTTATGTGGAAGTTCCTCAATTGCAGTCAGTTGGAGTTTAATATGGAAATTCCCTTTACACTTTCATGGAGATTCAAAAAATGCTGCTGAAACTATAGTTTGAGCTCTGAAAATCTTTCCCCTGAAAATATATGTGGGAATGAAGATCTGTCTTCTCATTTTAACTTTTGAAAGCATGGAAAGTACATAAAGCAACTTGACACTACTTGTGATTCAAGCAACATTAGGTATCACTAAAATGACTTTATTGCAGCATATAAGTTTGCTGCATACACAGTTTTGTCTTTTAATTTTATATTGAATTCCTGAAGAAGCATTATCAAGCCTGCAACAGAAGGTAATTGTCAATGCCATTCAGTGTTTAGTAATAATGATTGCTAAATTAGTAAGTAAGTATGTAAATAAATAAAGAAATAAATAAATAAAAATAATAAAGGGAAATGCTTCTCATTCAGAAAAATTTAATCTCAGGCACAAGTTCAAAAATTGCTATAAATCTTTACCAGTGCCGAGTCCCAGAACTGTAGCATAATAGTGAAAGTCAGGGTATTTAGTTTCTATTGGTGACAAAAATCCACAGAACTGACAATGGTTATGTCCATGACAAATGACACTACCAGTTCAACCCCACAAGATAGAGTGAAGTGTTTTCTGCCAAGTACCAGCTGATGAATAATACAATGAATATATTTTTAATATCTTTTTTATATTTTTAATATAATTATTATTAATATCTTATTAATTTTTAATATCTTATTTTTAATATCTTATTTCCACAAGCTATGTAAAATTTTCCGACGAATACTTTCTGCTCCACACCTATTTTTTTTATCATCATCAATTGTAACACATCTTAGCAGATTCCACTTCAGTTTCTATTGAAGTAATTAACTTCTTTGAAAATATTCTCAACTCTAGTTGTTCCATGCAGACTATTCATAGCCTGCATTCCTCAGCCACTTCACACTTGGTATTGACTTCTCAAACAATTGACCAGTATCAGTAACATCTATCATTTCAGCAAAGCCACAGAGAACCACTCAAAATTATTTACCTTGTTTTATAATTGACTATTTTTGTTGTCCCCAAAGTCTTCAAATTCTTTAAGCAATTGAAGAAAACCTAATAAACACAATTATTTTCTCTGGACAGATTTCTTTAGCTGTTGTGATCAAACATAATTTAAATAACTCGTTATAAATAGTTGGCTTTCCTTGTTTGGCTGAGAAGGGGCCACTCAAAAATGAGCCACTGTGGTTGCAGCTTCATTTTCATTTTTTCACATTTGTGAAGGAATTGTACCATCATGAGATATGTCATTTTAAATTTCCTAACTTTTCTGCTTGCTGCTTTCCTGTGAGTTGGGAACACTGTGATGAGTACTTAATCGAATAATGCTGACATGTACTGTATTCTTTTAGTATAGCTATAGTGTGATCTCATGCTTTGCCATTGGATTCAACAATAAGCCACACTCCACTGTACCCTAAAAAAATGTGACATTTAGAGTCCATTTTTCTCTTTTTTGGTTTATTTTGACATGACCGGTATACACACATATACACATATTATACATGTGTAAAATAATAAAATACATGTAATGCCACCACATTGTGATGTGATTTGACCCTGAAAATACTGTTGAGTTTTAACAGTGCCACTGCAATTTGTCATGCACTGCTGCAATGCAATTCTGGTTCTAACTACCTGGAATTGGATCAAATTTCACAGGTCAAGGGCACAGTTCTCTGCAAGACTCCTCTTACTTTGGAAACCAGTCTCAGGCTCTGGGGTTTCAAGGTCATCCACATTATAACCAGCTGGCTATAGATTTAGGAGTCCCCACCACCCCCTCAAGTTCAAGAATTCACTAGAATAACTCACAGAACTCAGAAAAGTGCTATGCTTATGAGTACTGCTTTACTGTAAAGGATACAACTCAGGACCAGCCAAACACAGAGATGCAGAGAGGGAAGTTTAGAGGGTCTCAAAAGTGAAGTTGCCCATGTTCTCAGGATGTGTCACTCTCCAACCATTGTGATGTGTTTCAACAACCAGGGAAGCTCATTCAAGGTTTGTGTCTAGAGTTTTAATTGGAGTTTCATTACATAGACATGACCGAATCAATGGCCAACCAAATGAACTCAATTCCAGTCCCCTTCTTTCCCTGGAGGTCAGACTGATACCACCTCGCTGTGGCTCAAATGGTTCTAATCACATAGCTGGTCTTTCTGATGTGTCCTGTCCCCCATCTGTACCATCTCATCTGCATAAACTATCCAGGGACCCACCTGGGAGTCACCTCATTAGCATAAACCATCAGGCCCCACCATGAATAACAAAAACACTCCTAACACTTGGGAAATTCCAAGACTTTAGAGGGTAATTTCCAAGAACCAAGAACAAAGACCAGCCCATCTTTATTTATTTTTTAATATTTTATTTATTTATTTATGAGAGACAGATTGAGAGAGAGGCAGAGACATAAGCAGAGGGAGAAACAGGCTCCATGCGGGGAGCCCAATGTGGGATTCAATCCCAGGACTCCAGGATCACGCCCTGGGCTGAAAGCAGACTGCTGAGCCACCCAGGCATCCCCCAGCCCGTCTTTAGTGCACAATAGCCACTGAGCAGCAGTACAGATCAGTGAGGGTGTCATTTATAGTCTCTGTTGCATCTATTCAACTTGGCCTTTGTAGCATGAGAGCAGCCATGGTTGATGCATAAACAAACATGTGTGTTCCAATAAAACTTTATTTATGGATACTGAAATTTGAATTCACTACAATTTTCATGTGTCATAAAACATTTCTCTTCTTCTGTTTTACAACCATTTAAAAACATGTAAAAATCATCTTCAGCTCATAAGTCACAAAAACAAGACCCAGGCAAGATTTGGCCTGTGAGTCATAGTTTGCTGACTCCTCTTTCATTTAGATAAAGGACTGACAAACTGTATAGTTTGTGGTCCAAATCCTGTACACTGCCCGTTTTTGTAGGTAAACTTTTACAGGCACAGCCATGCTCATTCATTTATGTATCATCTGTGACTAAGGGCTGCAACAACAGAGTTGATTGAGTAGTTCCAACACGGACTGTGGTCTACAAAACCTAAAATATTTACAGTTTGGCCCTTTATAGAAAAGTGGGCTGACGGCCACTAGATCAATGAAGAAAGGGAGTCCAGGTACTGCATTGAACGCATCGACATCATTGTGTCATCTAATCCTGTTAGCACAGGTAGGTAGGAGACACCGTCATCACCTTGCAAACAAGTAATGAAAGCCTAGAGAGGTGGAAGAACTTGTCCTAGGTCATACATTTTATAGCTGTTGAAGCTGGGTTCAAACACAAACTTCTGGTAGCTGTGGGCATTTCTTGGCTTGCAGTCACATGACTCCATTCTCTGCTCTGTGTCAGTTGTCTTCTCGTAAGTCAAATTTCCCTGGCCTCCGGTTGCTGCTAGATCAATGGGGCGGGGGGGGGGGGGGTATAAGGATACTTAGTGATTGCATGTAGCAAAGATCCATGAGGATCCTTAATCACACCTGCAAGTATCTTTCTCCAGTATGTGGTCACACTTAGAGAGTCCAGGGATTTGGACCTGATTGTTGAGAATCATTACACAGCTTCCTACAAGTGGTACAGCCCAGGATCTATACAGGTATTATAAGGAAACAGGTGCTCTTTTACACTGCAATTGGGTGTGAAATCATTAACATCTTTCTTTATGGCACACTAACCTCAGTTTGTCTTTCCAGGTCTACTCTCTACCTTTCTCCATCTTTCTACACCTCTGGGAGTGTAGAAATGGATCCATATTTGTGTTAAGTACGATGTCCAACTCAAGATTTATCTAGATCCCCAAGGGCTCGTGGCTGCCTCTGGAATCTCAGCCCACCCAGCCTTCTTTCCCCCCTTCATTATCCCAGCTCAGACGTGGGGGTTCAGCCACTTCTCTGGAATTGGGAACTCTAGGATTTCTCCAAAACCACCTGCACAACCCGAATATGTGTGTGGTGGACTTTTTCTTAAAGTTCAGAGCACTATGTGGCTATCTGTTCTGCTGTCTGGGTTTCAGCGGCCCTCACCTCTCAGGCTCTGCCCACAGTGGGGGTGGGGGTGGGTGGGCGTGGGTGGACGTGGGCATGGCCAGAACCCAGCATTGGGCTGGACGCCAGGCCGGGGTGGGCCTTCCTAGGCTCTCCTTGGGCCAGTTTCCCCCAGTGCTCTCTGCCCCAAGATTACAAACTGAGATTTCTTGATGACTGGCAGAGGTGACTGGGACAGAAGTGACCAACCAGGGGAAACTGAACCGTGAGTCCCTCCCCTACGCTAGTGTCTGAAGAGAAGCAGCTGAGCACTTGCCTCCGGCCTAGACTGGAGCAAATCCCAGCTCACCACTTGTTGGCAGTGTGATGTGGGGCACGGCTCTTGGCGTGCCTCAGTTTCCCTATCTACAAAGTAGGGATGGCACTAACAAATAAAGTGGTATTGAGAATTAAATGAATTAAATACGGATGAATATCTTTGGATTTGGTGGCAGGCAAAAGTTTCTTAGAGTTAGTATGTATGAAGTATTCAAGAGGATATTTGGCACAAAGTAAAGTCTATTAAGTGTTACCTGTTTTATTTTATTTTTTTCTCCACAAATATGCTTTATGTCTCACCCTGCCTCTCCCATGAACATGCTGGAGTAGTAACTACAGTCATTTGGTTTTGAATTATATGTACATAGCTATAGCTATATCTAAAATATCAGAGGAAAATATGTCAATACGTGGGAGGTGGGATTATTGTATTTAATTTTTTCTTTTCTTTGTGCTTTTTCAAGTTTTCCTAGTTTTGTACATTGAACATTTGTTATTTTTGCAACTATGGAAAATGCAAAAATTTTTTTTTCAAAAGAAAAGCAAGTGAAGCCTCTTGGGATGACAGTGGTGTAGGGTGGAGAAATCTTTTCCCTCTGTAAGTAGATTAAACCTTCAAGACGAGGCACGGCTTCTTGGCTCCTTCGGAAATGGGTAGACCTTTAATGATTCCCCATTGTTTGAATTTCATAAGAAATCTGTGATTATTTATTGCTCTTCAGACTTGCCATTTCAGCATCTTAAAAAGAAACCAAACAAAGAGAAATTAAAGTGCAAGGCTTGATTCCTTCCTCCAAACCAAATTGTTCTGAAAATTTCTCTTTTAATTCCTAGATTTTAAGAGGCTTAGCCGGTTTCCTGCCCCCTAATTGCTCTATTAATTTAATCTGTTCAAAGTCTCCCCAGAGTCTAAATCATGGGTCCTCAGGGTTGGTTTGGGCTGGTTTTAGCTGGCCTGGTCTCTTCCAAAGAGTTGTGCTGAGCTGTTTTATATGTTACCCTGAGTTCTATTTTGCTAGCTTTTTCCTTCCAAGAGGGTTGCTCCTGGCCTAATTAAGTAAGCTCTTGTATTTGCGCGAAGTTGCACATTAAGTGAAATGATGTGCACTAATTTTCCTTTTCTCCAGTAGACACCTGGAGCTACGCATTTGTCCTCATTTTCTTGTTTTGGTTCCTGATCATTTCTCTTATGGGCACTCAGTTTTATGTTTACGTAGCATAAATCGGTTCTTTACATAAAAACAGACCCCAAGCAAGTTAGTTCACTTTCATTTCCTTACCTATAAAGTGGGCATAAAAACATATGTATTGGTTTCCTAGGGCTGCTGTAACAAATGACCATAAACACAGTGGCTTAAAATAATAGAAATTGATTTTTTCATAATTTTAGAGGCAAGAAGTACAGAATTGAGGTGTCAGCAAGGTCATACCCACCAAAGGGTCTGGAGGAGAATCCTTCCAGCTCTGGTCTTCCTTGGTTTGTGGCAACATTACTCCTAATGTCTGCTTCCAGCTTCCCGTGGCCTTTCCTGTGTCTCTCCTGTCTTACGGCCTCCTTTCTCTCCTAATACCACCAAGTCATCCAATTTAGGGCCTTCTCTAAATCCAGGATGATCTTACCCTTAGATACTTAATTATATCTACAAAGACCCTGTTTCCAAATAAGATCACATTCACAGGTACTTGGGGTTATGATTTAGATATTTCTTTGGGGACACACTATGCCCCCATTATTGCCTATCGACCTTGTTGAGTTGCTGTGTGAGTATTAAAAATGCTATGATAGGGCAGCCCCGGTGGCCCAGTGGTTTAGCACCGCCTTCAGCCCAGGGCCTGATCCTGGAGTCTCGGGATCGAGTCCCACGTCGGGCTCCCTGCATGAAGCCTGCTGTCTGTGTCTCTGCCTCTCTCTCTCTCTCTCTCTCTCTCTCTCTCTGTGTGTGTGTGTCTGTCATGAATAAATAAATAAAATCTTTAAAATAAATAAATAAAATAAAAATGCTATGATAATATACTATAATGCAGCTTCCACAGTGCCTCACACGCAGTAGGTGCTCAATCAGTAATGATAATTACCGTTGCTAAGTGAGTGCTTACATTGGGCCAGGCCTGACACCAAGCCTATCTCTGCTTCAACACACTTGCTCCCAAGGGCATCTCTCTGAAAGAGGTAATGCCTCATGGTACAGAGGAGCAAACTGCAGTTTCAGAAGCTTCAAGGGGATGGTAGTAAGAAGTGGAGCTCACAAACTGAGGTTTTTGTGACTTCAGAGCCTATCCCTTGTCCATTGCACCTGATCACTTCAGTGTCACTTGTCTTTCTCGTCCTCTGCTGTAATGCAGCACCTTCCCCTCACCCTTCTCACACTTTGCACTCTGACCCAGAACTGTGTTTGGTGGGAATCATTAGCAATGGAGGAAGAGAAAGAGAGAAGTTTCTCTGGGCTTCCACACCTGCTTGAGTGTCCTGGTGACATGGCAGGTGGCTTGCCCCAGGCTGAGTGACCTGAGAGGAGGAAGTCATAGTACTCCCCTTTTATGTGCTCACCTGGGAAGTCATACATCACTTCTGCCACATGAATTTGTTGGAAGTGAGTCACTAAATTCAGCCCATACTCAAGGGGAGGCGAATTTGGTATCACCCCTTGGAAGACCTATCAGAGACATGTTTAAAACTTTGAAAGACATATCTGTGGACATATTAAAAATACCATACTCCATGAGAGGAAGATGCGTTCATCAAAGAACTTGATCTGGCTATTTAAACCACGTTAGCTACACAAAGGCTTAGGAGAAGGAGCTGAGGAGAGCTAAGTTGTACCACATAAACCAATGGGAAGAATTTGAACATTAGGTTGAAAGAAGGGAAGAAGGAAGGAAAGGAAGTGAGGAGACAGAGAGAGCATGAGCCTGGCAAAGGCTTGTTAAGAACAGGTCTCGCTGATGTTTGATGTTGACCAAACAAACTTTTCTACATACACACATTATCTCATGTGAGAGGCTTTTATTTTTTTAGTATTATTGTGTGTGTGTTTTTAAGATTTTATCTATTTATTTATTTATTTGAGAAAGAAAGAGAAGGGGGAGGAGCAGAAGGGAAAGGAGAGAGAGAGAGACAAGCAGACTCCATGCTGAGTGCAGAGCCCGTTGCCGGGCTCGATCTCGCGACCCTGAGATCATGAACTAAGCCAAAATCAAGAGTCTGATGCTCAGTGGACTGAGCCACCCAGGTGTCCCATGAGAGGCTTTTAGTGGTGATTATAGACTGGCAGTTTCAGGGCAGAAGCAGGGTCCACACTTGAGGACAGTAAGCCAATTTGTGCATTTACACTATGTTACAGAAGCAGATGCTAGAATTCTAGCCAGAAGGCCCCTGGGAATTCTCAGAAATCTTAAGAAAAGCAAAGACATTTCCATGAGCTTGGAGAAGGGAGCTGACTTAGGAAGCAACAGGCAGGCCCTGCTCTGGAGTTATTACTGAGCACAGCGCGCAGAGAGTACTTCACCCGGAGAAGCAGAGCCCGTCCTAATTTCCAAAAGCAGCCTTCAGGCGAGAGGATGGGTAACCAGCTCTTTGGGGTTAATTTCTCAGAGGATTCAGGGTTTCTGACAAAATCCTAAAATGCCATTTTGCCGTTTTTCTTCATTACTGCAAGCCATCTGCTTCTCTCTTCTGTAATGATTTGGGATGGGGTATTTCAGGGGCTTCAGGCTTAATTAAACCTGAAAAATAAATTCGGTGTCACTCAACTTCAGGTATGATATCAACATTATAGTGTCTATCATTCTATTCCATGTAGTTACTGGATTTGTATACCTCCTTTTTTTTTTTTTTAAGATTTTACTTATTTTATTGCGAGAGAGAGAGAGAGAGCAAGAGAGAGCAAGCGAGAGCATGCACACAAGCATGAGCAGAAGGAGGGGCAGAGGGAGAAGCAGGTTCCCCGAGGAGTAGGGACCCTGACTGAGGGCTCAATCCCAGGACCCCAGGATCATGACCTGAGATGAAGGCAGACACTTAACTGACTGAGCCACCCAGGTGCCCTCTCCTTTCTTTTAAGAAAAACAAAGCCCTCTTGAAAAATCTCTTGGAGAACATCCCTCATATTTTAATATTTAACAAAAACCCTTATGACAAGGAAAGGCACCCAAGGAAAGAGGGTTATTGGAGGAGAGAACATCCTGAAGCTCAAATGTTGAACATTTCTCCAAGACTCTATTTGGCCAAGTCATTACATATTTGAAAGTCATGCCTGGGTTCTTTCTTGTAAGTCACTGTGTCCATCAAAGGAGGCACTTGGCTCTCCCTGTAGCCCCAGTGTTCGACATGGTCAATGTGCTATAACTATTTGTTGACTTGGGCATTCCTAAGAGATTGTTAACACTGAGAGGTTAATTGGGATCTAGTTCTAGGAAATTCCCAAAGGTAAAAATACTTTGGTGTAAATGAAGCCCCTGATCATAAGGTCCTGAATTTCCTTGTTCTTTACTAATTTTGATCAAGATTCAGGAAGGCAGAGGGGGTAATTCCCAGGGTGGGATTTGGGGGAATGTAGGGGAAGATGGCAGAGGGCTGGGGTATTTGTCCATGCTATCTACACACATTAAGGTTAGTGCTTTTAGACCTCCTTTTGCCTGTTTTCAAAAACGTCACTACCAAAAGTTATTCAAAATAACTGAATGATGAATAGACTTTGTAAAATGTCCATTACCCACTGAATTAGATACTGTCTTGTATTATTCTCCTTACTTTTATTGCTATACCTTGAGTCTCAAATAGATGTTGAATTCCATGAGAATAGGGCTCTATCTTTCCCATCTCAGGCCCCTGCTGCAGCCCTCTGTGGCTCCATCCTCCCTCCACTACTAGCCCTTCCCCAAGTTCACCAATACCTCCCGTCTTCAGGCTCAGTACACTTGCTCAGTTCCGTAAATAATGGATGAGTCAGCTGGAGCTTCTTATCCCTTAAGACATAGAGGAGATTGTCTCAAGGAACACCCGGTGCCTTCTCCCAGCCTTTTGCACATTCCTGGGAGGACCTATGTTCTGGGTTACCTCTTGTTCTGACCTCCTGTTCCTATGAATTAGTTCACCTTAGGGCTTGTCTTGCTGTTTCTTATAACCTAATTGTGAGACCCAGCCATTTCCTTATTTTCTGTAAATTTGCATGGACATATCTTTGTATGTATGGCAGACTTTATTTTTACCAAAAATTCAGGAAGACAGTAGGCTATGTATCACAGAAAGACAAGTTACTTTACTCATTCTTTGTAGCCTCCTTGGTCGTGTTCTTAAAAATATCCTTCTGGGGCCACCTGGGTGGCTCAGTCGGTTGAGTGTCCAATTCTGGATTTCAGCTCAGGTCATCTCAGGGTTGTGAGATCAAGCCCCACATCAGGCTCCACACTGGGCATGGAGCCTGCTTGGGGTTCTTTCCCTCTCCCTCAGCCCTTCCCCATCCCTCACCCAAGCTTGCTCTTTTCTCTAAAAAAAATCCTTCTGCCATTTCTTCTGTCAGGTTATGTAACCTCCTCTCCATCTTCTCTCTTCTTTTCCTTTCTCTTAGGAGAAAACAAAGCTTACAACTGTCCTTTCCCCCACAACAATTCTTCACATTTTCTGAGCCTCCCGTACATCTTCAAGGACCACACTAAAGTTTTAAAATTACCACCCCAAGGAAAGGCTCTTCTTAAATTCTAAGACAGATCAACTTCCATCCTAGTTTTTGTCTAGATATTAATTAGTGGGAGGATATGGTGATGGTTTAGTTTCGTAGTTACTCTGATTCCCACTTTCATATGGGAAGATGCTAGCACTTGCCTCAGAGAAGGGATGTGAGAATGAGTAAGTTAATGTGCAAAGTCCTTAGCACAGTGCTTGGTTCGTGATCTACCTATTCCTATTTGTTCCCACTCTTCTTTTTGAAGTCCAAATCAAGGGCCAGCAACCCCATGGAGGCTTTTGTGAGCTCCCTAGCCAGAGCTAATCAGTCCTTCCAATTGCTCCCTCCCTCCATGCATTCTTGTGGCACTGGCTTTATATGCCTAAGGCAAGCCCCTAAGTGAATTTTCAGTCTGAAGGGAAGATGGACATGAGCATATAAAAAGGGAATGGTCCAAGGAAGCTAGGAATGGGTAGAGGGAGGGTGAGCAAGGAGGTGCATTCTCCAGCTCCAGGGTCTTGAGTTCAAAGTCAGGAATGTGATCATGTTGCCAGTGTTGTCAACCCTGAATACCATTATGCAGTTCTTGTGTCAGGTTTTCATCTGTTGCAAATTTTACCATGCTGTAGTTTTAGGGCTTGCCACTGTTACACTGTGTTGATTATTTCAACATGTGTGCATCAGTCAGGACTTGATCAGGGAAGCAGAACTACTATGAGTTATGGGATAAGGAATGTATTATAGGAAATGGACCTTACAGAATTTTGGGAAGAGGTAGGGAAGAAAAGATCTGAAAAGGGGAGCTGAAGACTCAGAGGAAGGTCACTAACCAGGCCTGGCTTACAGGGAAATGTGGAAACTAGGCAAATCCAGCTGCTGGAGTAGAATTGGGAGGAGGGCTGGGGTAGAAATCCACAGGGGACTGTTGGCTCTCTATGATGGCTTCCTCTGTATGTTCATAGCACAGCATCTGCTGGCAGGCCCAGGGTTGCTGCTAGCAGAGCAGGCAGACGGGCAGGAGGGTTGGGTGCAGAGTCGGGAAGGCTGAAGGCAAAATGGAAACAGTTAGCACATCTGTCCATCTCTCACCACCTCTTACTGATGACCACCTTTAGACTGAAATGTTACCTGCTTCATTTCTGCTCTCTAAATCTCATACTACTTCACTTTTGGCCAACTCAACTCAGAGTCACAGAGAGAAAGGAATTTTAGGAAACAGCTCCTAGTAGAACAATCCAGCAAAACATTCATTCTGAATCTCAGTATCCACTGCAAATTGGAAAAATGGCTGATTGCTAACATCTACTTCTTGGAACAAAGAATAAATAACAAAGAGGGAAAAGTTATAGGATCTGGGAAAATGGCACAGTCGGATTTTTGGAACAAACAGTCCATAATCAGACTCATACATCTATACATAGGTAATATATGATATAGTTCTGCAGAACAGTGGAGAAAGGATAGTCTTTTCAGACAAATGGTGCTGAGCCAACTGGATGTTCAAGTGGAATAAATATTAATTTTGACCTTCTACCTCACAGTACATATAAATATCAATTCTAAGCACATTATTGATCTTAAAAAAAGGAGACTATTGGGATGCATGACTGACTCAGTCTGTAGAGCATGTGACTCTTGGTCTGACTTCAAGCCCCACGTTGGGCATGGAGCCTACTTAAAAAAAATAATAATTAGAATTTTTTAATTAAAAACAAGGAGACTATCTCCATGACAGATTACCCAAGATGGGTAAGATTTCCTAAATAGAACCCCCTAACCACTAATTGAGAAAATACAGAACAATTATAAAATGCAATTGTTGTATGGGGTATAAATTACCTCAACCACTTTGGAAAACTGTTTGATGGTGTCCACTAAAGTTGAATATATTCACACCCTGTGTTCTAGGAATTTCACTTTTAAATACAATATAAATATGTATGTAGGCTTACCAAAGTATTTATTTAAGAATGTTCATAGCTGCTTTATTAGTAGCCAAAACCAGGAAGCAAGCTAAATGTCCATTAACAAAAGAGCAGATAAGGGTGCCTAGGTGGCTTAGTCAGTCAAGCATCTGCTTTTGGCCCAGGTCATGATCCCAGGGTCCTGGGATTGAGCCCCATATTGGGCTCCCTGCTCAGCAGGCAGTCTGCCTCTCCCTCTCCCTCTGACCCTCCCTCCTGCTCATGCTCTCACTTGCACATGCTCTTTCAAATGAATAAATAAAAATCTTTAAAAATTTTTTTTTCTAAAAAAGAGCAGATAAATAAGTGTAGGTAGGTATATGGAATACTATGCAGCAATGAATATGAACAATTAATGTTCCATGCAAAACACAGATGAATTTCACAAACATGATTTTGAACAAAGGAAGACAGACACAACTAAATATATAGTGTGTGACTCTCTATGAAGCTCAAAATGGGAGAGGCAGGAGCAACACGGGGAAGACAGAGCTGACCTGGAATGCAGCCTGTACCACCATGAGCCTCCTCAACAAGCCCAAGAGTGAGATGACCCCAGAGGAGCTGCAGAAGTAGGAGGAGGAAGAGTTTAACACAGGTCCGCTCTCTGTGCTCACACAGTCAAGAACAACACCCAGGTGCTTATTAACTGCTGCAACAAGAAGCTCCTGGGCTGTGTGAAGGCCTTCAACAGGCACTGCAACATGGTGCTGGAGAATGTGAAGGAGATGTGGACCAAGGTACCCAAGAGCAGCAAGGGCAAGAAGAAGTCCAAGCCAGTCAACAAGGACCACTACATCTCCAAGATGTTCCTATGTGGGGACTCAATCATCGTGGTCCTGCGGAAACTGCTCATCGCTGGCAAGTAGCAGCTTCCTCTGCGCCGTCAGAATTTGCTCCCTCCTGCGAAGATCTGTCCTTTGTAATGAAAATAATCAAGTCCTGGGTTTTTTCTTAAAAAAAAAAAAAAAAAAAAAAACCTCAAAATGGATAAAACTAACCTATCATGCTAGAAGTCAGGATAGTGGTTTCCTTTAGATATGGGGATTAATGGCTGAGAAGAGGGTATGAAGGGAGCTCTGGATGAGCTGGGACTATTCGGGTTTTGACCTGGAAGGTGGTTACAATCTCTGATAATTCATTAAATTACACATGTATGATATATGCTTTCTGTATGATTGTTTTACTTCAAATTTTTAAAAAGACTTATTTTTATTTTTTATTTTTTTAAATGTTTATTTATTTATGATAGTCATGGAGAGAGAGAGAGAGAGAGAGGCAGAGACACAGGCAGAGGGAGAAGCAGGCTCCATGCACCGGGAGCCCGACGTGGGATTCGATCCCAGGTCTCCAGGATTGCGCCCTGAGCCAAAGGCAGGTGCTAAACCGCTGGCCACCCAGGGTTCCCAAAAAGACTTATTTTTAGAAAAACTTTTAAAATGTCCTGTGTTATCCATTACCAACTGTCATATCTAGTAGTCTTTTTCTTTTTACATCTTTTATCACCCCTCCTACGTTATTTCCTACCCCCTTGCTCTAAAAATGTGTTTCCTTTCATAATTCTTCTTGCACCTTGGGCCACTAACTTTATGGCTCAACAAATATTTCTTGAGTATCTCCAGTGTGCCAATCACTGAGCCAGGCCTAGAGTTTGTGATGGTGACTAAGCTACCAAAGGCTTTGACCTTTTGGAGCCCCAGCTCCCAATGAAAAGAGGCTTCTAAACAGGTCATTACATCATAACTGTCACTTCTCACCCCTTTTCGAAATTTAGGCTTTCCCCAGAGTTCTAGATTAGAGAGCCACCTTCTCAAAATCCACTGTTTGTGCCCAATAATGACCCTAATTTTCCCAACATCATTGCTGTGTAAGACCTCAGCATCAAATGTGACAATTTCCTTCATCCCGCATCCCAAATTCGGCCTCATCCTACACATTTCTACCTCTGAAACATACACACCTACTCCTGTTTTCCATTCCTGTTGCTTCCAACCAAGTTGAAATCCTGACTCCTCCTGTTGCCTCCTCATTTAGGATTGATTTGCAGAAATAGAAGCCCCTCAGGCTGGTTTGATCAAAACTCAGGTTTAGGTAGCTAATAAATTACTGAAAAGTCTGGGGAAGACATTTGAAACAGAGCTTCCAAGAACAACCCCCAACCCTTGGAATCCTAATACCTCTGCCAACAATTGGAAATTGATTCCCGTCGCTATAGAAGTCCTTGAATTAGGAAGCAAGTGACCCCAGCACCTTGTTGCCTGTGTATCATCCATGTCCCCAAAATGGATCTTTGTCCAGAAGTCCAGCTACAAAGAGAGTTGTGACTTATTGTTCCCTGCTTTCCAACCTTAGCAGTACAGGTTAGAATGGATGTCGAGCATGCCAGATCTCACTGTCTCCCTCACTTCCTAGCTAGACTCCCAGCTTTCCCTGCTTTTGCCCACAATTTCCATTGTCTTCATTGCTTCTGGCTCTGATTATTATCACTCCACAGCTCAAAAGCCTCCTGTGACTCATCCTCTCCACTAAATTAGGTTAAAGTGCCCTCACCTGTCATTCAAGGCCCTGTGTGATCTGATCCCAAATGGTTTTTCTGTTTTATGTCCTACTCCACTGCTACAATTTCCTTTACACATTCTGCTCATTCCCACCTCATGCCTTTGTACATCTTCTACCCCTTTCTGCCATAATTTCCCATTATAATGCATAATTTATTTAGACATTGTGTCTGAAGACAGAGAGGTGGGCTAGAATCTTAACTCTGCCTGGGAAAATGAGATCATCCTGAACTCAAAGCGTCAGTTCTCTGCCCTGTAAAACAGGGATAATAATAGTACCTACTTTACATGTTGGGATAGATAAGGTTACAGGTAAGAATCTAAGCTGTTAGTGCACACCCTCTACAGATGGTGACTTCAGTATTGTCCTCTTGACCTCTCTACCCCATCATTCAGGTGCTCAGTAAATACTTGTGTAATGAATGGACAAGCAAACCAAGCAGCAACAAGGGCCTTAGCTAACCTAAGGTCAAACCAAGGTGATACTTGGTCCCTTCCTGGTCAGTATCACACTCCTGGGTGGGGTCATACAACACAAGTATGAGTGGAGGAAGAGTCTCCACTTGTATTATCAAGTCAGGAGAAATAAAAGCTATGAATCTTAACAGTTAAGCTGGGATACAACCCCATGTTGTGCCATAGGAAGTTACTGGCGCCTCATGGATTGAAAACAGTTTGGCAAAGATTCCCTTCCCAAGATTTTATTTGGAGGCCTCTCATCTCTGTGCTTGGAGAAATAGCTATCTGAATACAGAAAGTGGAAGGAGGCAGGAGATCTCACGTCAGGTACATTCCCATCTGAACTCCAGTGGAAAATATTCATACAATCTCAGATGTTGCTGGAGGAGTGAAAATTGATATGCCCCACTTTGGAAATCCATTTGGCAGTATTTATTAAATATGAAGATGCACATACCCTATGGCCCAGAAGTTCCATTTCTAGGTCTCTACCCTAGGAAGATGCTCTCACAATGAGACTCATTCAAGGAGACATTTATTAGATCCAGGAATTAAAACAACCTGAGTATTCACCAATGATGAATAAATAAAATGTGCATTTAAACATAAAGTACAAAATAGCAAATGGGAAGGCATGAACTAGATTTTTGTCTATCAATATGGATAGATTCCAAAAGTATAATTCTGAGTGAAGAAAACAAGTTGCAGAGCAATGCTTTCAGAATATTGAATATGTAAGAGCAACATATATATTGTTCAGGGATACATATCTGTACAAGCTTGAAACAATGGATTGAAGGGATACAAGCTGAATTCATCATTGTAGTTACTTTTGGAAAGAGGAATTAGACCAGGAATAAAGAGGACTTAAATTTTATCTATAATATTTTTTCTCAGGGATCCCTGGGTGGCTCAGCAGTTAAGTGCCTGCCTTCAGCCCACGTGTGATCCTGGAGTCCTGGGATCGAGTCCCACATCAGGCTCCCTGCAGAGCCTGCTTCTCCCTCTGCCTGTGTCTCTGCCTCTCTCTCTCTCTCTCTCTCTCTCTGTCTCTCATGAATAAATAAAATCTTAAATATATATATATATTTTTTTTTTCTCTTTTAATTAAAAAAAATCTTAAAGCTTTAGAGGACAGATACCAACAACTGCTTTTAGAATGATGTTTGGGGTATAAGAACTCTATTCTAATGAGAATGTTTCTTTTTTCCTCAGAAAATGAAGATATGGCTATGAGTCTAATTTAGTTTATGTGTGTGTGTTGTGTTGCACTGTGTTGGATGAGGAGGCATTGGTGAAACCAACCATGGTTTCACCACGGTTCCCAGCAGAATGTCCATTTGTAGGCAACAGAAATTAATCATGGCCATAGCACTTAAATTTGAACAATTTAAATACCTATGGACCTTTCTGACTCTCTGATGAAAGCTATGTCCTCTTGGTTCTAGGGGTAAAAATACTCATACACACAATTTGGCATATAATATTGTGGAGTCTGTAAGCCTCAGGTTAAATCTGCACTACTTCAGGATATCCGGAGGTTGGCTTTTTTTGACCTCTAGAACATCTATTAGAAATGCATGGCAAAGAGACGAGAGAGACTTGTTAAAATAATATATAAATACAATGCTGTCTTTGCAGAAAGACAGTTTGAAGTGAGGGAGGGAGTGAGAGAATGTGTGTGTGTGTGTGTGTGTGTGTGTGTAAAAGCTGCTTAAACCCTAAAAAAAAAAAAAAAAATAAGCACAGCTTCTCAAGAGCTCTTAGTTTGCATCCTGAAGTGTAATGCCAGTGTAAATGCCAGCATCCCCAGCATCTCAGTCCTTGGAATTTGCTTCTCTCACCCTGGAGCAGGAAGTTTAGAGAGACCTGTGATGTCTCAGTGATGTTTGTTCTTATTGCAGGGACCACACAGTGTCCAGCTGGCCACAGGCCAGTCTCTGTCATCCCTTGCTGGAAGGCCTCAGGCTCTCACCCAACATCCCTGATGAGACAGAGCATCCCCATGCAGGGCACACACGGCCCCCTTTTACCCCTTTACCTCAGGTGGGGACCAAGATGGCTTTTGAAACTGAATATTTTTTTTAAAAATCATTTTGGTATTGGGAGTTTCTGAATTTGGTGTCTAGCAAAGGAATTAAAATACAGGAATGTGATTGAGAAATGATTTGAAAATTTTAGGTCTGCTCCATCTTTTCCAGTTGATAACGAAAGTCTGTCGAGGAGGGTGATAAGCTGCCGGCTCCCCGGAGGGCAGCTTCCCAACAGTTGCCTTCCCATTGGCAGCACTTGTGGTCAAAACACAAGAGAGTAATGAGACATTTAGAGGAAACTTAATCTCTTCCAAAGACCCAAAGTCAGATGTAGCCCTTAAATATTTTATAGGAAAATATTTGCGAAAAATGTGACTTGGCAATAAATCACAAGATGGTACTCATTAAGGTTACTTGCTGACTGAGACAACTGGAATAATGATCCAGGCCCAGAATTATTTTGGAGCCATGAAAAATCTATCAAGATATATGCATAAAATCTTGTTCTTTCATTTTGCTAAGGCGATCTTTTTTGGATTGTGTGAATAAAGCCCAGTTTGCTCCACTCTGAAATCCAGAGAAGCAGCGTGACCTGGGGCAGCTCATGCAGAGCCCTCTCTCCATTTTTGTTGAAACAGAAGAATTGGCCTCCTTGTCCCCATTGCAACCAACTCTCCTTCAGAATCCCACCTCTACAGGTGAGGGTGGATTTTAAAGAACTCCTTGCCCATAGAAAAGCTGTTATTCCCCAGGGCCTCCCCTGGAACCTCCTGTAGCAGGCTCTTGTTTAGAAACTCATCTAGGAAATGCACCCAGCCCTGGGCCAGCTCTCTGGGGAAAATATTTATTCCCAACAGACGCTCACCTGGAAGTTTTGGGAGACAGATGGCAGTTGTACACTGTGTGCCTCTACCCCAGAGAGAATATCCTGAGTGCCCCCATTGCGCATGGTGCTTTCCTTTTGCTTACAGGCTCCATTCTGCTAACTTGGATGCTAAGGCCAATGTCAGTGGCTTCTATCAAGAGCAGTGGTTCTTGGGCAGCCCAGGTGGCTCAGCAGTTTAGCGCCACCTTCGGCCCAGGGCCGGATCCTGGAGACCCCAGATTGAGTCCCAAATCAGGCTCCCAGCACGGAGCTTCCTTCTCCTTCTGCCTATGTCTGCCTCTCTGTGTGTCTCTCATGAAGAAATAAATAAAATCTTAAAAAAAAAAAAAAAAAAAGAGCAGTGGTTCTCAAACATTAGTTCAGAATCACCTGGAATGCTTATTGGTACAGAGGCTATCAGGTCACATCCCCAGGGTTTTTGATTCAGTAGGGCTGGGATGGGGTCCCCAAATATGCATTTCTAATAAGTTCCCAGTTCTTGATGCTGCTGCTCCTAGGACTGTGCTTTGAGAGCCACTGGTCTGTGCTTTTCATCTGAGATGCTCTTAATTCCTCAGCTTGAGTCTGGGCCCAGAATGTAGCCCTCAACAAACAGCCCTCCTCTACACAAATATCTTGGAAGGAAGGGTAGTGCAGATACAATTAGCCAGACACAGAATCCAAAGTTATATATGGAACAGCTCTTTCATTTTATGTTCAGCAGAACATTCTAATTCATTCTGGAGACCACAAAGGGAGTCTGGAGTGGCTCCTCTGCTCATTCCCACCAGCTTGCCCTTTCTGGGGCTCTCACTAAGTAGGGGCCTCATTATGACCCTCAGGCACCCAGGTGGCAGCTCCGTCCCTTTGGAGGAAGAGCCTTTCTTTCTAGACCTCCTGTCTTCCTTCCCTGCATGGCCCTTCATTTGGTTAATTTCTTCTGCTGGGCTCTGCATTGTTCATTTCCATTTTGATATCACAAGACTTTGGGACCTGAGGTATGCAAGGTTGAAGGGGGAGAAGAGGCATCTCATCATTTCTGCCCTCAGCATGTGTTGTATACAGGATAATCAGGACTTTCATGCTGGCTGATTAACAATGCCATGCCTATGTCTTGTGGTATTATGGTAAAAGTGTCTCTGTTATCTTAGATCGAACTGTATCCAATCCTAGAGACAATTCCAGGGGGGGAGGGATGGGCGGTCTGCTGTTGCACAATAATGGGTCAGTGTGCTCAGTTGATCTCCCTGGTAACCGCTGCCTTACCCCTTAAAGGGCAGATTTAATGCTGGGAATCTCTACTTTCAGTAGCTGAGATGGTTTTGCAGAGATTTTTGTTACCCTTAGACCACACCTGGTAAGGTATCAGTTACTATTTTGTATGACTGGAGGTGTCCAACACATGGAACATATTCATGCTAATTAATATATAATTCCCTAGCCATAGTCCCAACCTGGCTGACCTCAGAATTACCCAGGAAACTACAAAAATATGTGTTCTGAAAAAATACCTACAACACAGAAAGTAAAGACATACTGGTTTTCTTAATATAGAAAGAGTTCTTACAGATCAATAACAAAAATAATAAATTGATAGAAAAAAGGACAAAAGTATGATTAGGGAGATCATACACCTACAAAAATTCTAATATTAACATGAAAATACAATTGCTATTATTCATAAAGGATGAACATCGAGTTACTATTTTTCACATATCAGACTGGCAAAGATAAAAATGTTTAACAACATTAACAATTTATTACCAAGAATGTGAAGAAAAATTCTTACACATTGTTGGTGGGAGTACATGTTACCATAACCTTTTTGGACAACAGTTTGTCAATCTATGAAAATCTTAGAGGCATATACCTTTTGGCCCAATGTTTCACTGCTCCTAGTTCAGCATAGTGATGCCTTAACACATGAATGAAAATGTATATACAGGATGTTCCTAGCAGCATTGCTTGTGATGGCAAAATGCAGAGGCAATCTAAATGGTTATCAATAAACAGTGGGTGAAATAAAGTATGTCATGGCCATTCACCGAAGCTCTCTGCCACTATAGAAGATGATGATGTTGATCTGTGATCATGTAACAATTTCCAAGATGTTTTGTTAGGTGAAAACAGTAAGATGCATTAATGTTTTGTAGCATACTGTCATTTCTGTAAAAATATGGGTGATTTATACTGTATACATATATGCATATTCAGAAATAAGTGTAGATTATTTCTGAAAAGATTTGTAAGAAACTGGTGATAGTTCTTCCCTAATATCTATTAGGGAAGAAAACTGATAGACTCTCACTATATATATATACACACACACATACACACACACACCCTTTGCATTGTTTGAATTTATTTTTACTATAAGCATGTTCCGTTTCATTTAATTAAAAATAAATATTCTCAAGCTCCCTCCCTAGACCAACTGGATTTTAGTTTCTGAGGTTGGGAGGCAGGAATTTATATTTTGAAAAAGAACTCTGGGTGGTTCAGTGGTTGGGTGCCTGCCTTTGGTTCAGGTCATGATCCTGGGATCCAGGATCAAGTTCCACATCAGGCTCCCTACGGGGAGCCTGCTTCCCCCAATGCCTATGTCTTTGCCTTTCTCTCTCTCTCTCTCTCTCTCTCTCTCTCTCTCTCTCTCTCTCAATGTGTGTCTCTCATGAATAAATAAATAAATCTCTTTAAAAAAAAAAAAAGAACTCTGCTGAGAGAAATAGCTGATTTAGAGTTGGAAACACAAGATGAGCTTGTAGCATCTTGTTAAGATGCTCAAAATGCAAAATGCATGTCAAAGGGACACAGAACTCAATCTGAAAAAGCTTCCAAGGACCAAAGCTGGAAAATCCGAGCATAAAATACATAGCATACTATTAGATTATAACCTAGAATGTAAAAAAAAAAAAGAACTGGTATACATGAATGATTAAATAAATTAATTAAATAAATGGGGAAGAAGAGATACACCTCCCTTACAAAAGAATTTCAAGAATTCCAAATAATTTATGTAGATACTCTCCACTCCAGGAAGTGAAGGTGAATTCCCACCTCCTCCTTGGTTGTGGGTTGTGCTTTGTGGCTCCAAAGAGTACAGTGTTGGAGTAGAGGAGTACTTACAGTGGAGAGACTAGCAAACACTCTGTTGGCCCAGTGATCAAGGTTAGCATCAACAGTGATAAATCTTGTTGAGAGTAGTACCTATGATAAAATGTGATAAGAAGGATACTTCCTCTGTGGTATTCTTCCCCCAATCTGTAACCCTGGTATAACTATGGGAAAAATATCAAACAAACCCAAACTGAAGGGCATTCTACAAGATACCTGGCCAAGACTTTTCAAAGCTATCAAGGTCATAAAAACAAACAAACAAACAAAATAACAACAAAAAAAAAAAGAAAGAAAGAAAAAGAAACACTAAGAATCTATCATAGACCAGAGGAGACTATAAAACACAATGACTAAATGTAATGTGGTATCCTGGATAGGATCCCAGAACAGGAAAAGGATATTGGTGGAAAAACTAGTGAAATCCACATAAAGTATAGAATTAAGTTAATAATTAAAAGCAAAAACAAATATCCAGACAGTTCCTATTTAGCCAGCTTGGCTCCAGGCTGCCATTAAGCAACTTTAGAATCACATCAATAGAGTGGAAGTTCTCAAACTTTGGTATGCTGTAGAATCACCCTGGGAGTCTGTTAGCACTCTAGATCCCACCATAGAAATTCTAACTGGGTTCATAGTGAGCTTAAGATATATATATTTTTTGACAGATCCTGCCGCAGGTCTATTTGTACAAATAGCACAGAAAGACACCAGGCCCATGCAGACAGAAGCCCAGGGGTCATGCCAGTCCTTCCATCCTCACATTGGCAGGCAGAAGGCTCTACACTGGAGCCTTTGTGGGGGCCTGGGCACCTTTGGGAACCTGCGCTGTAGGAGTAGGAGCAGGAGCTGGAGCCGGGGTCGCAGCTGCAGCCTGGGCCTTGGTTTGAGCCTTGGCCTTGGCCTTTAGCCAGCAGAGCCTGAGACCTTTGGCAATGCGGGCACGAGCATGGTTCCCGAGCTTGGGGTGAGCGATGTAGGCAAGTCGATTGAGCTTGCTGTTGCCACCCTTTGGGATCTTGGGCTTAACCTCCTTGGGCTTGACAAGGGCCTTGATAGCCTCAGCACATGCAGTCATGGCCTTGGCATTGTTGGCCTGCATCTTCTTCAGACTCTTCTTGTTGTGCTTCTTGGCAAAGTACATGTTCCTCAGGAGCTTGGGGTCTACCCTCTTAAGAGATTCGTATTTTTGTGACTGGGGTTTCTTGATGCCATTTCTGTGCCATTTTCATGACTGGTTGTGTGTAGTATGGTTCTTGGATTTGGCCATGTCTGCACCAAAGCCCGCGGCTCCCCAAGCACCTCCGATATACATTTTTTTTTAAAACAAGTGCCAAGTTTATTCGTTCAACAGTTTTTGCCTTTGAAGTATTCTTTGTGACATCCTTGAGATTCTTTGCTACCTTTGTGCTTTACCACACAACTGTAACCAACCACTCTAGGATTTTCCCTCTGTTAGTTTTACAAAGGTCTGCTCTTCCCCTGGTTTCTTATTCTCATGAACCTAAATTAGGTTAATTTGTTGTTCACCATGAAGGGCCTCCACCAACTTGACATACATAGACACATCACAGTTAGAAGCAAGCACACAAAGCTGGGCTTGGTGTCAAGACATGGGCAGCTTCACAAATTCCATGGACCAGGCCATGGTGAATGAGGGCAGTCTTCAGCACCTCTTATAAAGCAGGATTACTGGAGTATTGCTATGGTGGTGTGTTATGGGTGAAGCCACATCTTGAATGGACCTTAGCTTCTGCCTCTGTGCAGCTTGTTGATGGCAGGAAAAGAGGAAATATGCATTTTTAATAAGCACTACTAAAAGCTTCTGAAACACTACATTTTAGGCACATTGCACTGGAAACCAAATCTGATATTCTACTCATAATTACTATGTCCATCAATAAGATGTGAGTTCAACTGGAACAAAAACCTTCTGAAGATAAAAAAGATCATGAACATCCATTCATTATGTAACATCCCTAGTCTATTTGGGACATTCAATGAGTTTCTTAATAGAATTCTTACCACCATTTGACATGTGATAAGTGTGAAATGAACAAATAATTAAAAATAAGGAATTAATAGGAAACCTCCTGACACATCCCTTCTGATCATCCTGACCTGGTATAACCAGAAGAGTTTATTTCCTATGGCACTTAATTCACTTTTAGGTCATATTCTTTTATTTTTCAATACAAACACAATGCCAACCATGAATTTGTTTGCAGAATTAGAGCCTGATATGTATATGTTCTTATTTTAAAGATGTCCTATGCCCTCTTCAGGTTCTCCCTGCCAAGTTCCCTCTCCCTGGGACTGTTTTACCAAACCAATCCATAGCACCTCCACCCTCCCAAGCACACATTCCTGCTCAAGTCTTAGCTTAGATAATTTCCTCATCCAGCCTCTTACATTGGTAAGGACCCCTCCAACATGGTCTGAGGACACAAAGTCATTCTTGTAATACTACCATTACTTAAAAGAAATCTAGAATTCTTTCTTTGTGCTTCGTTGTTTTTTAAAAATCTGTTGCTTGTGTTCCAGTACTATCTAGTAAAACTTTCCATGATAGCAGAAATTCTCTTTATCTGGGCTCAGGTTTTAATCCAAGAAATCTGTTGCCTGAGCCTGTGCCCTAAACCACCATGGAAAACTGCCTCTCAACAAATAATTAATTACTTCATTTGTAACTTATCTCTTCTGTTATGTGTTCCTTCCTGGATTCATTCATTTGGCTGAGGGGGCAGGAAAAATCAGAGGAAAATCTCACACAAGAGATGACATTGGAGAAGGTTGAGAGTGGTAAAGAGGTGTTTCCTTGCAGAACAGAGAAAGGTCCTGCAGGCAGATATAACACCATGGACAAAGGTTCAGAGCTTGAAACAGCAAAGTACAGGAAGCCTCATAGTCAAAAACATTTAGTGTCTAAGGAAGACATGAATGGAACCCAACACAAAAATTTCATATAAGATAGGGGAAATTTTGATTAGAAGTTAATATTGGAAAGTGAAAAGAAAAATTATAAATATAATTTATATTGTTATATATATTTAACAGAAGTTAGGTAATAGCTGTGAGTCTGTCCTAATCTCTAGAATAAACAAAATTAGTTGAGTTAGGGAATCTGGTTTAAGAAAAAAAAGCATGTCTAGTAGCACATTTGATGACTAATAAGTCCTTCATTTTTCTCAACTGCCTTCCTTAGTCTATGATATTCAAATGTTTCTCTTTTAACAATCCTATTATGTCCATTTTTTCCTCTTTAATTGTAAACCGGTTTAACCCTGCAAGACTCTTATTTATCAGTGTTTGCTGGTGATTCTAGCATTTCTCCAACAATTTCATGAAACCCTGCATCAGAGTTATTCCTATTATGATGGTTTTTGTGTCCCAAGCTAACCAAGGACAATTGAGTAATGATTACCAGCTTAGGAATTGCCTATAGTTCAGTATGGCTGGAGTATTGAGTGTGAGGTAGGGAGCAGTGGGAAAATCTTGACATTTATCAGTTGAAGGCATTCAGCAAGTAACTGACTTTTTGACCTTCAGGTTTCTCTTCTATTTTGAGGAAGCCACTGCAAGAGTTCCAGAAAACTGCAAAAATGAAAGCATCTTCCAGGAAGATGATGGTCCCTCAGCAGACACTCCTGTTTCTCCTCTACAATGCTTTGGCTATCCTGCATTTGGTAGCCACATTTAATTGATCAATTGATTTGTGCATGATTGGATTTTTTATCTTGTTACTATGTCAAATAAGCACAAAACCTGACAGATGAATTTGTATGCTGCAGAGGGACAAAGTAAGGAAACATTTATCAATTTTTAAGACAGGGGTTCCTAAGAAGGTGGTTTCCCATTGAATACAGAGAGGAAAGCAGAACAGAAATGTGAGATATGACATATGCTGAGGATGGTATTCCTGAGACTAAACAGAGCTGGCATCTGTAGGACATGCAAAGATTTTTTTATTACAGGGTGAAGGGATTCTGGAATCCAGCTCTTCCTGCATGTCATTCATTCTAGAGAAATAAATTAATTAGACAATGAAAGAGGAGGATGAGCATGCCTCATTGCAGTCTTAAAATTTAATTTGTAAATAAAAATAAGAAAATGGAGCTCATCTTGGGCTCTTCTGAGAATTATTGATAAATGTGGAACTCACTGACATCTAATCTGAAATGCAATTTTTATGTCTATTGTTTTCTAAAATCATTTTTGAATTCATATTTTAACATATTTGTTTTTGGAATATTTTATTTCCCTCAAGAACAAAAGAATTCTTGGAAAAGAATTATATGTGAAAATTAGCTGAGTGGTTTGCAACCATTTACAATGGAAATTTCTGTGCAGTGGCAGTAGTCTATAATGTAACATTTTGAATGTAATTCCCATTACTTCAAAGATAGCTCAGAGAAATCTCAGCAAGGTCCTGAATTTCTAATGAAAAACTGAAAATCATAATGAGATTTGTTATGAGATTAGAATTATGAAATCATGGACAGAGGAAGAACAAATTTGAGATTTTAATCTTTGTGTTCTGTGTTCCAATCACATAGTAATAGTATCTTTAAAGAAATTTCTCATAATTTCCATGAGGTGATATTTGCAACTATTTTCCTGGAATGGGTTAATTTCTTGGAAATAAATCCCAAGGATGAATGATCATGTCTAAAGGAGAAAAATGCTAATAGGCTGTCTTAATCATATACATCCTCCTTGGGAAAATTTTAACCAAGAATTGAGCATGTAAACATTAAAGGAATATTTAAGAAAATTGATGAGAAAAACTGTTTTGGAAGAGCAAGAGCAGATGTTAACAACAGGGCACAGTGAAAATCTAAGCTTCCCAACACAAATGTTGGAAAAATTCCACTCATCCTCTGTTCCTTGCCATTTCTAATTTCCCCTTAGAAGAGTGACCTGTTAGGTTAATTTTATTAATATATAAATAAACTTTTCTAAATGAATAAGAGAAAATTCAACAGTTCAACAGAGGACATGAACATGCAGTCAAATAGAGAATATGCTTTAAGTAGGCAATTATTAACTCAAAGAAAAAAATAGAACGTTGTAAAAGAAATGCAATCTTCACAACTTAGCAGCAAATAATACTTATATAGAAATAATAACCTAAATGCTGAATTTAATGCACCTGTAAGTAGCTTATTGAACAAGGTTCTTGGAAGGACTTTCTGCCATCTTATTTTTTCAGCCCCCCCTGGATAAAATATCAGACAATTTCTATAACTTTGCTAATTACTTTTAGATTATTAACAAATAGTCTCAATTTTTTTCAGGTTACCCAAAGTCCAAAGTAATCTGATGTCAGAATGTCAAGCTTTTATCCAGTTTATACTTCTCCTATCCCACAGCTTGGGCCTGATGCAGGCTTGAAATTTGCAGTGGGCAAGAAGTATGGGTAGGGACGCCAAATAAAACACAAAATGCCCAGCTAAATGTGAATTCCAGAATGCAACAAATACTTTTAGAAGAATTATGTCCCAAATATTGCATAGGATGTACTTACACTAAAAAAAAAAAAAAAAAGCGTTCATTGTTTATCTAAAAGTCAAATTTAACAGGGCATCCTGTACTTTTATATGCTAAATCTGTCCACCCTAGGTAGAGGGTTGACACTGCTTTATTCCATCTTGCTCACTCTGCTGCCTCTGGCTCCTCTAGAGTTAGATATAGACATGGAAGGGATAGAAAGGAGAGGAAGGAAAGCTTTTGGCCTGCAGGATTGTCATCCCTAATGGGTACCTTCCTCATATGTCTTAAGTCCAAAGCTGACCCACGGAGCACCCTCATCTCTGGATGTGTTTCAGCTAGAAAGTGCCTCATTTGGCTGACCACTGACAACTGTCCAGTTGGCACCTGACTTCTGGTTGTCCCCTCTTTATTGGAGTCATCTTTTATCCTTCCATATGGTACGATTAGGTGGGAAACTTGTGAAAGCCACCTATTGGAGCTCTCCTCCACTTCTCCTCCACTCCATTCAGTCTGGCCTACAGAAAACCACATCCTTGCCCCACCAATCCCCAGAAATGCTGGCCAACCTTGACTGTGGTGCTATCAGGAAGGCTGCTTCAGCCAGCTTCTGGCCTGCTGACTTTTTTTTGAATTGTCAAGTCACCAAGTATTTCCCTGCCCCCTCAAAATTCAGGGGACACCTATCATTATCTCTGAAGATCCTCTTGAAATCCCCTTTATTAAGTTTAGGATGAGCGAGAGGGGTCTTCCCGTCCTGTCTTGGGGATGTGGTGGAAAACAACACCGGTAACCCCCTAGTTGATTCTTTTTCTTTTTTTTTTTTAAAAAAAGATTTTATCTATAAGTAATCTCTATACCCAACATGGGGTTCAAACTCATGATTGCAGTTTCAAGAGTTCCATGCTCTACTGACTGAGCCAGCCAGGCACCACCCTCCCCCCACCACTTAGTTAATTCTTGAGATTGCAGAGAGTTAGTGGCTAAAGCTGGAAGAATCACTTTGGGGCCACTTGATTTGCAAACCTTGCATGGATTGTCTAGAGTCTCTGTTTAGAATATGGGGCTCTTTGTTCCTATTATTCTCCTCTTTGGAGTCTTAGTTCAGTCTCAGAGACTTAAAAAATCTATTTGAACAATCTATTACATAACTAAAAATGATTACATAATCATATTGTGAAGATAACGAGAGGGTGTGTGTGTTTGTGTGTAGAGATACGGGTTGTTATAAATTAAAATCCTTATTTATCATAACAGGAAGACAGAAGAGAGAGTCTCAGATTGATAAATCAAGAAGTAACAGTATAAGCACATTACTTAGAAATATGGAGATAAATACCAGAAGGAAGATCTGAGTGATTCAAAATGTTTGCCTTTGGGGAGTGAGACTGAGGGTTTGAAGATGAGTAAAGAAACGCACAAGGTGGACGGAAGAGTCGTGGAACCAAAGAGGGCTGTCTCCCGAGAGGATTCTCAAAGACCCGGTGCCCACTTAACTGTGAAAAAGATTTTTGTCGGTGGCATTAAAGAAGACACTGAAGAACATCATCTAAGAGATTATTTTGAACAGTATGGGAAAATTGAAGTGATTGAGATCATGACTGACCGAGGCAGTGGCAAAAAGAGAGGTTTTGCTTTTGTGACCTTTGACGACCACGACTCTGTAGACAAGATTGTCATTCAAAAATACCATACTGTGAATGGCCACAACTGTGAAGTAAGGAAAGCCCTATCAAAGCAAGAGATGGCTAGTGCTTCATCCAGCCAAAGAGGCCGAAGTGGTTCTGGAAACTTTGGTGGTGGTCGTGGAGGTGGTTTTGGTGGGAATGACAACTTTGGTCGTGGAGGGAACTTCAGTGGTCGAGGTGGCTTCGGTGGCAGTCGAGGTGGTGGTGGATACGGTGGCAGTGGGGATGGCTATAACGGATTTGGTAACGACGGAAGCAACTTTGGAGGTGGCGGAAGCTATAACGATTTTGGCAATTACAACAATCAATCCTCAAATTTTGGACCCATGAAAGGAGGAAATTTTGGAGGCAGAAGCTCTGGCCCCTATGGTGGTGGAGGCCAATACTTTGCCAAACCACGAAACCAAGGTGGCTATGGCGGTTCCAGCAGCAGCAGCAGCTATGGCAGTGGCAGAAGGTTTTAATTACTGCCAGGAAACAAAGCTTAGCAGGAGAGGAGAGCCAGAGAAGTGACAGGGAAGCTACAGGTTACAACAGATTTGTGAACTCAGCCAAGCACAGTGGTGGCAGGGCCTAGCTGCTACAAAGAAGACATGTTTTAGACAATACTCATGTGTATGGGCAAAAAACTCGAGGACTGTATTTGTGACTAATTGTATAACAGGTTATTTTAGTTTCTGTTCTGTGGAAAGTGTAAAGCATTCCAACAAAGGGTTTTAATGTAGATTTTTTTTTTTGCACCCATGCTGTTGATTGCTAAATGTAATAGTCTGATCATGACGCTGAATAAATGTGTCTTTTTTTAAAAAAAAAAAAAAAAAAAAGAAAGGTACCATTAGGGGATCCCTGGGTGGCGCAGCAGTTTAGCGCCTGCCTTTGGCCCAGGGTGTGATCCTGGAGACCCAGGATCAAATCCCACGTCGGGCTCCCGGTGCATGGAGCCTGCTTCTCCCTCTGCCTGTGTCTCTGCCTCTCTTTCTCTCTGTGTATCTCTGAAGAATAAATAAATAAAATCTTTAAAAAAAAAAAAAAAGAAAGGTACCATTATTTTTCATTATAAGCCTTTAAGTACTAATTTTTTAGACAACACTATGGGCTTGATAATAAATATTTAAATGATAAATTTTGCTCGAACCACAGGAAAACATGTGCAGTCAATAAAAAGCATGAGGCAGATCTACATAATAATTACAGCTAATATTTATATAGTATTTGATGAGTATCAAGCATAGTCGAGATTCTGGGCAAATATTAACTTATTTTAATCATGTGAGTTTATTTGCTAGGACCACCATAACAAAGTACCACAAACTATGTGGCTAGAGCAATGGCAATTTATTTTGTCATTATTCTGCAGGGTACAAGTCAGAGATCAAGGTGTCAGCAGGGTTCTGCTCCACCTGAAACCTATAGGGAAGGTCCTTCCTGTTCTCTTCCAGCTTCTGGTGGCCCCAGACATTCCTTGGTTTGTGGCAGCATCACTGTCATCTTCACATGGCTTTCTCTCTGTGCATGTCTGTGTCCAAATTTTTCCTTGTAAGATCATCCTTTTAGGTGAGAGCCTACTCATGACCTCATTGTAGCTTGATTATCTCTCAAAATAACTCATATTCTGAGGTACTAAGAATTAGGACTTCAACAGATTCTTTATTGGGGAGACAAAATTCAACCCATAGCACCATGCAGAAGCCAAATGAGGTAGGTACCATTTTGCAGATGAGGAAATGGGAGCACAGAGTGGTTAGGTAATTTGGTCAAGAACATATGGCTAATTGACAGTGAATTTAAACCCAGGAGGTCTGACTCCCAAATCCTGCACTCTTAGCCACTAGGCCACACTTGCTATATTAAAGGCACAATGCAAGGCAAGAGCAGTGTGTACAGCGTGCTGGCATTTGTGTGAACAAAATTGGGGATGACTAGGGGCCCCTGGGTGGCTCAGTTGGTCAAGCATCTGCCTTTTGCTTGGGTCATGATCTCAGGATCCTGGCGTCAAGCCCCACACCTGGTTCCCTTCTCAGTGGAGAGTCTGCTTCTCCCTCTCACTCTACCCCCCGTCCCTCCCCTGCTCCTCTCTCGTGTTCCATGCTCTCTCTTCTCAAATAAAATAAAAGTTTAAAAAACTGAGGATGACTGTTACATACATGCTTCCATGTGCGCAGTACATATTTGGAAGAGTGCCTAAGAGACTGAGGGCAATATCAGTCCTCGGAGGAGAATTTGGGACATGGAACTGAAATTTTTCTTTTATATATACACATATATATATATATATAATTTTTTAACTCTCTGAAGTTTTGGGGGGTTGTTTATTTACCATTGATAGGAAATAATGTAAAATATCAAAAAATAAAATAAATAAAATAAAATAAAATAAAATATTTATTTGGGGGGCATCTGGGTGGCTCAGTAGTTGAGTGTCTGCCTGGGGCTCAGCGTGTGATCCCGGGGTCCTGGGATGGAGTCCCGCATTGGGCTCCCTGCAGGGAGCCTGCTTCTCTCTCTGCCTATGTCTCTGCCTCTCTCTCTCTGTGTGTGTCTCTCATGAATAAATAAATAAAATCTTTAAAATAAATAAAAAATAAATTTTTTTTATTTGTTTGTTTTTAAAGATTTATTTATTTCAGAGAGAAAATGCTCATAAGTATGAGAAGGGGCAGAGGGAAAGGGAAAGAGAGAGAAGCAGACTCCTTGCTGAGCTTGGGCCTGATTGCAGGGCTCTATCTCATGACCAGAAATCACGACCAGAGATCACTACCTGAGCTGGAACCTAGAGTCAGACACTCGACTGACTGAGCCACCCAGGCGCTCCTAGTTTAACATATTTAAATGAAAAATGAAAGCAAGAGGAATGCCCTTTCACTAACGCCATCCTCCCAGACTATAGAGCTGATAATATTATATTGGATAATATTTTATGCAAGTGTGTAAGGAATCTGGTGAGAAATGATCTAAGTAAGCGTTAGTTCCCAGACAACCTCTTTAAGAAAGACCGTTGCTTTAGCTTTTTTTTATCTTTTTAAAATTTTATTTATTTATTCATGATAGACATAGAGAGAGATAGAGGCAGAGACACAGGCAGAGGGAGAAGTAGGCTCCATGCCAGGAGCCTGACGCGGGACTCGATCCCGGGACTCCAGGATCACGCCCTGGGCCAAAGGCAGGCACTGAACCACTGAGCCACCCAGGGATCCCCCAAGACCATTGCTTTAAAGGACTGTTTTGGTGGCTGGAGAACTTTGGGTAGAACTTTGGATAATGAACTATTGTGCAGCCATTACACTTTATACTTACATAGCATTTTTTAAATGATAATAAGAGATACTTTCAAAATATTAGGTGAACTTGTAAAGATAGATATTTGTCTCTCTTTAAAAACAATACTAAGTAGAAAAAACCAAAACCAAAAACAAACAAACAAACCCAAAAACCCAATGCTAAGCAGAAAAAGCTGGAAGGAAATAGACCTAAATATTAACCATGGTTATTTTGGGAGAGGATGAAAGAATCATGGATGATGTTTATTCTCTTTTTTGTACCTTTTCTCGTTTCATTTACGTCTAAAGATAGAATTTAAAACATTTATTAAAATGTGCTAGAAGTGCTTCTGGTGAGCTGGTGTCATTCCTCCATCGACCAACACCAATTGCCCTGAGGAGATCATAATGACAAGATGAGTATGTCTGCCTCACAGGTTTCTCTTCTTCAAAAGTCAGCCTAGAAATCTATTTCTCCATGTAAGCACATCCACTCAAACTACCTCTTTCCTAGCTTGATTCCCCAGCAAGATTTTTGAAAAAAGGGGTACCAGAGGTGTGAGGGTATTCTGCAGGACATCAGCCACCACACTAGAATTATTCAACTGGCCACAGGATATAACTATGTCCCACAGCCCCAGCCCCAGCTGACCAGCAGTGGGGCCAGCCCTTAGGCAGTAGCACTGCACAACTCAAGCTTTTATCCACATAAACTGTTGAGAATAGTGTGTCCCAAGGTGGTGCATGGGAGCAGCCCTCATCATAAAATTTAGATGGTTTTCTGAAGAGATTCAGATTTCTTCCCTCACTAGCCCATCCCATAACACCGTACTTCTGAAATAACGTAACCCACGACAATTCTCAGCTTAGCTTTACCACCCACGGTATGTGTGCGCATGGTGGATTTCCCTGGTTCCAGCTGGCACATGACTCAGATACAGTTACACAGATCAGCCCAGAGCCCATCTAATTGTCCAGAGAGCTGGGGATCAGGCTCTCTGGTCTGAGTCGCTAGCCAGCAGTACTTCTGGGATTGCATTCTAGAAAGGATTTTTGTGGTGTGCTCCAGGATGGTCACGTTAAACATCAAGCTAAAGTAAGACCTGCTATGAAGTAAGGTAGGAGTCCTTCAGGGCCTGAAAACACTCTGATCTGGAGTCCTCTCTTCTGATCAGGCTGGGATGGTCCCATCAGCATTAATCACTCTAACACCCAGAGGGATGTACATAACATTGTGAAGCATGTAAAGAGCTGCTGAAGGGCAGCCTGGGTGGCCCAGCGGTTTAGCGCCGCCTTCAGCCCAGGGTGTGATCCTGGGGACCTGGGATCTAGTCCCATGTCGAGCTCCTGGAGCCTGCTTCTCCCTCTGCCTGTGTCTCTGCCTCTCTGTGTGTGTGTCTCTCATGAATAAATAAATAAATAATATATATATTTTTTTTTAATAAATAAAATCTTAAAAAAAAAAGAGCTGTGACATCCAGGTCATGTGATAAAGTGGAAAAAGTAAAATACAGAAAAATACTGTGTGTTTGATCCTACTTATGCCATGATAACTATAAATCAATATAGTCATAAACATAAATATATGAAGAGATGTTTGGAAAAAGGTCACTTAAATATTATCAGTGGTTATCTGTGGGTGGTAGAATTTGGTGCATTTTTTAATTTTAAAAAGTGTAATTGTCAGTCTTAAAAAAACTTAAAAAAAAAAAAAAAAAAACCATGAGCAGGAGTGCGGTGCCTGGGTGGCACAGTCAGTTAAGCATCTGACTCTTGGTTTCCATTCAGGTCATGATCTCAGGGTCTGATCTCAGGATCTTAATCTCAGGGTTGGAAGATCGAACCCTAAATTGGGCTCTGTGCTCAGCGTAGTCTGCTTCAGATTCTCTCTCCCTCTACCACTGCCTCTCCTGCTTGTGCTTACTGTCTCTCAAATACATCTTTTAAATATATATATATAAAAAACAATAAAGCATGCATCTTTTTTATAGACTCAAACAGAAACATTATCTTTCTAAAGAACAATTACACCCATCTCTTTTGACATGGGTATATCCTGAGGCAAGTTAGCTAACTTCCCTTTGCCTTGGTTTCCTCCATTATAAAATGGAGATGATAAGTTTCTACTTCATGAGACTGTGAGGATGAAATGTGTTAATGTATGTAAAGTACCTAGTACAGTAATGAAAATACTGAAATGCTCAATGCTCTTATTTTGGTGGTGATGGTGGTTGGTGTTAGTTTTATTATAACCCCGCCTTATGCAACAACGTCTGCAGGACAGGAACTACCTAGAACAGAAAAGACAAATTATTTTTGCAAGGCCATGAAATAAATTAGTGATAGTTGGAAAGAAAAATGTAAGTATGTGGATACATTTCCATGGAGAGCCAAGAGGTCTAATATTTTAGAATAACTGATGTTTAGTTTGCTGGTACAACTAAATATCAGGGGGTGAAGAAACTTCAGTCTGGCAAGTTTCTAAGCAAAACTTTCCAGGAAAAATACAGTTATTTTTAGATTGATGAACTTCAAAGAAATGTATGAAGGTCATAATGAAATGAAAACTTGTATGTGAATGCCTTTACAGCACAGACCACCTGCACCTACTCAGGCTGGTTCAGCAACACAGAACCCTTAGGAATCTGGGAGGGAAGGTGGACCAGAGTTGGGTATATTAACCCCTTCAGTTTTTATTTGCAGTGGGGGGTCTCTGCCAGGTGGGTATGCATATGTTGTAAAAGGCCCAGAAAGCTAGTGGTTTGTCAGTGTGCACAGTTGAGGACACCAGGCTCTCCATGTGGTTGAGCCCCTGGAGCCTAACGCTGAAATACTTTGAAGCTCTCCCTAATTCATTTCCTGGCTCAGATCAGATGCCTCTGGCTCAGCTTCCTAGTGGTGAGGGCACCTAGACTTGAATCCCTGGTCCAGATTCTTTTATCTGATGACAGCTGATGGAGGATGTGGCAGCAAAGGTATGTCATCATTCAAGCTGATTTGAACCAGAGACCCAGGTGAAGAAACTAGTGTGTGTCTTTATCACTGCCAACGATAAACTCCTGAACAAAGCCACCTGCCTGTTAAGGGTATACAACAAAGATCCATTATCATTCCACTTAGAGGAATTCTGTGCTTAAAATTCCACAGTAAATGTAAGTACTTTTCGCTATCAATGTCATGGCTGAAAAGAGGAATTACTGTCAGCAACATAAATAGATAATGTTTATGAACCCAGCCACAAGCAAGGCTTCCTTCTGGCAGATGAATTGCTTTGTCACCCTATGTCACCCCATGACAAAAGTAAGATATCAGCACCACTAGTGGAAAACAGACAAATGCACACTTTTTACAAGGAGGAATAAAAAACCTATCTTCATAAGCATGTATCAATTCTTTTAAAATAAAGACTAAATACAAATACATAGAAATAATATTAAGCTTACTGACCTACATGTTGTACATTCAAAGTTACCTTATTTTGTTTATTTACACCATACTGAGGGTGGAAGGGATGACTTTGGAAATTATTTGGAGCCTGGTCTAATATAGACCATGGGGAAAAAGCCTCAAGACTCTACCTCCATTAGAAATGCAGAAATTATTTTGACCTTAAAGGGCTTTAGAGAAGTTATACCAATGACCACCTGGGTCAATAAAAAAAATTCATTATTGATCTGAGACACAACTTCTTGGGGTGGTTTCCAAGATAAACAAGTTGCAAAGTGTTTGTCAGTATTTGTTGGCTCCTGAGCTGAATCCCAAGACTCTGGAATAAGATGGTCCTCTAATTGCTGAACTATAAAATCAAAACACAGTGGATTGAAGTGGAAATCTTCAGAGAGAATGCTATCCAGGTGGGGCTTGGCATGGAAGGAAATACAGGCATTGCCCAGCCACGGTACACTGTGTAGGAACTAAGAAATCTTAGTCAACAGCTTTTGAATCTTGTTTGCCTGGGAAGGCCATTCCCCATGTGGAGATAGAAGCAGGAGATTGTCACCAGGTGGCCACAAATGTTCAGATTCCAAGGCAAGAACCTCCCTATTGTGAGCTGGATGTATCATGCTGTGTGTACCTGATACCATTAAACATTCAATGAATCCCACTTCTCTTATTCTCTAAGTTTATGAGCAGTCTCTTGATTACTCTGGCTTCCCATGTCACTATCCCTGCAGAGGAATTTTGTATGGAGAATATGGGTACCATGTATTCCCATCATAATGATTATCTTCGATGTGGTAAAATGAATTTAAATGTTACTCAGCTTAAGATTTGGCTTCCCAGGGGTGTCTGGGTGTTTCAGTCAGTTGAGCTGCTGCCTTCAGCTTAGGTCATAATCCCCAGGTCCTGGGATCGAGCCCAGCATTGGGCTCCCTGCCCTGTGAAGAGTCTGCTTTTCCCTCTCCCTTTGTCCTTCTCCCTGCTCATGTGCTCCCTCTCTCTAATAAATAAATAAAATCTTTATTAAAAAAAAATTGACTTCCCATACAAGTTGACTACAGAGAGAAAATGGGCTGCTCACGGCCACGTAGGTATTCCAGTCTATAGTCTCCTTTACATTTTGATTTTGTAGGCCTAAGTCTCAACGGGCACACGTTTTGTTTTTTTTTTTTTTCTTGGTTCTTAGAGAACACCATCTTTGTAGCCTCAAAGCACTGATGAAAGCATGTATGGAACACCCCATTCAGTGCATTGGTGTTTTGGTTTTATATCCAATCTCATATGCCTGGTGAAGGTGAGCATAATGAAACTAGGTTTCTAAGCCCATAAGACCAAGGACCACCCAGCAGACCATGGAAAATTACCAAAGGTAACAGGTGTCACCTGAGGCCTCCTGGGAATCAGTCTGACTGCCTTCCCTGGAAAAGCCCACTTGCTTGTTTCTAAGTGGGTAGATCACGTCCCTCTTCCTTTCCTACATAAATCTCAGATCATAGATCTGCTTACCGGTTTTATGGGATTATTTGAGACAAACTAGTAAAAAGTTAAGGAATAGTTATTCAAAACCATTGAATTTGGCTTTTGGATAATTGACCTGAAGCTGTTCTTATTGTCAATAATTAGCCGTAAGGACCAAATGCTTGTGAAGACCACACTTAGATCATGGTAAATCCACATGTGTAGTCTGCATACAAGAGAATGTTTGTGTTTCTTTTTACCATAACAGGAAATTAGGCATCCAGCTGACCCAAATGTAGTGAAAATATTGTGATCTAGATTAGGTCTAAGGCTAAAGGAGGGGAGGCCAAAACAAATCCAGTTTTATACCATTAGTGATTATTAACTGATCGATGAAGAGACATTTCCTATTCTGACTCTCACGGTGGTTTATACTGTGGGTTCTTATGAGCATCAACTGGTCAGGGGTCATACAACTTAGCCCAGACCCATTTGAAGTCCATAAAGTCACAACCCAAGGAAAAGCCTATAAAGAACCACCATTTTTGTTGTCATGGACAGACTTCTTCTATTCAAGGTACCAAAGAATCTAATAGTGACTTATAGTGGAACAGTTATATCTAAAACCCCTCCCTGGCTTATGTTAAGCACTGGCCTGCAAACCTGGACTCATATTTTTTTTTTTTTTAAAGGTAAGTTTCCTTTTTTTTTTTTTTTTTTAAATTTTTATTTATTTTTGATAGTCACAGAGAGAGAGAGAGGCAGAGACACAGGCAGAGGGAGAAGCAGGCTCCATGCACCGGGAGCCCGATGTGGGATTCGATCCTGGGTCTCCAGGATCGCGCCCTGGGCCAAAGGCAGGCGCCAAACCGCTGCGCCACCCAGGGATCCCTCATATTTTATACATAAAAACTAGCCACCTTTTACCTGGAACATCTAATAAGTTAATAGATCTGTTATCAGCCAAAGAAAAGAGTTTTCCATTTTTTTTAAAGGAAGCTTTTTGTTTTGAGATAGATAATGTAGAGAGATTCTCTGTCCCTTGACCCAGTTTCCCCCAGTGGTAACATGCTGTAAAACTGTAGAACAAGATCACAACCTAGATAGCGACATATACAGTCAAGACATAAAACATTTTCATCACCCCAGGGATTATCATGAGGCCTATCCATAGCCACACCCAGTTCCCTCCCACTCCCATCACTCCTTGACCCCTGATGGCCATTAATTTATTCTCCATTTCATTGATTGTGTCATTTTGAAAGTCTTATGTAAATGGAATAATGGCTTTTTTCATTCAACATAATCTGCAGATTTATCTAGGTCTCACCTAGCAATAGTTGGTTCCTTTTTTATTGCTGAGAAATATTCCATGGTATGATGTACCACAATTTGTTTGGCTATTCATCCCTTGAAGGACAAATGGGTTTGTTTCCAATATTTGGCTGTTATGAACAAAGCTGTTATAAATATTTGTATACAGGATTTTGTATGAACATAGTTTTCATTTATCTGTGGTAAATGCCCAGGAGTACAACTCCTGGCTTCTACGGTAGTTGTATGTTTCATTTTTTTAAATAAACTGCCAAAGCGTTCTCTAGAGTGACTGTAGCATTTTGCATTCCCACCAATGCAAAATGTGAGTGACCCAATTTCCCCACATTTTTGCCAGTGTTTGATATGGTCACTTTTTTATTAGACATTTTGATACATATTAGTGATAGCTCATTGTGGTTTGACTTGGATTTCTCTAAAGGATAATGATGTTGAACATTTTCTCAGGTACTTATTTGCCATTTGTATATCCTCTTTAGTGAAATATCTCTTCATACCCTAAGCTCATTTTCTAATTGGATTGTTCGGGTTTTCTTTACTGTTCAGTTTGGAATTCTTTATATATTCTGAAAAATAACTGGTACTTTGTCAAATAAGTGGTTTGTAAATATTTTCTCCCAGCCTGCAGCTTGTCTTTTTATCCTCTGAACAGGATATTTTGTAGAGCAAAAAGTCTAATTTTGATGTCCAATTTATTATTTATTTTTAGAGAAAGAGAGCACATGTGCAAGCAAGGGTGGGAGGCAGAAGGAGAGGGAGAGAATCTTAAGCAGCCTTGGTCCTGAGCACAGAACCTGACTGGGGACTCAATCTCTTGACCCTGAGATCATGATCTAATTTGAAATTGAATGGGGTGCTTAAACAACTGAGCCACCCAGCTGCTCCTTAATGTCCAATTTATTAATTTTTTTGTATGGATTTTGGTTTTGGAGTCAGGACTAAGTACTCTTATCTTGTTTTAGATTCTGAAGATTTTTCTCCTGTTTTTATTCTATAAGTTTTATAGTTTTACATTTAACATTTAAATCTGTGATCCATTTTGAGTAATTATAAGGTGTAATACTTAGTTTGAGGCATTTTTTTTCCCTTTTTTCCCTTATGGTGTCCAATCATTCTAGCACCGTTTGTTAAAAATATATCTTTCTTCCATTGAATTTTTTCCCACTTTTGTCACAATAAATTGGACATATTTGTCTGGCTCTATTTTTTTAGTTCTCTAGTTTGTTCTGTTGATCTAACTCTTTTCCTCTGCAATGCTTCACAGTTTTGATTACTGTTGTTATATAGTAAGTCTTGAAATTGAATAGATTGATTTTTCTCACTTCATTCTTCTTTATCAAAATGGCTTTAGCTATTTTAGTTCCTCTATCTTTCTCTAAAAATTTGTATAATACTCTAGTGATGTCTATAAAGTCTTTTTGGGATTCTTATAGGAATTGCATTAAGCCTATATATCAATTTGTTGAAAATTGATAATGTTAATAAGTTGAGCTTTCCAATCCATGAATACAATATGTCTCTACTTATTAGATCTTCTTTGATTTTTTCATTAGCATTTTGTAGTTTTCAGCTTTCAAGTTCTATACGTTTTTTTAGATTGATAACCTAAGAATTTCATTTTTTGAGTGATTTTAAATTGTACTATGTTTTTAAATTTTGGTGTTCAGACATTGATTACTCATATATAGAAATACAATTGATTTTTAAACATTTAGCTTGCATCTCGAAACCTCAATGAACTCATCTATTATTTCTAGGGATTTTAGGGGGTGGCAGGGATAATTGCTCAGGATTTTCTGTATAGACAATCATGTTATCTACAAATAGGGACAGTTTTATTTCTTCTTTTTCAATCTGTATGCCTTTTTCCTTTTCTTGCCTTATTATCCTAGCTAAAACTTCCAGAATTATGTTGAGTAAGAGTGGTGAAGCAGAAGTCCTTGCCTTGTTTTCTGTCTTAGAGGAAAAGTACTCAGCCTTTCACTACTAAGTATAGTGTAAACTGTAAGTATTTTGTTAATGTTCTTCATCATTTTGAGAAAGATCCTCTCTATTCCTGTTTTTTTTTTCCTGAGTGTTTTTATCATGGATGGGTGTTGAACTTTGCCAAAGCTTTTCTTTTTTTCATGAAGTAATAGGATCATGTGGTTTTTCTTCTTCAGCCCATTAATATAGTAGATTACATTGATTTTTGAACATTAAACCAACCTTGCACTCCTAGTATAACCCCATTTGACCATAGTGTATAATTATATTTATATATAGCTGCATTCTCTTTGTTAATATTTTTTTTCTTTGTTAATATTTTGTTAAGTACTTTAGTGACTCCATTTATGAAGAATATTGAAGTAGTTTTTCCCCTTTTTTGTACTGACTTTGTCTAGTTTTGTACATACAGTCTCCAATTAATGATGATTCAACTTACGATTTTTCAGCTTTACAATGATGCAAAGTGATAAACATCCAGTAGAAACTGTACTTTGAATTTTGAATTTTACTCTTTTCCTGGGCTAGCAGTATATGGTATAATATTGTTTCATGATGCTGGGCTGCAGTAGCAAGCCACAGCTCCCAGTTAGCTGTGTGATTGCAAGGGTAAACAACCAATATACTTTCAACCATTTTGCACCCATACAATCATTCTATTTTTCACTTTCTGTAGAGTATTCAATAAATTACATGAGATATCTAATTCTTTATCTTTGTGTTAGATAATTTTGCCCAATTGTAGGCTAATGTTAGTATTCTGAACACATTTAAAGTAGTTAGCTTTAAAAAAAAAAAAAAAAAAGGAACATCCGGGTACCTCAGTTGTTGAGTGTCTGCCTTTGGCTCAGAGGGTGATCCCAGGGTCCTGGGATCGAGTTCTGCATCAGGCTCCCACATGGGGGCTGGGGGCTGCTTCTTCCTCTGCCAGTGACTCTGCCTCTCTCTAGGCGTCTCTCATGAATAAATAAATAAATAATCTTTTTTAAAAAAGTACTTAGTTAGGCTAAGCTATGAAGTTTGGTAGATTAGGTGTATTAAATACATATTCTTCTTATGATATTTTCAATTTACAGTGGATTTATTGAGACTACAACCCCATGGAAGATATATACTGTTCTTTGAATTAGTCAAAGATAGCCTCTATATATTGGCCCCTACTGTTTATTTCTTCACACAGACTGAGACCCATTAGCTCACCGGCACTCAAATTTTTACACATCCAACATCCAGTTATTTAACAATAGTATCAACAAGCGAATGTTTAACCATTTAGGGTTTGCTGGCACTGTATATCCCATAAAACCTAATCCAGCCTCTCTTGGTCTTTGATAAGATAGAGCCTTATGGTTACACGATACCAAGCGGCTGCCTTTCAGAGTTCTCTGACTCAGAGACTACCGACCATGCTGCTGAGAGCCATCACCTAGGTTATATGTCTAGGGACATGTAGCTCCTCTGGGAGTTCCCTTGTCCTCCTCCGCCTTCTGGATGGTGGCTCTCTTGCCATAAGCTTCTGGATGGTCTCATACTGTGAGGGACTTCACATGTAACACTGTCTGAACACAGCCTAGTGAAGTTTGCACGTTATTTCCTTTATGGTTATATCTTTTTTTCCTTGATCATCCCGTAAGTCCTTCAAGTCCCTTGTAGGTATCAGGGTAATATTAGCCTCATAAAATGAATTGAGAAATGTTCTATTTTCTGAAAAAGATTGTGTCGAATTGATGTTAATTTTTCCTTAGGTGTTTGATAGCATTCTCCAGGGAAGTCCATCTGGGCCTGGGGAGCTCTTTTGGGGATCTTTTATTTTATTTTATTTTTTTTTATCTTGGGGATCTTTTAATTAAAAATTCGATTTGCTTAGTTACAAGGTTATTCAAGTGATCTGTTTCATTCTAGGTATAGTTAGGTTGTTTTGTTTTTCAAGAAATCCAGTGTGTTTTCACCGCTATCCTCTTCCTCTTCTCTTCCCAGAAATCTAATTATAGAAATGTTAGGTCATTTGTTGTAATCCAACAGGGCCCTGGGGCTCTGGTCTTCTTCTCTCTGCCTCCTCATCTTCCTCCTCCTCCTCCTCCTCCTCTTCCTCCTCCTTTTTCTTTTTCTTCTTTCCTAGTCTCTTTCTCTCTGGTGTTCAGATTGGGTAATTTCTCTTACTCTACTTTCAACTTCACTGGTTTGTTCCTCTGTCTCCCCTCTTCTACTGTTGAGCCCATCCACTGAGTTTTTAATTTCTGTTACCGTATTTTTTTTTCAGTTCTAAAGTTTCTACTTGGTTCTTCTTTCTTCTATTTCTATGCTGAGACTTTTCTGTTTCTTTGTTTCATGCCTAACCTTAATCTCTCATTGAAGCATTTGTTGATGGCTGCTTTAAAATCTTCCCAAGATGAGTCTGACATCTCTGTCATCTTGATGTTGGCATCTATTGATTGTCTTTCTTCCATTCAGTTTGTGCTCTTTGTGGATTTGGGTTGGATGAGTGAGTTTTTATTTGAACCTGAAATTTGGAGTATTATGGGAATTTGGGTCTTATTAAAACTTTCTGTTTTAGCTGACTTTCTCTGACATTGTTCTTCCGGGAGAAAGGGGGTGCTGCCTCATTACTGCTAAGTAGGGGTTGAAATCCAGATTTCTCACTCAGCACTGCTGACACATGATGGGCGGGTGGTGCTCCTCATGACTGCTTGGAGGAGATGGTAGTTGAAGCTTTCCATTAGGCCCACACTGGTACCTCTCTGGCTGGGAGAGTTAGAGGTGCCTTGTTACTATGCTGCTTGTGACCTCAACCAACACAACAGTGTGGAGTGTGGTCTTGTTACAGCTGAGCAGTGGTAAAAGTCCTGACTGCCCACTAAGACTCTCCTGATCTCACTCCAGTGAGAAGGAAAGGGTGCACCTCGCTGTGGGCAGAGGTATGAGTTTGGGCTCCCTACCTGTGGTCTTATTACTGGCATTGTTCTTGAAATTCCTGGCCCTCTATTTTATCCTCTCTCACATCACTCTGGCTGTGAGTTTTATACTTTACATTCACAATTTACATCACAGCCTCATGAGGGTGGACATGGAGGCTCCCCACGCAACCTCTGCTGGCACTGTGGGGGGTTGGGGCGCACACTTGTGTCTATGGTGTTTGGCCACAGTAGAGCAGTTTCCAACCAAAAGTTTTCTGTTTTTGCAAGGCTGCCATTTTTCTGTTCCTTTGGCTGGAGAGAGCAGGCTTTTGTTACGGCTTTTCTTTTCTTTTTCTTTCTTTCTTTCTTTTTTTTTTTTCTTAGCTTGTTGGCATTTCTAGGTTGCCAGTTTCTTTAGCTCCAAATCTGAGATACAAGGCAAACAAAGAACTCCGAGAACTCACAACTGTGCTGTTCCTCAGGCCTCAATGTTTCTAGCTGGTCTACTTTCTACTTTGGAGTCTTATGTTTATTTTATACATAATGTTCAGAGTTTCGTGTTGTGCTTATTGGGAAGAAGTACCTCTATATCTATTCCATCTTCCCAACAACAGAAGCTCCTAGATGGCTATTTTGAAAAGTAGTCACTCTGGGTCATACCAGAGAGCAGAATAGCATGGCATTCATGAAGGTGGCCAGGTGAATAATCTGAGCCAACTGCTCCATGCAGTCCTCCTCATAATTTTGGGGGCTAGATATTTCCTCCAAGGATTTACACAGCTTGAAGTTTTTTGTTTTTCTTTTTAAGCTTTTATTTACTTATTCATGAGAGACACACAGAGAGAGGCAGAGACACAGGCAGAGGGAGAAGCAGGCTCCCTGCAGGGTCCCGGGATCACCTCCTGAGTTGTAGGCAGAAGTTCAACCACTGAGCCACCCAGGAATCCCCAGCTTGAAGTGTTTGATCAGCTATTTAAAATGAGGTACAATGACAGGTTCCAGTCAGAGAAAGAGCAGTTACCTTGTTTTGCAAATCAGTGTAAGTCACCCACATCTCAAGCAGATCTTTGTTTGGCTCCATGGCCTCAATCATCAAGTTTATATCTTTGCTAACTGTCCTCAGAATCTATACTCGTCACTGCATCTGACAACCAGACTCACATCCTCCCCCTGGGATTCATAATTTCTATTTTTTTAGGTTATGAGAAACTTATAATAAGCTTCAAATCTTATGATATGATGATATTTTAATGACATGTAGATCATCGGTCTTTGTCAGCACAGGTATTTGGAGAGTATCTACCACATTTACCAGGACACTCTGCAAGTAGAACTGATTTTTGGTTATCAACGGTTCATTAGTAAGTGGTAAGAGAAGAAATTTCACCACAAAGACAGGGTTTTAAGTAGGTCTCAGCCAGTAATAGGTCACCAATTGTACCGGAAGGGCCTGGGTCTAACCTCCCCCTTGCAAACTCATGTGCAGGTAGACTCTGCATTAGAAAGAAAGAGAAAAGGGGCGCCTAGGCAGCTCAGTTGGCTAAGTGTCTGCCTTCAGCTCAGGTCATGATCCCAGGGCCCTGGGATGGAGCCCCTTGGGGAGCCTGCTTCTGCCTCTACTCTGCCCCTCCCCCGCTGCTCTAGTTCTCTCTCTTGCTTGCTCTCTATCTCATATAAATAAATAAAATATTTTTTTCTAAAAGAAAGAAAAAAGAGCAGTTTATGCCTCATCCAGAATGTGCATTCTGAACTTTATCAGGATTAGAGTCAGCTGCAAATGACACAAAAATCACAGAGACAGTGGTTTTGACAAGATAGCAATTTATTTCTCTTTTTCATAAAAGTCAGAAAGGGCAGTTCAGAGCCGGCATGGCAGCACTGCCCTGAAGGCGCTCATGCACCTTTCATCTTCTTGCTCAACACATGGCTTTCAGATCGTTGGTTCGGAGAGAAGTAGGATAAGACACACCCTTTCCTGTAGTTAGACTTCCTCAAAGTCAGGACTGCCCCTTCCCACTGGCCCCATCTGGGTTACAGGGCTGCAGTTAGTGGCAGGGGATGCTGGGTAAGGTTGTGCTTATTTTTATAGTAGCTAAGTGCCAAGTGCCCCCCTAACCCTCCATTCTATTACTGAGAAGGAAAGGGGGAATGAATACTGGGGGCAAATAATTTCTGTCACTGGGACTGACCATAATAAAAATCTATAATGCTAACTATGGGTGACCGCCCAACCCCTGATTTACCTGCACATGCCACCACTCCTAAGTATTTGAGGATTTTTCCATTTGTGACGATATCTGTCTTTAAGAGTAGGGTCTATAAGAGAGCAGCCCTTCTCTTTTCCAGCAGCTCCAAATGAGTATTATATGACTCACCAGCAGGTTTAATGTTCAGGTTCCAAGAATGATTAATTCTGCTATGCAGTCTGTGGAATAATACAGAATAAATATTATGGCACAGAGATCAGAAGTCCAAACAAATAGCATGCCCTTGGCAGAGGAAATACAAATGTTAAAAACAAATCACATCCAGTTTCCCAGAGAGCCAGATCAAAATTGTAGGAAGCTCCAATGTCTCTGAAACTAGCTGAGATTTTAATGACCAATTCAGCTTTCTCTTCATCACCCTCCCCGCCAAAATTTGTGGAGAGACAATTCCACAAATATGAGGAGATTCATTCCAAGTCCAGTTCAATTTTAGGCATATGATGTAAAAACCCACCTGCAAAACCAGTGTTAAATGAAGGTTTATAATTTTAGGATACCAGTTTGCTGTGGCACCCAGGGACTTGGAACTAAGTAACTGTATCTGAAATTTACCAAAATAAAAAATTACTTGCTCATACATCTCTACTGTAAGATAAAAACTTTTACCTATTTACAACCTCTCACTTCTCTAGAGCTCAGCAATCTGCAACCTCTCAAGAATACAGCTGAGAAAAATGTCAATGAGAAAATAAAATCGATGTTATAAGAACTTGTGTTTTTTTTCCCTAAAGAAGTCAAGACTGTCCACTGGGTCCTGACTCACAGTCCATGTAGTCTTGTACTACATACAATTCTAATAAGCATGTTACATGGCTTCCAACTCTCAAGCATATTGAAACTAAAGAAGCAAGAAGAGGGCTGGGCAAAATGGCATATGAACAGCAATTGGAAGTGATGGTTATCAACCTAGCAGCAGGAGACAGACAAATCTACAAAAGGTAGAAAGGTACTCCAAAAATCTGGTTTACACAGGTGTGTAATAGAAGGACAAAGAAACAGGCACCTTGGCAAGCACTGGCTGAAGTACCATGTCTTCACTCAAACATTCATGGAAAACTCACTCTGTTACCCTCAGGACATGGGAGTGAATTCTGGCCAATGGATGTAGACAAAAGTGCTGGATGCTATATTTGGGAATGGTTTTTAAAAATATCATGTAATATATACTTCAAACTCTCTCTCTTATATGTCCCCAAATGCAGAGGATACATGGATGGAGTCTGAAGCCCTAAATAATATTAGAGCCCAAGATAAAAGGAGCCTGGTTCCTGAATGACTACATGGTGCAAAGTACCTTTACTGACACACTGGACAGTGATGCCAACTAGAAATATTTTGTTGGATCCAGCCACGGATGGGGCTTTTTACTTGTTACAGTAACCAGAATTTTTCATCCCAACTAATACAGAAATTAGTACTTTAAAATGCTGTTAAAAACAACCAACCCAGGGGCACCTGGGTGGCTCAATGGTTGAGTGTCTGCCTTTGGCTCAGGTCATGATCCCAGCATCCTGGGACCGAGTCCCACATTGGGTTCCTTGCGTGGAGCCTGCTTCTCCCTCTGCCTGTGTCTCTGACTCTCTCTCTCTCTGTGTCTCTCATGAATGAATAAATAAAATATATATTTTTTAAAAAATCCCAAAGCTCATGATAGGCAGCAAGAAAACAGATATAGCAGGCTGATGGCTAGAAATCTATTTGATATAGTGGCAAAAGTGGGTAAAATGTTACCTGTGATATTTTGGATGCAGACCATATACTTATTGAACTTGTAGCACTCTGGGAAGAAATGAGAAAACAACACATTAGTACTATATATTGGTTGTTACTGGCTGCATTGGACAGGTTATTAAAAGAAAGTGAGGGGGGAAAAATGGGCCAGTTTGTAAGAAAAAGTGAAAGGAAATAGAGAAAATCCAGAAAATCAGGGTCTCACAGAGTTGGAAAATCCAACTCTTGTTAGGCTTCAGACTGGAAGATATAAGAACAAATAAGGCTTCGTGTAACAAAGTCCAAAGAAAAATTTTTCTCAGTTGAACAAATTGGCTAGACAAAGATCAGATTGAGGATGAGGACTTCCATGCCAGATCTGCTAGTTTGAAGGCAGCAAAGTTGAAGAAGTATGGGTGAAGAGAGTGGGTTGGGAATAAAAAATAAGGCAAGTTAAAAAATTATATCTAGGAAAGATTTGGGGTGAGGTTACTAGTACATGGAACTGGCTGGAAATAATGAGATGAGAAGCCTACGAAGATTTTGAAGCCAGGAACCCAGACTAAAAACCTTTTGACAATCAAGCTCTGAGCCCCAAATCTTACTTTCAAGGAGGACATCCTCCCAAATACACACTTCAGCTGTAGCCAAAGAAAATGATGCAGAACGAAGACCCTGCCAGAGGGCGGATCTAGGAACCACAGGAAACAACAGAAAGTTCATCTGAAAGAATAGAATTAGGGCCTAATCAAGAGTAAGAATGCCTAGAGGATTTCAAATTTTTATTGACCAATGACTGCTGTGCGTTTTTAATCTGTCTTCCAAAGATGAGTGATTTATGTAGCAAATCTGTGTTCCACCATTTTATACTAATATGTGCAGAAGGCAGGGCCAGGACCAGGATGAGGCAAATGAGTGACAGAGTGCAAATTTCAGGTAAGTGCTCATTCTCAAGGGGTGCAGGTGCTGACTTTGCAAACATGGAGCCGTATCCAGACCGGATAGGACTGCACATGAACACATTATCTACAGACCCTGTTATTTGAGCTGAATATAGTAACTGACTGAGACTTTGGATTATTTATTGGATAAAGGGACAGTATTCTGTGTGTAGAAGAAAGAATAAAACAGTCATTTAGTCAGAAGCATGGATATTGCAGAGATACACCAGTAGGCCACATTTTCTTGTCCCTAAGCATCTGGGTGGGGCCATATGACTGTGTTTTGCCCAAAAGAACGTGTGCTGCTCAAAACAACTTTACACCTGGACCCTAAAAACTCTGTGTAATTATTACCTGCCTCCTGATACAAACAATACAGTGAAGGACTCCCAGGCTCTAGAAGACAGCAGAACCTCAAGGTAGAAAGAGCCCTAAAATCTACCTTGTCAGCAGGGCACACATTTTTCTCAAACTCACATGGAGCAGTCACCAAGAAAGACCACATTGTGGGCAACAAGACACATCTTAACAAATATTAAAAAATGGAAATCAGGGATACCTGGGTGGCTCAGTGATTGAGCATCTGCCTTCAGTTCAGGGTGTGATCCTGGAGTTCTGGGATCGGGTCCTACATCGGGGCCCCTGCAGGGAGCCTGCTTCTCTCTCTGCCTATGTTTCTGCCCCTCTCTCTCTCTCTCTCTGTATCTCTCATGAATAAATAAATAAAATCTTTTAAAAAAAATGGAAATCATAGAAGGTCTGCTTTCAGACCACAATGGAATTAAAGGAAAAATCAATAACAGAAAGATAACTGGAAAATCCTTAAACATGTGAAGATTAAACAACACACTTCTAAATAACACATGAGTCAAAGAAGAAATCTTAAGAGAAATTAAAATACTTTTTGAACAAGATGAAAATGAAAACACAGCTTACAAAAATGTATGTGATGCTGTAAAAGCAATGCTTAGGGGGAAATTCATAGCATTGGATGCATACATGTAGAAAAGAAGAAAGATCTAAAATCAACAATCTAAGTTTCCACCATAGGAAACTAGAAAAAGAAGAGCAGGTTAAAATCCAAAGTAAACGGAAGAAAAGAAATAATAAGAATTAGAACAGAATTTTATATCATATTATAGTGATAGATATACATAATCATTCCTTTGTCCAACTCCAGAGACAACACCCAGAGTGAACCCTAAGGTAAGCTAAGGATTTTGGGTGATTATGATGTGTCCCTGTGGGCTCATCCTTGGTAACAAATGTACCCTCTGGTGAGTTATGTCGATAATGAGGAGGCTGTGCTTTGCACGGGAAGAAAGAGAGTATATAAGAAATTTCTGTACTTTCCTTTTAATTTTGTTTGAACCATTAACTGCTCTGAAAAAAAAATTAAATCTTTTTTAAAAAGTCTTTGGGGGTGCCTGGGTGGCTCAGTTGGTTAAGCATCTGCCTTTGGCTTGGGTTCTGATCCTGGGGTCCTGGGATTGAGCACTGTGTTGGGGTTCAAGCAAGGAGCCTGCTTCTCTCTCTCCCTCTGCTGCTCCCCCTGCTTATCCTCCTCTTTGTTTCTCTCTCTGTCAAATAAATAAAATCTTTTTTTAAAAAAAGAATTTTTGAAAAATCTTCATTATTGGAAGCAATACATTTGTGAAAGGCAATATCATAAAAAGTGATACCTTGCATAAACTACTGGAGACAGAGCTAAGAAAAATAAAATCTTACCATTGTCACAAATAGTAATTTCTGTTCTTTCCTTTTCTTTTTTTTCACAAACAGTAGTTTCTAATTTGATCTCTCAGTTGGGCAGGGCTATGGTGCTGTGGTCATGGAAGAAATACTCATGTGGGCCATTTGGTTTTCTAGGTCCAAGCCACGGATAAATCCTGCCTGTGTAAATCATGGACTGATAGCCATTTGTACATCAGCACTAAAAGGTCTCTTCTACTATTAAAATAATACCTCAAAGCCCATGAACTATTGATGGTATGTGGCTAGTGGTAACTTCATGTAGGAATGACTGTTTTAATAAATTTGTTTTCAATGAATGGTGGATGAATTGCAGTAATATTTCATTGAGCCTACTTCAATAATATCTAAGTCAGGAATGTTTCATGTAAAAAGTGCCCATGTAAAAAAAATAAATTTTAAATACTTTTTGTGAGTATAAAGTGGTGGTCTCAAAAAAAAAAAAAGGTGTGGTCTCTCTCTCCATCCATCACGCCTCAACTAAAAATGCATCAGAAAATGAATAGAGCTAGACATCATGTATGTTTCTTGCTTTCATCTAAAAGTTATCCTTAATTCTACTCACCCCTGAAAAAAAAAAAAGATGAAAGAAACCTGAGATCATCTAAACAAAATCGGCCTAAATTTCCCAACTACTGACTAAGTAACCAAGTGTATTAAAATCCAGTTGCCAGTAGGGGTAATTGAGTGAGGTTTGAAGTTGGGGATAGTAAAGATGAATGAACACATATATGTTTCCATTTAGAGTTCTAAAAAAATCAATCTTGATTCTTACTTAGACTTCAAGAACTGGAATTTCTAGTTATATCATGGTTTCAAACATTTTTTGAATTCTGGACCACTCTGGGAATCTAATGAGAGCTATGGACTTCACTCTCAGAAAAATGCAGATGTACATATTTGTAAAATTTTGCATGTAATTAATTATATTGCCTTGGAAATTTTTTTCCTTTTCTTTGAGAATCACAAAAATGTTACACTTTCCTAATTTGATTTTTCAAGCAAAAACTAATGACCCCTTCTTGAAACAAATTACATTAAGGAAAAATGCACATAAAACAAAAATAAGTTAATTCCACTTGAAAGTCATTTGAATGAAAAAGATGCTATTCCTTTGGCTTATTTTGTCTATTTCATTCTTTGGGTGGGTGCGGGGAACCAAGCATCTTATTATTTCAGGTCAGAAGTTGGTCAGAAGTTTAAGCAGGGTAAGGCTAAGGACCCTGAAGCTTAGGGTACCCTTCAAGGCCCATTCAGATTGTTAGCAGAATTCTAATTATAGGGTTGAAATCCCCATATTCTTGCTAGCTGTTGACTGGGGACCACTCTCAGCTCCTGGGTGTTGCCCTAAGTTCCTTGCCATGTGGCCTCCTTAGGCAGTTTCTAGCATGGTTATTTGCTTGCTTCCAGGCCAGCAGGAACATGTGTCTCTGCCTTCTACAGGGCTCAGTCCCTTTGAAAGACTCACCTGTTTAGGTCTGGCCCAGCGGATCATCTCCCTTTAGATGAACGCAAAGACAGCTGATTAGAAAGTTGATCACAGTAGCAATATCCTATCATATTCGCAGGTTCTGCCTGCATTCAAGGGGAGGAGATGACACAAATTGCATATACTGGGGTGGGGTGGGGGGTCAGCAGATGGTGGGATCGATGGGGGCCATCTTAGAACTACTGCCTACTGCAGCTACTTTCCCACAACTGCTTCCAGGGAGGTTCCTTTGGTTTAACATGAAGTTGTATTTTTTAAAAAGGTAAGACAAACATCATTACTACACAATTGACTTTAACTTTTGCTTTAATGGAAATGGTGCTGCTACCCTGACTCACTGAGGTCTGTGGTAGCAAATAGAATCAGTGACCAGTAAAGGATGGACTTGGATCTTAGAACACCAAAACTCTATAATTCTTCAAGTCGAATTCATGTTACTTCATTTCTTTTGTTCTCAAGTCAATGAAGTCATCTTTGGCAAGGTCTGCCTCACTGCTGCTATCTATGTCAACAAGGAAAGGATTTCAGATTCACTTTCCACTTGAAAATTGAGCAGAAGGAACACTCGGAATTATTCTGAGGGCTTTCTGACTGTGGAGAGATCAAGAAAGCGGTATTGTCACTCTCAATTCCAGCCTGTAGAAACATTTGCTTCAGTGGTAGAAATTTGAAGCTTCATCCATCCAAGTTACTCTTCCAAGTATACGGGCTTGGCCAAAAGAGCTTGTAGTTTTGCTTTATTTTTCCCAGCAGAACTGCACTGCTGACTCCAGGAGCTTGAGCTGAAGGATTTACCTCATTCAGTATGACCCAAACTGTCTGCCTAATAATCTAAGCTGGGAGCAAACCCCTCCCAGTAGCAATGCTTGGAGAACTGGCTTTCCTTTTCTTACTATCTTAAGCACAGCAAATTCTGCTTCAAGTTCAAGTTCAATAAACACTTCATGACCTGCCTTATTCTCTGTGGCTGATAATATTCTGCTACTATTATTTGACGAACTCTCTTAAAAAGGTGGTGATTCAAGGTCCTGTCTTGGAGGAAGATAAAGATATCCACTGCTTAGACAAGGCTGTCCACAGGGTCTTTGGCACCAATGCCTGCTGACCAACATGCAGAGAACTGCTTTATTCTAGAAGACAGTGTGACCACGTGAGCAGCTGAGCTTCTGGGGGTGCTTCTTAGAACCTGAGCTGGGAGTTTTCTTTCCATCAGAGTTTGCTTGGCAAAGACTTCACTGTTGTTGTTGTTGTTATTGTTTTAATTTATTTTAGAGAAAGAGAGAGAGCATGGGGGCAGGGGAAAGGCAGAGGGAGAGAGAAATTCAAGCAGACTCCCTGTGGAGCACAGAGCCTGACACAGGGCTTGGTCTCAGGACCCTGAGGTCATGACCTGAGCTGGAAACCAAGAGTTAGACATTTAACTGACTGTGCCACCCAGGCACCCCCTTTGCACAGTTTTAAAGAAGTTAGTGAGTATTATGCTTTTTAAAATGGGCCCAGAAGAAAGGAGAAAAAATGAATGAGAAATATCAGGGAGGGAGACAGAACATGAGAGACTCCTAACTCTGGGAAACGAACTAGGGGTGGTGGAAGGGGAGGTGGGCAGGGAGTGGGAGTGACTGGGTGATGGGCACTGAGGGGGGCACTTGATGGGATGAGCACTGGGTGTTATTCTATATGTTGGCAAATTGAACACCAATAAAAATAAATTTATAAAAAAATAAACATAAATAAAATGACAGACTAGGGGAAAAAAAATGGGCCCAGAAAACATAGTTGGTTTTTTTTCCCCCTCTAATGGCATTGGTCAGTATACAAATAATGAACAAAACCCAGAATGTTACAGAGGAATGTTCATAGTTTCCTTCTTTTCCATGACAAAAAGAAACATTATCACTTTCAATTATTCGAAGATCTGCTTCAAAATATGCAAAAGGTGGGGCACCTGGGTGGCTCAGTAGGTTAAGTGTCTGCCTTTGGCTTTGATCATGATCCCCAGGTCCTAGAATTGAGCCCAGGGTCAGTCTCCCTGGTCAGTGGGGAGTCTGCTTCTCCCCCTCTCTTTGCCTCTCCACCTTGTTTGTGCTCTCTCCCTCCCTCTCTCTCTCTCTCAAATAAATAAATAAATAATTTTTAAAAATCTTAAAAAATATGAGACATGAATATCACATATTTTGGAATGGATGGCTTTAGCTGTAATAGTCTGCCTCAGCTTCAAGCCCCCAGATAGTCCACATTCTGGGTACATGGTTTTGCCTAGGTCTCTCCAATCATATGGGGGTTGGGGATTCTTTGGCTTGGCAGTAGAATGAACTATCTTGTAGGATGCTTCAAAATAGGGGTCTTGATTTGAGATGAATCCATGTGGTCAGATTCTGGTATTTCCAAAACAAGATTCTTCTAATGAAGTCACCCTATCTGAGACAGATTTTAGGATGTACAAGTGTCAGGTATTCCTTCAGCTCTGTTGATCTCAGGTGTCTGGTGTCAGAATCCTATCCCATCCAAGGCACCAAGACCTGGTATCTGATTGCGTTTAGCAATGAAAGTAGACCAAAAAGCACAAACATTCGGTCATGCTATAGTTTCTTTCTTTCAAATTAGCTTAGATTTCTGATCTAAGCTAGACCTAATAAAAGCAAAGGCAGATATTTGTATTCAAAATCACAGAGAATATTTTATTGAGTTCTCACCAGTTGTAAACTATTTTACATTATTTATTTTTAAGACTTTATTCATTCATGAGAGACACACAGAGAGAGGCAGACACATAGAGGGAGAAGCAGGCTCCCCACAGAAAGCCCGATGTGGGACTCAATCCCTGGATCCAGAATTACGCCCCGATCCAAAGGCAGACGCTCAACCACTGAGCCACCCAGGCGTCCCAAAGGCAAACTATTTTAGAATAGAATGTCAATAGTGATAACTGTATGTTACCCAACCACGTACTTACTAAGCATGTGATAAACATGATTTATGCAAGCAGAAAGTCGAATTTGGAAATTTATACCAGCAAATTTCCATTCACTAACTATCGGTATAATTAAAGAGCCAATTGCAAAAGCTTTTTGAATCTTCCAAAAATCTCTGGAAGTTCCTTACTGCTGATAATGAGCTATGATGTCCAGCTCTGTAAGTTTAAAAAGAATCACATAGCTTCCAGTGTGTTATATTTTCAAGCGGATTTAGAAATGTTTTTATATTGCCAATATTTTCACAGATACAGGAGTAGTAGAAAACAAAGACTTGACAGTATTGAGAAAACTGTGATGTTCTTTCATTTCCCTGCAAACCTCATATGACTAATGTAGATAGAGCATGACATGGGTACCTAGGGAAATAGTCTTGGCTTTTCTTATGCTTCACTGAGATTCTTTGCTAACTTGCCATTCATGTTAGCAGCACTTAGGTAGACATAATCTTATTTTATTCATATTGATTCTGATTTATTGCAAATAATCTTATAACCGTGGAGAGCTAGTCTTGGCCATGCCTTTATCATCAGTGAAACTTCCTTTAATTGTAGAATTTGACGTTTTCTGTGATCAACTTGCATAAATCAATAGTTGTGTTTTTTCTTTCCTCTATCAGTCTTTTGTAAAATAGTATTGAATAAGCTGAGGAAAAGGATCCATTTATTACATCCTGCAACTATTCTGTATCATTCCAATGATTGTGAATTTGTACATTTATAGAAATCAACTTGCAAATGTTAAAAAATTGCTTTTATACAGATGAAATAAACTGTTAAAGGCAAATGGTATTTTCAAGAAAAATAAAATATTTTTGCCTAAGAATGTCAGGTATGTTTTATTCTTTCAACTTGTCTCAAATAAGTGAAGGTGTGGTCTATTATCAATGTTTTTGCCACCAAAATCAATATTCACTTTCGAGTGAATCTTTTTAAAAATTTGAGTGATAGTGTGTGAAATGTAGAACTTTTTCATGCTCTCTGAAAATTTTCAATGCTTCCTAAAAAGTCTCAAAACTATTTTCCATCAGAAATTCTTAATGACTCACTTTTTTTAAGTGGTGGAGACCAATAGGTATAAATAATAGGATATTAGATTCTTTGTAATGCCATGTTCTAACCACTGAAAAAGTTTTCTTAAAGCTTTCAATTTACCCAGGATGTTTTGTAATCTTCAAATAAATTTGTTTCTTTTTTTTTTCAAATAAATTTGTATTGATACTTCCTATCATATAATTTCTTGAACTTCAAACTGTATGCAGAATCTCAAGTGAAAGATGAGTTGCATTCTCCCTTGTAGATGATCTATGATCAATTATTGGTGATGATAAAGCCCTCCATTGCCAGTTACCAACACTGGCATCATTCTTCAATTACAGTGGAATTTGTAAAAGACAATAATAAACTTTTACTTTGACAGTATTTTAAAATAACTACAGTTCCAGGGGCACCTGGGTGGCAGTTGGTTAAGTGTCTGACTCTTGGTTTCGACTCAGCTCATGATCTCAGGGTCATGAGATTGAGCCCCATGACAGCTCCACATTCTGCAGAGTCTGCTTGAGATTCTCTCTCCCTCTCCTTCTGTCCATCCCACTCATGCTCTCTCTCTCTCTCTCTCAAATAAGTAAATAAATCTTTTTAAAAATTTAAAATAAAATAAAATAAAGTGTAATAAAATAACTACAGTTCCAAAACAAAATTTACACAGGTGTATACAACTGACCACATTTGAAATTCACACTTCTAAAGAACAACAACAAAACGTGCATACCGAGCATTGCAAAACTGTGCAATTGTTAACAGCAAAATCCAAGTCCACATGAGAAGATAGGTGAAACATCCATGGCACAGCAATGCCAGGTCTCACCATCATCTTAGGTGAGATGCTCCACAGTGTCCTTAGTGCATTTAGGCTGCTATAACAAATATATCACAGACTTGATGGCTTATAAACTACAGAAATCCTGAAGGCTGGAAAGTCCAAATTCAAGGTACTGTTAGATTCAGTGTCTGGTGAGAACACACTTCCAGCTGACTTCTTGTTATCTTTACACAGAAGAGAGCTGAGAACGGAAGCAAGCTGTCTCATGACTCTTCTGAGGGCACCAACCCCATTCATGAGGCCTCCACCCTCATGACTCCATCTAACCTTAAGTACTTCCCAAAGCCCCCCACCTCCTCATACCATGACATTGGGAGAGAGAGTTTCAACATGTTAATTTTGACCTCCAGTCCATGACATATCCCTAGTTTTTTTTTTGTTTTCATTTTTTTGTCTATGTGAAAAATGTAGACAATTTTACATTTTCACAAGACAAATAGAACCATAATTTACATTTTATAATTTTCATGGCTGGTTTGAGAGGTATAATCATTGTTCCCTCTGGAATATGGGGTAGGCCCAAGCCTACCATATGCCCATTACCACCTCATCCTCACCCTACCTTGACATTCTATATATACAGTTCTTCCAGAAACCAAATAATACCCACTTAGGCATAAGCCTGTTTTTTAGAAGAAAAAAAAAAAGCCTGTTTTTTAGTATATGATACTTTTTATAAAAGCTTAAGTATTTTATTTTATTATTGATTAATTAATTAATTTGAAAGAGAGTACAGAGAGGGAGAGAGAGAGGGGGAGGGAGAGCATGAGCAGGGCAGAGAGGCAGAAGGAGAGAGAGAAGCAGACTCTCCACTGAGCAGCGAGCCCGATGTGGGACTCGGTCGCAGGACCCTGGGATCACGACCTGAGCCAAACAAAGGCAGATGCTTAAGTGACTAAACCACCCAAATGTCCCAAAGCTTAAGTACTTTATTATTTCATAGTTGACAATGGGAGGCTGTAGTGTTGTCCTTTGAGATCATTAATTAGATTTTAAAGTATGCTTTCAAGTGTGTTTGACAATGATTTCAGAGAAGAAATGACAAGATTATAAAAGTAGCTAGAAAAAAGGGAAGCAAAGGAAGCAAAGCTTAGTAGCAAAATAACAAGTGTCCTTATTTGCCACAGATGTGCAAATAAGAGGCAGGGATATCATATGGGTCCCGAGAACGGTTGCACAAGCAACTAAAGTGCTCCTCACAGAATCCAGAACTTTCAGAGATGACCTTGAGACACCATGAACCATTTCCCATGCAATTCAAGGGCTCAAAGCCAAGGAGACTGATAGAGCTTTACCCCTCATGGAAAAACTGAGAATTGACAATGTGACCAGCTTAGTGGGCTACTGCTGTATGCTAATGACACTTCTTTGTAAGCGAGGCCTAGGAACACAGCAATATCCTTCATCCCAAGGGATATTCCTTGTCATAAAGTCTCAGCGACCCCTTGGGCCTGGGCATCCATGTCTTGCACAAGATCTCAAATATAGACTGGGAATTCATGTTGGAAAGTACAGATAAATATACTATTTTTAAAAAGAATGCAAAATAGGAGCCCCCGGCTGGCTCAGTCAGTAGAGTGTGCAACACCTGGTCTCAGGGTTGTGTGTTCAAGCCCCATGTTGGGTATAGAGATTACTTAAAAATAAAATCTTAAAAAAAAAAAAAAACAGTAAAAGAAGCAAGGTATTCTGTGAAATATAATTAAAGCAATAAAAACATCATTAAAATACATTTTTAAATTTTATTTATTTATTCATGAGAGACACAGACAGAGACACAGAGAGAGGCAGAGACACAGGCAGGGGGAGAAGCAGGCTCCATGCAGGAAGCCCAACATGGGACTCGATCCCGAGTCTCCAGGATCAGGCCCTGGGGTGAAGGCGGTGCTAAATCGCTGAGCCACCTGGGCTGCCCAAAATACAATTTTAAATGAATTTTAAATGTATATTGTTATGGTCGTTTTGTTTGTTGCTGTGGCATTTAGAAAACTTACAAACATTCAAAAAAAAATTACAAACCTTCAAATCATATTTAGAACTTTCCCAAAAAAAATTCTTTATACACCCTGTGAAATCAGAATAGTGGTTATCCTTAAGCATGGCAGTGCCTGGAAAGGGTGGGAGAGGTCTTCTGGGCCACTGGTAAGTCTGCTCCACCTGGAACTAGTTGCACGGTAGGATTCGGTGGGATTGCTACAGGCCCTGCAAATGGGCTATGAGAACTGATTATTTTAGTTTGCAGGAGTTTGTGAGCCAGTTGCTAAACAGAGGCATCATTAAAAATGAAAAAATGTAGGGGCACCCAGGTGGCTCAGGCAATTGAGTGACCAAGTCGTGATTTCGACTCAGGTCATGATCTCAGGGTCATGAGATGGAGCCCAACATCACGCTCTGCAATCAGCAAGGAATCTATTCGAGGTTCTCTGGCTCCCTCTCCCTCTGCTCCTGCCTCTGCTTGCTTATGCTCTCACACTCTCCCTCTCTCCCTCTCCCTCTTTCAAATAAATAAATAAATAAATCTTTTTTAAAAAGTTAAATAATGTAGACTTATAAAGTATACCAAGAAGTTTTCTCAAAACTTCCCAAGTATTTTACTACATTTTATTATTTACACATGCTCTTGAGGCTATTTATGTGCCTTGTAACTGTATGAGGAAAATATATAAGATTATATAGATATATATAGATATCTCTTCCCAGCTCTGCATTCTATGTCACGTTGCTAGTTTGAAATGGGCCATGGGGCCAATTTCATTTGCACCATAGAAACCAACAAATGCTACAAATCAGGGCTTGAGTTTTGTTGGTTTTCTAAATTTAGGAGAGTAATGACAAAAATGTTAATGATGCAGATTAAACCTAAATGGACATCACATCTGTAGCAATGACATTGTAAATAGCACAGAAAAATGAGGAAATATTTCTCCAATATTTGAAAATTGTTATCTGATTCAGTAAAGATGCTCACGTTGACGAGTGAGTGAAGTTCAGACATACTTCTTCATTCTTTCACTTTTGTCTTACTCTTTAATGTAAAGAAAAATATCAACCAAAATTCAGGTCAGAATTACATTCATTGTCAGTTGCAATCTTGGATTGTCTACAGGTACAAGAACTCAGCAAAAATCCATTTTTCCCCATAATTTCATTTCCACCACTTTCTGTTCTCTTTTTCTGTATTTTGACTAATGAGGTATAGACCTTATTACTCGTATATTTTCCACCCTGCTTTATTCTTCTTCCTGAGAAATTTCTTCAACTTTATCTACCAAATCTATCAAATCTTTTAAATTTGATGATCATTTTAAGTTCCCAAGATTTGTCTCATTCTCTAATTCTAATATTTTTACAGCACCCTTTTCTTGTTTTAAAGGGCAATTCTTATTTCTCAGTTATTTTTGAAAATATACAAAGGCTTTTGGTTTGTCCGGTGCTCTTCTCTGAATCCCTTATCTCTGCTTAGATCAGTTTCCCTGTTTAACTTGGTCCTTCTTTTTCTTGCTGCAGCCTTTGCTCTTTGTCTTGTGATCCTTGATTGCTCATTTATATTTAAAAATGAAGCAATAGAAAAGCTCATTGATTGGGAGCTTGGCTGTGTGAATGCGCTGGAAGGACAGGCATTGTTTCCAGGTGAGCAGTTGCAGACCAACCAATTTGCTTGGGGACTCCAAGATGCCAATGCGCAGAGGTCTTGACCTGTTATCTAGTTGTCTCCTGGCAGGTGATCAATTTCCTTAGATAAGTACCTTCCTGTTTATCTTCACCTTGGGGCAGCCTGGTATTCTGTGGCAGGGACAGGAAAGGTGACATTCTGTAGGCAGCCTCCTGGTTCTACCACGCTCGATTTCTGCCTTCTGTTGCACCCACCATTTTGGGGTCTTTGTGTCCTGTCTGAGTTTCTGTAGGCAAATCAGCTTCCCTTTCCTTGGCAGGCCACCTCTCAGGTGATCCAAGAAGTTTCCTACACTCGGCTCATCAGTTAACACTCCATTTTATGCCTTCTGGCTCCAGAATTGTGTGCAATTCTCAGTAGTTGATGGCCCCCCCCATCAGTTCACCATCTTGAAAAACAGGAGGCTTAACTCATTTCTTTCTTTCTTTCTTTTTTTAGAAGATATCTTTCTTTTTTTTTTAAAGATATTACTTGAGACAGAGAGAGAGAGAGCACATGCAGGGGGAGCAGCAGGCAGAGGGAGAGTAAGAAGCAGACTCCCCGCTGAGCAGAGAGCCTCAAGCAGGGATCCATCCCAGGATCCTGGTACCACCACCTGAGCCCAAGGCAGCCGCTTAACCAACTAAGCCACCCTGGTGCCCACCTTGGTTTTTCTCAATGTATTTGTTCCTTTTCCTCACTTTTCTCTCCCCTTCCTCCAAACAATGATTTTACTGTGTGCAACAAATATCCTTTTACTTGTAGGTATGCCAGTAAAATACATATCATTATTCTTTGTGAAATTCCTTTTAATCCGCACAAAGGACATTGTGCTAAAGATCTCATTCTCCTTTTTACTTTTTTTAGTTAGCTCAAACCTCTTACATTTTCAGAAATTCCCTCATCCCTATTGTTTATTGGTGAGTTAAAATCTCCAACTATGACTTTTGATCTGTCTGTTTCTGTCCGTTGTTGTTTATTATGTATTTGAGACTGTTTAATTAAGTGCTTATATGTGCACAATGGTTACATCACCTTGTATTTATCACTAAGCACACTATTATGCTATTTTTTACCTGGATTTTATTTTGTTGGATATTAAGATTGCTACCTCGGCTTTCTTTTAATTTCTTATTTTTGCCTGGTACATTTATTTCTGTTCTTTTATTTCTAATTTTTCTGTGTCTTTCTGTTTTAAATGTGTATTTTACATATAACATCTTTCCTTTAATCCAATATGGACATCTGTTTTTTAATCAGATGGTTAATTTTATGTGTCAACTTGACTAGGCCACAAGGTGCCCAGATATTTAGTCAAACATTATTCTGGGTGTGTCTGTGAGGGCACTTTTAGATGAAATTAGTATTTGACTCTGTACACTGAACAAAAAATGGTGCTCCCCATCTTGAGTGGGCCTCAACCAATCAGGTGAAGTCCTAAATAGAATAAATAGACTGATCCTCCAGCAAGGAGAAGGAAATTTCTTTGTGTGTGACTGTATTGAACTTAGATATTGGTCTTTCCCTCCCATTGTGCTTGAACTGAAACATAACTCTTCCTGAATCTTGAGCCTACAGTCTTTGGACTAAAAATATATCATTGGCATTCCTGAGTCTCCAGCTTGCTGACTGCTGATCTTGGTATTTATCAGCCTCCATAATCACATGGGCCAATTTTATATATTTATATGTATCTATATATGTATTTATTTTTAAAATATTTTTTCACCTATTTCACCTATCCTCCCACCCCTCTGGTACCCACCAGTTTGTTCTCTGTATTTAAGGGTCTCTTTTGGTTTTTTTTTTTTGTTTTTTTTTGTTTGTTTGTTTGTTTTTTAAGGGTCTCTTTTGTTGTTTCTTTCTTTTTTTTTGTTTGTTTCTTTGTTTTGTTTCTTAAATTCCACATATGAGTGAAATCATATGATATTTATCTTTGTCTGACTGACTTATTTCACTTAGCAATCCCTAGGATCCCTTGGATCCATCCATGTTGAGATGCCTGCATGGCTCAGCAGTTGAACGTCTGCCTTTGGATCAGGGCCTGATCCCAGATTCCCCGGATTGAGTCCCACATGGGAATCCTTGCATGGAGCCTGCTTCTCCCCCCTCTGCCTGTGCCTCTGCCTCTCTTTCTGTGTCTCTCATGAATAAATAAACCTTTATTTTTAAAAAATCCATCCATGTTGTTGTAAATGGCAAGATCTCATTATTTTTATGGTTGAGTAATATTTCATTGTATATTTTTACCACCTTTTCTTTATCCATTCATCTATTGATGAACACTTGGGCTGCTTCCATAATTTGGCTATTATAAATAATGCTGCAGTAGTCATCAGGGTGTGTTTATCTTTTTGAATTTGTGCTTTTGTATTCTTTGGGTAAATACCCAGTCGAATTACTGGATCATATGGTAAATCTACTTCTAATTTTTTGAGGAACCTCCATACTGTTTTTCACAATGTCTGCACTTGTTTGCATTCCCACCAACAGTGCACAGGTTTCCTATTTCTCTACATCCTTGTTTTTTTTTAAGATTTTATTTATTTAGGATCCCTGGGTGGCGCAGTGGTTTGGCGCCCGCCTTTGGCCCAGGGCGCGATCCTGGAGACCCGGGATGGAATCCCACATCGGGCTCCCGGTGCATGGAGCCTGCTTCTCCCTCTGCCTGTGTCTCTGCCTCTCTCTCTCTCTCTGTGACTATCATAAATAAATAAAAGTTTAAAAAAAATTTATAAAAAAAATAAGATTTTATTTATTTGAGTGAGAGAAAATATGAACAGGGAAGAGAGGGAGGAGAGGGAGAAGCAGGCTTCCCACTGAGCCTGGAGCCCAAAATGGGGCTTGATCCCAGGACTCGGATCACAACCTGAGCCAATGGCAGATTCTTAACCGACTGAGCCACCCATGTGCCTCTCTACATCTTTCCAACACTTGTTTCTTGTGGTTTTGATTTTAGCTAATTCCAACAGGTGTGAGGTGATAATTCATTGTGGTTTTGATTTGCAGTTCCCTGACAATGAGTGATATTGAGCGTCTTTTCAGGTGTCTGTTGGCCATCTGTATGTCTTCTTTGGAAAATTTTCTATTTATGTCTTCTGCCCATTTTTAAAATTGCATTTTATTACATTAAAAACCATTATGTTTTATTAATTAAACTATATTAAGTTTATACATAGATTAAGTTATGCATTTTAAATCTACTATGATCTTTGTTCAAAATACAGGACATAAGCATTCAACAAGCATTCTTATGCTGATATAATGATCTGGGAGTGGTGTTTGCCATGATTTTCAGGCCTGAGATAATTACTAAGAAATGTGGATATGTAATTGTGTGCCTTATTAAGGAAGAGTTAGCTATCCTCTGATATCTGTGAATATTTCTTCATTTCAACCACATCAACTAATATTTTCTATTTCTAATTATTGCTATTATGAAGATATATTTTACTGGCCTACCACCTTTTATTCTTAAAAACATTCTGGTAAAACATTTTATTTATCAAATTCAGAACACTCCTTAGCCTTACTAACACAGAATAATGATGCCCTGAGCACCTATTTCATGGTAACTTACATCAATGTTGTAAATCAATCATGAACATTATCTCCATTTAGGTTTTCTTCATATATTGTATATTATATTTTGTTCGTAATTAATTTAATTAAAACGATGTCTTAGGGATCCCTGGGTGGCGCAGCGGTTTGGCGCCTGCCTTTGGCCCAGGGCGCGATCCTGGAGACCCGGGATCGAGTCCCACGTCGGGCTCCCGGTGCATGGAGCCTGCTTCTTCCTCTGCCTGTGTCTCTGCCTCTCTCTCTCTCTCTGTGACTATCATAAATAAATAAAAATTTAAAAAAAATCTTTAAAACGATGTCTTAAATATATATTTTAGAAAATACCATAGAATGCATAAAGAAAAGTAACTTTGAAGATATAAAAACATAAGAAAGTATTTAAATGAAATTCAAATGTAAATAAATATCACAGAATTCACAGTAGAAAGCAGTAACTCAGTAACTCTTTTCAGGCATTACTTTAACTCAGAGTATTTGTTATAGGGAATAATCCAAAATTAAACCCATAGATAAGGTATTTGCTGATATGCTGCGAAAGATTAAGGTAATGGATTTTTAGATAGGTATAATTAATTTCAGCATAGGCTTTTTTATATTGATTCTATTTGAGATTTGTGACCAGCACATATTAATGTATTCTACTTTCAAATCCCTCCATGAAATGCCTTTATTCCTAGTGGGCGTGTGAAATCATGTGGTTGATTATTGCTGCATCAGAGAGATGAGATGCCCGTTTTCATTAGATGGAATTCATGCATATCTAATTTTTCATGAAAGATTAATAACAATATAATATACAATATATGAAGAAAAAATATATATGTCATTGGTTCTGTTTCCCTGGAGATCCCTAATGTAGTAGCTTTACCATTTACATTTATTTTAATTAATATTTTATTGGGATTTATTTCTTATTCGACATTTCTACTTTTCTTCTTTCCTTTTCTTCTCATGAAGAAAGTATATACTACAGAATGCCTCTCTAGTCAATGTTTCATCAATAAAATGTTTCTTAATTTTTAATATCCAAATGTCTTAGTATATAAGTATACCATAATATAAGATTTTGGGGGGCTGATGTTTATATAGGAAAAACATTTGTTTACATTGCCCAAACTGAGTACAATATTTTTAACAATACGATGTGAAGGAAGTCTCAAGTTATAGTTACATTCCCAATAAAAGTGGTAAAATGTCCAAATCATGTGTGGATATTTGGAAAAGTGCACCGTGTGTCAAGCAAGGGGACACAAGTTTCAGATGTTGTAGAAACAGAGGGAATAAAAATTTTAAAGCTGTAAAGTATATGGCTGAGTGGTAGCACTGAGCAGAGAGAGGAGAGCCAAAGCCAGATAATTCAAGCAAGAAACTCAAGATGAACCAGCAGAATTCAAGCATTTGGCAGCATCAGGTCATTCTGAAACAGGGAAGAAGTACAGTCTGAAAACAATGGCAGAAAAAAATTTAAAGTGTACATTCTGTATCACTGGCCCCATTCCCAAGCTCGGCTCTCATAATGCCAGAGGTTGGTCTTATTTCTATCACCAGCTCCACCCCAGACTGAGTTCTAGAGGATTACCCTCCAGAGAAAGTGATCAGCCAACAAAGAAGAAATCTCAGACACTTTCATCTTGGAGGGTTGCCAAAAAGAGGCTGGGACCCTTTAGAAAATGCCATCAGAGCAATCCCCAACCACTCAGAGCTTCCAATCAGCATCTGTCAAAGTGATCACATGACTATTCTCCTTTCATCTGTTTCACTAGAATTCTGTCAACTAACTTACATCGAACTGATCAATACTCACCATCTCTTGGGAAAACTCACTGACAAATGTTTACAGTGCATTGCATGCTCACAGCTAGTAGGTCACTCTCTCGTATAATTACATACTTCTTTTCCTCTGAATTGAGCTGCTCAATTGTTGTTTGTGCCCAAATTGCTTTTGCCATTTATAACTTTTTTTTAGCATATAATTTAATCAAATATTTCATGACTTGTGAAATATGTGTATAAAGCAAAAGAGGTGTTGATTCTATTTAGTACAGGCAAAATTGAAAAGATTTTCCCAAAGATTCCTGTCCCCAAACACAAGGTGCTGATCTAAAGGATAGAATTAAGATTATTAATCAGCTGACCTTAAAAACAAGGAGATGATCCTAGGTTTTCTGGAAAGGCTCAAAGTAATCACACACAGGCAGAAGAGGAAGGCAGGAGAGATGAGACAGAAGGAAAGGTCGGTAAGATTAGAAATGTGAGGACTCATGCCACCATTGCTGGCTTTGAAGATCGAGAAAGGACGCCAAGAGCCAGGGAGTGTGGGAAGCCTCCAGAACATGAGAATGACCCCTGGCCAATAGCCCACCAAGAAACAGGGACCTCAGTCCTACAACCTCATAGAACTAAATTCTGCCAACATCCCAAATGATTCTGGAAGTGATTCTCCCTAGGAGCCTCCAGTAAGGAATGAAGCCCTATCAGCACCTTCCATTTCAGCCTCGTGGCCACTGAACTTCTGACCTACAGACTTATGAGATGGTAGGTGGGTATTGTTTTAAGCAGCTCAAGTAAGTTGTGGTAATTTGCTATAGCAGCAATAGGAAAGTAATACACTATTGAAAACTAAACTTATTACTTCAAAAAGATTTGATGAGTTGCTGAAGAAGCTGCTTTTGAATTCAATGTGAACATGACAATTGTAAAAGATTTGAAAAGAAGATTGGAAAGATCTAGCAGAAAAATGTGTTTAATTTGCTTCATAAGTGCCTTTAAGATTTTACTCTGCTCTAAAAGGACCCAAACTGGAAATTGAGGGTGATACATAGAGTATGTAGGAAAGACACATGCAAAAAAGACAACTCAGAGTTCCATTGATACATTCTACAAAAAAGTAATTTAGCTCTACATTTAAAGATGGGCGTATATAGGGTTTTAAGTTAAAATATATAAGGTATCCATTGTCTTTTTTTTTTTAAGATTTTGTGTTCTAAGAAGGTGTTTGATGAACAAACTATCGGTCCTGATTGCCTCTGCTAAGAGAGCATCTCGACTGCTTTCCTAAAGTTCTAACGTCCCTGCTAATACTGGCTGTACACTGTGTCTTTCACTATAAGCTTCCTGCAAAATGGTGCCTGTTACCCAGGGAGGCCTTTCCTTTCTGAGCTGAACTGTGGCTCCCTCCCTCTGCAGCTGCCTATGTGGTAAATGTGAGAATAGTTATCTTGGTTCTCATGAAATCTCATGGGAATTTTCAGTTCCAGATTGGGTAGGACCTGAAGTAGCCTCCCCACCAAGTAGATCCTTGAATGGCTGAGGGGACACATTCCTGGCATCAGCATTTCGGGTTCTTACTATCTCAGGAGCTGCAAATTGAAACGCTTTCCCTTTCAGGGTGAGGCAGGTTAACCTGAATGAGAAAAGCAGGAGAAAGGGAGTGATGAGAGTTGGCTAAGCAACAGGGAGTGGGAAGTCTGGCGACTAACCACAATGCATTCCAGAAAAAAGAACCAAGTGCCTGTTAGGAACCACTGGTACTAACTTCAGGCCCACTGCCAGCAGCATTTTTAGATCTTTTTTCTAACTTTTACTTTTAATGGCCACTTTACTGACCAAAAAATATTGTTTTATGAATAACCAGAAAGTATATTAATTACAAGTAGTTGCCTAAAGTTTAGTTTTGTAATATAGCACAATATCTTCCCCCGGACTTCAGCGAATGACGGATATACCATTTTGTCATTGCATTTTATTGTTATACAATGAAAAGGAACCAGTAGCTATGGGAAGAACAGCAAGCATATTTTTTGTGAACAGAAAGTTGGAGAAATATAAGAGGAAGTTGAAGGAAGAAATAAAAAAGAATGAGTAAAAAAGAATTTTGAGAAGCACCAGGTAAAGGCTTTTGAAATTTTTAATCACTACTTTGGAAAATAGAGTTTTCTAGATTGTAGGCACACAGTGCGCTCAAAAGTAAGTTAAATTATATGTCCTGACTATTTATTTATTTATTTATTTATTTATTTATTTATTTATTTATTTATTTATTTTTGTCCTGACTTTTTAAATACCGCTTTCTGCCCTGCAGAGGGCCATAAAATATTTCTGTGTAGTTGTGAGGAAATCTGGAGAGATTCTTCTCTGATCATTGGTGAGAAATTAATTTTAAATGACTTCTGAATCCCTTCGAGAAAAAGTTGTGTTTATTCTTTCTTACAGCTTAATTGCACTAGAGCATTAGCACATAAACTTTTGGCAGAGCAAAAATCTGGGGTATTTTGACTATTTAAATGTTAAAAGTTTCAGGGCAAGCTTTCTTTTTGTTCTACAAAGTCTGCCAAACTCTGCCTAAAACAAAGCAAATAGGCCAGCAGTATAAGTTTAGGCCCCAGTTACATGTATTTTTTTTTTCATGAACTCCATTATAAGTAGATACCTGTATAAGAAAATTATGGAGTGGTGGTAGTGATAAGAAATTAAAAACTTTCTGAAATGCATCAGACCCAAAGGCTCAGAAAGAGCTCTGCTTCGTGGTTCAAGCAAATGATAACCAAAAGGTATAGAAGTTAATTCCCTTATTACATTATGTTTTGAAGAGCTATTGAAGTTGCTGAAGATTAAGGATATCGAAACAATTATAATTTCAGAGGCTGTCTTGCGATGTTATGTAGTTTGAGGCAGGATGTGATTAGGAGGTAATTTTTCACTAATTGGAAATAGGCCAGAATGTCTACAAAGAAAATTTAGGATAATTGCAAATTGACAACTTGTATAATTCATGGATTAATTATTAACATTTAGGGTAAAAATATTTGATAATGGAACCTGAGTAACTAGATGAAATGTAACCGTAGTGGGAGAATTTCATTTTTGACATTTTATCTCTTATGTGCACTGAGATTAGAGTTTTACCGTAAGTATTGAGTTTTTGAGGAATTATTTTAGGGAGTAAGACAGGATAGGAATGAAAGGTTAAAGTAGTATCAGAGTCAAATGCCTACGTGAACCAAGCAGAAGACATAGTAATGAGGGTTGCCCAGTGTGAGAAGAAGGGGAACAGTGGAAAAGGGGACCAAATGCAAGGATGTATTCCATCTGAAGGGGGCAACTGTTGCCATGTGGGAATCTTGGGTGAGGGGGCTCTTTAAAAATTTTTAAGTGACTTTTGGATATCTGGATTTTGTGGACATTTCTTGGTATTTAATTCAGTAAACAATTTTTAAAAATCCTCTGAGTAAAATAAAACTCATGGACTGTCTGGCTTCAGTTTGCAAATCATCCCTAGATTTCCAGAATATGGGTGACATTTATATTAATTGAGCACCTATTTACTGCCAGTTAATAGACATAAGTTCATTTATATCTCAAGTAACTCAGTGCAGTAGATTCAATCATCTCCATAATACAATGAAGAAATTGAGGCTTATAGAGATTAGCATATTCTTTTTAAGATTTTATCTATTTGAGAGAGAGAGAGAGTGCATGCAAGAGAGAGAAAAAGCATGAGCAAGGGAGAGGGGTATGGGGAGAAGAGGTAGATTCACCTCTGAGCAGGGAGCCCAACTTGGGCTTGATCGGATCATGACCTGAGCTAAGGCAGATGGTTAACTGACTAAGTCACCCAGGCACCTGAGATCAGTATATTACTGATAATCACTTCCCTGGGTGAGATAGCAAAATGTTTAATAAGAAACATAAACAAACCAAGTGATAAACAGACCATAAATGACCTAGCATTGAACAGTTATTTAACAATAATGGGGGAAATCAATGCCTTCCTGGTATATTTCACAAAACACACTTATAGAAGACTGTATGAATAAGATAATGTATTGTTTAGCCTTCCTTGGGCAATTTAAATATGGAATGGGCTCTCTACATTTGTAGGCTCAAGTTCCATTTCAGAACACTCAGTTTTACCGAGCCATCTCCATGCTCTTGCTCTGAGTATGATCCTGTTTTCTACATTTCCAATCACAGAGGAAAGAGGAGTGGAACCCCTGAAATAATGTGTACCTTATTACAAAGTTAATAAGAGAATCTCTTCTCTCAGAACATTTGAATACAAAGTTCCAGAGGGAGAGGTTTTCAGGACCTATTGCTGAGTTGGTACAGTACTTGAAATATAATAGACGTACTCTAGGATTCAAATTCTTCCTTGTACTCTCTGAATTTCATTTTATTTTATTCTTCTTGTACTCTGAATTTTAAACGTATATCATTTTAAAGTCAGAAATAAATGTTTTTTTGTGATGTTTAATTGATATGGAATATGGTGTATAATGCATATAATTCAAGCATGTAAACATCTTAAAGAAACAACTTGCCTGGATAACTTGGCCACCCTTTACCCTTTACCCACCTTTACCCTTGAGCTCCAGTGTCTGTGTCTGTATTCCTCCTTGGAATTCCACGACCTTGGTTTCTTTGAAGACCCACTCTGAATGCACTGTTTCTTCTCATCTTGGGTCTGGACTTCTACAAGACCACTTGCCAGTGTGAGTAGGGGATTCCTTCTAGATCTGCCCAGGGGCAATTTCCTTTCTCCTGAGAACATGTCCATTTTCTTCTCTTCTGGTTTAGGAATCATCCATTCAACTTTTTATTTTTAGAAGATATTTATTTATTTATTTATTTATTTTAGAGAGAGAGCCTGCATGCACAAGCTGGGGGAGGGGCAGAAGGAGAGGGAGGGAATCTCAAGCAGACCCCAAGCTGAGCACAGAGCTCCACATGGGGCTTGATCAATCTCATGACCCTGAGATCACAATCCGAACTGAATCCAAGAGTCCCACACTTAACTGACTGAGCCACCCAGGCTCCCCCATTCAATTCCTATTATTATCCCAGTTACCCTTAAAACTTTAGTTAAGCATGTGCAATTACAAAGTTGAAGTTAACCCACGTTGCCACATCTTCACCCTCTCTCAGATCAGACTAGGACTGTAGAGCAGTCCTAGTAGTAGTAGTCCCTTTGGTAAGTTCCTGTTGGTAGGGAGCTCTCCCTTGTGCTTCTTTTTTTCTACCATGGTAGGTAAGCTAGGTTGGCAGTTATTTTCTCTGTGTGCTTTGAAAATATTATTCCCTTAGCTTCCAGTTTCTATAGTTGATTTTGCTGTCAGCCTAAGTGTTGCTCTTATGTGGGTAGCCCGTTCTCTCTCTCTCACTCTCTTTGGTGTTGTGAAATTTCCTGTAACACGTCAAGGTGTGAATTTAATTGTTATTTATTCTGCTTGGGACTTAGTTTGAATATTGAATTTTCTATTGTAATCTCACCAACAGCAGGCTTTTACCAGGAGATCCCCTGTGTAACTGGGGCCAAAGGTGTGCTTTTCAGAGATGTGTGCAGGAGTGTGTGCGTGCATCTGTGTATTTGTGTGTGTGCGTGTGTGTGTATGCATTTGCTTTTGCTGGAGGGCTAGTAGAATCACTGGCCTTGAACCACATTCTATGTCAGTGTCTTAGTTTGGGGATGCCTGGGTGGCTCGGTGGTTGAGCATCTGCCTTCAGCTCAGGTTGTGGTCCTAGAGACCCCAGATCGAGTCCCGCATCGAGCTCCCCTTGAGGAGCCTGCTTCTCCCTCTGTCTGTGTCTCTGCCTCTCTCTGTGTGACTCTCAAGAAAAAATAAATAAAATCTTAAAAAAGAAGATCTTAGCTTGAAGACTTGCACATCACAGAGTGGAATACACTGGAGGCCTGAACTCATGGGAGGGTTAAGCCAGCACAAGAAATCACCAGCTCAGACTTTTTTTTAACCTCCACCCAGAGCCTGGACTGAAACAGACATGCTTCCGTGTTGTGTTCCCAGGATGAGGGGTGGACAGTTTCTAGTTCTTCCTTTCCCCAAGGACATAACCCTACAAGGGGTGTAGCTAAAGGCCCCACCGTTTGCCGGCTCTACTGTCCCCTTGTGGCCCGAAAATGCGAGTGTCCGGCTGACCTGGATGAGCGCAAACACTGCCATCCAAACTGCTGCCCGAGCAGCCCTGGCTCGTCCTCTCTCCAGTTTCTAATCCCATCTTTCATTTGGATCTTTGGATTTCGCTTGCTTTCTTAGGGGCTCAGCTACACGTTTAAGGGACATTTGTTGTGTATTATGTAGCATTTAAAGGAGTTTGTGGAGGGAATGGTTGTTTTTTAAAAAATATTTTATTTATTTATTCATGAGAGACAGAAAGAGAGAGAGAGGCAGAGACACAGGCAGAGGAAGAAGCAGGCTCCCTTCTGGGAGCCCTTATGCGGGACTGATCCCGGATCCCAACCCCGGGATCACACCCTGAGCCGAAGGCAGCTGCTCAACTGCTGAGCCACCCAGGTATCCCAGGTGGGAAGGGTTTTATGTGCTCTAACCAGCTCCCCCTACACAGTTTAGGAAATGGAGGTCCATGTGGTTCCTCTACATTTCCTTCTTTTTTCTCTTCCTCCATTGGAGATCTCAGACCAAAGACTCCTGCATTCAGAATGTGGATAGGAGTTCCAGACTTGGTTTAGCATTCTTCTTACACTATAAATCCCACCACAGTCTCTGGGATTAAATATTAATTGCCACCACAGTTAATGAGAGAGCACAAGAAGCCACCCTGGAGAGTAGCTTCCAGGGAAAGACCCTAGGTCTTATCCTTGTATTCTAATTTTTGCAGATTCATTTAGGGTGGGAAAAAAATCTTTTTAAAAATTTTTAACTCAAATGATGCCCATTAAGGTTAAATCTCATCCACAGCTTTGAGATTCCCAGCAGTTGGGAAGGCAATCCCTTTTATCAGGCATAATAAAATGAGTGGGAGGGCCTAGTGCACAGAGCTGCTCTTTGATACGGGCTTTGATTCACTTTACATTTATTTGGAATTAAATTCACTCTAACAACCTGATAGTCTTATTTGTCAGAGAGGATTTTTTTTTTTTGGTTCAGGCCAAGAAACCATGCCTTGGGGTATGTTACTTTCATGTAGATTGATTGGAATGATGCAGAGGAACAGTAAAGGAATGGGGGGGGGAGGATTAGGAGCTTTGAATTTGTTAAGTGAGGAATAGAGTGAAGGAGGATGGAATCGATGGAGACTTTCTGTCAAGGAGGTGGAAAGGAAACAGGTTGAAACCTTAGGAGGAGCAAGCTTTCGGATGGTATACTGGTTAGGGGTCTGCTGAAGTCTTATGGCTCTCTCATAAGAGGCAATTTAATAAAATTTAATGTAGAAAAACCAACAAGTGTTGGTGAAGCACCTGGGAGTAGAGTAACCCCCAGATTCTCAGCCCGTGTCCAGAGAGGAAAGGACAGGGAACTGTTACTGCAACCTGGGGAGAGCCTGTAGGAGACAGCTGAGCCCTTCAGTGGGAGAATGCCATCCCTCTGAAACCTTGGCCTTACAGGGAGGGAGCTGGGGCGGTGGGGGGGACAAAACTCAATTCTCCAACACTTTGTTCTCCTCTAGTGCCACCACTGACCTAAGACTAGTGGAGACCAGAGGATAAGAGAGCCCCAATGATGCAGTCCACAGGAGTCAGCCTCCTGGGCCCTGAGCACTGTGGACAGTTCAGAGGATCCGCATGGGGAAGGGGGGGCTGCCCCACCAGCTGGAGGGTGTGGAGGTGAGTGTGGCCACAAGGCAAACACAAAAAGCATTTCACTCTTGGGCTACCTTCCTTTCATTTTTTTTTTTTCTAATCTTGATTTTTCACTGCTTCTGATGACTTTCCATGTCAAAATAGTACCTAAATCATGGTGAAAAGGCCCACTTTGGTAGATTGTCTTCTTGGGGGTGGAAATGCTTTTTCTGTTCCCCGCTTGCCCTTCCGAGCTATACTTTTCAGGGACAGGTGACAAAAATCAAGCCCATCCCCTGGCTGGTTTTCAGCATCTTGAGAAAGCAGTTAGAATGGCATTGAACAACAGGAGCAGTGGTGAGTTACCCTCATGTGGCTTAAAATATCAGGGCAAATCTAGAGTCCTGATTTCCACCCCAGTGGAAATGACAGTCTCCCCAGTCTCCCCAGGCCACCAGGTCTGGTCTACCCTTTCTAATTTAGCCTCTATATCTTCTTTAGGTAGCTATAGGAAAAGAGTAAGGAGAGGAGAAGGAAAAAGTGAAGAAAAGATAGCATGTAGTCTTGCCCTCTTCCTCTCTTAGTCATTGAAATCACACACCACTGATCTTCTTAATGCCTGGGGCCATGAGCACTTGAACCCCAGCAAGGGAAGGCTCCAGAGCCAACCTTGAATCATTTGTTGATTCAATAACCATGGCCTGTAATATTATTCTCAGCATCTTGATGATGACATTACTCATAACGATTGCTATCTTTGTGTGTGAACAGGGCCTGTAGACCAAGGCTAGGCTCATGCTTTCTTTTTAGGCTGTGCATACAAAATCCATTTTCTAGTCTGTGGGAACAGCCACTAATTGAAGCATCTGGTGCCACTTGCAAGCCTGCCTTTTTTGCCCTCTGGCATGTGACTTCCCTTCTGTAAAACTAGTCACCCATTTCCTTTGACAAAATACGAGCTGGTCTTTCTGCCCCTGTCATTTCTCAGCTAATCGTAAATATGATGCCCCAATCCTGGTAACAGTGCAGAACATATAGGCTCTCCCCACAGTAACCAGTGCAGGGTCTTACACGTAGGTACTCAAAAACATCTGTTGGATGAATAAATGAATGTTCTCAGGAGTTGTATTTATGACTCCAAAGTGAAAGGGTATAATAATAATACACCTGAGAATTTAAAAGCAATATTGGGATTATTAATAAAAGTGCCTACCTGTAGGGGTTGTTGAAGATTAAATGAACTAATAATATATGTGAAAATAAAACTTTAAAAGCCCTATACACATATTAAGTATTGCTATTATATATGGATATTGTCAATAACTAGTCTTTCTGTAAAGAATATAACGTTTAGACTCAGAAGATGCTTCCCCCCTTTCCAGTCCTCAATTGTGTAACCTTGGAAAGTCACTCAAGGTTGCTCTCTGAGACTTTTCCCTCTCATCTGTAAAGTGGGGATATTAATATTGTTACTTTTCTTCCGTATAAAACTCTGAGGGTTGTTGAGAAATGCTTTGAAAGTTGTCAAGCCCAATGTAAACATTGGTTTCTGTTTGTTTGTTTGTTTGAGTGATTAGTACACTGTGATCCAGTGGACAGAATGTCAATAGGATACACATATTACTCCAGAGTGGAGGTAAATGTGAAAATACACACTTCTCAAAGAGTGTATCCATCTGGGGTCAAGACCATATGGTTGTTGAAGCTGTGGGCTACTCAAGGGTGGATGCCATAGCCTCACTGCCAAGGTAGATGTCCAGCCAGCCAGGCTGTCAGAATTAAATCTGTGGGAAGCCCCTCCTCGTGGTATCAGGAAACCACTCTCCCATTCAGCTCTTTCCATGACTTCTAATGGATAACAAAGTGGGAAATTTGCATTGCCTGATGAGTTTAACGGTAACGACATTGGACAGAGAATTAGAAGCTGGGTTCAAGACCCAATTGCTGTACTTTCTGGCTGTGTGAACACAGACAAGTCATTTATCATTGCTTAGCTGGAAAGGAGAATAATGAAATCTATCACACAGGACTGCTAGGAGGCTAAAATAAGTTTGTATATGTAATGTCATTCTGTAGATTGCAAAGCACTAAACAAATGCAAGTATTAGTATTCTTCCCAGACATTGAGCGAGATGTTACTGAGCAGTGAAATTTCCTCACATGTAAATAGCAGAAGTAGAGAGGGAAAAAAAGCAGAAGGTCTGGCTACTGCACAAACTGGGATAATCAGCTCCTGAATCATGTAGACTTGGCTAGTCTGGGTCCAACTTAAAGAGCCCTGGTAGCAACTTCAGTGGCTGGAATATGGGGCTTATGAGGGAAAGCCAAAGGGGTTATTTCCTCAAAAGACAAGCTAGATGAAAGGGAACCTGATGATTTCCAAGTAAAGGTGAAGCAGGCAGCTCACTGTGTGCCATTCCACAGAAAACAGGGCTTGCAGGCCACCAGGACCAGGATCTGTTTGGTCAGGAGATGGGAGTTTTCTGTACATTCGATAGAAGGATGGGGCCAGCCAAAGCCAGTGCCAGAGCTGTTGTGACCTGAATATGTACTCGGCCAGACTGCCTCTTCCGACCTGGCCTGGGGGCTTGACACTGTCACGCAGTTTAATCATGTTGAGCAAACATGGGTTGACCCCTAAGACTGAAAGCTTCATCTTTGTGAGATGGCACCTAAAGGGGCCTAGGGGACAGGAACTTTATTTGGACAGGTAGCTCAATCCCACACCTAAACTGTACTTTAATCCCTATATTGGTTACTTGGGACAATTTATGACAGACTTTCATAACCTTAAATTCCAAAACAAAATTTGGAGATAGTTGTCATTTATTCATGCATGCATGAATATGAATATATATATATATATATTTTTTTAACCTATTGAGGCAATACTGGTGACAGTTACTCACTGGCAGAAAACCCAGGGGAGCATGATATAGTCATTTCCATAAGGGAGCGCACTGCATATAGAAGGGAGTTAAGCCGACAAATAACAGGGACAGTAGATGGTGAGAGAAGAAGTGTGAAGAGTGAAACTTGGAGGTTCAGGGGAAGGAGGAGTAATCTCATGTGACAGTGGAGATGAGGGAAACCATTACCAACAAAGTGGCATATGGACCCAGGGCTGAGGATGGGCAGCTTCTGGCAGGATGCATGTGGCAGTGAGCGTAACATGAATTTTTGTGTGGAAGTGAGTATTTGATTTTTTTATTTGTGGTTTTTATTGACCATGTTTTGAATCAAAGTGTAAGCAACTTTGTTAAGAATAGGAATTGTGTATTACACTTCTTTTATGACTGTGCTGCTTCTACCCAGTGTTCTATATATATCTAGAATGAATGTCCCTTCCTTCCGCAATTTCTCCTCAGAGACTCCTCTAACAAAACCCTTCCCCTAGGCTTTTATCTGTCATTTCTGTGTTCAAATCATATCCATCTTGTGAGACCACCTTCCTTTTTTTTGGGGGGGGGGGGGAAGGACTCAACTGCTTTCTAACTCTTATTTAAAAAGCTGAACCACATGTAATTGTTTCTGTAGATCAAAAGTGGTCAAATACTGACAATTTTATATGGTTCACCCTAATGTATTCTCTCCCACTGAATTGGCACTCACTTAGTCCCACTTTGTAGTACTTCCCAGTATTAGAGTTTCAATTACCTTCTTTCTTTCTTTCTTGGCTTTCCCTGTGTCTCCCACCAAATGTAAGCCCCACGAAAGTAAGAAAGGTACTGTCTTCTCTTTACTGTATTCCTAGCTTCTAACAATTGTAGGTGCTCAATATTTGTTTAATGATGAATAAATGCTCTAGGGTTTGGGCATTAAACAGATTTTATCCAGCTGTGAGATTGGGTGAGTCTTTCCAGGTCTCACTGAGCTCCAAAAACTAAGTTATGGGGTGTACTAGGTCAGTGGTTCCCAAAGCTCATCAGAGTGGCTTTTGGAGAGGGTTAAACATACAGATTCCAAGGCCCACTCCAGACCAATGGAATCATAATGGTGAGGAGGGGCCCAGAAACCTTAGATACCTTTGCCTCCCAAGCTGCCTCTTACATAGCCACTGAAACAGCTGTCTGCCTACACTTGGGTACCACCAGTCTCCATGGGGTCATGCGGAGAGGACTGCATCTTGTCTTGCTCACTGCTGGGTTCCTAGTGCATGGCACAATGTCTAACAAACAGTAATGATCAATTGTTGAATGCATGTGGAGGGCTTTTCCATTTCTGAGGGCCATCTCAAGCTGCCAAGGTCCATTAGGTTAGCTGAAAGAGGTCGTACATGGATTGACCTTGAGAGTTTTTGAGGGTCTCCTTGGGCTCCCCAATTCAAGATGCTTGTTTATTTGTGATAGTGTGTGACAAGCCAGGTTTCGCCTCTCTGAGCCTTAGATTCCTCTGTGAAATAAGGGTATTGTGTTCATAAGGACCTCTGGGGTTCTATTGGACTTTACTTTGCTTTCTTCGATGACTCCTTTACTTACTAACTGTGTGACTTCGGGCAAGTGACTTACCTCTTGCTAAAGTAACCCCTTTTCTCTCAGCCCTCACCACAAGATTTTAAGCCCACTGAGAGCAGAGACCTTGCCCATCTCATCGCATCTATCCACAATGCTTAGTGCTTGGTATGTAGTAGTCACTCAGGAAATCATTCTTTGGATGAATAATAGAGACGTTTAAAAAATGCAACAAGAAGATAGAAGCTAGCATACATAACCAAAAATTATATATATTAACCTGAACCCACTGTACTGCTAGTGGAAGTATACGGTCTTACAACAACTTTTCTTTCCTTTTTTTTTTGAATGATAAATTTATTAAGATATAATTAACATATCTTAAAAGTAACCCTTTTAAAGTGTAAAGTAAGTGGTTTTTAGTATTTCACAGAGCTGCACAACCATCACCACTATCTAATTCCAAAACATTTTCACCCCCCGCTCCCAATAACCCCATGTCCATTAGCTGTCACTTTCCCTTTAGTCCTCCCAGCCCCTGGCAATCACTAATCTATTTCTCATCTTTATAGATTTGCCTCTTTTGGACGCATTATATGAATAGAAATGTACTGTATTTGGTCTTTTGTGTCTGCCCTCTTTCACTTACTATAATGTTTCCAAGGTTCATTCATGCTGTGGCATACATCATCAGTCTTCCGTTCCTTTTTATGGTAAATAATATTCCATCGTAATGATATACCACATTGAATTTATCCAATTATCAGTGATAGACATTTAAGTTGTTTCCACGTTTTTCTCAGTTAGGAATAATGGTGCTATGAACATTTGTGTACAAGTTTTTATGAGGACATAAGTTTTCAGTTCTTTTGGGTATATACCTAGGAGTAGTCTTATGACTACTACTTTGACTTTTTGAGTAACTGTCAAAACTGTCACAACTGTCAAACTGTTTTCCAAAGTGGCTGCTCCATTTTGCAATCCCATCAACAGTGTATGAGGGTTTCAATTTCTTCCCATCCTCTCCAGTGTTCACTATTGTCTGTATTTTTTATTTTTGCTATCCCAGTAGATGAGAAGTGCTATCTCATTGTGGGTTTGATTTAAATCCCTCTAATGGCTAAAGATGTTGAGCATCTTGTCATGTGCTTATTGGCCATTTGTATATATTCTTTGGAGAAATGTTACTCAAGTCCTTTGCCTATTTTTTCTCTCAGGATTTTAAAACTTTTATTTGGCAGTGTGGTGTATGGTTTGTCTGGTTCTGGAAGCTTGACTTCATTTAAGACAATTCAGTGCTCTTGGATAGTCTTTGTCTCCTAATCTGAGCTTTAATTGTTCATCTTCAATTTTCCTATATACTCCTATATATTTCATACTGAGCTCTTCGATGGAGCAATCAGGAGTAAAACACTCTGCCTTTTCTCTGCAGCTTGTTAACATTTCTACACCTTCAGAAACCAGTACTTTACCCTTTCTTATCCATCTTCTTTCATAAACATTAGCTCATCATCAGCCTTTCCTGCCCCCTTCACCCATTTCTTTTCTTTTTTTAAATTTTATTTATTTATTCATGACAGACAGGAAGAGAGAGAGGCAGAGACACAGGCAGAGGGAGAAGCAGGCTCCATGCAGGGAGCCTGACATGGGACTTGATCCAGGGTCTCCAAGATCACACCCCAGGCTGAAGGTGGTGCTAAACCGCTGGGCCACCGGGGCTGCCCCCTTCACCCATTTTTAAATTGGATTTTTGTCTTTGATTGTTTAGTTATAAAGGTTTTTTATATATTCTGGATGCTGGTCTCAGTATCAGATATATGATTTGCAAACACTCTCTTCCATTCGGCGGATTGCCTTCCTACTTTCTTGCTGGTGTTCTTTGAAGCACAAAAAGTGTTACATTTTGATGAAGTCCAACTTAGCTACTTTTTAAAATTTTTTTTTAAAGATTTTATTTATTTATTCATGACAGAGAGAGAGAGAGAGAGAGATAGACAGAGGAAGAAGCAGAGGGAGCCTGATGTGGGACTCGATACCGCGTCTCCAGGATCATACCCTGGGCTGAAGGCGGCGCTAAACCGCTGGGCCACTGGGGCTGCCCCCAACTTATCTACTTTTAAAAATTGTGTTTTTGTCCCAAGAAATAATCACTTTATGTAAGGCTACAAAGATTTGCTCCTATATTTTCTTTCAAGACTCTTAAGGCTTTAGCTCTTACATTTAGGTCTATGATTCATTTTGAGTTAGTATTTTTATATAGTGGGTGTGCCTGGCTGGCTCAGTCAGTAGAGCATGCAGCTCGAGTCGTGAGTTCACTGTTGATCTCAGGGTCATGGGTTCAAGCCCCACATAGGGCATAGAGCTTATTTAAAAATAAATAAATAATTATATAAGATTTAAAAAATAATAAAAATTTATATTTGGTTTGAGGTAGAGCCATTTTTTTCTTTTTCTAATTTTTTAATTTTTAATTTTTTTTTTATTTTTGAGAGAGAAAGAGAGAGAGAGAGCTGGGGAGAGAGGTAGGGGCAGAGGGAGAGTGAAAATCTTAGGCAGGCTCCATGCCCAAAGTGGATCCTGATGTAGGGGTCAATCTCAGGACTCTGATATCATGACCTGAGACAAAATCAAGAGTTGGATACTTAACTGACTGAGCCACCCATGTACCCTAAGCCATCTTTCCTTTTATAAAATCTTTTTCTATAGTGAAAAGTAGCACACATATAGAAAAGTACACAAAATAAAAATGTATAGCTAAACAGATGACCATAAAATGAATATCCTGTAACCAATATCCAAGTCAGCAAATAGAATACGATTAGCATTCCAGAAGGTCCCCTTATGCTGCTTCCCAATCAGTATCCTCCCTTCCCCATGAAGTACCTGCTACTGGTTAAGGTAAACTCTTGTTTGCTTTTCTTATTAGTTTTGTTACCTAAACATAGTTTAGTTTAGTATAGTTTACTTTGCTGTATACCATAGTTCCACTTTGCTGATTTTTGAAGCTCATATCAACAGAACTGTACCATCTCTGGCTTTTACTCAACATTATCTTTTTGGGATTCATTCAAGTTTTGCAAGTAACTGTAGCTCATTCATATTTATTGCTGTATGGTATTATTTTGCATGAACATACCATAATCTATTTTTGATGGTCATCGGAATTGTTAACAGTTTGCAGCTTTTATAAATAGTGATGTTATGAACATGATTTTTCTTGTCTCTTGGTGCACTGTGCATGCACATGTATTGAGTGGAATATATACTCTGGAGTGGAATTGTTAGTCACCTGTATGTTTCACCCTTACAGAGAATGACAGCCTGTTTTCCAAGGTGATTATTATCGGTTTAAGCTCTAACCAGCTGTAAATAAGAGTCCTTGTTCCATGTTCTCCCTCACCAATACTTTTTATTGTCAGTTTGTTTGATTACAGCCATCCTGGAGGGTGTTTATTTATTTTTTTTTTAAATTTTTATTTATTTATGATAGTCACAGAGAGAGAGAGAGAGAGAGAGAGGCAGAGACACAGGCAGAGGGAGAAGCAGGCTCCATGCACCGGGAGCCCGATGTGGGATTCGATCCCGGGTCTCCAGGATCGCGCCCTGGGCCAAAGGCAGGCGCCAAACCACTGCGCCACCCAGGGATCCCCTGGAGGGTGTTTAATAGTATTTCATTGTGGTTTTAATTTGCTTTTCCTTGATGACTAATGAGGTTGAGCACCTTTTCTTATGTTTATTGCTCATTTGTGTATTTCTTTGGAGGAATGCCTATTCTAGTCTTTTGTCCATTAAAAAAATTTGGTTCTCTTTTATTTTACTATGTAATTTCTAGGAATTTTAAAATATATTCTAGATGTGACTCCTTTGTCAGTAATATATATTGCAGATATCTTCTTTCATTTTGTGGCTAATTTTTTCAATCTCTTAATGTTGTCATTTTGATGAGCAGGAATTCTTATTTATAATATAGTCTAAAATAATGATCTTTTCTCTCTATGATTAGAGCTTATAGTAGGAAGCTATATTTTAGCTTTAGGTTTAGGAAGTCTTCCCCTATCCTAAGGTCTTATACATATCCTTTCATATTCTTAGAGATTTTATTATTTGGCATTTATTTATTGATATTTTTATTATTTTAAGTAGGCTCCACACCCAGTGTGAAGCCCAACATGGAGCCCAATGTGGGCTTGCGCTCATGACTCTGAGATCAAGACCTAAGGGAGATCAAGAGTCAGTTGCTTAACTGGCTGAGACACCAAGGTGCCCTCTTATTTGTCTGATACATTCAGATTTACAATCTACCTGGATTTTTGTGTATGATGTGGGTAGGGGTTAAGTTTAATTTCTTAAAATAATGATATCCAGTCATCCTGGCACAACTTATTGCAAACACCTTTCTTTCCCAATTGCCCTGAAATGCCTATGGTATTAAAGTCATATGTTTATTATCCTTTGGTCTGTGTCTGAGCTGCTTATTATTTCATTGATCTCTTTGTCTCTCCTATACATTTCCACTGGAGTGGAGAAGAAGCGTTAGAATTTTGATTGAGATGATGCTAAATCTATAGATGAGGGAGAATTTACAACTTTATCATAATATATTCCCCCATTTATTTAGATCATCTTTGATTTTTCTCAAAAATAATTTAAAGCTTTCTGTGTAGGTAGGGGCACCTGGGCGGCTTAGTCAGTTAAACATCAGACTATTTATTTATTTATTTATTTATTTATAGATAGAGAACACAAGCAGGGGGAGCAGCAGAGCAACAGAGGGAGGAGAAGCAGCTCCGCACTGGGATTGTGGGGCAATCCCAGGACCCTGACATCATGACCTGAGCCAAGGCAGATGCCTAACCGACTAAGCCACCCCAAGCATCAGACTCTTGATTTTGGCTCAGGTCAGGATTGGGGGTTGTGAGACTGAGCTCCATGTCAGGCTCTGTGCTCAGTGTGGAGTCTGCTTGGGATTCTCTCTCCCTCTGCCCCTGCCCCTCCCCTGCTTGCTCTCTCTCTAAAAATAAATAGATAAAATCTGAAAAAAGAAAAGAAAAGAAAGTTATCTGTGTAGAGGTTTTGTTTTGTTTTTTTTTTTTTTTTTTTAAGATTTTATCTATCTATTCATGAGAGAGAGAGAGAGAGGGGAAGAGATACAGGCAGAGGGAGAAGCAGGCTCCATGCAGGGAGCCTTGACGTGGGACTTGATCTCTGGTCTCCAGGATAAGGCCCTGAACTGAAGGCAGTGCTAAACCGCTGAGACACCCGGGCTGCCCTGTGTAGAGGTTTTCACATATTTTATTGAGTTTGTTCTTATATATTGGATATTTTTAGTTTTTATATTATCTTAAATGGTATTTTAAATATTTCATTTTCTAATTCTTGTTAGGTTTTAGTATATAAAAACAGTTGATCTTTGTTAGACATTAAGCTTATTTCTGGTTATTTTGCTAAACTTGCTTATTAGTTCTAAGTTTTTATATATTAAAATATGTCCTATGAAACTAATGATGCTTTTATATCTTACTTTCTAATCCCTATACATATCTTTTGAGGGATGAACAATTTTTATATGGCTCAGATCAGGAGTCTGAGTCCTGAGGACATCTGTTCATTTGTTGGTGTTCTTCCTCGTATTCTCTTTGGCCTGTTGGAGTGAATCCTCCCTATAGTAAATCATGGCCTCATTCTACTTCTAATCCGGAGTGGCTGTCAAAGCCTGGTACTTCTGGCCAACCTCATAAGTCTGTGCCTCAAGTGGACAAACTTATATGTGGGCTTCAGACACACAAATTTGAGGAGAAATAGTCACTTCCTCTTTCTTGCCAAACATCTTGAGGTGCTCTAAAGTGACTAGCAATGATTGGTCTTGTGGGGTAGCATGCATTGTACATTCTACCTGAAAATATGCTTAGAGACCTGGAAATGGTAGAGACCATGGGATGAGTTGGTGCTTTTGTGCTTGTGGAAGAAGGCCAAAGCCTGGTACCTCCACTTAATTCTGTAGAAGTTGCCAGAAATGCTGTTGTCCTTATAGTACATGACTACCACTTTCCAGTCCAGTTCTACTTGCCTAGTCACTCTGGTCCTCAGGTGACCCTATAGGTGGTGTTAATCACTGGTTACCAGGACTGTACCTCTGCTGACTTTGGCAATTGCTTTGGAAAATTAATCCCTATACTTTAAAATTCTTTTTCTTGTCTTATTGTACTAGCTGGAACCCTAGTGTGATGTTGAAAAGGAGTGGTGAGAACAGACATTCTTGTTTCCTTTTTTTTTTTTAAGATTTTATTTGTTTATTCATGAGAGACATAGAGAGAAGGCAGAGACACAGGCAGAGGGAGAAGCAGGCTCTCTGCAGGGGGCCTGTTGTGGGACTTGATTCTGGAACTCCAGGATCACTCCCTGAGCCAAGGCAGACACTCAACCTCTGAGCCACCCACGCGTCCCAAAGAAGTCTCTTTCTATTCATAGTTTATTGAGGAATTTTCTTCATGAATAGTTGTAGAACATTGTAATATTCTTTTTCTTACTCCTTTGAAATGATTTATTTATTCTTTCTGTCAATATGATTAATTACATTTGTTGATTTCTGTGTCAAACTATCCAATTTTTTTATGGTCTACTATTCTTGCTATATTCTGTTGAATTTGTTTGGCTAATATTGTTTAAGATTTTTTAATAGACTTTATTTTTCAGAGCACTTTTAGGTTACAGCAAAATTGAGAGGATGGTACAGAACTTCCCCTAGATTCCCTGCCTCTACACATGTATAGCCTTGTCCATTATCAACATCCCTTAACAGAGTAGTCTGTTTGTCAAAACTGATGAGTCTACACTGACACAACATTATCACCCATAGTGTACATTAGGATTCACTCCAGGTGTTGTAAATTCCATAGGTTTAGACAAATTTAAAATGAAATGTATCCATCATTAGAGTATCATACAGAATAGTTTTAGTACCTTAGAAATCTTTTGTGCTTTACCAATCCATCCCTCTCTCTACTAACCTCTGGCAACCACTGATCTTTTTACTGTCTCCACAGTTTTGCCTTTTACAGAATGTCATATAGTTGGAATCATAGAGTATGTAGCCTTTCAGGTTGGCTTCTTTCACTTAGTAATGTGCATTTAATATTCCTCCATATCTATTCATGCTTGATAGCTCATTTCTTTTTAGTGCTGAATAATATCCCATTGTGCAGATACATTACAGTTTACCTATGCATTCACCTACTAAAAGACATCTTGGTTGCTTATAGGTCTTGGCAATTATGAGCAAAGCTATAAACACCTGTGTGCAGATTTTTGCATGGACATAAATTTTCAAGTCCTTTGAGTAGATATCAAGAGTGTGATTACTGGGTCATATGTTAAGAGTACGTTACTTTGTAAGAAACCACCAAACTATCTTCTAAAGTGGCCATACCAGTTTTCATTCCCATTCTTGTTGCTCTACATTTTTGTCAGCATTTGGCATATTTTGGATTTTTAAGCCCCATTGTTTTACTCAGTCAACATTTATATGCCTACATATTTTCTTCCCTTTTGTTCTTCATACCTTTGTGCCTCTCTGAGCTTACATTGGGGGATCATTTTCTTTTTGCTTAAAGAATACCCTTTAATATGAGTTGACTGTCAAAAATATCTCACATTTCTTTTTCTTTCTTTGTCTTTCCTTTTTTTGGGAATGTCTTTATTTTTCTTTCATTCTTTGGCCTTCGGAGTATGTTTTTCCCACAAGTGGGGAAAGTATAAAGTGTCAGGAAGTTAACCCAGGAACAATCCTCAACCATTGAGGGATGGAGTTGATGGATAAATACCTCCAGCTTCCTCCCGACTAAGTGAGATAATTTTGAGATGTGTCCCCTCACAGTCTCTCAGATGGTCCCCAGTGGGATTGCATTCCAGTTGCCCACAGTGTTAAAACATGCATTAGCCCATCTTTTATGCAGCTTTTCCTCTTTCTTTTCTCATTTCTCCATTCATTTGTTTTCAAAGGGAGAATTAGTCCAAATTTTTAGAAAAGAGCCCTCCCTCCCCCAGTCTTCTTTTCTAGGCTTATATTGTACTTGGCTACTTCAAAGAGGTTCTGCTTGAACCCTGCTTATCTCCATTCTGTATCTGTATTCTCTCCTGCCCTGTCTGTGTGATGGGCTTGCACAACTCTGTGCCTTTATTCTGGTTTTTCTCTGTGCAGAGTATGATTGATCCTCCCAAGTATTGGGGGTCTGGAAAAGGAAAATTCTCCTTAACAAGCCAGCCTGGGACAACAAAAAGTCTGCAATTCCAAGATGGTCATCAAAGACTAAATGTGCAGTTCAAAAGGGCTGCCTAGAGTGAGAAGATGGGCCTTTAACCAGGAGAGTCTCAGAACTTGGCAACTAGGGGTGGATTAATCAAGGAAACAAGGTATAAAACGATGAAGAAAGACAGTTTTGGAAGAAAGAAGCAATATATAGGTGTATTGTGGAGTTTGTTCAGGGGGCAAATATAAAGTGCTTAAGTTTAAGCTAGATATTCTATTTGCTCTGAACATTCTTGAAATCTCAGCTTAAATGACTTTTCTTAATTGTCTTGGCTTGAATCACTTCCTCTGTTAACTTCCATAGCACTCTTATTGCATTCATCATATCACATTTTTCCTAGGGCTTTGAATAATCTGTTCCTTTTAAATTATTAACTAGATGGCAGCTATGGTATAGTGGTAAGAGTGGAGTGAGATGGAGTGAGATGACCTGGGTTTCAGTCTCAGCTTCAACACTTACCTAAAGTGTTTGAGCCTCAGTGTTCTCATCTACATAATGGGGATAATATTAATTACCCCATTGTGTAATTTGAGTATTAAAAGAAATAAATATATAAAGTGGTACATAGTGAGCACTGTTGACACATTAAAGTTCCCATTTGCTGAGCCTACCAAGTGTTATGAACTGCTCCAGGTACTTGACAAACATTATCTTATTTAGACCTCACTTTGCCCTATGTAGATCTGTAACTATGGAATGTTTCACAAATGAGAGAAAAGATACTATGATAGGCTAAATAATTTAATCAAGATCACATAGTTAAGTAGCAGAAACAGGACAGAAATCCAGTTCTGTCTGACTCTAAAGCTAGCAATGTCCATTGGTCTACCCTGTTTCCCTATGGCTTGCGAGGACTAAATACCAGCCCTGAAATCACTTTTTAGTCTAAACTAATCTGGGCCAATTTTGGAGCTGGCGACCTACAAAACTGTTCCATTATCTGTCTCAAGGGGGTACCTGCTTCATCCTGATTTATAAATAAATGTTCATATATTTTGCCCAAAAGAACTTCCTAAGCAAAGATGTGTGTGCATATGTAATGCATCAACAGAAGAAAAGCGATATTTAACATTAAGAACGTTTCCCAGGACTTCTGATTTAACAAACATCCACACAAACTGGAGAAGCAGCTTAATTTTCACTCTTTGCTTTGAAAGGGGTACTTGATTTTTTTGAAGGAGCCATGGAAGCCTTTGAGAAGAAAGCTATGAACTGGTTCTCTAGAAAAAAAAAAAAAAAAAAGGAATTCCTTAGAAAAAAGATCCATTCAAGAAATTGCCGGTTTGATCCCACTGACCATGAGTTGAAGAACGCCTTTGTAGAAGAGATATATCATCTTTCATTTCAAAGTAGTTAAAAAAACCCCCATGAATTATTTAAAGCAGGAAATTAGCGGAAATTTCCACATTTTGTCTTTGTGCAGGTGTGTGACGTGTTGCCGGGAACACTGGGGAGACTGGGGTGATAAAAGAAGTTGCTGCAAAGTCAGCTCTCCGATCCTGCGATAGGACCTTCTGGAAAGGTCCTTACATAACTACCTTCTCCAATACTAGGCTGTGTATTTCTCGCCCCTTAAGTGATTTTGCACTTCCACTTTAAATATAACTGCGGGAGAAGGGCGAGATACAACAACAAAAAACCCCTAAAGATCCGCAGGATGATTAGGACCGCCCCAGGGAAATCAGAGCGAGGAGCGCAGAGCCCCTGTTCCTTCCCACGTCCCCGGGGACACACACTCAGCCTCCCTCGCAGACTCCTTCCCCGCCCCGGCGGGCTCCCCCGCGCCGCCTCCTTCCCTAACACGTGCTCTCCGGAACACTCATTCGGGAGCGCTCCCGCCCCCCGGGGGGCTGGGCTCGGGGCCGAACCGACCAATCGGCGCGCGCCTTACAGCGCCGTGGCCCGACGACGTTGAGCCGCCCAATCGGAAGGGCCTTAGCGCCCGTTTCCCGGAGCCCCGCCCCCTCGCAGCCGTGCCCCCGCCCGCCGGTCTCCTCCCTCCTTCTCCTCCTCCCGTTCGCCCCTCCCCCGCCGCTCGGGAGCGGAGCCTGCGAGACGGAGAAACTGGGGCAGAAGTGAAGATGGCGGCGACGGTGCTGGCGGCGGCGGCGGCGGCTCCTCGCCAGTGACGCGCGGTGCGGGCTCATCTCCCTCCCCACCTCCCTAGTCCGGACCCCGTCCGCCGCCGGGACCACACCGTCCCCGCAGCCCGCAGCCTGCCCCTCTCCGCCCTCCCCAGGCGCCCCCTCTCCCGACGCCCGGCCGCCGCTGGCGGCGGCGCGCCCCGAGTCCCGGCCGCCGGCCTTGCACTCCCGCGCGCTGTCGCCGGGGGAGCGGGTGGCGTGTTGATCCGCCCCTGCTCGCCCCGCCGGACCGCCGGGCCGCGGACACACGCCCGGCAGGGAGGCGGTGGCGGCCCCTGCGCATTCGCTTCCCTCCATTGGGGACTGGGAGGCGGCGGCGGCGGCAGTGGGTTTCGGGGAGGGGAAGGGGGCTCGGAGGGGGGTGGGCGAGAGCGGGGGGCGCCGTCCTCGGGAGGAGGACGAGAAGGAAGCACCATGACGTCCATCCATTTCGTGGTTCACCCGCTGCCGGGCACCGAGGACCAGCTCAATGACAGGTAATGGGGCCGGCGGGCTGGCGGGCGGGGGGAGGGGCGCCTCCCCGCCCTCCCCTCCCCCACGAGGCCGCGCCGGGGCGGGCGCCCGTGTTTACGCGCGGGCCGGCCGGCGCGGGGGGGGCCTCACCGCCCCCGGCTAGGCCCCTTCCGGGGCAAACTTCTGGTCCCGGGGGTCCGGGGCCGCGGGGGGAGCGCGGTGGAGACGGTGCCCGCGGTGTGGACGGGAAGGCGCGCTGCGACCTCCTCCTTCCCCCCTCCCCGCCCCGTCTCCCTCGGAGGAGCCGCGTTGAACTCGGCGGAGATGATTGCGGGGGGGGATCAGGCTCCCGGGGTGGGGGGCGGGCTGTAATTACCGCCCGGCCCAGGCCCGAGGAATCCATATTAGTCAAAGTTGAATTGAGACAGACAATGCGGATGGGGGATGGTGGAGGTAAAAAGAGAGGGAAGAAGAGAAGCGGGGCGAGGGGCACGGGGGTAGACCGGGCTCGCCCGGACCCCCGGGAGCTGTGTCCGGTGGGATAGTCTGGACCTGGCAAGTCTGGAGATCCCTGGGGAGGGGGAGGCTGATTCCCGGCAGATCGCGTCGGGGGGGGGGGGGCGGTATGGAAGCGCCATGATTATTGTTATTATTATTAAATTTGAGCTCCTGCAGTGAGGTTTGCCTGCCCGGGGAGGGGATGAATTCAGGCGGGGGTGGGGAAACGGATTGGATTCCCTTTGCTCTCCTTCTTCCGTAATGGGGCTGGTGAGCTCCTTCTCCCAGCTCCTATGGTGCGAGCTTTTTTGTTTCCTTTTTTATTCTAATGATAGTGTTTTCCTGAGTTGTAATTTGACAGCTGAAAACCGTGCGTAGAGTCAAAGGAAAACTCTTACGTTTGCAGTTCGCAATGCTGCTTTCTTAACAAGCTGTAAATTTCTGGGATGGGTTTGCTATGGGCGGAGGAGGAATTATGATTTTTTTTTTTCGTCTTTAATAAGAAGAAGAAGGCTATTTTGGCTGTGGATTCCTCCCTTTGCCTCCTCCACTGTTCCTGCCAGTTTAGGATATTGAATTGCAGGGCCGCATGCTCTCAGGGAACTAAGATAAAGCAGGAAAAGTTCCTTCACTGTTGCAAAACAGACATGGAGAAGGTTGAGGGAGGCCTCCATTAAAGTAAGTCTTAGAATTTAGGACTCCGATCTAATGATGGGCTGAATATTTAAAGGAGCCAGAAAGTGGGGCATTTTAAGCCTTCCTCCCCCACAATGATCTAGCTGCTTTCTATTTCTTTTGAGTATAAATGGCCATCTGGACCCAAGTTTAGAAGTTAGATAGGATTTTTGCTAAGTGACCGGGTGACATAAGTTGCATGACGTTGTTTGTCATGCGCTTCCCGGAGGGAGGAAGAGGCCTAACTTTCTGCTTAGACACTGGCCTTGGTCTCCGAGTATCTATCCGCCTCAGGTGGGGCGGAGAGCTGCTCAGTCCGAAAGCTGGGGGCTTAGTTTGTGGCACTGGTTCAGATTTGTCTAATCTTTGCTGTAGCCAAATTGTATTTAACATGTTTGTGAAACTTTCGAAATACTTGCTGAAAATACTGAAATAAATTTTGTCATTTATTTTCTTTGTTATGTAATCCTAATTCTGATTTTACTTCATTAGAGATAGAGATCTTTAAGACTTGAACATAAAGATTTTTTGGGTAAATTTTGGAACCGGGGTATTAGTGAGGATAGCTCTACTGTCATTCATAGAACCAAGTTGGTAGGGCTTGTGGTGTAACTTGCCTTGTAATTTAGGACATTGCACCAGTCAGGAGAGAGGGTAGGCCATGCTTTCTGTATTAGTCCTGCTTGATACCAAGAATCCTGACTGGCTTACTCAGTTGACTATGCCAAAACCTATTTTGTCTTGGACATTTTGATTCTTTTTTGTACATTGCTTTTACTTTAGCTTGTCTGAGAAATTTACAAGTAATGTATCCTTTTTTAAGCTACCTTTTCTTTAATTTCTAGTGTAAACAAGTAATCAGTTTTGTTTTTGAATCCCACAGGGTCAGTATACAATACTAAGAATATTTAGACCATTTTGAGTTTTTATGGACTAGAAGTGAGTGATTCAGATTATAAAACGTGTGCATCGAGGTGGCAGATATTTGAGAAAATAGTGCTGTAGGTCAAATTTTGGGGACCTGTAGTTAAGCTGGTAGCATAAAGAATGGTCTGTTGAGATTTGTGAGGACAGCATTGAGATAGTCATGCACCCTGTTTTGATGTAGCTGACTTACAGTGGAACTATTCTGTGTCTCCCCTCCAAAGGGAAAGATCCTCTTTGCATACCTCCTTGCAGAGTAATAGGATCAACCTATTGCTGCATTGCTTGACAAAAATCTGTTTACAAAACAGACTGGCTTCTGGAGCTCCTTAACCAGAACAAAAAGTCCAGAATATTTTCATCTTCACATTAAAAAAAAAAAAAAAAAAACTACCAAGATTTAGTAAGTTTTGGTAATAGAAACTATAAACTATAGCTTGACTTATATAAGAAATGTGTCTGTGCCAGAAATGAAATGATAAATGATGTTTTCGGATGAAAAATGGTATAAATAAGTAGACTTTATTCTTTACATGAAAAGCAGTAAGATTGGAAAGGCAGTATGGTATAAATTGGCGAGTAAAAGAAAACTTAAGGGGCCTTAAAAAAGTATTTTCTTCTGCAAATAAGTTTTCTTTTTAAAATAGTCACTTCCTGTTAAAAGTCAGTTTATTTTGTTCAGTGTAGTGGTGTGATGTCACAAATACCTAAAATGTACTTAGCATAAAAAATTTGTTTTTTTGTGTGTGTGTTTTCATTTTGTGTGTGTGTGTGTGTTTAAACTTGCTAATTCTGTAATAGTCTTTGTATATTGGGTTAAAATCCTTAATCTTTGCCCTGGGAGTCCCAATAATAATGAATACAGTTGATGCATATGGGTGGGGGTGGCTTGGGCAAAGGAGAGGAATTCAGAGAGCCTACAGTGATGATTGTGGCTTCCCAGAATGATTATAAGGTCCCTGTTGCTGAGTGGCTGGCCCTATGCAAATATTCGCTGTGTTGAGTTGAATTTATTGAATTGAAACCATCCCTGCTCTCAGATACTTTAGTGACATTCTGATTTTCTTTCTAGTGAATTTTTTGAGTTAGTACTATGCTCCTGCTTGAATCATTGTCTCAGAGAAACAGGAAAAGGATACCAAGAACATGGTTCTGCTGTGGAGATTGAGGGAAGAGTTGGAAAGTGCCAAAGAAGTCTAGTAGTTGGGCCTTTTCACTAATGAGCTGAGAAAACAAGGCCCAGAGATCTGTGGAATTTATCCAGGGGTGGACTGATAAATGGGGTCCATGTTATGGGTCACCCCCCCCCCCCCCCCCCCCCCCCCGCCCAAGTCCAGGTCTCTTTCTGCTATTCCACGTGGCTTGTATTCTGAGGTAGTCCTGCCTTTTGAGGTTTCACAGCCTTTAGAGTGGCCACCTGTCTTATTAGAGTTCTGATTTCCCCTTCCCCCAACTCCTCCTTCCACTTAGGTCTTTTGTCCTGAGACTGACCCTCTTAACCCTTTCCTAGAACTGGCCTAGGAGAGGCCTTTTTAAGGTGATGTGGGTATGCCGTGACTTGTTCCTGTCCTGAATTATTCCTTCAGGTGCAGGTTGGTTACAATAGGAACCAGTTCTCATTGTTTGTCTTTATGTGGAATATTCCTGTGAGCTTTGCTTTTAAAGTGTTGTGCATTCAAATAGTCTGTGCTGAGATTGTCATATCAAAAGGGTTTTTCTCTAAGGAGCTTCCCTTTAGGTGCTGTAGGGCTACCAGGTAAGATAATATAGAGAGGAGTTAGAGATTTGGAATTTCTAAATCTGGGCTTGTCTCAGTCCTGCTGTTTATTAACTGTGTGCTGGTAGGCGAGTCATGAACCACTTAGAGCCTTACTCCCTTGTCTCTCCCCCACTCCTCCCCACCTCAGTCTCTAAATCAGGCATAGTACCTATCTCAAGGTTGGTAGGTAACAATGGAGATAGTGGGTAGGAAAACACAAATATTATAATGTGGAAAATAGGAAGAGGTGGTTAATATAACTGCTTTTATGTGTTGTCTGATTTTCAAATCAAGACGCAGGAAATCAAAGAGGTTGCTCTAGTAGAATATCCTTACCATTGAGTGCAAAATCCAGACTCTTAGTCTTAGATCAGTGATTCTCAACTGGGTACGGTTTTGCTCCCTCTTCCAGGGTATATTTGGTAGTGTTTGGAGATACTTTTTTGATTGTCACAGCTGGAGCATTGCTACTGGCCTCTCTCTAGTGGATAGGGAGCTGCTGAATATCCTACAATGCATAGTATAGCTCCCATACAAAAGAATTATCCTATCCAAAATTCTGGTTGTGCTGGGGTCGAAAAACTCTGTCCTAGCTTATCTTGAATACACATAGATGTAAAAATAAATGGAAGTGACTTTTATGAAGAAAAATTCCAGCAATATAAGTTGTTAGTTTCATGTGACTATTTAAAATTAGAATTAAAAAGTCAATTCCTTGGCAACAGTAGCCACATTCATGTGCTCTGTAGCCACATGTAGCTAGTGGTCAGTGTATAGGACAGTACAGATGCCGATCAGTGCCATCATCACTAAAAGTTGTGTTGGACAACAGTGATGGAGAAGGTGCTTTTTTGCATAAGGCATGGCATTCAGTAAGTGGTCTGGATTTTTATTAGGAACTGTTGGGTTTTAAAGATTCCGGGATATCCTTGCCCTCTCACTCAGTAGGAGCCTCAAAATGTGCCAGAGATTACATGGAGCTCAAAAAAGATTGTTGTGGGTAAGTGTTATAATAGCGGAAAGCTGCCTGAAATTTCGGTGTGCCACACTAATAAACACAAGTATGAGTCTGTGTGGGATGAGCATCACATCACCAAACCAGAGGGAAAACTCCTGATTACTGAGATTGTAACCCCAGGACAGTAATACTAGAGGACCGCACTGGGAAGGTATAGGCAAGTTTAACTGAAATGATTAAATGAAGCTGATGAAGGGGAAAGTAAGCTTAAAGACAGGGTATGAAATAGCCAAACAAAAAATTGAAAATCAAAACAAAGGGGCAGATCAGTTTTATAAATCAAGAAACCAGAGACTAAATTGTAGGCTTAGGAGTAAATAAACCCTTGTGAAGGAAATTACACAGTACAAGGAAGTGCAACTAGGAATATTGGGGGAATTTTCAGATTAGGATTTTCCCCTAGCAATTAGGTTATTTAGGAACTAGTCCCTTAAAGAAAGTGGAATCACTGATGACTGTGTCAGATTGCATTTCAGTAGGGGCGCCTAGCTGGATCAGTTGCTGGAGCATGTGACAGTTGATCTCAGGGTTTTAAGTTTGAGCTCCATTTTGGGTGTAGAGATTACCTAAAAAACTAAAATCTTAAAAAAAAAAAAAGTTACCCTTCAGTAGCTACTATGAGGTGTATCAAAGGAAGCAGTTTTATGTTGCAGGAGGATGTACTTCTGTCTTCTTTCCACCATTTTTATCGTATCTACTTCTGATTAGGAAAAAAATTCCATTCATCTGTTTTTCTGTCATTTTGCCACCTTGGCATTCTGAGCAAATGAAAACAGCTCCTGACTCACTGTGATTACGAATTGTTGATTTATTATTATAATTGGTTTTTGAGTTTGATGATTATTTTTAAATGTTTTATTATGGAGAGTTTCAAGCATATACAGAAGTAGAAGCAGTAGTATGATGAACACACAGGTACAAACCTTTGTCACGTAATCCAGCAGTCATCACATCAGTGGCCATTGTGGTGGCTTCAACACTCTCCCTGTCAGATAATTTAATCGATATATCTTCAGTATACATCTCAAAGATGAAGACTTTAAAAAAACCCTACATACCTAAAACTGTTTTAGTTCTTTAATATCAAAATTCAGTCTGTTTACATTTTCCTGTTGTCACATAAATACTTATTTTTCATTAACAGTTTTTTACATGATAAAACTAATTGGGTTCTAATATGTTACAAAATTTGATTTTTAAAGAATAAGACAAAATTTGGATTAGTGCCTTAGAAGGAGGGGCAGCATCACACTGGAAATCTGAGGGCTCCTTGCAGCTTGATGCTGTTGCTTTTTAACCTCCAGTGAGCCATCACTTTGTGATGAGAGTAAGATGAGATTCTTGAAATTACATGATTTTCTGTAGGGCTCATTGAAGAACAATAAGTGATGTGAAAAGTTTGCAAGATTCTTCTAAGTTAATGTATAGAAGTGAGACTATTCTTAAATTGAATTTGGCCATAAGACAGTGTTCTCTAATGAGATCGGATTTCATACTACTTTTTTGATAGAATCAGTGTTGTGGTTATAAATCTCTTGAAAATAAGAGATCCACTAAGCTCTTAGATATAACTGTGTTTTTGATATACTCATTTTTATCAGGATATTAAATGTGTAAATAAGACACAATCTTAGCTATATAGCAAAAGTATTTGGTTAGTTTCTGATGGTATCATATTACCTTACTAAGATGTTTTCAACTTTCCTTAGTTTTATTTGTAAATTAGCTTTATTGAAGTATAATTGTCATACAGTATAACTTATTTAAAGTGTACAGTTTGATGAGTTTTGACAAATGTATACAGCTGTATAACGACAGTCAAGAACATAGAACATTTCTGTCACCCCAGAAAGTTTCCTGGTGCCCCTTGGCATTCTCAGTCTCTCTTCTTGTCCTTATCTCTGAAAAACCACTGTTCTTTGTCTTACTGTAATTTTGCCTTTAGTATTTCATAGAAATGGAATTGTGTGTCTGGTGTCTTCTGCTTAGCTCATGTAGCATGTAATAGTTTTTTTTTCCTTTTGTGTTGGTGGTATTTCATTGTTTGGATATGCCACAATTTCAGATTTTTTTTTTTAATTAATGTAAATTTGTGTTGCTTTCTGTTTTTAGCCATTCCCTAGTTTTTATTTATTTTTAAAAATTGCTTGTTAAAAAACCAGTCTTGCAAAAGACCTGGAAATACAGAAGATCACTTTAAAAAGTTTCATAGTACTACCACTGTTAACATTTTGGTGGCTTCCTGGTCTCTTTTTCTGTACCTGGATATTTTGGTTTGTTTTTATAATATTTGTGATCATTCTGGGTATATTTTTATATACTTGAAAAAATTTTTTTTAAGATTTTATTTATTTATTCATAGAGATGCAGAGAGAGAGAGAGAGAGAGAGAGGCAGAGACACAGGCAGAGGGAGAAGCAGGCTCCATGCAGAGAGCCTGACGTGGGACTCGATCCCGGGACTCCAGGATCATGCCCTGGGCTGCAGGCGGCGCTAAACCGCTGCGCCACCGGGGCTGCCCTATACTTGAAATTTTTCTTTTTTTTTTTTTTTTTTTACTTGAAATTTTTCTTGACTTTAATATGTTACAGTATTTTTCATACAAAAAAGCTACTTATAAGCAATCTACATTTTTCTTGAAAGCAAATTTTTGTGTTAATTTAAAAATATGTGTATATAAGACAGTGCTATTTTAGAATCCATTAGTATTGGGATCCCTGGGTGGCTCAGTGGTTTGACGCCTGCCTTTGGCCCCAGGGCCTGCCTGATCCCGGAGACCTGGGATCGAGTCCCGTATCAGGCTCCCTGCATTGGAGCCTGCTTCTCCTGTGTGTCTGTGTCTCTCTCTCTCTCTCTGTCTCTCGCGAATAAATAAATAAAAAAGTCTTAAAAAAAAAAAAAGAATCCATAAGTATTGATGGGAATCTAGATTGCATATAGAGATGTGACCATGTCAATTTAGGAAGCAGTGTGGATTGAATGGATAGGTTTTTATTTCCTTCCTCATCAGTTCAGGATCCTTTTTTTTTTTTTTTTTTTTTTTGTAATTCAGAAGTGTTGAGAACCTACCATTTCAAGAAATTAGCTCTGCTTCAGCATAGATCTGCTGTTTCAGAATTCAGGTGACAAGGTATTCCAGATCTTTATGTGAACTCAGATACTAGGTCTTCCTCACAGTTGATCTGAAACTCCAGAGATGGCCTTTGTGTGAGTAGCTCCTACACCCCTTTACTTAAGGGCTTGGTGGAGATTCATCTGAGATTTTCTGTGATAGTCTGCTTGCTATGATGGGAGAAGTGGGGGAGGATGGGTGTCATAAGCCTTAAAGAAAAGGCCAGATTTGAGATTAGGAAGTTAATGTGAAGCAAGTTAAGAAAACAGACAATATGGTAGGGTTATTTTAATGTCTAAATGATGAAAACAGGGTTCTCTGTGAAAGGCTTTGTGGAGAAGGATTACTGGGCTTTTGCAGTTAAGCATCTATTTTCTTATGTTGTAGGAATGACATTGTTTCTTGTTCAGAAGTAATTTGAACTAGTCCATTTATTTGCTCTGCATTATCTGCATATAGAAACCCTATGTTGTCTTTATTTTTTTTTCCTATGTTGTCTTCAAAAGAAGCACCAGTCAAGTGATTTTCTTAAGTTGTGTTCATATTTAGTTGAAACATTCATTTTCTTAGCATGCTTGTATTTCTAGTGGTGGTTATTAACCTGGTCTTCATCTCCTATCAGAAATCCCTTGTTGTTTCCTTAAGTGATGGTGTTTGTCTTCATTATCAGGTGTTCTGATTATTATGTGTAGATGGAGAATAATCGAGGGAGAGTGCTTACTTTAATGCTGTGGACAGTGTGCTCTTTCCTTTCTGTGGTTGCTCTTCTGGGGGGAAATATAGGGAACTACCTTTTCTTTTTGCTTCCTGCAGTCTCCAGCAAGGGATGAATCCAAATTACTGCCACATGTTCCTTCTGATTCCCTGTTAGATTTCTGTCACTTCTGAAAGGATGCAGAACCAGGACCGGGTAACTTCTGTTGGGCAGGTTGGCAGCCCATGGTCTGTGGGTCAGAGATGACATGTGAGCTGATTTTGTTGGCAGCAGCTGCTCATCTTTTTGCCACTTTGGAGATCTGGAAGCTACTGAAGAATGTGCACAACACCTGCATAGAGAGACAGGAGTCCTAATGTGGTTAGCAGCCACCCCATTACATTCCAGAATGTTACTGGTTTCACAAAATTCTCTTGGGCGGGGGATGCACTAAGGCAGTTGGTCTTTTTCTTCTCCAGGGCCTTTTGATTCCTTAGAAGACTTTAGGAAATATAAAAAGCTTTTTCAGTTTTCATGAAGATTTGATCACTCTTTGGTGAATTCTAGGACATTCTTGAGGGGTGACTGCATTTGTTTTTGGGTGTGGTATGTTTAAACCATCTTTTCCCCCTTTAAAGTTGGAGTTTTTTTGACAACATTGAATTTTTATAAGAGTAACATAAGCTAACCAAATTGCAGTAAAAATATTTATTGTGGCATTTCTGATCAAGAGGTTCTTTGATTTAAAGTACTTCTCATAGTGTCTAAATGGACCACCATCATCAGGTGCACAAAAGCTTACGGACTGCTGTATAAAAGCTTCTTGCTCACATTCCTTTGTGTTACAATTAAAATAATCAGTGATAGCACATAGAGCTGTGCTTGCCAAGGCCTCACTGCCCCCAGCCTTTCTCTCCCCCTTAGACTATAGGTTCTGTGGCTCTTGCTTGAGAATAGGTTATTTTCCTGCTCCTAGAGGCTGGAGTAATTTGTTTTTGTTTTTTCTAGAAATGAAATTTTAAAAGTTTGAGTAAAGTTACATAAATATTAGGTCCTCCCTAGAACTATAAGACACTGAGAGGGTAGCTTTTTAATAACACCTGTCAATGCTTAGAGGGTTACAGTCCAGCTGGGGAAGCTGATCCAGATCACTAGCAAACTTTGAAAGGCTGGTGCAAGAGGTAGTTGAGTTTAGCCTGTGCAAATATTTGCCATGTGTTGCCAGCACAGAGTTGGAGAACTGTGTTAGATTAGTTTTCCTTGTTCAGTAAATGTTTGTGTGCTTCTCACCCTCAAACATTGTGCTAACCCAGGAGTGGGTTTCACTTGTTGCACCAACTGTTACTTGTGCTATCCCTTTCTGGAACTTTGGGTTGAGAGGCAATTGGAACATTTTCTGGCTCATTGAGTAAATTTGGAGAATAGTGAGGTGATAGATTAGTGGGCCCAGGGCATCAGGTGGGTATGTCATGTTTTTTTTTTTTTTTAACAGTTTACTTTGAAATAATTATAGATTAAAGCAGTTGCAAAAATAGTGAAGAAGGGGCAGCCCAGGTGGCTCAGCAGTTAGCGCCACCTTCGGCCCAGGGCGTGATCCTGGAGACCTGGGATCGAGTCCCACGTCAGGCTCCCTGTATGGAGCCTGCTTCTCCCTCTGCCTGTGTCTCTGCCCCTCCCTCTCTGTGTCTCTCATGAATAAATACATAAAATCTTTAATAAAAAAAAAAAAAGTAGAGGATCCCTGGGTGGTTCAGTGGTTTGGTGCCTGCCTTTGGCCCAGGGCACGATCCTGGAGTCCCGGGAATGAGTCCCGCGTCGGGCTCCCGGCGTGGAGCCTGCGTCTCCCTCTGCCTGTGTCTCTGCCTCTCTCTCTCTCTGTCTCTGTGTCTATCATGAATAAATAAATAAAACCTTAAAAAAAAAAATAGTGCAGAGGGCCTTTGTTCCCATAACCTGGCTTACCCTAATGGCAACATCTTGATTGTACCATGTATTTTTGACATGCTTGCAAAGTTCTAGAGTTTTATTTATTTATTTTTAAGATTTTATTTATTCATGAGAGACACACACAGAGAGAGAGAGAGAGAGAGAGAGAGAGGCAGGCAGAGACACAGGCAGAGGGAGAAACAGGCTCCATGCAGGGAGCCTGATGGGGACTAAGCCTGGATCTCCAGAATACTCCAGAATATGCCCGGGGGTGAAGGTGGTGCTAAACCACTGGGCCACACCAGCCCTAGAGATATAAAGGAGCATTTCCTCCATACGCGTTTTTGAAAGTTGCTTGCATCTCTGCTAAGACAGCATAGATTAGAAGACGACAAATTTAGAGAAGACTTTGTATTCTTTTTTTTTTTTTAAGAATTTATTTATTCATGAGAGACTGAGAGAGAAATAGACACAGGCAGAGGGAGAAGCAGGCACCCTGCGGGGAGCCCAATGTGGGACTCAATTCCAGCACTCCAGGATCACGCCCTGAGCCAAAGGCAGATGCTCAACCACTGAGCCACCCAGGCGTCCCAAGGCTTGGTATTCTTAGACAAGTTTGAACTGATGAGATAGATTCTAGATAGTGATTAAGTTTTTAGTCAGTAGGTCTTTGACACAATGGTGAGTAGAATATAAATTGGAGGAAGCCAGTGGTCAGGGATTTTTTTTTTTAATCTGACACTAATTGGTGATGTGACCACGAATCAGTGATACAACTGTTATTTGTAAGTGACTGAATTGGGCCAGATCATGTAGATTTTCTCTGCTCTGTTTCTGTGCTCTTAGGTTTGTGCTAGGGAAAAGAATTTTTGTACTGTAGAATGATTCAGAGGGAGAAGAAACTGTGGCTATGGTTGTCTATGATTTCTTTCACTCAGATTTCATTGGTGAATGGAAAATGAACAGAGAAAGTGGGAAAATAAATTTTTCCTCTTTTACTCAATTCAATAACTTTTTCCAACAAAATTATATACAGTGGGATACAAAGATGATGGCCTCTGCTCTCATGGGGCATTTATTTTATAGGAGAGGCAAACATGTAATAGAGAATTAAATGCTACTAGATAGTATAAATGACAGGGAAGACTGACCTGATGATTAAACCTGCTGCTTACGATGGGCTTTGAAGACAGGGTTGCAAGGTGTGGAGACTGGTTCATCCTCTTACTTCTGTTCTCATAAGCCTAATTAATGCATTTTCTTTTAGTGGCATGGAAGGTACTGTCAGCCATCAGGGGTTCGCCAGGGGGTGATATTGATAATCAGAGTTTTAATAGTAGCCCAGAACTCTTGTGCTGTGTGAGAGCAGTTTACATATGGATAGTGATTGTGTGTGTGTGTGTGTGTGTGTGTGTGTGAAGTTTTGTTCCTATGCTTTTTGTTTGCAAAAGCTACTATCTAGGGATAAGACAAGAAAATAGAACTCAGTGGGGTGTGAAAGCAGGTTGCTTTGTCCTAATGTGTTGACTGACTTATTGTGGGAGTTGGCAAGGAGGAGAGAGGGGATATTTGAAGAGCTCATTTGGAGAGTCTATGTTCCTTTTTGTTCATTCTTGTTGCACAGGCTGGGATTGACCCTATGACCACCTTGAATACCGAGAGGAGAGAGACTCTTAAATGTGAAACTGTGTGTCCTCTGTTAAACAGCTTAACAATAACCCACAACCCTTGAACCAACTACTGTGTGTCCTCTGATTCCTAGTTACTGTCTTCATTTAAAATACTTAACTTCAGGGGTGCCTGGGTGGCTCAGTTGGTTAAGCAACCTAAGCATCCGATTTGATTTCTGCTCAGGTCTTGATCTTAGGGTTGTGAGATCGAGCCCTGTTCTCCATCCAGCTCTGCACTGGATGTGGGTGGAGCCTGCTTGAGATTCTAGGCAGAGGGAGAAGCAGAGACCTAGGCAGAGGGAGAAGCAGGCTACCCACAAGAAGCCTGATGCGGTCCTCGGTCTCAGATCCCCGGGTCATGCCCTGAGCTGAGGACGCTCAACTGCTGAGCCACCCAGGCATCCCAGGATAGAACTGTTTTAATGGATATGGAATTTCATACCAGATTTAAGACCCCAAGGTGAGATGAAATAGCCAAAAATACATATGTTGGGGCACCTGGCTGGCTCAGTCTCTGGAACATTCAACTCTTTTCTTTTTTCTTTTTTTTTCTTTTCTTTTTTCTTTTCTTTTCTTTTCTTTTCTTTTCTTTTCTTTTCTTTTCTTTTCTTTCTTTTCTTCTTTTCTTTTCTTTTCTTTTCTTTTCTTTTCTTTTCTTTTCTTTTCTTTTCTTTTCTTTTCTTTTTCTTTCTTTGAGCATCTAATGCTTGATCTTGGGTCATGAGTTTGAGCCCCCAGTTGAGCACAGAGATTACTTAAAAAAACACATACCTGAATTCAGATGTATCTGCTTAGTCCTTTAAGTTTTTTTTTCTTTTTTTAAGACTTTATTTATTTATTCATAGAGACACAGGCAGAGGGAGAAACAGGCACCATGCAGAGAGCCTGACGTGGGACTTGATCCAGATTCTCCAGGATCACGCCCTGGGCTGCAGGCGGCGCTAAACCGCTACGCCACCGGGGCTGCCCAGTCCTTTAAGTTTTATACTGTTTTTATCTGTTTTCAGCTTTGTTTATGATACATTCAATATCAAGTATTAGAATTAAAAAATTTGAGAGTGTTACTCTGTATCTGAAAGATTTTATGTAAAAAAAAAAAAAAAAGAAAAGAAAGGTTTTATGTACCATAGATGGGTCCTAATGAGAAGAGCTGTGAGAACTAAAAAGCCACTTGACTTGGTGTCAGGAGACTTGGTCCTTTTGCCAACTAGTTGTGTAGTCTTGGGCAAGTTATTTTCCTGCAGTGAGCCTTAGTTTACTCATTTGTAAGATGGGGGGGGGGGGATGTGTTTGATGTCTGAAAGTTCATTTCAGCTTTGAATCTGTGTGACTGTAGGGTTCTGTGTACTGTTTTATGAGTGATAGTTGATGTATGTTTCTCAGCTTTGCCACTTTAGGATTTAGTTTTTATTTCCTGCCTTAGACCTGCTCTTCTGCCTTTTTGTACTCTTTCTAATAGGTAGGTAAAAGCAGTGGACAGTCTTTTTTTTTTTTAAAGATTTTATTTATTTATTCACGAGAGACACAGAAAGAGAGAGGTAGAGACATAGCAGAGGGAGAAGCAGGCTCCATGCAGAGAGCCCGACGTGGGACTCGATCCCTGGACTCCACGATCATGCCCTGAGCCAGAGCTGCTTAACCTCGGAGCCACCCAGGTGTCCCAGCAGTGGACATTCTTATTCTTACCACCTTGTTGTGTTAACTGGAGGGGAGCTCTTAAAAACCATCCTAACTCTTCTGTAATTTTTAAAGATATTTTAAACTACAAGAGCTGATGTATTTAACTTGGCATGAATGAATTTAGTGCAGTTATATTCTTTTAATTATACTTTCCATATAAACTTAATGGGAAAGTTTCCATGTGGCAACAGCTTATTTGAAATAAGGTATGATAAAGCAAAAGCACGTTGACAGTGTAACACCTCCTGGGACTGGAGGATTTGTTCCTTTTTGATTTCCAGTGAGTTGAGACGGTTGTTCTTTTCGGAAGGCTATTTAGTAGGTGTCAGTGCTCTCAGGTGCTCATCAGGAATTTGTTCAATTTTGCAGGATACTTACTATCATTCTGTATATTAAGCTGTAATGTTAATGTTAGCTTTTAACTTCTGTAACCTGCAAGTCTCCTCCACATTGACTGCTTAGTCATTTTTGAGATGTTCAAAGTTTTACACCAAGGGAGATTTTTAGGATTTTCATATTTTACAGCTGAGGAAATTGAGGGCCCGAGTGATTAGTTTTAAGTGACAAAGGCTAGACTCTGCACTAACACAGCTTCATTTCTTTTTCTTTTTGGAACGGGAAGTTACTTGTTTTTCTGATACATATTTATTACTATATAAAAATGCAATTATTGATATACACATACTTTTGTGTATACACATGCCATTAAAACAGCAAATTTGGGGGGGTGCGGCTTCTGCTACATGCCTGTTCTAGTCTCAGGTGTACGGTGGTGGAGTTTAGTCATTGGGCCATTATGGGCCAGTGTGATGAGCACAGTGAGAGAAGTTTGGGATTCTTTATCAGAGGCACACAGCCTGGTCCTGTGAAGAAGGAAAGCTTTCTTTCTTTTTGCCTTGCCTTGCCTTTGCCTTTGCCTTTTTGCCTTTTTGCCTTTTTGCCTTTCTTCTTTCCTTTGGCAGAGACACAGGCAGAGGGGGAAGCAGGCTCCCCCTGGAGAGCCCCATGTGGGACGTGATCCCACGACCCCGGGATCGACCCCAGGACCATGACTCAACCACTGAGCCACCCAGGTGCCCTTCCACCTTTTTAAAAGTTTTTATTTATTTGTTCATGAGAGACACAGGGAGAGAGGCAGAGACACTGGCAGAGGAAGAGGCAGAAAAGCTTTCAAGAAGAACTGTCAAAAGGAGAACAAGGATTCTGAATAGGTGATAGGCCGAGAGGCTGATGCCAAAGCTGTGGGGCAGGGCAGGGTAAGACGCAAGGCATTGAGGACTGGAAGAGCTTTGTAGGCAGAAGGAACTGCATGTATGAAGACTCTCAGGTGAGAGAAGGCAGTACATTTAAGGAACTAGAAAAGCCCAGAATGCTTATAGCAATTAGTACATAAGATTTCAAATAGTTGAATAATTCTAGTAGAAAGGGATACAGTGTTAACTGTCTTAAAAAATGAGCTTGGTATTATCATGAAAAATAAATTTGATGTGCTAGGTTATATATTACCTGTAACTGATTAATTTAGTGGGTTAACTTAGCAACTGAACTGGTGTGGGAAAGGGTGTGAATTCCATACTAGTTTAGGACAGTTGCTTGATTTCATGGCTACAAATAGCATCCTGCACCTCTGTCCCACCTCGCTGTTGAAATTAGCTATTGTTAATGAAGATGAACCAGCTTGGATGGATGGTTCAGTTCAAATGCTTCATTGCTGTTGGGAAAACATTGCAAATTCTACAGAGGGGCTAGTAGTATCACTGAGATGAATAATAATACATTTTTCTAAGAGAGAAAATAGTCTGTGATCTTAACCATGTTAAGGACAAAAGTTTCATAAGAGATGCTTAAAGAAAATGACAGTGCACTTGTCTCTGGGTTATGGATGATTGCTTTTGATGTCTCATTGTGTTTTAGCGTTTTATATGCTTCTATATGAGTATATGTGTGTGTGTGTTTTTAAAGGTTTTATTTATTCACGAGAAACACAGAGAGAGGGGGTAGAGACACAGGCAGAGGGAGAAGCAGGCTCCCTGCAGGGAGTCCAATGCGGGGACCCAATCCCATCACTCCCTGAGCCAACCGCTGAGCCACCCAGGTGTACTGAGTATGTGTTTTAAGTAATAGAAACAATAAATCCCTAACAAAGAGTTTTAGTTTGGTGAGCTATTCACCTAAAACAAGAACATGGAAAGCATTGAATAAAGAACATTTATTTAATTTCATTAACAATTTTTTTTTTCTCAAGAAACCTCTTACACAAAATAGAATTTCTTTTGTAAAATTAATTGAGGGGTGATTCTATAAATAAATTATGATTAAAAATTATTTTGAGCTTTGATGTTGAACAAAGCCCTAAATTAGAATTAGGCATTTGGGCATAATTTTTTATTTGAGCTTACGGAAATTTGTTCACAGCCTGCCCCCAAAGGAATGATGTGTAATGTAAGCTTGTTGGATTTTGGACAAGAGTTTGTTTCCATTTTACATTCATAGTTCACTCAGAGGAAGACATCTTGTAAAAAACCTAGTGGTAAAATGTAAGCACTTTTCCTAGTAAACTGACAGAATTTTCATCATAACTTAAATATAAATGAATGCTCTGAGAAAGCATTTTGAAAAATGCAACCTGAAGTTTGTTTGATTGATTCACTGTTAGCGAATATTTATTGAAGGCTTGTTTTGGGTCAAACTCTTGGGCCATAACAGTGAACAAAGGAGACAAAAATTCCTGCCCTTGTGGAGCTTACATTGTAGTGACATGCTTTTTGTGTATTAATAATTACGAAACATTTTTAAATATGAGGTGTTTAGAGGTGTCTGGGTGGCTCAGTTGGTTGAGTGTCTGCTCCGTGTCCAGTTCCCTGGTCAGCAAGAAGTCTCCCTCTACTTCCCCTTGCTCTTGTGGCACAAGCACTGTCTCTCTCTTCCTTTCTCCCTTTCCCTCCCTCCCACCCTCAGATAAATAAATAACACCTTTTAAAAAAAATGTGAGGTGTTTGATTTCTGTGTTACATCTATTTGAAATGTATTCTTATTAAGAATTGTAATCAGTTAGAAATGATGGGAAGGCCCCCTGAATTAACTGTTCTTTGTAATATCCCTAAGTGGTTTTTAAAATATTTTCATTGCTATGCAGGGCCATTTTTAAGCTTACTCTTCCTTCAGTTTGAGCCTGTGAGTACCATATGGGAATGCTGAAAGATGGCCTCTCTGAAGACAGGCTTTATTGTGTGTGGGCTTTGCATTCCTAGTACCTGAGGTATAGTACTTAGTACGTATTTTCATTAAATTAATTTGAACTTCAAAAAGTAAAATATTTTAATAAAAATTGATTCTTACAACTGCATTTTGATCTTTAGAATAAGGAATGAATTAAGTATATGGATATTTTTTGCATGTACTATTCCAATAATATTGAAAGATACCACAGTATAACTTCTCTGCCCTCTCGCATATTTCATGTAGGAGGCCTTCCTTAAATGGTGATCCTTGACTCTGTGTGTGTGTGTGTGTGTGTGTGTGTGTGTATTTTTGGTTAGGTTGATTCCCATCCCCCCTCCAATATTCTGTTACAAACGTTTTCAGATATGCAGAGAAACTGAAAGAATGAACAATGAATTACTTGGTTATACATCTTCTAGATTCAGTAATTGTTATCATTTTGCCAAACTGGGGAAGTGTGTGTGTAAAAACTTTGGACTATTTAGAAGTTGCAGTCCTCATGATGCTTTTTTTTTTTTTTTTAAAGATTTTATTTATTCATGATAGAGAGAGAGAAGCAGAAACACAGGCAGAGAGAGAAGCAGGCTCCATGCAGGGAGCCTGACGTGGGACTCGATCCCGGATCTCCAGGATCCCACCCTGGGCCAAAGGCAGGTGCCAAACTGCTGCGCCACCCAGGGATCCCCTGCTTTTTCTTTTTAATGCATGTACTTGCATCTCCTAAAAATCTGGACTTCATCCTGTACAACTACCATACCATTATCATACCTTAGAAAATGAACAGGAATTGCCTAATACATCCAGTAGCTAGTGCATATTCAGTTTTCCCCCTCTTGTCTTCAAAATATCTATATATAATAGTTGGGTTTTTCAAATCAGAATTCAGTCAAGGTTCACACATTGCATTTGGCTTCATTTGAATTTTGTTATGGAGTCATTTTTTACAGAAATATTTGCAATTTTTATAAGGATCACAATGATTGAAATGTAGAAATCCTGTTTGAAGGTGCAATTGTCATTGTTTTTAATTTCATGAACTTTTAATTAGTCTGTGTATACAATTTTCATTTGTCAGTGGTGTGGGTATTTTGATGAGTTTTCTAGTATTGAGTTTCCTAGACCTCATGAATCCTGCATCTTTTGCAAGATTTGCCGTTTCACTTTGTACATACTTTGCTTTGGATTAGATTGTATTGTCAGATAACATCCTGTGATCAGCTTCAGCTTGACTCCAAAAGATGTGGAAATGATAGGCCAGGTTGTGCAGGAATGTTTGAGATCATCTTTTTTTTTTTTTGAGATCATCTTAATAAGAGATAAGTGATCGGTGAGGGTTTTGGCTTTGTCAGTTGTTGTTTCCTTATTCAGTCTCCTGACTGCCGGGATGAAGAAATGAGAACAGTCTATGAGTATCTATTTCCTGGTACGATTGATGGGAGAGCTGGCCTGTCAGTATTCTCTAGTTACTAGGGACTATAAAAGTGAGGGGCTTCTCTCTGGGTCTCTCATGAGTAAATAAATAAAATCTTTTTTTTTTTTTTTTTAAAGCGAGGGGTTTTGTTGATGTTACATAAAGATTGGTTTTTATTTTGAGTAAGGATTTATTATTCAGATAAATATGTGGTTAAATAGATTTGTTAAGTAAGCTGCTGGAAATGTTTAAGGGAGTTCATGGGTGTAGATGATAACAAAATTTTGCTTTTAAACTTAGCATAGTTGAAGGAAACTGGTAAGAAAGATATCAAAGATGAAGCATAAATGAAGCTTTATTCATATATTGGTGGAATTAGTACCAGAGAAAATGGCGAGATTTTCTTTGATCATCATTCTGGTTTTTTATTGCTGTGTAATAAACCACTCCACATTTACTGGTGTAAAGCAACAGTCATTTATTATTATTATTTCTGAAGATTGACAGTACTTGGCTGGATGGTTCTTACTCTATGTTTCTTATGCAGTTGCCATCATATGGTAGCTGGGAAGACTCAAAACAGCTGGGACCTGGAACAGGGGCAGTTCCTTAGGCGGCTCCATCTTGGGTGGTCTCTCTGTGTGGTCTCTGCAGCATGGAGGCTTTGAGGTTGCTGGACTTCTTAGGTGACAGCTCAGAGTTTCAAAAGGATGTGTCCCTGTCCCGAGAGAGAGAGAGAGAGAGAGAGAGAGAGAGAGAGTGTCAGGCTGGACTGCCTTTTTATGCTATGGCTTTAGAAATCCTGCCTTATGCCCTTTTCAAGAAGCAGGTTATAAGGCCTGTGTTAAAGGGGAGGGTAATTAGAGTCCACCTCTTGGTGGGAGGAGTGTCAAAGGATTTATAGACTTTTTTTTTTTTTTTTTTTTTTAACCACCTTGACCATTAAAAAAGCATCTGGGTGGCTCAGTCGGTTAAGCGTCTGCCTTCAGCTTAGTTTGTGATTCTGGGGCCTGGATGGAGCCTGGCATCTGGCTCCCTGCTCAGCATGGAGTCTTTGCTTCTCCCTCTCCCTCTGTACCTCCCCTCCTGCTCCTGCACATGCTTTCTGGATCTCTCTCAGATAAATGAAATCATAAAAAAAATGATAAACTCCAACTATTTATATTTACAGAAGGAGATATGAATGCCTTGCAAGTTTAGAAAAGATTGATACTATGTATTTGAAAATAGAAACAATGCAGACTTAAAATCTATGGCGCCCGACATAATGCATTTTGTGGTAGTACTGAGTATTAGTGAACATCGTATTTCCAGACAGAAATACTGAACTTGACTGTTCAACAGTTTAACATCACTGAGCATCCTCCCACCCCCACCCCAAAGCATCCAGGTCTGAATCACAAGAAAGTCCGTATGATGTGCTCTTCTGACATCTCTGACGTGCTTACATAGTCACGTGGTTGATTGGGTGCATTACTTAGAAGTAATGAAACATTAGGTATGTTCTGAGGCTTAAAAGATTGCCTCTTGGGGGGAAAAAAAAGAGATTGCCTCTTGGGCTAGTGGTTAGCTCTTTACTATAACTGTGTTCAGATGAAGGATGAATTTCCTATGAACCAGAATTTTCTTTGGACAAGAGCTTCTTGGCCTAATCATCTATTTGATTAGTCAGCGTTAGGACTGAATGTTTCCTATTTGCAGAGACCCATCTGCCCTGAAATGATTAGATTTTGATGCTGATCATTTGCATGCCTACTAAGTACCAGGCATTGTGCTAACTATGGCTACACAGTGGCATTCAAAAGAAACCTTATAATAGCCAGTTCTAGGAGAGTTGCTGGGCAGGGTCATTATGATTGAAATAAAGGCGTTGCTTAACTGTATGATTAATGGGAAGATGACGTATATTCACACGTATAAAGTTTGTTAGAAGTAGGCCTTCATGTTATTTCATAGCTTTCCCTGAGGTGGTATTTTGGTATTATTTGTGGTTAGTTTTAAAAGAATGGTATTCGCGTGTCTTTTTTCTTGGTGTTTTTGCAGTTTTTGTTAAATAGAGTATGTGATGAAATTGCAACATCTTTTGTGTTAGTGTGAAAAAGACAGACTGTATATACAGTACATTCAGTACCTGCTGTCATTTTGTCTTTTTTTTTTTTTTTTAAGATTTTATTTATTTATTTGAGAGAGAGAAGAGAAAGAGCATAAGCAGGAGTAGGGGCAGAGGGAGAAGTGGGCTCCCCAATGAGCAGGGAGCCTAATGCAGGATGTGATGTGGGATGCAGGGTTCAATCCATGGACCCTGGGATCATGACCTGAGCTGAAGGCAGACGCTTAACCTACTCAACCACTCAGGCACCCCCATTTTGTCTGTTTCTAATCAAAAGAGGTCTTATTGTTACCATTAGAAAATGAAGAGTGCGGGACCAGGGAGTTACTAAGGGCCTTCCCAAGTCTAACAAAGCTGGCAAAGAGAATGGGTAGAAGTTCTGGTTGGAAAAAAATGGTAGGAGGTGTCAGCAAAGTGTTAGTTTAAGTTGATTCATATTTTAGGCTTTCTAGAAGCAGAGATAAAAAAGCAATGGCTGAGAAATAATATTGCTTACTATGTTATATAAGAGTGAAACTTTTTCTTAATTTTACTCTGAGGTAAATTCCTATTGAATCTTACATTTAGAGACATTAAAATCCCAGTGGATAGTGAGTTTTATAAGTTGACACACAAGTTTTCTTTCGTGATTGTATTAAACACTGGTAAAAACTGAAGTTATAACAAGTCCTTGTTTTGTTGAGGCCCCTCTTTAGGGGTTGAAGAGTGTAATTTTCTGGGTTAGAATTCAGATGTTCAGAGGCTGATCCAGAATGTATGAGGTTTGCTCATTTTAAACCTTATTTTTAGCTTTGTTATTTCTTACTATGTACAGAGCACTATGGTTTCCAAACATGTCATTTAGCACTCTGGCAGCACTGTGAAGAACGTTGAGTTGCAGAAGGTTAAGCGTGCTTCCCAAGCTAAACGGCAGGGGGAGTGTTAGGTGGGTCTCCAAGCCCAGGCCCTTTGTTGTTAAGTTGCATCCACGGGCTCTGTGGCTGAGGCTCATGGGTAGTTTTATGTGAACTGAAATTTTAAACATTGGTGGATAAAAATAAAATGTCATGGTAAAGACCTGTGTTGTGGCCTTTAAAAGCAGCACATAAGCAGTTATCTTGTGCCTATAGGAATACTCTTTTTTATTGCTTTAAAATTTTGATCTCTTTGCAGAGGACAGGGTTATCACTGTGTGTCTTTTCTTCCCTCTTGCCTGGGGTTTGTTGGAGGAGGGGACTGCTATCTGAAGTGAGGCATAGTGTCCGTATTCAGTTGAGTGTTGAAACTAGCACCGTGTTTCATTCTGAAGCCAGTATGCCAGTACCTATTCGTTAAGCTCTTGCTGCATTCTTTCCCGACATGCTAGTGTGTGAGATCGTGGGCTGGGGGGTGCATTAGAGTCATTGACATAGTGACATGAATTGTTTCTATCCTTTATGTGATGGTTGAGTGAGAGAGGTGATCAACAGTTGGTCTTTAGTTTTGTATAATTTTTTATCTATGCAGTACATGCAACACACTAAATACACAGATGTGCAAAAAGTTAAGTCCTAGGTCTTACCCTTTAAGGAGTTTACCTGCATAGTTGGGAAAATAAAATAGAATGTAAAAAGTAGAATAGCAGTATCAGAACAGTTCAAAGCAGTAAATGATTAATTGCAAAAATGAATAGAATTGGTGAGAAGTTGTGGAGGAGGTCAGAAGAGGAAGTGCTTACTGGACCATAGTATCTTAATTATACTATTTATGGATATTTGGTGTGTAATTTGGGTAGGATAGTAGTAATTCCACATGTAATTGGGAGAAGTTAGATAACCTGGATTTTAATAGATGCCATTGCATTGCATTATTTGTGCACTACATATGAACTAAGAAGTAGTTTTATCCATGAGCTTCAGTTATGTCTAGTTGATACTATTATGTGTCGAGATGTATTTTGGATGTCTCTCAGTGCCTTGTTTTTTAAAAAGGATATGATGGTAGATATTTGGAGTTGCTCTTTGCTGTCTTCATTCAAAGTGGTACTGCCCATCAGTAATAGAGTTCTGCTCCCTAAATTTCTTTTTTTTAAAAATTAGTTCCCATTTAGCAGGGTTTTTCTTTCTTTCTTTTATTCGGTCAGAAGTGGTAATGATTGTAATAGGAGCAGCTAACATTTCGTACCCAACTCTGTACGAAGCATATTATGTGCTAGTATAAGTAAAATTTGTCACGATGGGAGTAAATTTATGGTCTAAATTATTTCTTGGATGTGTTGAGGAACTCAGAAACCCTTTGGGGATATTTCAGATCAAAATGCTTGATTAAGTTTAAAGGTCAGGCTTTTGAGTCCTGATTGTTGTGGTTAGAGTTTTTCTGGCTTGTCTGCTTTATAGACCCTGGTCAAGCCAATAACTCACTAATAAGAGAGTTTAAAAATAAAGAAGTAGGGGTCAAGGTGCTCTAGATTTGGTAATTTCAGGGAATGTTTGCAAGGAACTCCTCTAGTTTTTTAAAGAGACTTTTGTCCCTGGGATTTGTTTCGTTAGGTTCAGTTCTTTGCACTTTTCCCTTACGCCAGGCTCTTGGCTTTGCTGATAGTCATCTTGAGAGTATTTAAGGCTGTTGAAAGTTGCACATACACATTTAAGCACAAATAGTACTTTTACTTTTCTATTACTTTTGTTGATGGAACTGCAGTTACTACTGTGAGGTTGGTTAGACAAGTGAATCTATAATTTCTGTGTCCAAAAGCGGAGGGAGGATGGAAGGGTTTTTTTGTTTCTAGCTTAGCTTTTTAAGTGACATTTTAAAGAATTTTGGATCCAATTTGATAGTTTATTTATTTTTAAAGATTTTATTTATTCATGAGAGACACAGAGAGTCAGAGACATAGGCAGAGGGAGAAGCAGGCTACCTGCAGGGATTGTGATGCGGAACTCCATCCTAGGACCCCGAAAGGCAGATGCTCAGTCACTGAGCCACCCAGGTGCCCCTGATAGTTTGTTTTAAAGAGTTTTTTTGTTTGTTTGTTTTTAAAGCTCATACCTATTGTCAATGGCCATTTTGTTACTTTATTTAGATGAAAGCAAATTTAATTTTTGTCTGTACACTGTTATTTGCTAAGCACATAATTTCTGGTTAGGAATAATTTTTCCTCAAAAAATTGAAGGCATTCCATCATTGTCACATAGGTTACAGTATTTATTTTGAGGAGTTCAATGCCATTTTGACTCTTGATCCTTTCTACTTGACCTACATCCCCAAAGCTTTTAGGGTCTTCCTTGATCTCTGTTGTTGAGAAGTTTCTTGCTGCTGTGCCTTGATGTAGGTCTTTTTCCCATTCACTGTATTTTGAACCCCCAAAACTTGGTAGGTCTCTATTCTAGAAGCTCATATCTGAGCATCAAGGTCCTGGAAATTTTGTTACATTATTTCCTTAATACTTTTTTCTCCCATCCATTTTCTCATTTTCCTTTCCTTCTCTCTCTCATTCTCTCTGTTTCTTTCTCTCTTTGTTTCTTTCTCTCTTTGTTTCTCTTTCTCTCTGTCTCTCTCTTCCTTTCTTTGGGAGAACTCCTAGTATTTGGATATTTGACACCTTCATTGCTACTCTGATTTACTTTTCTCCCCTACTTTCCATTGCTTTGATTTTTTGCTTTACATTATTTCAAAATTTTTTCTTCTGTTGGGCCAGTTTACCCAGAGAGGAATCCTGGAAGGTGAGAATGTGGCTGTAAGCATCTGGATGGGGGCTGGCTTACTCCTCATTTCAGTAAACAGCTTTCACTTTTTCTCTTTTGCCTGTGTCTGCCCAGCTAGGTATCCCCAGGTTGTTGTTCTGGTTGAATTTCTGTAAGTAGGGAATAGTTGTGGCAGAGTCTGGAAGGGACTGTCTCCTGCTCCTAGGTGAGGATCTTAATTGCTCCTTATGCGGACTCACAACAATCTTCCTGTTTGGATACCCCTAGACTTTATAAGTTCTTGGTGCCTCCAATTAAAATTACTGAGGGTTGGTCTGTTTGTCTTGGCTTCCCCCCTTCAGACTTTAGGTTTGAGTTTTCTCTTACCTGCTGGCTCCTTTGCCACTTTTCTGTCTGTTTTCCAGCTTCCACAATTTCGTTGACATCTCTTGCTTGAATGCACTAGCCTTCTCTTTGTCCTTGTAACTTTAAGATTCTTTTGTTGTCGTTACAGAGGATTCTAGGAAGTGGTGGAGAGAAACGAGTTTAATTAGAAGTCCTATACAAGAAAAGAATTCCTCTTTTGTCTAAGTACACTAACTAGCTCTCTATACCCAGTGTCTTAGTCTACTAGTGCTGCTATAACACCATATCCTAGACCGGGGGTGGTGGTGGGGGAGGGAGCTTCAACAATGTTTCTTTCTCATGGTTCTGGAGGCTGGAAGGCTGAGATCAGAGTGTGGTGTCATGATGATCCATTTTTGATCAAGGCCGGCTTTTTGGCTTTAGATGACTGTCTTTGCATCCTGTCTACACATCTATAGAGCACGAGAGAGAAACCGCTCTTTGTTGCCTTATAAGGGCACTAATCCTATCCCAAGGACCTACCCTCTTGACCTGATTACCACCCAAAGCCTCCATCTCCAAATGCCATTATGTTGGACATTAGAATTTCACCATATGAATTTGGGGCAGGGGCCCGGGAGGAGGGGTGGTGCAATGAAATTCTCTGTGTAGGGGATCCCTGGGTGGCACAGTGGTTTGGCGCCTGCCTTTGGCTCAGGGCGCAATCCTGGAGACCCGGGATCGAATCCCACATCGGGCTCCCGGTGCATGGAGCCTGCTTCTCCCTCTGCCTGTGTCTCTGCCTCTCTCTCTCTCTGTCTGTGACTATCATAAATAAATAAAAATTAAAAAAAAAAAGAAAGAAATTCACTGTGTAGCAGCTAGTGAGGTTTTTAAAGGTGATTCTCTCTTTAGCTTGTACATGTTTCCTATAATCTCTGCTTACTATATCTGTGGTTCTTGGCCATGGCCCTGTTTGTTCTCAGGAGATGCTTGAAGTCTGCTATTGGTTTCACTGTAACCCTGTGTGTTTTCCTACTGAAAATGATTATCCCAGGATGTGCAGTCTTCATACTTTTTCAAAATATAGTCAAGCCTGACTGAAAATTTAATTTTGGTAAGCCTCTGTTGATCTTCACAGATGTGAAAAAGTTCTTCAGAATTTATTATGATCAGGGGTTGTTTTTCCTTTTTTTGAAATATTTTTTGAACTATTTTCTTCTCCATCTGGTGAGCAGGAAGATTTTCTTTTACTATGTTTTCTTATTTATTAAGAAAGCACTCGGGATCCCTGGGTGGAGCTGCGGTTTGGCGCCTGCCTTTGGCCCAGGGCGCGATCCTGGAGACCCGGGATCGAATCCCACATCGGGCTCCCAGTGCATGGAGCCTGCTTCTCCCTCTGCCTGTGTCTCTGCCTCTCTCTCTCTCTGTGTGACTATCATAAATAAATAAAAATTAAAAAAAAAAAAAAGAAAGCACTCATGTTGTCCTATAGACAGCCTTCATTTTGTATGATTTCATATCCACACCAGGTAGCAAAGTACAGGGATTCTTGTATTATGCCCCTTGTATCTGCTGTGTTAACAGTGCCCACCTCTGTGAGTACATTCATCTTTCTTATTTGTGTTTCTGTCCTGTCCTCTGCCTTTTAAGTGGTCTATTTTTGATATTTATTCAATCTTATTCAAAAGGAGATTTTGATTCCAAAAGAATAATTATTTGATCACGGGAAGGTGGTATGTACTTTGCCTTTGTTATTTATTCTTGTAGTTGTATGTTGACTAGCAGACTGCTCTAGCACCATCCACAGTTTAGATGACTTGTAAGAAAAATGAAAATAATTCAGATCTTAGAATTATTTTCTTGGCTTTCTCAAGTGTTTTGGAGAACTTTGATTTTTTTCAGTTGTGTAAGAGCCAAACATTTTTTTTGTTGTTGTTGTTGTTTAATAGATAAATCATCATAAATGTTTTCACTTGAATATGCCCCTTTTGTGATAAATCCCAGCACCATTTATGACCCATTTTAAAATCCTGATGCCCCTGAAAGCCCTGGGGCTCCCTCACGAAATCATCATCATCATCTTTTTTTCTTTTTTTTTTTAACTGATCTCTACACCACGACCCCAAGATCAGGAATCACATGCTATACCCATGAAGCCAGCCTGGAGCCCTCCTCATGAAATGTGACCCCAAATCAATCCAGTCTTCTCGTAGAAATTCATGCTTAGAGCACTCCTCTCAGCACCTGGTTTCCGTTTTATTTTTTGTCTTTCTGTGAATGTAGTTTGTTTTTACAAGCAGAGTGTGAACTTCTTAAGATGTGTGGATTAAATCAGTGGGGTTCCAGTGTTCTTTTTTTTTTTTCTCGGGCTTCTCAAGGGGTAGGTCACACTGTCTTCTCTAGCTGTGGCTCATGGTTAGGGGCAGTATCCCCAAGTATGTGGAAGACTCCCTCAGGTGGTTTGGTTTGGCTTCTGTTCGTTCCCAGGGTATTTTATAGTGCAGTTTATTTCCTGTAATACTTAACACCAGGCCTTATACTCTGGGTGTTCAGGAAATACTGTTGAATAGGACACTGGGTGGATTAGTATGCTGGCAAGAATAGAGGCTTGGAGAGATTTTGTCTCATACTTTCCCTCTCACCTTTTAATTGATAATTACAGGTAAATCGATCTCTGTAGTCTGCTGTTTTTTAAGATGGAAAATAAAGACCCTATTACACCAAGGACTTGATATTAAATATGAAAATCTGAGCTTGTTTTTCTGAAATCAAATTAAGTCCAGTTCTGGGCTGGTGCAGTTTCTAAGAACTGCAACATTTCTAAGAACATTTTCACAGTCCATGATGTTTTAACCAGTCCATAGTTAGAAAAAAGTTTATAGATGGTTTTTGCTACTTTTAATATTTTAATCTTTTTTGAAGTATTGGTAATAGTGGTTTTTTCCCTAAATCTTACTTGGGAGAGTGAGAACTTGGCAACCTTATCTTTGTCTTTATAATTGTAAGAAAATTTTATTTATCTGTTAAATCCAGTAGCCAGAGATAACATGCCTTATATCTTAAAAAAAAAAAATCTGTGACACCCCTTTGGGGATAGGTTTCGATATATTTGTTAGCTCACGCTTGTTAATGTAGCTTTTTAAAATTTCTAGCTTTACTAATATTTTGTATGCTTGAAATGTCAGCTTCTGATAGAAGTATGTAAAATTTGTCGTTGGAGTTGACCATTTCTCAAAGTTAGTTTTTACTGGGTATATTTGTGAGGTTATGATATTAGGACCATTTCAATTTATGAATGTTAAGTGTTCTTGGTGGATTATTCCTTTGATTGTTATATAGTATGTCTCTATTCCTGTTTGTACTTTCCTTTACTCTGATAATTTTTGACTTTTAATTGTGAGATGAACAACTTGAATAAGTAGATTTGTTTTTCCTGTCTGAATTTCATATCTTCTGATCCTCTTTTCTGCTACTTTTTCCCCTTCCATTAGAATCCTAATTTTCTGCATTTCCTTCCTTCTTTCCTACTTCTTGGTTTGGAAGCCATAGACTGTATTTCTGTTCTTTTAGCAGTTACCATTAAAATTTTCAGCTGCAACATTTTTGAACAAAACTGGCAGCCCAACTCCAGCTTCCAGCTCTGGTACCCAGTCTCTCACTGGAGAGTTCTTTCAGCTTCCTTTAGAAGATGTTGGTCTTGTGTGTGGTTAGTGTTAGCTCTGTTGAGCCTTTTGGTTTTCTCTTGTCTACAGTTGTCTTTCATGGCTGTCTGTTTAGAGGAGGGGAGTTTTCCCAGTGGGAACTCACTGTACCAGCTCTGCTCTGCCCAGTTTTCTTCTCCACTGGTCCGCATACCTGCACATCATAGTCACTAAAAACTTGTTACACATTTTGTTCCTTCTGTTTGTTTTAGTTTTAGCCACTTTTATCGGCTTCAGATGGAAAGGAGGGAAGGAACTGGACCACCCAAAACCTGTGAGAGGCCTTTCACTAACTGTCCACCTCAGGCCTGCTGGAGTGCTCAGTGTTAAGAGGAGGAAAGTGTAGAGAATTTAGTCCAGGACAGAGCGACCGTAGGGTCCTGATTCCTGATGCGAAGTGCTCATCTTTCCTTTTTTTTTTTTTTTTTTAAAGATTTTATTTATTTATTCATGACAGACACAGAGAGAGAGAGAGGCAGAGACAGGCAAGGGAGAAGCAGGCTCCATGCAGGGAAGGGAGCCTGACGTGGGACTCGATCCCGGGTCTCCAGGATCACACCCCGGGCTGAAGGTGGTACTAACCCACTGGGCCACCAGGGCTGCCCGAAGTGCTCATCCTTCCAAATCGAATTCTCATTGTAGGCTGGCTCCATTTTGTTAGGTTTGTTAGCTGTTTTGCCCTGTCAGCACACAAGTAGTATAAAGATGCCACTTATTTTTGTGGGAAACAAGAGGGCTACAGTACATGTCGTAGCTGTGATGATGGGACTTGAGTTTTGCAAACTTTCTATTCTAGCCCACTGCTTGCTAGGACAGGTCTGTGATGGACGGGGGTGACTCTGAAGGGTGCCAGGCTGGAGGGGCTTTTGTATCTGGATGTACCTCACTTATTACTCCTCCATCTTCCACTTTTGGGCGATTGATGCTCATTATGCAGAGAGGAGGTAGCTGATTAAACCAATCAACCTGCTAGGGCCTAGTGCTGCAAGATTGAGAACTTAGTTCTCTGGCTGGTAAGCAATTTTCAGGCATTAAAAGCATGGGGAAAGAATTTAGCGGTTTGGGGATGAATGTAGCAGTTTCCAGATAATAATTAGGGCTTGGCAGGGAGGAGGCTGATGTCCTTCAGAATCTTCTCCTGGGGTAGCCCCTTTTAAAGTATTATTATTGACACACTATTTAAGAGCATTAAGTGTGTGTGTATGTTAAGTGGTTGAGAGTGAACAGAGTGGGAACTGCGATGGGATGCAGACCTTTCTGTCAGTGATGTCAGTCTGGAAATTGGAGACTGCCTGTTGAGTCAACTTATATTAGGTTGAGTGTTTATTGTAAGATGAAGAATGGTTAACATTTATTGGTGGATTTCTGAAGGCCGAACTTGGGAGCCAGGCCTTTGCTGTGATAGCTGTGTTGCCAAAGAGAACTTTGTATTCGTTTGTGCTCCATAGTGATGAAACAAAAGAGATCTGGTCGAGCTCTTAAATTTGACCCTGGTGTTTTGTAGTTTTGATATTTGTTTGATTCCTTTGGTTTAGCTCTGAATTATACCTAAAGGAAGGCTTTCTGGGTGAGAGACCATGTTAAGAACAATTAGTTAGGTGCAGATTTCAAAGAAGCTGATAACAGCTTTCAAACCCCCTGTAGGTACACTGATGAACATGCTTTTGTTAATAAGTGGGGTTGTTGGGCAGTTTGACTGTAAAGCTTACTTGATTAGTCTGCTTCAATGGTATAAAGATGCCCAGCAATATCTGTTCATTTGTAAAAGGAAAACAATACTGAAATCTGTTGCTATCTCTTAAGTAGATGACTTCAAATCATAAAGGTCTTCTATTTTTCCACTTTAAGGAATAAAGATGCCTGTTGCCATATTATTTGGATTTTAAAACGATCTGCTGTAGATAGTTGCATTTTTCAACAATTTAATTTTAGGCAAAGTGGGATTGTTTATATTATTTACTTTTTTTTTTTTTAAATCCTCGAAGCTGATTAAACAGAAATTTGGGATATAGTTTTGGTTTACGTATAAAAGACAGGAAAGCCTGTCACTCTTGAGTTCTGTGTTTTGGGGAGGCTTTTTGTGTGCCAGGCACTCTAGGATTTTGGGGTAGAGAGATGGTCTCTGCCTCAGGGAACCTGGATCTTAAACTCCTGATTCCCCAATGTCTTATGAAAAAATGGCCTGAACAATGTTTCTTGTTCAGTTTCGGTTTGGGAAGCACAAGATTAAGCATAGTTAATTGGGTTTCTTTATTGCAGAGCTTAAAAAAATCTAATAGAGGTAGGTGGATTGTGAATTTCTGAGAGGGAGCTATCCTAAGCAGCATTTCTAAAACTTGAAATAGTGGAGTTATTAATGTCTCCCTAAATGGACTACTAATCTTATGACTATTTTAAGCAATCCTTATGTGTATTTGCGGTATTTAATAAGAGTAGTGACTTCCAAAGAATTACTTTGGGTGCTTAGAAATTTAAAAAAAAAAACAACAACAAAAAAGCCCTTTTGGGTTTTGGATAGATAATACGTTTACGTGGTTTACAATTCAGAAAGTGGGCAGCCTAGGTGGCTCAGTGGTTTAGCACCACCTTCAGCCCAGGGCCTGATCCTGGAGACCTGGGATCGAGTCCCAGGTCGGGCTCCCTGCATGGAGCCTGGTTCTCCCTCTGCCTGTGTCTCTGCACACCCCCCTCCCCCGTGTCTCTCATGAATAAATAAATAAATAAATCTTTAAAAAAAAAGATTCCATTTTAAAATTCAGAAAGTGTATATTGGCACACAGTGAAAATTCTCCCTCCTTGCTCTGTTCCCTGGCTGCCTACTTCCTTTTCTTATAGGTGATTAATGTTACTCTTTCAGAACTGTTTCATGTGTGCTATAGCTTATTTAGCCATAATATCAGTCAATGAGATTTCTGATTTAGTAGGTCTGGGTGAGGACTGGGAATAGGTCTTTTCAAATGTTCCCTGGAGTTTGTGATGATTAGCTAGATTTAGATACTACTATTTAAGATGGTATACGTTACTTTTACATGTGGCAAATTATCTGGTTCTTAAGACAACTCTGTGAAACAGAGAATGGTGATGACCATTTTTGGCATAGGTGGAACCGAGAACAAATGTTAAATGACCTACTCAAGATCATGCTCTTTTAATGGTGGAGCTGAGACTCAAAACCCAGGGCTGTTTGTGAGTGTCGAGGTAGGACCCGCTGACACTCATTTTAATTTCATGCCTACCATGCTGGTGACTGGCTAAATAGCCACAACAACCAAAAAATTAATATGGGCATTTGTATCTGATTCTTCCTATTTTAATATTGCATTAAATATTAGAATATTTTATTGGTGTCCAGTGACTAGACTTTCTCTGGTTCGCATTTTAAGGTCCTTTCTCTGGTTCGCATGTTACCAGTTTCAGGCACCTACACAAGAGGCTGCACACAGACTTTCTTTTTTTAAGGATTTTATATATTTATTGACAGAGAGCAAGCACAAGCAGTGGAAGTAGGAGAGCGAGAAAGAGAAGCAGGCTCCCCACTGAGCTGAAGGCAGATGCTTAAGGGTCAGAGCCACCCAGGCGCCCCAGCACAGACTTTTATCTGTAATGTTTCCTGATAAGTTCTCTTTCTCTCTTCCTCTCTTCTCTTTGCTTTCAACTTTCTTTGGGCCCCTTCAGCCCTTTTTTCCTAACACCAACCCAGATTCAACCACAGAGGAGGAAGGGAGGGAGTTAAAAAGGAGACCCTCTTCTCAGTGGAGGGTACTGAGAGAGTATCCTAGCCTGTGAAGTACTGCATGATTTTAATCATTGTTTGTTTGGTAAACTCTGTAGATGAATCTTGAAGAAAGAGTTACACAAATTCCTCATAGTCTTGCAGGGTCATTTGAAGTAGGGCAGAACCTCCGGAGGCTTATTTTGTAGGACAACATTCCTTTGGTGTATTTTAAAAACCTTAGTCTCATAATACTAGTCACATAAGAGAACATCTAAAAACTTTAAAAATAGCTATGAATCCATCATTTTGAGGTAGTGTAGGACTTAGAGCCAAGACATGAATGTCCATTCATTTGTTCAGCCCCCTATCCATCGGCACATGGGTAGTAAGGATTTACTATGTGCTAGGTCTTGGGGATTTGGAATTTAACAAAACATGTTTCTTGTCTTCTTAGATTTTTGTCGGGTGGTGAAAGAGACAAATCTTTCATCAAACCAGTAGTTATGTCCTATGAAGTGCTCTGGAGGAAGTGTGCCCCAGGTATAAAGTGGGATTCAGAGAAATGCCTCATTTAGCCTGGAGTAAAAGGTGAATTAAGGTCTCCCTTCCCATAGGTTGTTTCAGCCTAGCCTTGAGGGACTAGTAGCTAGATGTGTAGAAGGCAGTGGGGTATAGTTATTCTAGGCTGAGGGAATAGATGTGTTAAAAACATAGAGTAGTTCGTGAGTATAATCTTGTTAAGGAATTGTGAGTATAGTGATGTTTGGTATATAGAATGCTCTGGAAGAGTGCAGAGATGAGATTAGAGTAGGGGCAAGAAGAGGAATCTCTCATGTTTTGGAAAATAAAAGAACCTGTGCAGAAGAAACAAAGGAATTATTGTGCATATATAGATTTCTAATACCAGGAATTCCTGGATTTAGCTCTTCATTCCCTGGATCCCATTCCCTAGATGCTCAGGTTCCTATTCTTGATCTCAGGATTTGAATTAGGCCCTATTTAGTTTGGCAACCAGTTAAACCATAACTTGGTGGACTTGAGCAGCAAAATATAGCAAGCTATCCAAGGATGAAGAATATAGTTCAGTAATGTTAATGGCTGTCATTTATTGAGCTTTTAAGTGCTTGGCTCTTTCCAAGGTACGTCACAAAATTACCTTTAATCCTTAGAGCAGCACTACAGACAAGTGATTTTATCCCTGTTTTAACAGCCCAAGACTCCTTCCAAATTCTGGGAGGTTAGAGCAAGCTTACCCAAAGTTCCAGAGCCAGTTAATGGCAGGGATGGAATCAAACCCAGGTTGGTTTGTCTGACACCACAGCTCATTCTTTCCTGGCCCCATGCCCCTCACAAGACGGCAGCTGTGGTTCCTAGGGTGGATGGAATGGTGGCTCAGGAATGTAAAATGACCATTTCAAAAGCAGTAAAACTGCAATTTCATCTTTGATGTTAATGTTATCAAGATCCTTGGTTAAAAATATTATCTAATTGTCTTGTTTCTATGGGAAAGTCTGATTTCATTACAGGTGTTTTACTTGAGTTTACAATTCTATCTCAAGGATTGTGTAACTGCCAAATGGCAGTAGTTGTGCTATGATGAGTGTCGGTTATCTCATGATATGTTTGATTTGTATGTAGAGTTGAAATTGGGATTATAATTTGAATTCATTATCTGTATCTGGCAGATACTTTGATGAATAATGTTGCAGATATTCAGAATGTAGATATGGCCTAAGGGTGAAGAAGACCGGCTTTTCTCTTGAATTTTTGACTGAATGCTATACTTTTTGGATGGTAGGCTCAAAAGAAGTCCTATCCTGTTCACATCGTTTGATTCTTTTATGTGTGTATAGTCTTACTGTTACCAAGATGGAATTAGAATGACTTAAGAAATTGTCAAGAAGACTTAATGTATAAAGGCCATATCTTGTATCTTTTTCTACCAAATTTCTTGTCCATTTGGCATGTGTATTCCCCTTTTCCTGTTTTGAATGGAGCTGAAAATAACATGGTATTTTGGCTTTAAAGGAAAAATGACTCATTTTGTTGTGTTCGGCATTGAGTTTCTCAGAGATGTGTTTAGCTTTTCAAATGGCAGAGGAGTTTGGAATTTTGGTCTCCTTTTCATTTTATTAGGAAAAATGTTATTTATGATAATATATAGGCGTTTGTAAGTAGAATATTTTCCAGGTTAGGGGAAGAAATTATTTGTAAGTAGGATGTCATTTTTTTTTCTGTGCTGGTTTACAGACTGTTTCTGTAGCATGAATTTTCTTGTTTTAATTTTATAGAACTCTTAACAGTTTTAACGGAGAATCGTTTTAAGGGAAATAGTTTAAAAAATTTCCCATTTTAAAAAATATGTATCATTTCATGAACTTAGAATATTTATTTAGAAACTTCTTTTCGGTCTTGAATGCCTCCTAAAGGTTGAATGTCCCGTATCGTTTATTTAAAGTGAACACATTATGTAAATTAGCATTTGCCATCTCCATAAGCATGAAGTATGTATATAAGTCCTACCTATAATTGTCATTCAGAAAGCTGACAGATGGATTTTCCCTCTATACAAACCGTCATTTGTGTGATTTGGGGTCTTTTAATAGTAAAGTCAGATGTTTGCTGCTTGGCTTAGTTCTCTTTGGGTGGGCAAAAAGTGAGAAAAGTCAGACCACTATTTTAGAAATTGTAAAGTCAATTTAAAGGAATAAAATGTGCTTATGACTTATGGTTGAGCAAAGATATATTAGGGATCACTGTACATGATGAGATTTGAATCATAAAACTGAGCAGATTCCTCTTCACCAAGCAAATACCTTTTTCAGGGGTTGGGAGGAGTAATCCTCCCATATCAGTGATCTCAAACCGAGATGCCTATAGGTGCTAGGTACCTCTAGGTAAGGGTACCTCTAGTCACCATAAGGGAAAATAAGTGCAGTTGCTAGATCTCATTTTCCAAAAGAAGTTAAAAACCTGAAATTCTGTGCGAAATCCTCCAAGTTTAAATGTTGGCCAAGAATCTTTAAAAATCTTCAAAAAATTTAAAATGCCGCGTGATTCAATATCATGTGTACATCTGTAGGCTGGCAGTTTGTGACATCTTGAGGCTCCTCCTGCTCCCTTTTAGTAATTAGCTATAGTTTTTGCATATAAATCTTAAAAAGAAGAGGCTCTTCTATATCTTTGCCCCCACTGTCTTCTCATCCTCTTTTGGAAATGACTGGTAAGAGGGGCGCCTGGGTGGCTCAATTGGTTAAGCATCTGCCTTCAGCTCAGTCCTGGGGTCCAGCCCCAAGTTGAGCCCCACTTCAGACTCCTTGCTCAGAGGGGAGTTTGCTTCTCCCTCTCCATCTGCCCCTCCATCCACTTTGTGCTTTCTTTCTCTCACTCAGTTAAATAAAAATCTTTCTTAAAAACTGTATACAGTAATACTGAGACTTTGTCTTTTTTCATTATTTTGAAATTTGTGCAATGGCAGGTAAAATACTGGCTTCTTAGCATAAATCAAAGTAGTGGCAGCAAACTGTTGAAAATTATTGTATTCTTCACTTTTTTTGTACTTGCAGGACAAGCCAATTTTCACTCAGGTATCTTGGATGAAGTGGTAAAAATTACTAATTTTATTAAATTTTAACCTTTGATTATAATCCCAATTTAATACACAGTTTGACAAAATGAAAAGAACCTTTGGTTGTCTTGAAGAAAAACACTTTTGCATTTCTTTTAGTTGCAAGCTGAACTAGCTGCTTTCTTCAGGAACATTTATTTTACTTAAAATAAGCCTTGGGTATTTGACAAACATTTTCTCAAAAATGACCATAGTGAGCCTTTTACTTCAAGGAAAACAATTTTATCACTGTTTGTTGTCAGTGATAAAATTGAGCTTTCAAGCAACAATTAGAATTTTTGGAAATTTGTATCCATCATTGTCAGTTTGACAGTGACCTTAACAAACATGATTTTGAAGACCTGCCTGAGTCCGTAAACCATTATTTTCCAAATGACCAGTGCACGCCGTTACAGACTTATACATGGGCACACGATTTTGATAGGTTTCAGAAGGTTTCACATTGCTCCCAACCTTTAAGGAATGATCACTTGTTGAGTTTTGGTGTAATATCAAAAAATATCTCCAGTGATCTGTAAGGTGTATTAAAATATTGCTCCCTTTTCCTATATTTGAATATGTAGGGCTAGCCCTTCTTCACATACTTCAACCAAAATAATGTACAGTGATATACTACTGAATGCAGAAGCAGATCTGGGAATTTAGCTATCTTATAGTAAGAGTGATAACAAAGAGGTCTGCAAAAATGTAAAACAGTCCCCCATCATAGTTTTGGAAAAGTTATTTTTTCATAAGGTATTTTTTTGTGTATATAATGAGTTTATTATTTTTGAAGTAAATATTCAGAATTTTTCTTGGTACTTGATAATATTATAAATATCAGTGTTTTTGAGCCTAGTAAACAAAAGTGGTTCTAAGATAAAATTTAAAATTTCTAAGTATATTATGAGAGGTTGAGAAGGGAGGCTGTTAGGAAGACCCAAGGGATATTTGCGGAGGTGAAAAATAAGCAGAAATTCTGATTTACTTTTAGAGAAAACCCTTTCATATGAGATACAAAGAACTTTAATGGTCTCTGTGTTCTTGAAGTGAAGCCTAAAATCTTTTGTTTCTGGTAAATTTTTAGTTTCTCTTTGGCCTTTATCATAATTTTATTCCTTGATTACTTAGTATTAAACTTTGAAGTTTTCTGTGGTCAGCTGTGACATGAGTAAACTTAAGGACAAAATAGGAGTTTTGAATAGTTAAATTTATATAGTTTATATTTAATCTACAATTATGGCCTCCTTACATTTTTGCTGTGAAAATGATGTATAGTGATTTTTCTTTTTTCTTTTTTTTATTTTTTATTTTTAATTTTTATTTATTTATGATAGTCCCACACACACAGAGAGAGAGGCAGAGACATAGGCAGAGGGAGAAGCAGGCTCCATGCACCGGGAGCCCGACGTGGGATTCGATCCCGGGTCTCGAGGATCGCGCCCTGGGCCAAAGGCAGGCGCTAAACTGCTGCGCCACCCAGGGGATCCCCTGATTTTTCTTTTTTAATGTGTATGTTGTCCAGATAGTTACCTTACTTCTCTAATTATTCATCCAGCCCCACTCCCATTTACTGTTCTGGAAATCCTGAAGCTGGGGAAGCCATGATCAGGGTTAAATTCAGATAGAGACAGTACAAAATGAATTTTAAAAAATGTATGCAGAAATTGAATGTCTTAAAGTCAAATTTCAGACATACAGTGAGAGAGTCTTTCATAATCACAGAGATGGAGAGAATTATCCCTAAAGTGTTGATGCTTCTTGCTTACCAAGATAGCCCTAATATTTCCAGGTTCTTCCCAGTCATCCTCAGTCCCATGGGTCAAGGTAGCTCTTAATACTTAAGTCATAACAACGTGGGTGGGTAGTAAGAAACATTTTATCCCCTTCATAGAAAAACAGATCCACAGTGTAGCATAAGAAGACTCCATTGACCCCTTGCATCTTATACTCAAGACCTGCTAAAGAGGATTCCTTGTGAACATGCCTTAGATGGTTTGCTGTTGGCTTGCTACAGGACTGAGTGAAAAGGGGTTGTGGGTTGGATGCTCTCTGGACTGGATTGGATAAGACAGCATCAGATTTTCAGTTATCTAGTAGAGCTGGGAATGTGCTTGCTAGATGCTGACACAAGTAAGTGACTGTTTCAAAATATCTTCTGCAGCTTTACCTAAAGCAGAGCCTCTTCTCACAGTGACTGAGGCTGGGAGGTGGGACCACCACCTGATAACTTGAATTTATTCATGTCAGTGATAATATTGAACAGCTGGCATGCAAAGAGACAGTTCAGAGGTGGTAGTGTATATAGTATGGCGTGGCAGTTGTATAAAAGAACAATGTGAAAGTAAGAACTGAATGCTAATACTTAGGAAAGTGCAGGATAATGTAGCAAAAAACACCATTAGTTTGACTCCTGTCTTTGCCATCTATCTAGCAACGTAGTTGTTCCAAAAGAAAAAAAAAATACATAATTTCATTGCTTCATGAGTTTTAGGCTTTATGATTTAGAGAATTTTCTTTTGGGGAAATGCCAGAAATATTCCTACAGTATTTCTTTTTCTACAAGAAAATAATCTGGGCACAGGTTTTAATGTACGATTTAGCTTTGTAGGTAACCTTTACTGTTGGCTGTTGTTTCTTTATATGGATTATTAAGCCCTTTACTTCAAAATAAAATGATAGGGATATGTAAAAGTTTTATTCCATGGTTGGATAGGTTGAGGTTGGAGTGAGGTTACTTTAAAGGCAGGTTGCTAATATGATTATTGAGTAAGTGGTGAGTTATTAAATATTTTCTTTATGTTAACTGGCCTGCTTATAAGAGTTAATATGGGCAACTGTCCTAAAATAAACCTGTATATTTGTACTTTTCATGCCTGTTTTAAACTTTGTTCAAACTTGAGGTGGAAGATCTGAGGAGTTAACTTTGTTGAGATTAGGATTAGGAACCTTTTCTTCCTCTGAAATGGAGTGTATGCAAGTATTACTCTATAGTTTTCACTGTTGGAAATGTATCTAAAGAAGCAGAAGAGTGAGGAAAGACTTGATTTTATCCTGTCTTTACTTAGAGTCTCTGAAGCCAGTTCAGACTGAAACAAATGCAATGTAGACCTGAAAGTCCTCTAGGAAGGAGAAACTGTTGACTTCTATAGGAAGAAAAGTAGGGTAGCAGGAAAAATTCATGGAGGAGGTAACATTTGAGGTGGGCCTGAAATAGGAATGAGCCTGGAAGAAATATACTGTTGGCAGATTTTGTCACTTTTTCACCACTTAAGGTGATTGCTAATAAATACGAAACATGGATAGGTGTACTTGGTCTTATGCTTCAGATAGATGAAGACCATCATCTTGTAAAAGGTGGGGTATCAGGAATATCTTTCTGCCCTGGAGAATTGGCAGCCTTTTGAGGATCTTAAATAGGCCTTAATGTTTTTAGTTGCAGAAATACAGCTGGAAATCCATCAGGTTTCATTCAGTTTAGGGTTATGTATGTTTGAACATGCAGGTGTGGTATGTGACAGGGGTAGGAGAGAATTCTAAAACTGATGGACCTCCACTGATGCTGTTGCCAGGCTGAGGATGACTGAGAAGATGAAGTATCTTTGAAATTACTTTGAATTTAACATTAATGTTAAATTTGGAGGAAAAGGAGACTGAACTTAAAGGGTATTTCAGGGCAGCAATGAAATATGTTAGATTCCAGCATGTTATAGTTTGATTTCTTGTCCCTTTTTATTTTTTATTTTTTTTAAGATTTTATTTATTTATTCATGAGAGACACACACAGAGAGAGAGAGAGAGAGAGAGAGAGGCAAAGACACAGGCAGAGGGAGAAGCAGGCTCCATACAGGGAGCCTGATGTGGGATCCTGGGACTCCAGGATCATGCCCTGGGCTGAAGGCAGGTGCTAAACCGCTGAGCCACCCAGGGATCCCCCTCTTGTCCCTTTTTAAACATCAGTTTGCTGTTACCCTACTTTGGTGCTTTAAGAAAAAAGAAAATCCAGCCTCTGTATCTGCAAAATGCCAATAAATTTAAAGGAATGAAATAGGTTCTTGGATTGGAATATAGAATAAATCTTTGGTGTAGGAATACTAAGGATTGTCAGAAGCTTATTGGTAGCCTATGCATTGTGTATTACAGCAACCTCACAAAGGCTTTCCTGCCTATCCTTGAATGAGATTAAATGCTGAGTTATGAGGTTATTTTGTAATGTTATGCTGTACTCTTAAAATTTTTTCCATCACAACCACATGTTAAGATTTATTCTGAAATGGAATTTGGTGAGTTCTAGGATAGTTTTCCTTTTATTTTAAAAACGAGGGAGACTTCTGTACATGTTGCTACTAGAGGAACTATAATGACTTCAAGCATGTAAGCTTTTGGAGAAAGATCTTTTAAAATAGATGAGTGCCTAACAATTATATAGAGACATTCAGTAACTTTGTAAATGAATGTGGTCTTTGGTCTGCAGCAATGCTGTGATTTCCCTGTCTGCAGAGGACTCTACTGTAAAAGGGGAACTAAACTAACTTTATAGTTTGTTTGTAGGTTTCTTTGATACTATTGTCTGGGATTTATGCTTATGGGGCCAGTTTAGTCCTGATAACTGTTTTGAGATTTGCAGGCATGATAGATTTTGTGTAAATTTTGGGAATTGAATTTAAGAAATTAAAAAAAAAATTAGTATTTGGGGAAACATCCTAAATGTCCATGTAAAATCAGTTTGTATATGAAAGTTTCAGATGGTTTAGATGAAATTGAATATGGCAGTAAGTGCTAGTCCCATATACATGTTATAGATGTATCCACTGATTTATTTTCTTTTAAAACATTCATAAGAATTCAAGGACTAAAAAGAACCATGGATGACTATTATGTGGATGAGAACCTGAGACTTTAAAGGTCTCTAATGAGTAAGTAGTAGGTGAGCTGGGAGTTAGCTCCAGATTTCTTGCTCTCTAGTGGGCATTGTTTCCAGTACAGATGGGTGTACGTTTCAGATGTGGTTAGGAGCCCACCATGATTTTTAAGATGAGAGAATTGAATTGATGGCAGTGACCATTTCCTCTGTCTCCTTGTGGCCTGAAATTTGCTGTCGAGTTCTTTTTTTTTTAATATTTATTTATTATTTATGAGAGAGAGAGAGAGAGAGAGGCAGAGACACAGGAGGAGGGAGAAGCAGGCTCCATGCCAGGAGCCTGACGCGGGACTCGATCCCGGGACTCCAGGATCGTGCCCTGGCCCAAAGGCAGGCGCCAAACTGCTGAGCCACCCAGGGATCCCCTGCTGTTGAGTTCTTGACTTAGTACTTTAATCATTTTGATGTTTCCAAAGCTTATTTTAGTTATAAATATTGTGTATATGGAGTGGTATTTGAAGCCATGAGAGCAGCTTCATTTAATTTTTATTTTATTATTATTTTTTTAAAGATTTTATTTATTCATGAGAGAGACAGGGGTGGGGGTTGGGGACGGGCGGGCAGACACAGGCAAAGGGAGAACAGGCTCCACACAGGGAGCCTGATGTGGGACTTGATCCCGGGACTCCAGGATCACGTCCTGGGCCGAAGGTAGGCGCTAAACTGCTGAGCCATCCAGGGATCCCCTAATTTTTAATTTCCGTTATTGCCCAGTTTTGAAAAGGCTTTGACAAATTTTATCCACTCCCAGCTTCCACCCCCCAACTGTATACTTTGTGACAGCTCTCAAGACTGTGTTGGGTGAAGAGAAAGCAATGGGCATGAATGGGTTTAGTTGTATGCTGGAACAACATACCTTCTTGGAGTACTATTGTGGTTTTGGGAAGTAAACCTTTCTTAGCCCTTTCCCTCCAGCTCTACTCCTGCCTCAGCTCCAGGATTCTGGAGGCCATTGTTTGGCCCCTCAGTTTATTGTATCCACATTTTCTATTTGGCCTTCTCTCTCATGAATCCCATGTAGTATGTTATTCTTACGGTATTTTATCTTTTCTTGGAACCAAGAAGCGTTGCCTTGTAAATGAGCAAACTGGGATGTGGTGAAAAAGCTTGATTTTACAGGACAAGGAAAACACATTTTTGTTCATGAAAGCAAATACAACACTAGGCAACAAAAATGAAAATGTATTTTATTGGGGGCTTGTTCACACATCAGGTGCTGTTCTTTGGGAGTGAGGATAAAGTGGGAGAGAAATTAAGTATAGCATCATTTGAAAGTTATTCTTGCTTAGGAGTAAGATTCAGAATTGGAAAGTAACTGTATATATGTTAGTGTGTTTGAAAGATGCTCCTCAGCATTAAATAGAGGATAGAATTTGTAGGATAAAGCTGAGAGTTTAGCCCTACTAGAATCTCTTATTGAAATAATTAGATCATTTGCATATATAATACATGATTTGTGACAGCTTTGAATCCTAAACTGGCTTTAAGCTGTGATTTATTTTGGAGGTATACACACACACACACACACACACACACACACACACACCACTTTCATCTGTTAATACAAATGATTGAAATTAGACTTCAGGTATTTTTGCCACTTTTCAGAAAGCAAAATTCATGGGATTTCCTATTGATATGTTTTAATTTTTTCTGTTGCTTTCTAAAATTCTGTTTAAAGAGTCATTTATGAAAAAAAAAATTGAAAAACCAGGCAGTTGTTTTGGGAACTTGATAGAATCAAACTCTTAGGGTCTCTACATTTGTTTACATCTTTACATTTTAAGCCTTTTTTTGGGATCCCTGGGTGGCGCAGCGGTTTGGCGCCTGCCTTCGGCCCAGGGCATGATCCTGGAGACCTGGGATCGAGTCCCACGTCGGGCTCCCGGTGCATGGAGCCTGCTTTTCCCTCTCTGCTTCTCCCTCTGACTGTGTCTCTGCCCCCTCCCATTCTCTCTCTCTCTCTCTCTGTGTGTGTGTGAGTATCATAAATAAATAAAAATTAAAAAAAATATATAAGCCTTTTTTTTAAAGATTTTTTAAAAGATTTATTCATTCATTCATTCATTCATTCATTCATTCATAGAGGCAGAGAGAGAGAGGCAGAGACACAGAGGGAGAAGCAGGCTCCATGCAGGGAGCCTGACGTGGGACTCGATCCTGGGTCTCCAGGATCACACCCCAGGCTGCAGGCGGCGCTAAACCGCTGTGCCATGGGGGGCTGCCCCGTTTTTGTTTTTTTTTTTTAATTCATTTATTTGAGAGAGCAAGAGCAGGAGTGAGAGAGAGCAAGAGAGAGATCCGGGAGAAGCAGATTCCCCAAAGAGCAGAGAGCCAGACACGGAGCTTGTTCCCAGGACCCTGAGATCAGGATCTGAGCTGAAGGCAGACTCTTAACAGACTGAGCTACCCAGGTGTCCCAACATCTTTACATTATAAAATGACGTCCTTAAGTTGATAAAAGTGTGTAGTTTAAATGAGTATTACAATATTTTTTACAATACTTTTTTATTAACTCAAGACCCATTTTCTTGAGATAAACAGCAAAATCATAATAGAAAATATGAATTGTTATCTTTTAGTTATGTAGCTCTTTAAGATTTTTTTTTTTTCTTTAAGATTTTTTGAAGTATATTTGGTACTCTTAGAAATGGGGAAGATGGGATCCCTGGGTGGCGCAGCGGTTTGGCGCCTGCCTTTGGCCCAGGGCGCGATCCTGGAGACCCGGGATCGGGTCCCACGTCGGGCTCTCGGTGCATGGAGCCTGCTTCTCCCTCTGCCTGTGTCTCTGCCTCTCTCTCTCTGTGACTATCATAAATTAAAAAAAAAAAAAAAAAGAGAGAAATGGGGAAGATTAAAAAAAATGGGGAAGGTGTTATCCTTGTTTTATAAATACAGACATAGAAGTTTTAATTTGTACAATTTTGTGTCAGAGGCCCTTTAGGAACTTGAGACTGTATCTTTTTTTTTTTTTTTTTTTTTTTTTTGAGACTGTGTCTTAAGTCAGTAAGGCTTTCAGGCTTTTCCTGCCTCATTATGTTAAATTCTTAGTAGATATATATTACCCCAATATCATCATTTTATGATGTACATTTAAGGATCTCTTTTGACGTTTATAGCAAAGTGTTTAACAAGTGACTTCCATTGATGCTAGCTCAGGTACCAGCTGTGTTGCCATGTTTTGTATTACAAATGATGGGAGCCTTAGTTTCCTCATCTGTAAAATGGGATTAATATAATTATCAAAATTGCTAATGAGGTGGTAAGGGAAGGGAATTATAGAGTTGACCGTGGATCTTTTTTTTGGGACAAAAATGAAAGATAATATAAAAAACATTATTGCCATAGCAGATTTTTTGTATACTGCCATTAGAAATCACTAAATAATGATACAAGTACCTATCAGAACTATTTTGTTTAAGAAGAATTTGTACATGTGGTTTATTCATATTTTGTTTTTTTTTTTAAAGGTTACGGGAAGTTTCAGAAAAACTGAACAAATATAATTTAAACAGGTAAGAGTTTTAAGATATTTTAAATTTTCTGAAAAGAGCAGTTTTTCTTTATTAGGAAAAAACTCATATTTAGGCAGAAGCTTTAATCTATCACCTTTTATGAGTCAGGTTCGTTTGAATTACAGTTTCTATTCATATTGATTTTTAAAAAGTCTGGCATGCCAAGGACATATAATAACTTTAAGGCTATCATAATTATTATTTCTCAAGTATTACTATATAATATATAAATATTTTTGAAAACAGGTTTTGCCAGCTATTTATTCCTTTGATTAATCAGATAAAAACCAACCAGCCCTAGAATGTATTTGCCATTTTAAAACTAATTTTGCTTGATGTTTTTTATTCCTTAGCCACCCCCCTTTGAATGTATTGGAACAGGCTACTATCAAACAGTGTGTGGTAGGACCAAATCATGCTGCCTTTCTTCTTGAGGTAAATTGTTTACTGTAAGATACAGAAATGAAAAGGAACTTAAAATACAGTCATGCATTATCATGTTTCTTTTTTAACCAGGCAAAATAGAAGTTTCTTGCAAGAGTTATTGCAGAGATCACTCAGTTCCATTTCCTTATTGTGTACATTCTCTGGCTCAGAGAAAGCTTTAGTGATTTACAACAGCTTGAAACCATAGTAATGAAGAAGTTCCTTATACCCAGTTATTTCTTTACTCTGAATTCTGTTAGAGATACTTTAAATTATTTTTACTGGTGTCCGTAATTGTATGTAAAACATACTTCCCCACGTAAGGCACAAGTGCCTTCTGAAAAGCTTATTTGTATTCTGAATTGACATAATCTGTTTATTGAATAAATTCATATTTTAATACACAGTATTAGTTTGGTGATTTCTTCTATTTTCTTTCTTTTAGGATGGTAGAGTTTGTAGGATCGGTTTTTCAGTACAGCCAGACAGATTGGAATTGGGCAAACCTGATAATAACGATGGGTAAGACATTAATGCCCTTTTTATTTGATAAGTATTTAGCTCTTAAAAGGTATTATAGTAAACCTATTTTGATGTTAATAGCCTTCAAGTTTTAAGTTTTAAGATAATGAAATGGTTATCTTGTAGTTTGATTTTAATTTTTCTGTAAGCAGTGATTAATAAAATATTAGTATTGAAAATAGCAGAGAAGTTTGTCAGTTAACAGAAATAGGTTACCAGGGGAATGGTATGGTAGGTTCCAGGTCAGATCTATTCTTTGGTTGAAAATGACTTTTTAGACCCCCCCCCCCCCCCGCAAGATTTTATTTTTAAGTAATCTCTGCACCCAGTGTGGGGCTTGAACTTAGAACCCTGAGATCAAGAGTCACATGCTCTACTGGCTGAGCCAACCAGGCCCCTATCTCCACCTTTTTAAAGTAATATCTCTACCCAGTGTGAGTCTTGAACTCAACGACCACCAGATTGAGTTGCATGCTCTACTGACTGAGCCAGTGAGGCACCTCATGTTTTTTCCTTTTTAATATTTCCAAATCAAGTAACTGAGTTTGAAATTGACAAGAGTCTTTAAAATTGTGGTCTATATGAATGATAATGTATAAAAAGTGTTGTTGGGGGACGCCTGGGTGGCTCCGTGGTTGAGCATCAGCCTTCGGCTAAGGGCATGATTCCGGGTCTGGGGATTGAGTCCCACTTTGGGCTCCCTGCAGGGAGCCTGCTTCTCACTCTGCCTATGTCTCTGACTCTCTCTGTCTCTCATGAATAAATAAGATAACTTAAAAAAAAAAATGTTGTTGGATCATGTATGATGAATTTCAGTTGCCTGCCTCTTTAAGGAAAGTGTGATTACTTTAAAAAATCTAGAGAACAATTAATTTGGAGTTAAACCATGAAAATGCTTTCAGCCCGGAGGGGATGCTGGATTGATAGGAGGCTGTCAGTTGTTAGGCTTGCTCTTTGATGGGAAGTACACATTCCAGAAGGAGATTCCAAGAGGAGCAGTTGGAGAAGAGTGAGGCTGGTATTTTACCACAGTCACTCTCAGAGCAGTGCGGCCTGGAGTCCTGGGCTTGCACCTAGCTAGTGTTCAGGACTGTTCCGTGACTGTTGTGCCTCCTGTTTCTTTCCCAGGTCAAAGTTGAACAGCAACTCGGGGGCAGGGAGGACATCGAGGCCTGGAAGGACAAATGACTCCCCATGGTTTCTCTCAGGTTCTGAGACTCTGGGCAGGCTGGCAGGCAACACCCTGGGGTAAGTTGTGGCCAGGTGATGGCCCCCTCTGGTCTGGGCTGGTGCTCTGTTAGTGCTCTCACTCTGAGATTGTCTTCAGTGTTATCTAACAGTGCAGTGAGGAAACTCCTGAACTCTTTGGGCAGGCACTCTGTTGCTCATGAGAAACACTGTGATAAAAATAACCCATGCAGGCTAATTACAATTAACCCAGACTCTTGACCTTTTAAAAGTGTCTAATGTTGAGATGTGTTTATTATATCACTTACCATGTAGTTTATGTTATTTCAGTTTTTCAGTGATGCAGACTTTGGTCTTTTTTTGTGTTAATTTCATGGTTAAAAAATTTAACATTTCTTTCTAGGTTCCAAATCTGGTAGTTCTTTTTGAATTAATTTAGTGAGGCTTGAAAATCATGTAACTAAGCCTGACAGCCTTTAATTAGGTTATTTTTATTTTTTAAAGATTTATTTATTTCTAGAAAGAGAGCATGCAAGTAGGGGGAAGGTTTGGAGGGGGGAGACAAGGAGACTCCTTGATGAGCAGGGAGCTAGCTCAACAAACATACGGCTCTATCAATAATACCAGGACCCTGAAATAGATCATGACCTGACCCAAAACCAAGAGTCTGACAGTCAACCAACTGAACCATCCAGGTGCCCAAAGTTATTTTTATTTTTTAAATCAAGATACAATTGACATGCAACATATTAGTTTCAGATGTATAGTATAATGATTTGATATTTATGTATTGTGAAATGATCACCACAATAAGTCTAGGTAACACCCTCACTATATATACATAGTTACAAAATTTTTTTTCTTGTGATGAGGACTTCTAAGATCTACTCTTTCAAATATGCAATACATGTTATTAACTATAGTCACCATGTTGTACATTATATCCTTATGACTTATTTTATAACGTTTGTACCTTTTTATTTTTAAATTATTTATAAAATGCATACCTCTAAACTAGATAATCAACTCTTGTTTTATCTAAAGTTGATAAGCTATCATATTAAAGAAATCACATACAAATTCTAAGCCAGATGATTTTACAAGATGATTCTTGAATACCTAGATTTTCTGAAATTACCTAATGAATGATTAGATAACACCAAATCAGTCAAGTCAGCAGATGTGTTCAAAGGCTAGAAATAGAACTAGAAGCAATTTAAATTGTTTCAAACTATAGTAAGGGGAGGAGGAATGTTTTAAATATATATATATATAAAGATTTATTTATTTATTCATGAGAGAGGCAGAGACACACACAGGCAGAGGGAGAAGCAGGCTCCTTGCAGGGAGCCCGATGTGGGACTCCATCCCGGATCCCTGGATCATACTCTGAGCCAAAGGCAGATGCTCAACCACTGAGCCACCTAGGCATCCCTAAATATTTTAAAAATATTTTGAGACTGTGAGTTTCTAGATAAAGTTAGCTTTGCAAATTGAGAGCCCCAAATTCTTATTTTTTTCTTTGCCTTTTTTGTTTTTATGCTGAACTAAGTTTATTTTGAGGTCAGAGGAAGGTCATTTAGTGGAGTACATCCTTTATTTAGCTCATTCTGTGCTAGAAGTACTAATAGGAAACACAGCTCTGGTCTTTATTAAAATATTAAGTATCTCCTTTTAATGGTCGTATGCACACAACAAGCATAGCAGTGTGTGACAAGGAATTCTGAAAATGGTATGTAATAACAAATGAAATTTTCATTTCATTTGATAAACCTGGAAAAAGTTTGACTATATTTACTTAAGAAAGAATAACTATTATGTATCACACCATGTCACACTATAATTTCTTTAAAAATTTTAATTGCAGGGTCAGCAAACTAGAGCCTGTGGCCTAAATCCATTCCCTCCTTGTTTTTATTGAAATACGGGCATGCTTGATACTTTTACTTTCTGTGGCTGCTTTGTGCTAGGATGACAGAGATGAGTAGTCTCAACAAAGACTTTAGCTCACAAAATAGTAAATACTGCTCTTTACAAAAAAGATTCCTGATCCCTGTTGTAGTTTATCCATTTATGTAGTGGCATTGTTAAGTAATTTGTACTCTGTATTTATTTTTAAATTAAAATTTTTATTTTGAAACAATTTGACTGTTTTTTGTTGTTCTTAAAGTATATGACTGAAATAATTTGACCTTTAAGAGTGGTTTTCAGGTTCACAGCAAAAATGGGAGAAAGATACTGAAATTTCCCATATATTCCCTGTCTCTACACATGTATAGTCTCGTATTACCAACATCTCCCACCTGAGCAATCCATTTATTTAAACTGATGAAACTATGTTGATAAATCATTATCACCCAGAGTCATGGTTCCCATTAGGGTTCACAATAGATGTACTGTGGGTTTGGACAAATGTATAATGACATATATTCTCCATTATAGCGACAAACAGTAATTTCATTTCCTTAAAAATTGTCTGTGCTCGGGATCCCTGGGTGGCGCAGCGGTTTGGCGCCTGCCTTTGGCCCAGGGCGCGATCCTGGAGACTCGGGATCGAATCCCACGTCGGGCTCCCGGTGCATGGAGCCTGCTTCTCTCTCTGCCTGTGTCTCTGCCTCTCTCTCTCTTTCTCTGTGACTATCATAAATAAATAAAAAAAAAAATTAAAAAAAAAAAAATTGTCTGTGCTCTGCCTATTTATCCTTCTCTCCCCCACAGCCCCTGGCAATGACAGATATTATTACTGTTTCTATAGTTTTGTGTTTTCCAGAATATTGTATAGTTGGAATCATAAGGTATGTAGCCTTTCAAATTGGCTTCTTTCACTTAGTAATAGGCAATTTAAGTTTCTGCCATGTCTTCTCATGGCTTGATAGCTTGTTTCTTTTTAGTGCTGAATAATATTCCATTGTCTGGATGTGCTGCAGGTTATTTACGCATTCACTTATTGAAGGACATCTTGGTTGCTTCCAAGTTTTGGCAATTATGAATAAAACTGCTAATGAAACATTGTGTGCAGGGATTTTTGTGGATAAGTTTTCAATTCCTAATATTAAAGAGCACAATTGCTGGAACATGTGAAGAGTATGTTTAGTTTTGTAAGAAACCAGCTACTGTTTTCCAAAGTGGCTGTACCATTTTGTTTTCCCACCAGCAGTGAGTGAGAGTTCTTATTGCTCCACATGCTCAACAGCAATTGGTAGTGTCAGTGTTCTGGATATTGGCCGTTCTCATAGGTGTGTAGTGGTATCTCATTGTTTCAGGTTGCATTTCCCTAGTGATATATGATGTGAAACGTCTTTCTATATGCTCACTTGCTCTCTGTTCATTTTCTCTGGTGAGGTGTCTGTTAAGGTCTTTGGCCCATTTTTGATCGGTTGTGTTTTTTTGTTTTTTTGGTTTTTTTTGAGTTTTAAGAGTTCTTTGTAATTTAGGATAGTAGTCCTTTATAAGATATGTCTTTTGCAAATATTTTCTCACAGTCCATGGCATGTCTTCTCATTCTCTTGACAGTGTCTTTTACAGAGCAGATAGTCTTAATTTTAATAAGGTCCATTTAATCAGTTATTTTTTTCATTGTGCCATTGGTGTCCTGTCTTAAAGTCATTGCCATACCCAAGGTCATGTAGATTTTCTGAGGTGTTTATCTTCTAAGAGTTTTATAGTTTTGCAGTTTACATTTAAGTGTATAATCCATTTTGAGTTAATTTTTGTGAAGGGTATAAGGTCTTATGTATAGATTCTTTTTTTCCTTTTTCTTTTTGTATATGGATGTCCATTTGTTCCAGTACCATTTGTTGAAGAGACTCTTTGTTCCATTGTATTACCTTTTCTCCTTAGATCTAAGGATCAGTTGACCGTATTTATGAGGGGGTCTGTTTCTAGGCAATGTATTCTGTTCTTTTGATCTATTTGTTTTCGTGTTGTTTTTGTCAATAGCACACTGTTTTGATAACATCACTTTATAATGAGCCTTGAGGTTGGGTAGTATCAGTCCTTTAACTTTGTTCTTCAGTGTTGTGTTGGCTCTTCTGGGTCTTTTTCCCCCTCCATAGAAACTTTAGAATCAGTTTGTTGGTATCCACAAAATAATTTGCTGAGATTTTGATGGAGATCACAGGTGATGCGTTTTTGGCAAGAATACCACAGAAGTGGTGATGTGCCCTTCACAGTGCATCATATCAGAAGGCACATGATGTTGATATGTCACATCTGGTGATGAGATTGTCCTTGATTAGTTAGATAAGATGGTGTTTGCCAGGTTTCTTATCTATAAAGTTACTATTTTCTCCTTTGTAATTAATAATACATACTGTGGGGAGATTCTTTGACTATGTAAGTATCTTATTTTTTTTTTAAGTTTCTTATTTTTATGCTTGATTTTAGCATCCACTGATGATTTTTTGCCTTAATTATTTCTGTGGTGTTGGCCAAGTGGTTATCTTTTTAAATTTCCATCATTCCTTTTACACTTACTAATTGGAATTCGACCATAAGGAAGAATTTTTCCTCCTTGTCCATTTATTTCTTATTCTGTTTATTTATTCTGTTTATTTTGTTTTCTTATTCTGTCTGTTCTGTTTCTTTTCAGTTATTTATATCATTATGGTTTCATGGATATTTTATTCTATAGTTTATAATTCATTATGATTGATTATGTTGCTCAAATTGTCTTAGATTTGAGTTCTCTTTATAAATAAAACTTGGATATAACCAATTATAGAATGATTGAAATATAGCAATGGAATTTTATGATTTTAATGCTAATAAAATATGTAACAAAGGTAATAATAAACTATAATACATTTGATCTTGAATAAAACCTCTGTAAACCTGCTCCAAAGAAGATTAGGGCTAATCTTAAGACTTTTTTAAAAATGCAGAGAGAAGCAATTTTTGAGTCCCCATTACACATCCTTGCCCACACCGCTTTGTGTACCCATGTTTTTCTGTCCCTTGTTCTCTTATCCACGCACATGCCCCAGAACAGACTGCATGAGCTTTCTTTGGCATTTGATTCATGATTTGCAGTATTGAGAAATGTCAGAAATGTCACAGTGCCCACTAAGTGATTGCCAGTTGTTTGTTTACCTTTATTTGGTTTTGCAGATGTCCACAAAGCATAAGCACCTAAGGGTTGATTGTTTCTCTTGGCCTCTATGAAAATCTCAGTTTGTTCATGGTGAAATTATGATGAAGTTATTTTTTATGATGAAGTTATTTTGTAAATTAAGAAATTTTATAGAGTCAAAAGTATTTTCCTTTATGGTACATTATTTCCCTCATGAGTACATAGTGGGTGTTTTTTTCATCTTTCTATGTTGATTACAATGAATTTTAAAGAAACTTGCAATTTTTCACATGTAATAGAAAATCTAGGACAGGCAGATCTTGAGACTCCAGAGGGGATTCTTATCCACAGATTTACCAAAAACAGTCAAATATGAAAGAGACCATCCCTATATAGACCATGGTCCCCTATTCTCTTCCTTCAGAGTCGAGGCTTGCTCTCTTTGGATTATGAATCAGTCTCTGTATTTGAGAACTGCATTTGAAAGATTTTGGAATAATTGAGTTTTCTTATCCATCAGCATAGATCATTGATAATTGATCATTTATTTTGAATACATAGCAGACAAAATTTATGGGACTTTTAATATTTTTCCCTTTGGCTTTTTCACTGTCAGCAGATGTTTTTTTGTTAAACATTTCTAGTTGCTCCTGTTCATTCCTTTCATAATTACTCAAATTTATCCTGGAAGATTTTTCAAAAATCTCCTAGGTATTTTTGTTAAACTCATTTCAGGCCAAGTTAAGGGTAGAACACCAGATTTACTTGGGGAAGAGAGTTAATTGTGCTCAATAGTAAGTTTATTTTTTATTTTTTTTTCAATAGTAAGTTTAAAATGGAGATATTAGTATTTTTTTTAAGATTTTTATTTATTTATTCATGATAGACATAGAGAGAGAGAGAGGCCAGAGACATAGGCAGAGGGAGAAGCAGGCTCCATGCCGGGAGCCCGATGCAAGACTAGATCCCAGGACTCCAGGACTGCGCCCTGGGCCAAAGGCAGGCGCTAAACCGCTGAGCCACCCAGGGATCCCTGAGATATTAGTATTTAAAGTCTCTTTATTCTGTTTATTGTCACTGGGTATAATAGATAATAGATATAAGCTGCTTTTTGTTCATTTGAGCTACCATGTTTCTTTTGGAGTCTTCATCTGAGCTAATAGCGCTGTATTTGGAATGTAAAAGCCAAGGAGGTCACTATAATTATAAATAGTTTTGAAGCTGGCTAGGAGGGTAAGACAATATGTAGTAGGGCTGTGACACACTAAGTGGATGGCCCTTTTTAAAGAAGGCAGCTGATTAGCTGATTATTACCACCGGAGAATACAGAGCCATTGTTGCCAAATGCAAACTTCCATACCTCACCCCCACCTTTTTTTTTTTTTTTAAGGTATACTTTATGTTCATTGTGGGGCTTACACCCATAACCCTGAGATTGAGGGTCACATGCTCTACTGACTGAACCAGCCAGGTGCCCTTCACCCCAACCCTTTTTTTCTTTTTCTGTCCCTAAAAAGCTGCAGTTCTGGATCTTTATGTGAATATTTTGACTTAAGTGTTGGAACTAATTGATATTTTCACAGAAATAAATATATATATATCAGGCTACATACCACTCATATAGTATGTGTACGTCTGTGTGTATATACTCTTTTAAATAAACTTTTTATTTTAAGACAGCTTTAGGGCAGCCCCAGTGGCGCAGCGGTTTGGCGCTGCCTGCAGCCTGGGGTGTGATCCTGGAGACCCGGGATCGAGTCCCACATCGGCTCCCTGCGTGGAGCCTGCTTCTCCCTCTGCCTGTGTCTCTGCCTCGCTCTCTCTGTGTCTACGAATAAATAAATAAAATCTTTAAAAAAAAAAGACAGCTTTAGATTGACAGAAAAATTACAAATAGAATACTGAGAATTCTCATATACTCCATACCCAGTTTCTACTGTTATATGTTTAAACTGGTATGGTAAATTTTTTATAATTAATGTATATTGATACATTATTATTGACTGAGGCTGAAAGTTATTCATATTTCCTTAGTTTTCTCCTGTTGTCTCTTTTTCTGTTCCAGGATCCCATCCAGGATATCACATTACATTCAGTCATTGTTTTTCCTTAGTCTCCTCTTGATTGTGATAGTTTTTCAGTTTGCCTTATTTTTGATGATACGTTTGTGTGTGTGTGTGTGTGTGTGTATGTGTATTTTTTGTTCACCAACCAGCCAGACTTCTGGTTAAGACTTAATTTTGATGAGCAAAGTACATGTAGTAGAAACTGGTTTTCCCAGGACTTTTGAGTTTAATGTGAAAATTTACATAGCTCACTAAAATTACAGGTAAAACAAATCACCCATTCCCATAGTATCTTTTTTGACCACTACTAAATCTCTCTTAATGTGTACTTAGTTCAATATATTCTTCTCTTTATGTAGTGAGTTGATTAGAGGAAGGAATGTTAAGGAGCAATTGAAGTAGGGAGACTGGTAGGTTGTTTGGATTGTGATAGAAGAAACACTCTGTACAGTGGGTATGAGTGGGAAAACATGGTATCCTCCTTGGTAACAGATTAATGGGCAAAGCAGAGATATTTTGACAAATGTCTTTTAGGCTAATCTCAGTTGAGCGTTTGTATAGCAGAGATTGCAAATTGGTAGCCATTGGTGTTTTGATGGATAAGTCCAGCAGTGAATTTGGGCATTTTCGGTGAACTGATTCTCTCCATTCTTCCCTGTTATCTTAACTTCACTTATTTTTGCAATCTTCATGGAGATTTGAGTTTATGATAACTATAAGGTCTGCCCAGGAGTATATATATTTGGATAGTATATCTGATCAGGTTTCTAGCATTATTTACTTGGGAAAATGGTATGCATTCCTTGGTGGAAATAAGTTATGAACTAGGACATTTTGGAGTGAAATTAATAATTAGGCTCTGATAGTAGGCTTAAACCAGCATTATCTCAAGCAAACTGGGACATACTGTCACCCTAATTATATCTTCTTTAAGATTGTTTAGTATGGTTCTCCCTGTTACCAAGTTGAAATAATATATTTAGATTTGAATGTTTAAAAATTTCAAAAGTAGTTCTACCTGAGTGAAATACTTCATTTTTCTACCTTAATAGGAAACCATGAAGTAGAAATGCTGATTTAATATTTGATTTGAATACTTGTTTCATTGATCCTATATTATTTTCTATTGCATATTTGTTACAATGCATATAACTTGAAAATAAGTACTTTTTAGAATATTGCTTTCTTTGATAACACATGACTTAATTTTTAAAACCAAGGTATAAAACACATAAGAAAATTTACTGCCTTCGTCATTTTTAAGTGTACAGTTCGGTAATATTAACTATATTCACATTGTTGTGAAACAGATCTCTGGAACTTTTTCATTTTGCAAAACTGAAACTTTATACCATTCTTACCGCATATATCCCCTCTCCTTAGCCCCGGGGAACTGCCATTCTGTTTTCTGTGTCTATGAATTTGACTACTTTAGAGATCTCATTTAAATGGAATTATATGGTTTTTCTCTCTTTGTGACTGGCTTCATTCACCAGCATGATGTCTTTAAGGTTCAGCTATGTTGTAGCATGTGACAGAATTTCTTTCTTTTAAGGCTGAGTAATATTCCAGTGTACTTAGATACTACATTTTGTTTATCCATTCATTTGATGGACATCTGGTTGCTTCCACCTCTTGGCTACTGTAAATGTGGGTATGCAGATATCTCTTGAGACTGTTTTCAGCTCTTTTGCATATGTATCCAAAAGTGGGCTTATGTGGGTTACATGATAGTTCTATTTTTAATTTCTGATGAACCTCTATACTGTATTTCATAGCATTGTACTATTTTGCAGCCCTACCAACAGTACATGAATGCTCCCATTTGTAAACATCCTTGCTGTTAACACTTAAGTTTTTATTTTTTAATTTTTGTTTTTGTTTCAATAGCCATCCTAATGGAGATAAGGGGATATTTTACTTGGTTCTGATGATTAGTGATATTAAACATCTTTTCATATGCTTGTTGGCCTTTTTTTTTTTTTAAGATTTTATTTATTTGCGAGGGAGAGAGAAAGAGAGAACGAACAGGGGGAATGGAAGAGGGGAAAGGAGAGAAGCAAACTCTCCGCTGAGTAGGGAGCCCAATGCTGGACTCAATCCGAGGACCCTGGGATTATGATCTGAGCCAAAGGCAGATAGGCTTAAAAGACTCAGTCACCCAGGCATCCCTTGTTAGCCATTTGTGTATATCAACTTTGGAGAAATGTTTATTCACATCCTTTACCCATTTTTTAATTGGTTGTTGTTGTTGTTGTTGAGTGTAGGAGCTCTCTCTATATTCTGAGTATTAACCCATTATCACATATGTGATTTGCATATATTTTCTCCCATTTGTAGATTGCCTTTTCACTCTGTTGATTATGTCCTTTGCAGCTCAAAGGTTTTTAGGTTTGATATAGTTCATTTTGTCTATTTTTGCTTTTATTTTTTATTTTTTTTTTTTAATATATATATATTTTTTTTATTTTTGCTTTTAGTGCTTGTGCTTTTGGTGTCATATCTAAGAGATCAATGCCAGGTCTAATGTCATGAAGCTTTTTTCCTCTATATTTTCTAATAGGAATTTTAGTTTTAGGTTTTATGTTTAGGTCTTTAATAATTTTAAATTAATTGTTGCATGTTGCATAATATAAGAGTCCAGTTTTATTCTTTTGCATATAGATGTCTAATTTTCCCAGCATCATTTGTTGAAGACACTGTCCTTTCCCTAATGAGTGGTTTTGGCACCCTAGTCAAAGATCATTTGATCACATATGCAGGATTTTATTTCTGGGCGCTCTGTTCTGTTCCACTGGTTTGTCTTTATCCCAGTACCACACTGTTTTAATTATAGTAGTTCTGTAATAATGTTTCAAATCACAAAGTGTGATTTCTCTAGAATTTTGTCTTCTTCTTTTCTTTTCTTTCTTTCCTTTTTTTTTTAGAACTTTGTCTTTTTCAAAATTGTGTTGGCTCTTGAGAGTCTCTCAAGACTCCACGTGAATTTTAGGATGAATTTTTCTGTTTTTTGTAAAAAAATGCCATTGGGATTTTGATAGGGATTATAATAAATGTATTGCTTTGAGTAATGGACATCTTAACAATATTAAGTCTTCCAATTCACAAACATGAGATTTGTGTTTTTTTTAATTGGTGTTTACCTTAAATTTTCTTAGCACATTTGGTAGCTTTCCCTATACAAATCTCACCTCCTTGGTTAGATTTATCCTTAAAGTGTGTGTGTGTGTGTGTGTGTGTGTGTGTGTGTGTGTGTGTGTGTGTGTTTTGATGCTGTTGTAAATGGGATTATTGATTTCCTTTTTGTTACTGTAATATATTTTTAATGCTTTGTTTTTCTCTTGCTCTGTGAATGATGAGTTAGTATTACATTTATGAAATCTGTTACATAGCTGAGATTAATTGATGGTTCATACTGTAGCTCTGAGAACGCACAATATTGTTTTTCTCTAAAATTATCTTGAGCAGTTTTTAGGGTGTAGATACAGATACCACATAAACAATTGATAGAGTACATCAACAAGGGCAGAAAGCCATCAAACAAGGTGATACCAGGTTTTCTGAAGATTTTTTTTTTTTTCCATTTTACTGAGGAAACTTTTAAGAGTTTTTTTTATTTAGACAGATTAGGCTTTCCAATTAAGTGAGAAGAGATCAAGTAGTTTGCTGTATATTAATTTGAAAATTGTTATGGTTAATAGTCAAACATTTTCAATGGAAAAAAAGGCTTGGAAAATCAAATTTAAACTAAATCTGTTGGCAATGCGAGGTTGGAGGTAACCTTAGATGAGTATAATGAGTAGTTGCGAGTAAAGTGCCTTTCTTCTAGATTGAATGATCTCTAAGTATTAGATTCACTTTAAAGAGGCATCAACTATACTCAGATTTTTTAAAATAAGATTCTGGCACTGTCATGATTTCTAAGGTTAATGTGATTTGGGGGAACATTTTCTTTAAGATCTGATTAAATGTAGAAAAACAATTGTTTATGGTTATCTAGCTTAGTTGATTTGAAGATCCTTAATGCTCATGTTGGGGGCAAAAAGTGAAAAGGGAAACGTCACATGCCCTTTCTAAGTTTTCTCATGTTAAGAAAAAATTAATGATTATTTTAAAAGTAGCTTCTTTTTGGTCAAAGTGGTTAATAGTAGTAATATTAATGGGCTAATATCTTTGCAAATAATGTTTTTATTCCATGCATAGCAGTGTGAGTCTTAAACTCTAAATAACACTTTTTTGTGTAACACATTGTTGATAGTTATGTCTGATGAGTCTTTCACATGAAAGGTGAGGCAAGGTGTGTCCTAAAACTTGTTCAAGAATTGTGACTAGAAATAATTGGAATGTGGAGCTTTATTTATTTATTTATTTATTTATTTTAAATTTTTTAAATTTATTTATGATAGTCACAGAGAGATAGAGAGAGAGGCAGAGACACAGGCAGAGGGAGAAGCAGGCTCCATGCACCGGGAGCCCGACGTGGGATTCGATCCTGGGCCTCCAGGATCGCGCCCTGGGCCAAAGGCAGGCGCCAAACCGCTGTGCCACCCAGGGATCCCGAATGTGGAGCTTTAAAACATGATTCCAAAAGATGCAAAAATGTTATAGATATCTTTCTAAAGAGTGAATTTGCATGTAAGCATTTAAAAAATTGAAATAGTTTTAAGACTCAGTTATATTACCTTGTTCAATTAAAATACTATAAAATCACTGTATCAATTAGACAGTTTTATCTTCACTTAAGGGAATGAATATAAGACACAAGGTGATCTTTTCAGAAAGATTGTTTAAAATGCTAATTCTCTAAATTCTCTACTGTTTAGAAGTCGATGGAGTTCTGGAGTTGGTGGAAGTGGAGGAGGGTCTTCTGGTAGGTCGTCAGCTGGAGCTCGAGATTCCCGCCGACAGACTCGAGTTATTCGGACTGGACGCGATCGAGGATCTGGGCTTTTGGGCAGTCAGCCCCAGCCAGTTATTCCTGCATCTGTCATTCCAGAGGAGCTGATTTCACAGGTATAGATCTTGTAGAACACTTCATATAAGGTAACAAAAGTTGAGGTTTAACTGAATATATTGGGCTGTAGTCATGACTCATAGCATGGATTGTGAAATACTGCTTTTCTGTAGTTGCCCCTAGAAAGCTGATTTTGATAAAAATGTAAGCAAAAGAGAATTAGCATAACACTCTAATTTTTAATTTCAGGCCCAAGTCGTTTTACAAGGCAAATCCAGAAGTGTCATTATTCGTGAACTTCAGCGAACAAATCTTGATGTAAACCTTGCTGTAAATAACTTACTTAGCCGGGATGATGAAGATGGAGATGATGGGGATGATACAGCCAGTGAATCTTATTTGCCTGGAGGTTGGTGGATCATTGTTTTCTTACCTCTGGAGGGAGAGACGTTTTTTGATTACAGAATGGAATTTTAGAGTACAATGGATTTTCTGATAGTTCTTTTCCAAAGTGGTAGATATTTCTTACTGTAATGTTTAGTTTGAGTCTAAAATACTTTTAAGGGAAAATGGGGAAATGTTTTTGCTTAGTAAGTAGTCTTATGTTTAGTTCCAGTAAAGACATGGATGTATGTGTGTGGCTTTATCACTGGCTGACAGATGACTCTAGAATGTTATTTTTTTGATGCCTTATTACTGAATATGTAAAAACTCCATTTAGGCTTTTGACTGCATTATCTCTGTGATGTTACTAATACATTAAGTAAAGATCTTTTTTGTTTGAGTATTTAGTAGGTAGCTCAAGTGGCAATCATGCTGCATTTCATGTTCCTTAAAATCTTTGTTAATGATGTTAACTTTATTCTCTAGGTAGTTACTATATTTCTCAGGGTATGTCAGTAGTCAGTTTCTCATTTTATCTGATTTAATTTTCAGAACCTTTCAATGGTCTACAGGTATTTTCTGTATCTGCTTTATATTTGTTTCTGTTTATAGAGGATCTTATGTCTCTTCTTGATGCTGACATTCATTCTGCCCACCCAAGTGTCATTATTGATGCGGATGCCATGTTTTCTGAGGACATTAGCTATTTTGGTTACCCTTCTTTTCGTCGTTCATCACTTTCCAGACTAGGCTCATCTCGAGGTAATTTTGCATTTATTTCTTTGTGATCATTGGCTGGTTGTATTGAGGGATAGCAATAGAATTCACTGTGTCTGAATTTCTAATATTATTGTAATTATACAATAATAAATTATTACTTATTAGTGTTTTTGAATGCTTTTGGTATTAAACTAGTTATTTCTTATTTTGAAGAGCCACATATAGTACTTTACTTTAGAGATGATCTTATCTACACTGTGGAATACCTGTCAAGGGTTATGACTTATCTACCTATATTTTTAATTATAGGAATATGGATTCTGAACTAAAAGCAGAATTCTACTTTATAGTGACATGCAGCATTCAGAAAACAAGTCTCTTTAGTTTATTTGATTAGTTTATTTGATTAAAATAATGTGATTATTCTGCATTTTAAATCCTGGTTAGATGGAAGAGTAAAATATGAAAAAATTTGATTGAATGGGATTGACCAATAATATATATAAATGATTAGCTTATTAAAATGTTATTTTCAGAAGTTTGAAATCCTTAAAAGGTATAGTACATAGTAGAAGTTAAAAGATTTACAAATGTAAGATTCTTTCTGTGTATGCTGATATAGATTTAGCTTGCATTTTAACTTTATTAAGTCAGTATTTTTATTTTCAGAATGTAAAACTGCTTGATTCAAATAACAGACAAGAATCAGTTATATATTATTTACTGATCATTGGTAAACTGGAAAAGATGCCATGGTATATTAAGACCTTGCTGCAAATATCTAGTACTTAAAAAACAAAGCTTAAAAATTACAAATCTTGGATGATCTTTTAGTTACTGAATCTATTATATAATAGCTTTAAAAAGTTTTAAATAAGTCCACACTTCACTGCCTTAAATATATCAAGTATTGCATTTTCAAATATTCAGTATTGAGCATAAATAACTCCTTTTAAATTTCTCCCTTTTGCTTTGCTGTAGGTCATTCTGTGTAGGCATTACGTTTTATTTGAACCATGTGGAACTGCTGGTACTTGACCATTTTCTGACCTTCATGGGTGGCAGTTTCATATGGTTCAATTTAATATTATTGTTTCTAGTCCTTCTTATCCAAGGTTTGGAAAGTATATCTTGATTACCTACTTAAAAAAATAATGTAATGAGCAAACAGAAAAACAAAAACAAACCCCAAACAACAAAACTGGCTTTAGAGAGTTTGTAGGCCAATTGCAGGGGAAGCATTTTTGCATGGAAATCTTTCTATAAAGATTAGTAAAAGAAAAAAAAAAGAGGCTTATCTGATTTCTCAAAAATTTGTGAGACCATGAAAATCCAGCCTGTAAAATTACGCCAAACGGGAGCTTGAATTATCAAAATTTTTATAGTTAATGTTAATGGATTTGTATTTTAGCCATTTCAGGTGCTTTTCCTTGTATATGTAGGGTTTTGTTTTTGTTTTTGTTTCGTTTTGTTTTGTTTTTTGATAACTGAAGACATTCTAACAAATATTCTTTTTTGGTTTACAATGTGTCTGATGTGTTGAAATTCTAATTTATGCACATTCTTTAATAAAGTTATGGTAAGCACTTTCAATGAAAGCCCCAAATTTTAAACTCCATTTAAAAAATCCAGTTTAAAATAAAGTAATTCTGCTCTAAACACATGTAGTTGGAATTCAAAAATGTCTACCTCTACATAGTTCTTAAAAATAGGAGTTTATAATTTGCATACCTTCGCTTGAAAGAGTTAATGTTTTGAATGTTGCATGTCAGGCTTTTTAGATATACATTTACATTAAATTTTTGTGAGTAGATAAACTGCTGTTAGTTGCATCCTGAAGGGTCTTTACTAGAGAGTGGCTTACTTTTATCCCACTGGTGTGACCCAATTGCATACCAGTTCTCCTTCTTCCCTTAGAGAGAGACTCTGAGCTGTTGCGTGAACGTGAATCTGTTTTACGTTTACGTGAACGGAGGTGGCTTGATGGAGCCTCATTTGATAATGAAAGGGGCTCCACCAGCAAGGAAGGAGAGCCAAACTTGGATAAGAAGAATACACCTGTTCAAAGTCCAGTATCTCTAGGAGAAGATTTGCAGTGGTGGCCTGATAAGGTATTTGGAAAAATTCCCACCCTTTCCATTTAAATGGATTTCTGGCAAACCCCGCCCCTCAAAAAAGTTTCTGTTTTACCTCAGATTTTTGTACTACCATTATTTTAAAAAACACAGACATAAATGATATTTTTGTTTTGTTTTAAAATATACATAGAACATCTTTATTTGGCACTACATGAGTCATCTTCGTGAGGTATGTTCAGTGGTGCTATTATTTAGGTGGTTTGTTTTATTTTTGTTTTTCCTACTTGATGAAGTAAATCAGAGAAATCGGAATGGTAATTCCAGATAACACATCGGCATTCTGTTTCAGGACTTCTGGTGATAATTTTGCCAGTAACTGATGGTCCTTTGTAGAAATTTGTTTTGTAGGTCCTTCGTAGAAATTTGTTTTGTAATGTGAAGTGGACCCCAGTTACTGCAGGGCAGGTTCGTGGTCATTGATACAAAGCATGCATGTCAGGGCAAGATTAGGGATCTGTGTTTCTTTGATTAGTTAGTTGATTAGTTAGCTGTCCTGTTTCATGGAAGTGAATTCCAACAGACTCTAAATGCTTGGGAGACAAAGCAGGCTGAACAGGAATGGACTAGGGGAGTTCTGCTCTGCATCCCGAGGAGAAGTACAGTGACTGGCTTCTAGAAAACATCCAAGATTCGTTAAGTTGATTTGAGTCTTTAAAAATACATTACTGCTGCATGTGAAGCAGAATGTCTACATCCTATTGATGCTGTGTAGGTTTTATTGTCATAAGTGCTTGGTAATGTCTTCTGTAGGAAGCCATGTTTTCCATCTCTTTTTTGACATCCTTTTTCTTATTTCCAGAGCCATGAGTAGGAAATTTTCTTAAGTAGAAGTAAAGTAAAAAAACTTAATCTCTAGCAGATAAGGATATTCTGATAGGGATTTCTTTTTTTTTCTTTGAAGTTGAATTTGAATTTGAGATATTAAAAGAAAATATTGTTTAACTTTCTGAATTTATTTTTCAGTTACTGTGAATCTTGATGTAGTTCATTTATTTTCCTCTGTATTCCGCTCATGTGGAAAGCTTGAATGCAAGAAGGAACATGAATTTTAATCAGTCTCTTTGTAAGCAAAAGGTTATTCTGTTTTCTTTGGCAGCTGACAAACTCCCTGAATTAGCATTCTCTTACTTATTTCCATAAAAGTAGACATGTCCTAAGTTCTACCTTTATTCCATATGGTAGAAGGTGATTTAAACCTAGACCCCCCCTATTTTTTTCTGTAATTGTTCTGTGTTTCCTATTTCTCTTGCCTGGATCATATTAGGCTGGGTCTCCTTCATGTTGGCAAAAAGTAATAGAGGATTCATGAATCTTGTTTTCACAGTGCCATCACATATATATTATTAGTCTGGGCTTCTTTATCATGTATTATTTTTGGTGAATGAAAGCGTTTTAAACAGTACAAGTTTAGCAAGCTTCTTCCCTAGCCAGTGTGTGCTGTGATAGGTTTAGCTAGTCTTTATTGGTCTTTACTGATGGGCATGTTTTTAGTACAGCTTGTTTTCGGAGACAGTTAATAAGTACATCATGAGATCTTGGGACTGTGCAGACATTTACTTGGTGTGTTATTTCCTTGATGTTTAGACATTGAATAAAGGAGGAATAGGAGTGTTTGAAACAAAGTATATTCTACCTATACTTTTTTTTTTCCTGTTAAGTATCTAATTTAAAATATTGTCACTGAAACAGGATCATAGGGGAAGAGAGGGAAAAATAAAACAAGATGAAATCAGAGAGGGAGACAAATGATAAAAGACTTTTAATCCTAGGAAACAGGGTTGCTGGAGGGGAGGAGAGTGGGAGAATGGGGTAATTGGGTGATGGGCATTAAGGAAGGCACATGATATTATGATCACTAGCTCTTATATAAGACTGATGAATCACTGAACTCTACCTCTGAAACCAGTAATACACTACATGTTAATTAATTGAATTTAAATAAAAAACATTGTCGCTGAAAAGATAACACTTTTTATTAGCTTATGATTGAAATTTAGATATCAAAAATTTCAGTTTAGGGAAAGAAAATAGCTTAAGCCTAATCAAACTCTTAAGTATTGTCATAGTTATCAACAAATACCAGTAGGTGATTGTTTGTGAGGCTGACTGCTACCCTCAGTGAAGCCATCAGTGGATCATGGTTAAAGAAGATGTAAGCACACACACATATTCACACATACACTTGAATATTATTCCACCCTAAAAAAAGAAGGGAATATTGCCATTTGTGACAACATGGATGTACCTCAAGGGCATTGTGCTGGGTGAAATAAGTCAGAAAAGACCAATATCGTATAGTCACTTTTATATATGGGATCATCAAAACAAAACACTAAGCTCATAGATTGAGAGAACAGATTGGTGGATATCAGAGGCAGGACATCAAGATGTAAACAGAAAAAGTTTTAAAAACTTTTTAAAAATAGGCATAAAAGTTTTTTCCCTTATTTTTCAGTGTCTTAAAAGATATGAAAATTGGAAATTATCATAGGGATATTGAAAGCTCCATTAAGACAGAGGTGAGGGTCATTCAAGTCATTGTTAATTCAGTAACTTAGATTCAGTGCATACTTTGTTAGGCCTTTTGCTGATGAGTTAGCGTTTTGTAGACGACAGACCAGTGATGTTAATACTTTGGAGTAAGCACCATTTAGGTACAAGAGGCTTTAGGGAATCATAGGCAGCTAGAGCAATTGCTAAGAGTGTGTACTCTAGAGGCAGACTACTGAAGTGTTCATATCCTGACCTGCTAGCTTTGTGGCATTGGGCAAGTCCTTTAACTTCTCTGGGCCTTTGTTTTTCATCTATAAGATGGGCATAATAATGGTTTTTATCTTGCAAGATTGTCACGAGAATTAAAAGACTCAGTATGTAAAGTGTAAAGAGCAAGGAGAAGCAGGGTCCTCTTTTACAAAGAGAACAGGTAGTTTCTGTAGGTCATAGAAGGGTGAGAGCCCGTAGGTTTGGGTATTCCAAGTGGGCCTTTGTGGCAGTAATATTTTGTGTGTCAGATTCTCTGCTGGTAGAGTTGGGCACAAGCTGAAAGAGATACCATCATGTCCTTAGTCTTACTGGGCTATAAAATGCAAGGAATGAAAAAGAGTTTGTTACAATAATAATATAGCATGATAGGAAATTAATGGGTAGTCTGTGTCTACTTAAGGGAGGGCCTTTAAATCCCAGTTCCTGACCACAGTTGAACTAGCCAAGTTTATACTGGTTTCTGACTAATTTTACCCTAGAATGTCAAACTTTTTTTTTAAGATTTTATTTATTTATTTGACAGAGAGACAAGCAGAGGGAGAGGGAGAATCAGGCTCCGCAAGGAACAAAGAGCCTTATGCAGGACTGGATCCCAGGACCCTGGGACCAGAACTTGAGCTGAAGGCAGACAACCAACTGAGCCATCCAAGCCCCTCAAGAATGGCAACTTTTTATTAGGCTGCACTGTCTCTTCATCCATCATTTCTTCCTCCCTTCCCAGCACCCCCACTATGCCCCATTTCTTTCCCTCCTCCCGTTTGCTTTTTGTACATTATATTTCTGGAAGTAACTGTGATAATTGGTAAGAAGATGCTATCTTCCCTTTAGATGATTATCTCACATGGCTTAATTTTACTTCTCAGTCAATTCTGGAATTTACTTTTCTCAGACTAGAAATTTAGTTTTATGTTGCTAAATGTCTACATGTAAAATGTAACTATATATATGTGTTTATGCCGGCCTGTTTCCAACAAGAATCTAAGGTGACTTATAAGGGAAAAAAGATGCAGCTACAGTCATGATAGACTGTTACCAGGAGAATGCCCAGATGAGAGTAAAGTAAGAGACATGGGAGAGAGAGGAAGGAGTAAAGTTACACAGAAATCCATGCTGAGTTAATATGCTGAAACTGAACATAAAGTTTGCTTTGTGTCCCACAATAGCCACTTTCAGGTTAAAGCATGTATGTTGTTTTTTCTTAAGTTTTGGCCCCTAGGTAATTTCTGTCATATTTTTGACAGTTACTGTCTCCTCTTGGGAAGGGATTTCTAGTTGGATTGATGACCTCAGTTCATTTATTTATTGTTCTTCAGACAGTTGGAAATTTATCGAGGACTTCAACCACTAGTGACTTGATTTTTGTTTAAAAAAAAAAAGGGCTGCAAAGTCCTGCTGGTTTTTTTTTTTTTTTTTTTTTTTTTTTTAAGATTTTCTTTATTCATGAGAGTCACAGAAAGAGAGAGAAGCAGAGACACAGGCAGAAGGAGAAGCAGGCTTCATGCAGGGAGCCTGATGCGGGACTTGATCCCGGAACTCCAGGATCACATCCTGGGCCAAAGGCAGGCACTAAACCGCTGAGCCACCCAGGGATCCCACTACTGCTGTTTAAAGACCGTGTGTATTATTTCCAATTGGGTTGAAGCAGGCCCGAACTTGCTCAGAGGCAGCCATTAATATTTCATTAAAACAATAAATGTTTTCTATGACATTATGAAATAAGTGAGCTAAATTACTGTTCTTTTGTGTTGTGTTTGATTGTATTTCTTTGCATAACAAATCTAAATAAGGCCAGAAACAGTAGGTGATTATTTCATCATTTTCCTTTGTTTGGGCACACAAATTTTCCACATTTGTCCTTAATGGATTTTCAGGGCCTTTGGGGTTCAGTTAGCTCATTCAGGACTTACCTGGGGAATATTGTCCTGTCTTTGAGGATATTAGGTAAGTCACTTCTGAGGGGGCCTCATGTTCTACCCTCTTCCTGTAGGGATGATTAGTTCAGGATTGTACTGTTCTAGCAAGGCATTTTATCTGGAGAAGTTGGAGTTAAAATTCATTTGTTCATTCAGTTAAGGTACTCCTACTATGTGCCATGTGTCATGTGCCACGCTGGCTTGTGGAAAAGTAGAGCTGACTACGATTTGAACCCTCCACAGGGGATTCTGTGGAGAAGACAGACATTTAACCACAAAATAATGTCTTCACAGTATGATCAGTGATAAGACTTGACGGTGTGAATACAGTGCATTGGGGTTCACAATGGAAATGAATAATACCACCTGAGAGATTGGACAGAGACTTCATAGAGGAGATGATATCTGAGCAGCATTTTTAAGGTTAAGTAGGCATTGACCAAGATGCAGAGGCATTCCAGATATATCAAGCATGAGCCTAGAGTCATGAAAGGGCATGGTGTGTTTGTGGAACAATGAGAAATTAAGACTTGCTGCAGTGTGGTAGGGAGTAGGAGAAGAGCAAGATGGAGCAAGACTGTGAGGGCCTCAGGCAGTTTTGCCGCAGGTTTAAAATGGTCTGTAGTCACTAGGAAGCAAACAGAGTTCTTAGAGAAGTGACATGATGAGATTGTGGGTTTTTGGTTTTTTTGTTTTGTTTTGTATTTTAATGAGTAGGCATTACTGGAGTTTCAGGAGAAAGGAAGAGGAAAAATCTGGAGTCTGTTCAGAGACTGGTAGAATTGTCGCAGAAAAGAACTGTGAGCATTTCAATCAAAGGAATGGCAGTGGGCACAAAGGAAGGGAAGAATCTGGGGAATTTGAAGCAAAGGCAGCACTGGTTTACTAGTCACTATGTTGTTGAGAGAGAAGAGGCAGAAGTGACCAGTATCCCTAGGTTTTCATGTCTCTCTCCTGTTAAAGAGGGGTGATGGATGTCACTCGTGGAGAGCGACTGCAAGGCATGTGCAGCTTTGGAGGACATGATGAATTCATTTTATAGACGGGAGAATGGTTTAAGACCTTCAGGTAGATAACTCTTGTGGGTTAATGTGGAGGTAGGAGATTTACATGTTAAAATCATGATGCCTCAGTGGATGCAGTCTGTTAGGCTGAGGGTAGAGCAGAATTTGAATAAAGGGATGAGGGCAGAATCTGGGGCAGGGACTACATGGTGGTAGAGGGGGTTGAAGAAAATAGCTGTGAAAATAGGAGGAAGACCAGAACAGATGAACAGGATCAAATGGTTTGAAGAATTTAAAGAGAAGATTAATTAAACGCATGGGGCTAATATGGTGCAGTTCTGGTTCTGAGTAAGAAGCTGATAAGGTGAAGCATACGCCAAGCAATTCACTTTAGCATAAGTAATATTAAAGGAAAGATTAGTTTGATGGTTGTTGAGGTTATGAGAGAGGCTTTCAACCCATGTGTGTAGGTTACCTTTAAATAAGAAAGAAGGGTACTTCTCTGAGATGAAGGTGGGGAGGACGGGAGGAGAATGGTGTTTTTTCATTACCTAAATCAAGAAAACTAGGAATATTCATCAAGCTTGTGCTTTTCTGAGTAGGAGGTGAAGTTGGGGACAGAGTAATCATAGTTGAATTTGAGTGAGCACTTATTGGTGCTGGGCTTTGTCCTGTGTACTTTATAAATGTTAACTGTCTTTGGTTTTTATCTTCTACTCCTTAGAGGTGAAGAAAGGGGGTTCAGGGAAATTATAAAACTTAATCCAAAGTTACATACTTGATAAGTACTGGATCCTGGCTTGGAGCTCACTTGGTCTGATCCCATCATCCTTTAACCAAAGGAACGTGAAGGAGGTGTGAGATAGGTTTTGATGTAGCAAGCAGCCTTGGAGGGAGTAGATGAGGGTTTTCAGACACCTGTGGTGAAGGGGAAGACAGGAATTTTACTGACTTGCAAAATTTCAAATTTGGTCTCCTATCCTTCTGTGGAATGACTTGAAAATAGGGCTGGCTGATCATGGTAAAATAGAAGATTAAATAAAATGTGTGTTCCTTTGGTACACTTCTGCAGCATGACCTCTTGTTACATTGTAAATCGTGGCTGACATTATAGGCTTTAGCTGAGCACTATAACCCACCTGACCAAATAAGATTAGAATTTGACAGAAAAGCAAAAATGTCACCATTAGTTTAGCATACTTCAGAACCAGAATTCCAAAGAGAAGCAGTGTATAGACAAGTAGCAAAAGTACAACCAAAAATCTCTTTTTGGCAGGTTTTGCTGTGTGATTTCTGTATAGCTTCACCACTCCAATCATATTAACATTATGTCAAGAATTATTGATATTCATTTACATTTATTGACCAAGATTTTTAGAATTTAATTGCATTGGAATCCTGGCATATGCATTACTTTAAAACTAAATGAACTTTTGCTTTAAAAAAAAAAAATGTAGACCTTTGTTTCAGGAGCTTGGAAGAGCCTAGAGGGAAGCAGTCTTCTGTCTTGAGGCTTGACTCTCCCAGCTTCAGCTTCTTATTCTTTTTTCTTGATTTATTTGGCAATTTATTGAGCACCTACTACTCTGTGCACTGTTCTAAGAAGTGGGGATACAGTGATGGATAGGCAAAGCTTATATTCAAGTGACTAGACTATCAATGAGTAATACAGTATGTCAGATTGTGAAATGCAATCACCTAAAAATAAGTAGAGTAAGCAGATGGCATATGAAAGTGCTGGTTTTTATAGGTAGTGTGGTGAGAGGTTTCATTTGAGCAGACTTGATTAAGGAGAGGGATTGAGTCACCTAAGAAACAGTGCAAGAGAACAGCAGAGACATGGCAGGATCCTGCAGGTATGGTAGAAGGCTTATGTGACTGGAGGACAGTTAAGTGAGTTCAGAAGGGAACCAGGGCCACATTATAGAGCGCTTTGCAGTCTGTGCTGAGACTTTGCATAGCTGTGATTTATATGTTCACAGAATTAATCCAGATTTGATGAAGTGATTAAAACTATTAGGTTTGGCAGTTGTCATATTTATACTCTAGTATTATTTTTTACTTTATAGGATGGAACAAAATTCATCTGTATTGGGGCTCTATATTCTGAGCTTTTGGCTGTCAGCAGTAAAGGGGAGCTTTATCAGTGGAAGTGGAGTGAATCTGAGCCTTACAGAAATGCACAGGTATTTTATCATATTAAACTTGCATTGAATAGCTCTACGTATCGACACACAAAATGGTAATCATGTTTCTTATGCTTTCAAAGAATCCTTCACTGCATCATCCACGAGCAACATTTTTGGGGCTAACCAATGAAAAGATAGTCCTGCTGTCTGCAAATAGCATAAGAGCAACTGTAGCTACAGAAAATAATAAGGTACGGAACACTGCATTGATTGAGAAAGATTTTATGCCTAAATTCTTGATTTTCTTCCTCTCCTTGCCCCCTTGCCATCTTTCATGTTTTGTCTAACTAGATCCACAAACACAAAGCATCTTAAACCTAAAGAGAGTAATCCAATGTCTAATCTTTTGTTGCTAGTTTCTCCCTGTACAACAATCCAGCTTTTAGAGGAGATTTTTCCTTTAAGGGAAGGAAACAATATTCAAGATAAGGCCTGACAAAAGAGTTGCTATTGAAAAGCTGGAAGGAGATGGATTTGGAACAGATCGGTTATTATACCTTGGGTTATCAGTTTGGCTTTTGAGTCACTAAATTCTTCTGAAAATTGTTGAAGCAAATGTTTAATTTTGATTAATTTCTTAGAAATGGCTTTAGACATTCATTTCTATTACTGCTACTTTGATTTATTTTTGTGAGGAAAATGTTTTAGGTTGTAGTCTTAAGAACCTTTTCTGAATTACTTTACTGGCATTTTAGAATTGCAGTCCATACAGTATATTTTCCTAGTTTTGACCACAATCCTTTTCGAAAGACTACTTGTTTTTTATTCATTTAAGCGTCTATTATTTTACCCTTTAGGTTGCTACATGGGTGGATGAAACTTTAAGTTCTGTGGCTTCTAAATTAGAGCACACTGCACAGACTTACTCAGAACTTCAGGGTGAACGGATTGTGTCTTTACATTGCTGTGCCCTTTACACCTGTGCCCAGCTAGAGAACAATTTATATTGGTGGTGAGTATTAACAAGGAGGGGGGAGTTCTTTATCAGTGAATGCTTTTAGGTACATAGATAAGTGCTTTGAGGGGATCCCTGGGTGGCGCAGCGGTTTGGCGCCTGCCTTTGGCCCAGGGCGCGATCCTGGAGACCCGGGATCGAATCCCATATCAGGCTCCCGGTGCATGGAGCCTGCTTCTCCCTCCACCTGTGTCTCTGCCTCTCTCTCTCTCTCTGTGACTATCATAAATAAATAAAAATTAAAAAAAAAAAAAAAAAAAAGATAAGTGCTTTGAGTAGTGGAATACCAACATGAGAAAGTTGGCCAAAAATTGTAAAAGATAATGCTTTACAGGGAGGGAAATTCCACTTTGGAGCAAAGTAATATTTTTTAAAAAGGACACCTTAAAAAACATTATAAAAGTAATGCATACTTAGTGACTATATAATTATGGAATTAAAAATAAAATAAAGTAGAAGTGTACATCACCCACCATCCTACAATCTAAAGATAACTATTGTTAGCATTTGAGAGTATGTAAATCTTATTTTCTAAACGTAAATGTGTGCTTTGCTTTTACATAATTGGAAGCATAGGCTATCGGGTGTCTTTTATGCCTTTTCTCATTCAACAGCATTGCTTAAAATATAATTTTAGGGACACCTCGGTGGCTCATTGGTTGAGTGGGGGCGTGATCTTCGCTTCAGGGCATGATCCTGGGGTCCTGGGATCAAGTCCCGCATCTGGCTCTGGCTCCTCACAGGGAGCCTGCTTCTCCCTCTGCCTATGTCTCTGCCTCTGTCTCTGTGTCTCATGAATGAATAAATAAAATCTTTAAAAAAAATTTTTTTTAAGGTTATTAAAGTATTTCATTGGATGAATATTCTGTGCCTTCCTTAGTTATTCCTTTACTGTTAGAGACTAAATGTATTTTCTGTTATGTTTTAAGGCATTAAGGTAAATTTGCATTGGCAGAAATCTGATATAAGGGAATCTACTAATGAAATATAGTTATTTGGCAGAAAATTTTGAGTGATCAGTTAACCATAAATTTTAATCCCTAAAGGTGTAATAAGAATGGATCCAGTTATATATTAAACCTCTGATCAAGTTATGATTAAGAATAAGTTACACGTGTTAATACTACTATTCTGAAGCAAAAATACTGTAATATATGTAATTTCAGATTTATTTAGTAGGCTTCTTTGCTGCTTGCTTCACCAATTTATACTTTTTCTTTTCAGGGGTGTAGTCCCTTTTAGTCAAAGAAAAAAAATGTTGGAGAAAGCTAGAGCAAAAAATAAAAAGCCCAAATCTAGTGCTGGTATTTCTTCAATGCCAAACATCACTGTTGGTACCCAGGTAAGTGATTAGAATGAAGCCTGTCGTAAGGAACATTGTTTCTCTTCAAAATTGCTTTCTTCCTGTGTAAGCAGTTTTACAAATGAAAGTCATCTGAAGACTGGATTCCAGTACCTTGTATGTGCTCTTTATTCAGTAGTGGAGTAACAGAGATTCTGCCCCCGTGTTGGTAGGTTCTCAGATTTGCCTAATTTTAAGAATCACTTGGTACTTAAATGCAGAGCCTGGAGCTCCTTACCTGAAACATTCCTTCAGTTTGAGAGTATGGCCCAAGTATCATAGTGTCTAACAAACATCCCAGGTGATAAACAGCCAGGCAATTTGAAAGATGCTGCTCTTGGGGATGTTGTCAGCACAAGGCAGGAGGCTTCATCAGATCCCTGTTTCTACTAGTTTTTCTTTTTTGATTCTGAGATGGTTTTAGGCTCCTGTCTTATAGATAAGTAATTTTTCTCGTACCTCAGTGGATGAAAGTGTGGTTCAAGGACTTCTGCTGATTTCTCCATTCTTTCAGGAAATCAGCAGTCTTTTCTATTCTGTTTACATATCTGTGTGAAGCTGAATTGTCTTCGTAACACTTGAGTCAAAAGTAATGTATCACAACAACTAGAATGCAGAAGCTGACATGGGAATGTCTTCTGTTAAAACAGACATTGAGAGATTTGCAAAAATGTAAACAATGCTACTTTTCTTGCTATTCTTTTTAAAGATGTAGTTATGTTTCATAAAATTGTTTATATTAACTTGGAGCTCATTATTGTTAAACATTTAAAAATTTCTCAGTATTAATCATACATTAACTACAAACTAGAGGGATCTCTGGGTGGCGCAGCGGTTTGGCGCCTGCCTTTGGCCCAGGGTGCGATCCTGGAGACCTGGGATTGAATCCCATGTCGGGCTCCCGGTGCATGGAGCCTGCTTCTCCCTCTGCCTGTGTCTCTGCCTCTCTCTCTCTCTGTGTGTGTGACTATCATAAATAAATAAAAATTTAAAAAAAATACAAACTAGATAGGACCCAAATAAGAGATTTTTGGGTCCTCAGTAATATTTATTTATTTATTTATTTATTTATTCATTCATTCATTCATTCATTTATGTTTATTCATGAGAGACAGAGAGAGAGAGAGAGAGAGAGAGGCAGAGACACAGGCAGTGGGAGAAGCAGGCTCCATGCAGGGAGCCCAGCGTGGGACTCGATCCTGTGTCTCCAGGATCACGCCCTGGGCCGAAGGCAGTATTAAACCGCTGAGCCAGCCACCCGGGCTTACTCTTCAGTAATATGTAATAGGGAAAAAGGGTTCTGAGACCAAAAGAGTTTGAGAACTGTTGTACTTCATTCATTAGACTCTCTAGAAGTTTAGCTTCATGATAAAACTTGACATATATATTCATTACAGCAAATGTTGCAATAAGTGTTTAAGGGCCTTAAAATCCCTACCACTTAGACACACAATGTGGTGCTAATTTTGTCATCATGCACTTTCTCCTTTAATTGTTTTTTTCTCATCACAAGGTGGTATTACTTAGATTCCCTAGGTCTTAAAAAATAGTCACCACTTTAACTGTTACTTTTCTATAAAACCCAGCTTAAATGTATCCATTTTTTGTTTATGGCTCTTTTTTTTTTTTTTTTGTCTTGTTCTGACTTCTTTGTTGGCCTCCTAACTATGGAGTTTTCAGTGATTACCCACTATTTTGAATATTATTGTTCAGACTTCTTTATTTATGTCATTTGCTTTGGACACATCTCACTCTTCAGGGAGCTCCTTTTTTCCTGTTAGTCCAAATACTGATTTCAGTGTTCTCAAAGTTCCTTGTTCACTGGAGTCCGATATTAGCAGGATATCCTACCTTAGCATTTGCTTTATTAGCTTGTAGGATGTCATAACTATAGACAGGGAATGTAGAAAAAAATACTTTAAAGATGCACTGAAAAAAAGTTCTAAACAAAATAGCTTTGAGGGCACGTGGAAGGCTCACTGGTTGAGTATCTGCCTTTGGCTCAGGTAGTAATCCTGGGGTTCTGGGATCCAGTCTTGCAACGGGCTCCCTCTGGGGAGCCTGCTTCTCCTATATCTTTGCCTCTCTCTGTGTGTCTCTCATGAATAAATAAATAAAATCTTTTTTTAAAAAAATAGCTTTGCACTAAATTGCTGAGAGATATGTATTAAAATATTTTGGTTATAGAACTAAGATTTTGTTTTAAAGCTATAGAAAACTAGAGATTAAAGTCAGTCACAGCCACAGAACAAGGAAAGTGTTCATGTTTTAACTTTTGATCACTTAGAGTTTTCAACTATCTCCACTCTCATAATTGTTGAGAGTGCTGTATTTAGCAGTTATTCATTGACATTTCTTATTATATGCTGGACACTGAATACATACCTCTTTGTCTGTAAGGTGCATTTATTTTTTATAAGAAGACAATAAATTATCTTCTAATATAATGCCTTATCACATTTCTCCTTAAAATATAGCCTTCTTTCCTATTGATCCTTTTTCAGACTTTAAGCTTTCACCAGTCTTCTGAAAATTTGTGGATGAAACTTCCCTTTATGTCACACTAAGTGAGACATACCTTTTTCAAGAAGTCAGCTCTTAATGAGCTATTCATTCTATGCCATAGGTATTATATTTTGTGACACACAACTGTTTGATGGAACTGCAACTCTGCTCCACTATTTCCAGTTTTGATACTACTTAAATATATCACCTTCTTCTGTGTCACTACAGTTAATTATAAACCACCAAACACATGATCTTCAAATATGCCACTGTCAAGTACAACATAGTCATTAGTTACTGGATGACTGAACAGAATGTCAGTGAGTTTGAGCAATTGAAGAAATCCAAAGAGATTTCCAGAAATCATGTTTATCTCTCATTTGAACCTATTGTTAGTGTGTTTGATGGTGCCACCTGGCAGGTTATTAGTTTCAGTGTATGACCTGAGGGTTCTCCTTGGCAGTGAGAAGTTTTAGGTTATTCAGTTCTGAACTCCGTTAACTTCTAACAGTGATGTTAACATACTCTTTTTTTTTTTTTTAATGTAAGAAAAAACATATTATCCAGAGAAGCTTCTGGTTTGTAGAAAACTGCAGTCTTCTGGAGGAAAGAAGTACCCATAGAGATGAAATTATAGAGCCCTGTATACTATATAGCATCATGAATTAGGAAAGTAATTTAAAATTCTAAGAAACTGACAAAAAGTGTAATTGTTTTGTTCCAATTTTGTTTTTTTAATGACAGCCTTTTAAAAAAATTTCTTCTCTGCTGTTTCGTTCTATTTCCTTATAGCAGAATGGTCAGGATATTTGTTATATGAAATTTGTTTTGTTGCATGAAATGTTAAAGTTATTTTTTAACAAATATGCTCAAATTATTATTGCGCCTTAATTTTGGGAACAAATTCTTGGTGGAGACTTTTTTTGTTTTGTTGGGTTTTTTAAATTTATTTTTTGTTTTTGATGGAGACCTTTAAGACAATGCTTTATCAGCCTTATTATTAATGAAGATTGTTTTTGGAAAACCTAAGAAACAATACTTTTATTTCATACATTTGAAGCAACTCTGTGCATTTTAAAATTTTGTCATCTTGATGGTGATGTTTATTTTGTTTGCTAGGTATGCTTAAGAAATAATCCTCTTTATCATGCTGGAGCAGTTGCATTTTCAATTAGTGCTGGGATTCCTAAAGTTGGTGTCTTAATGGAGTCAGTTTGGAATATGAATGATAGCTGTAGATTTCAACTTAGATCTCCTGAGAGCTTGAAAAGCATGGACAAAGCTAGCAAAACTACTGAAGCTAAGTAAGTACTATAGTCTAATCATGGTTTTATACCAGTTTCTAGTTTGCTCTGTATATGAGGGGTTGGGGTGGTGGTAGAGGTAGCCAAGGTGACTTAGTGGTACACAGAAACACAGAAAAGTGCTCTGTGGTGGGTCTCATGAGGATGTCTATTGCAGCTTGGTTAATATTTGTGTAGTTTAGTTGTTCTTGATCTTCAGCAGCTGGAATTACCATGTAGAATTATCTTTTGGTGTCTTTGTTTTGTCATTAGAGTGTGTCCTTTGCCATTGTGTGGCAGATAAAATGTGTTCAGCCTTACCTATATCAGGCCAACTTTACCTTCCTCTCTCCCTGTGTAATCATCTTAATTTCTATCTAATGTCTTATCTGCATCTTGATCCTTGGAAGGATTTTACAAGTTAACATGTTAGGGAGGGAAATTCTATAAAGGATTTGTAAACTCTTCGGTTGGAAGGGTATGTGAACAGAAACACTGCAGAATTGTCTGGAGCCCATACACAGAAGCTGGCTTATTGTTTGGGAGCCAGATACATAGATCTTAACATTTGTATCTATTTATCTTTAAAAATATTTATATGTAATGTAATTTGGTTATTTGATATATGAACTATGAAAAACTTTAATAAAGGTTATAAATAACTTTTTTTCCTAATGTTATAAAAATACATGACCATTATAGAAACATGGATAAGTAATATATTTCAGAAATAACATTTTAAATACTTTGGTGTATCTTAAAAATAATGTATACAGGCTTTGAGAAGAGATGATCGGGATTATACTATGGATTTATAAAGTGCTGAAATTTTTTTGTTTGCTCTAATTAATGTAATAATTGTAAATTTGCTATCTTTATTGCTGCTTTTCCTCTTAATGCTAAAAATGCGAGTTCAAATTCAGAAAATACAAGGATTATTGTTAAATAAGTTAAAAATAATCTTTAATAAACCAAAGCTATTGTAACTTATGCCACGTTAAGGCTTCTTGTTTTGTATGTAGTATTCTCTCCCCCTCTCTTGTTTTATAAAATAGATTTATAGACTTCGTCTCTAATTACATTGATTTTTAATCCTGTAAATAAAAGTGACAAAACACATTTTCATTCTTAATGAAACTTTGTAAAGAATGATGGAAATATTTTTGATGTACACAAATATAAATGAGTTTAAAATAGAATATGCTATTAAAATCATGTAATTTGTGAAGTTTTTCAAGCTTCCTTGAAACTTGCCATCTTTATTAATAAACTTAGTATAAGAGCTTAGTGAAATCAAATGTTAAGAATATGGTCATTTTCATATGAACAGACTCTCCTGTACTAAGTCATTTATATGCATTCACTTTAAAGGCGTATCAGTGATTAATCAGTATCGGTCTCTTTCCACCATCACAAGATTTGCAGAGCAGCTGTGAATGAGTGTTCATGTGTGCTTGTACTGACCACTTTGCCAAGATGGTGGTGAAAATAATACTTGTTTTCTGTGGACTATTTCTAAACTCAGGTGAAATTTCCTGGTGTAGGTAGTAGGAGATGAGGGTTTTTTGTTTTGTTTTTGTTTTTGTTTTCGTTTTTTGGGGTTTTTTTTTGGGAGATGAGGGGGTTAAGATGATGGCCCTAATTATAAAATATACCAGAATGATCTATATATAACAAATTTCTTAGAAATAGGTGACTTTTCTGATAACTAACTTCTGTCATTTAGTGACTAAAAATATTTGTTTTTTACCATCTGTAGAATATTATGTCGTTGCTGACTGTAGTTATCATCTTAGGTGTAGTTAATGAAATAACTCAGTGCAAAGGGATAGTTTATGAATTCTGTAATTTTTTATTTCGGTTTTAACAGATGATGGTTCATCACCATATGGTTCAGGAATAAATTTTTGTAAATCATTGTGAGTAGAGTTCCTTCTTTGAACTCTAAGAAATTAATGATCTAGTTGGCATTTTATATTTCCCTTTACCATTTTCTCACTTAAACTGCTATGTCCAAGTCAGGGTTCACTGAAGTGAGAAGCTTATTTATTTGCTCAAGAGGCTTAGGCTAAATTGAGTGTAGTTTTTGTTGCTATTCTTAGATAAGGCTTATCTGAATCATTGTTCGATGTTGTTGATAGCTTTATATTGTGTATTTTTCTTTCCATTCTTTTAAAACATTATTAAGAATTTGAAGTATGCACTGTGTACCTTTTTCCCTATCTTGAAATAGACTACTTTTTATAAGTTTTTAAGATTTCATTCCTTTATAAGCATAAACTTGAGTCTTAACAATCATCTGACAAGTTCCAAATATTTCATTTTCTTAATACTGAGGAGACTCTCATTTCTATCTCAGGCCTGAAAGTAAGCAGGAACCAGTGAAAACAGAAATGGGTCCCCCACCATCTCCAGCATCCACATGCAGCGATGCGTCCTCAATTGCCAGCAGTGCATCAATGCCATATAGTAAGTTTTATGTGTAGTGTATATTGGTCAAAATAAGGTCCCAGGCAGACAGCCGTATTCAGTCTGTTTATGATTTGAGGCAACTCCTACCATTTTTAATATCTTTTCATGTAAATTGCATTTCTATCAGTTTGATTTGTGTGTATGTGTGTGTAGCTTTATTTAAATGAAAAAAATGGTATTTACAGTGTTGCTGTTCTCTTGTTTTTGAAAACAGTTTCTTATAACTTGTAAAATGTTTTGCAGTAATGGGAAATAACTGCCACTAATTAGAATATCTATCCACTTTTGTTGAGACTGTTTTATTACAAATTGGTTATGGCTTGGTCAGAATTTATAGAATCTATGAACCTAGACTCACTACTGCACCTTGGGTTAAAAGAGTTTTTTTGTAAGGTCCTCAAAATAAATTTATTTTACAATGTATTTGCTTTCACATAAGGAAACTGAGAGTTAGACTTTATCAACAGTTATGTGATAGTCTTAAGAATAGCCTAACAGATTTTTAAATTTTATTTTATCAATTAATTTATTTTCTAAAGATAATTATTTATGAATACATGAGAGACACACAGAGAGAGAGGCAGAGACATAGGAGTGGGAGAAGCAGGCTCCCTTTAGGGAGCCTGATGCAGGACTGGATCCAGGACCCCCCCGGGATCATGACCGGAGCCAGAGGCATGCTCAACCACTGAGCCACTCATGTGTCCCCAGATCTCTTATTTTATTTTATTTTATTTTATTTTATTTTATTTTATTTTATTTTATTTTATTTTATTTTATTTTATTTTATTTTATTTTATTTTATTTATTTATTTTTTATTTTATTTTATTTTATTTTATTTTATTATTTTATTTTATTATTTTATTTTTATTTTTATTTTTATTTTTATTTTTATTTTATTTTATTTTTTTTCAGATCTTTTATTTTAAACCTTGGTCAGAAAGTTCTAATTATAAGGGTTCAAAGTAAATTTTTTATTTCTTCTTTGTGGTGTTTGCAGTAGCATTAGCATCATTAGTCATTAGCAGATACGGTTATTTTTCTCTATGAAGTCATTTGAAGAGGAAGTTGGTCATAAAACATCATAAAGCAGTAGTTCGCAGAATTGTTATATAGATATCTCAGTTATGTATCCCTTTACAGATTATCTTTTTTCATATATTTAGATGAAATCTATAAAGTCTTTTTTACATTTTCTTTTTGGTACTTACCATTTTGTTGTTGTCTAAGAACGACGACGGTCCACCCCTGCCCCGAAAGAGGAGGAAAAGGTGAACGAAGAGCAGTGGTCTCTTCGGGAAGTCGTTTTTGTGGAAGATGTTAAGAATGTTCCTGTTGGCAAGGTTTGTTCAAAATATCTAAGAATTAATTACTACCAGAACTAGAACAGTATTGGTTACCCAAGAATTTATGGTTGGTGAGTGTACAGCCCTTTCCTCAAAGTTGCCCTTTTTATCACTTTCAGTGAGTCCTTAGCCTGTTGTAGATATCTTCTTTGTCCCTGAAGACGAACGACTATGAGGCTTCTTCTTGAACATTTATGGTGATATGTTCTTTTTAAAAAAGTTATTTTAGAGTAATTTTAGAGTTGCTGAAAAGTTGCAAAAGAGATTTTATATATATATATATATATATATATATTTTGAAATTATATTCCTTTTTGATACAGTCCATTCTTTGGAACTATTAGAATTATTCTGAAGGAGAGATCATCTTCCATAACATTTAAAAACTTCCTTAACATTTAAAAATCTTACTGTCTTCAAGTCACCTTCTAGTTTCTTTTCCCTTCTTTATGGAGAGGGTCTCACTTTCTAAGAAAACAAGTGCGTAGAGTCCATCAACTGGAATGTCATTAATTTCATCTTTCCCTCCACACATAACTGAAAAATAAAATGGATCTCTAGCTGCAGAATATCTGCAAAGTAAAATGATTTTTCTGATTGCCCATTTGTTTCTGAAATTGATGGTCTTTCATTTGTACTTAAGGGAAAGAGTAGATATGCCACGCCCTTTAATTTACAAATGCCTTTCTCATACACTATTCCATTTGATTCTCAAAATAGAGCTATAGTTTATGGGCAAGTGTTTCCTCTGAGAAGATCACACTGACTCAAAATCAGAAACAGCAAGTAGCAGAGGTAGGACTCGAGTATTCTGGTTTTAAGTTCTGTCTTTCTGTATATTGCTGACTCTCTACCTATGTTGTCCAAAATGGTAGCCACTAATTATATATGTGGCTAGTTAATTTTACTAAAATTAAATAATGTAAAAAAAAAAAGTCAGCTCTTCAGTCACATTAGCTCTATTTCAGGTGCTGATTAGCCACTTATACTTAATAGCTACCATATTGGGCAGTGCAGATATAGAACATTACCATCATGTTGTAAGTTCTTTCATACAGCAGGGCTCTGAACTAATAAAAGAGGAAGGATAGAAGAATTTCAAGGGTTATACTTCATTTTTTCAGCTGATTGCTAAATGCCACTGGCTCTAAGTGCTGGCTGTATGGGTCAGTTGTTCTCTAGAAAATAAGCCTCAAATATAGAAACCAACAGCAAAGCTTTGGTGAGTCTGTTTAGGTTACTATTTTTTTTTTCCACTTCAGGTTAATTTTATAACTTTGTGATCATTAGAGAAATATAAGAAATTAAATGCCTTCAGTGATAAATAAGTTCAATGGGTATAATTTGCTTATTGATTTCACAGTAAGCTGGTATTAATATTCAGCATATTTGCCTATTCTTACAGGTGCTAAAAGTGGATGGTGCCTATGTTGCTGTAAAATTTCCAGGAACGTCCAGTAATACAAATTGTCAGAGCAGCACTGGTTCAGATGCTGACCCTTCTTCTCTCCTGCAAGATTGTAGGTTACTTAGAATTGATGAACTGCAGGTAGGTGTATAGGAGTCACTCAGCAGGTAAATGTTGGGACTGACTACTTGAGTATGTTACAGAGTTTGAGAGCAAGTTTCCTTCTGTGTCATGTAGGTTGTCAAAACTGGTGGAACACCAAAAGTTCCTGACTGTTTCCAAAGGACTCCCAAAAAGCTTTGTATACCTGAAAAAACAGAAATATTAGCAGTGAATGTGGATTCCAAAGGTAAAGATTTTGTAACTTTTTCAATTGGCATACATTATATCCTACTAATACTTGTATAGTAAATGGGTATAGGATAAAATGGTTTGGAGTGTTTGAAGTCTTTATCCCCCTGTATATAGTGTTGTGGAATGAAATGAATTTACATTTCAAATGTGACTAGAGATGTTAAAATTTGCTAGGTACTTGTTAGGGGTTACTAAAGATGTATAGCTTTTTTTTTTTTTTACATTTATGTTTTCTGAAGGTGTGCATGCTGTTTTGAAGACTGGAAATTGGGTACGGTACTGTATCTTCGATCTTGCTACAGGAAAAGCAGAACAGGAAAATAATTTCCCTACAAGCAGCATTGCTTTCCTTGGTCAGAATGAGAGGAATGTAGCCATTTTCACTGCTGGACAGGTATAGAGGCTTATTTTTTGCTCTTGGAAATTGGTCTGACAACATTCGCAATTTTGTAAAGCCTAAGGTTAGGTTCTAATAATTTGCTTGTCATTAAGCTATTGAAGAATTTAGAATATCAAGGACATTTAATACTGGATTTCTTATTTGGTCTATATAAACTAATCTAATTTGAAGCTAAGAATACCTGTTGTAAAAATCAAAGATGCATTTTTGATTGAGAGCCAAATTCTATTATTCTTAATCTATTATAGGAATCTCCTATTATTCTTCGAGATGGAAATGGTACTATCTACCCAATGGCCAAAGATTGCATGGGAGGAATAAGGGATCCTGATTGGCTTGATCTTCCACCTATTAGTAGTCTTGGAATGGGTGTACATTCTTTAATAAATCTTCCTGCCAATTCAACAATCAAAAAGAAAGCTGCTATTATCATCATGGCTGTAGAGGTAACTTGACTCTTGAAACTAGTGGCATTTTCATTCACAGGATACTGCTAGAATCTAGGGAAAACAATCTTGAATGAATTATTTGTTAATGTTTTCTACAGGTGACAGTAGTCTATTAGGACTAGAAAGATGAGTGAACCAAAGATGACAATGTAAATGTTTGAGTAAGGCATGCACAGTGTTGTAGGAGCACAAAGCGGGAGGGACATAAATCAGACTGACTGTAAAGAAGGCTTCTCTGAGGAGGTGATGCCTGAACACAGCTTTGAATCATCAGATAGGGGGCTCCTAGACAACTGAAGATAGGAGGGGCTATTTCTAGTACCAAGAACAGCCTTTGTGAATCTCACTATGTTGGGAGACCGTGTACAATTTGTTGGTATAACCAGAAGGTAGAACTCCTATGGGTCAGTGAGTAACAAGTGCAAAGGCTGGAGAAAGGCACTAGGGTGCCTTGTGTGCTAGCCTAAGGGATATGAGCTTCCCCGGAAAGCTTGGAGGAGAAGGATTTTAAACTGGCTTTTTAAAAGAAGTATGGGGACCAGATAAAAAGGCTCATGCAGTTATCCAGGTTAGAAACAAAGTAAGCTTGAATTCTTGGAAATGAGGAAGAGGGAAGGGATGGATTCAAGAAATCTTAAGGAAGTAGAAGCTCTGAAACTTGGTGCTGGTCATCAACAGTAAATGAAAGGAAGGATTTAGAAAGCTTCTGATTTGGGTGTGGTTGGTTGGTGGGGAGAGAGAAAAACAGGAGGAACAAAAGGGATGAGGGAGGCGGATGAGTTTAGTTTTGAACATGTTATAGGTGAGGTGTTTGTTAGATGTGGAGGCAGGTACCACCAGAATTTACTGAAGCAACTTGAGCACAGTTTGACCTGATTTGACTATTTTGACTATTTGACTATTTTATCCTATTTTCAAAGGATCACTCTTGACCTGCCGAGAATACTAGGGGATAATTTAGAAGTAGGGAGGCCTGTAAGGGGGCTATTCAAAAGGTCTAGGTGGGGGCAGCCCAGGTGGCTCAATGGTTTAGCGCTGCCTTCAGCCCAGGGTGTGATCCTGGAGACCCGGGATCAAGTCCCACGTCAGGCTTCTCCCTTTGCCTGTGTCTCTGCCTCTCTCTCTCTCTCTCTCTCTCTCGCGCGCGCGCGCGCGCGCTCTCTGTCTTTCATGAATAAATAAATAAAATCTTTTCTTTTAATAAATAAAATCTTAAAAAATTATTTTTGGAAGAAAAAAAAGGCCTAGGTGGGAGGGGAAGGGGGTCTTGGCTCAGGAGGTAGAGTTATGAGGAAGAAGGGATTTGATTCTAGGTTTATTAGTTAAGGCTGATGGTAGAGCCAACGGGATTTGCTTATGGCTCAATATAGATGTCAAACAGCGGAAGCAAGAGGGCCAAAGATTTTGAAGGAATGAAGTTGGCATTTATAGAGATGTGAGACTAGGGATGAAGCGGGTTCAGGAGGGGAGGGGTAGACAGCAGGAGTTTGGTTTTAGACATGCAGAGTTTAAAGGTACCTATCAGATATCCAAAAGGAGGTAGTAAATAGATACATAAGTCTGAAGACCTAGAGCAAGATGGAGAATTAGACTTAGTAGCTGACAGTACATTTCTGATATTTAGAGGAATTACACTGAATGGGATTGTCAGGGTTATGAAGAAGAAAAGAGGTCTAAGGATTGAGCCATGAGAATAGTATCAGCATTTAAATGGTAGGGAGATAAAGAAGAACCTGCATAAGAGACAGAAGGAGCAGCATCCATAGGAGTTGGAGGAAAGCTAGAATGAGTGTTGTCTTGGAAGCCAGGTGGTGAATATGTGTGAAACAGGATACAGTGATCAGCCATGTCCAATGATACTGTAGGCCAGGCAAGGCAAGTGTTGAACGTGATTGGGGATTTGGCTCCATCTGGGTCGCTCTTGACAGTGGGGATGAAAGCCTGATGAGAGTGGGCCAAGGAGAAAAATCTCAATTTTTGTGAGCAGATTTTCTGTAAAGAATGGAAACAGAACTTGGTATGGGTGCTTATTTACCCTCCATTTGGTTGGAGGTGAAAGCAAACTTGTTAGAAATGCATCTAAAATGAATTGAATCCAGGTACTCCTGAGAGCTGCTTGTAAGCTTTTTGTTTAGAGACACAGTGCTCATATTCTTGGTTTAGTTTTGGTTGTAACCTACTAGACAAGAGGTTCCAAACTAATAGGGGTGTGGTTAAGGAGGTTGCTGTGGCCTAAGCTTGGCTCCTGGAAATAATCTTCACATCATTTTAAAATACTTGATTGGTTGCCAACATTTAAAAGCCATAGGATTTTTCGTTAAAATCTAGATTTTCAGTTCTTAAAATATGGAAAGCTCTGAAAACACTGGGCCATAATAAAGCCATTGGTATGCCAGCTTTAGAAGCTGTATATTGCCTCTCCAGTTTATTGCAGTTCTTGATACTTAATTGCTTTAAATGTTGCCATTTATTTATGATATAGTTTGTGTTCTTTCTTATCCCTAGCCTCCTCTACTCATTTGTATTAACTTCAGATGTTCTGTAGGCATTTGATTCTGTGACCCCTGCACTCTGTCAGCATCTCAGGGGTAAAGATAAAATGTGTCATTCTCCCATGGGTAGGGATAAAGTGTGCCATCATTTATTTTTGTACCTCAGTGAGTTGGGATTGGTACACAGTAGACCCATGAGAAATGTTTCAATGCACTTACTCTGCCTTTTGCTATAAGAATAAGTGACAAATACAACATAATAGTGATGCAGAGTAAACTCTTTTCCTTGTAACACTGTAAATGTTGTATTGGTAACTCTCAGGGTGAGAGTCCATGTAAAGCAGTCTGGAGATCAGTGTTTGCTGTAGCTGCTTCCAACCCAATGACTGGATGATTGCTTGAAAAGCTCTTTTGTCACAGAATATGCAGCAGAATATCTTGACTTAGTTACTTTCAAAAGTACTGTTCTTTTCATTTTTTGGAGAGCCTTTGACACATTCTCTCAATGTATTAATTACTTTATATATATATACTGGACTTTGGCAAGTTTAGTCTTATGTGTTTCACCTCATACTCTAAAGCTGGAGCTTACAATGTATGGGCTCACCTCAGTGTCTTAGTGCCACAGTCAAAGTCATCTATCTCATATGTGGCAGGTACTGAAAATAGTTTTTTAACTGTATTTTTTTTTTTTTTTTTTTTGTCCCTCCTCCCCTGCCAGTAGTCACTTTTACCTTTCCTCCTCCATAAGACTGAGGGAAGGGATAGGTTATTTAGTTTAGGGGAGAGATGGTAAGTTGTTCAAATGCATCTTTCTTCTGCCCTTTGTAGTCCACACATTATTTTCCCAGTTCTTAATTCTAGTTAAAATGAACAAATTTACTTGTTTTCCAAAACTAATGCTTTATATTTATTCCATTAAAGTCCCTTAACTACAGTTTTACATTCTGAAAGAGGTACATTTGAACTCCTTGATTTGTTCATGCTGTGTCTTAGTCTGTTCAGGTTGCTATAGATTGTGACTGGCTTATAAACAACAGAAATTTCTAACAGTTCTGGAGGCTGGAAGTCCAAGATCAAGGCTGGGCAGATTTGGTGTCTGGTGAGGGCCCACTTATAGTTTCATAGACAGCCATGTATTCTCATGTGGTGGAAGGGGAAAACTGTTCTCTTCAGCCCCTTTTAAGGGCACTAATCCCATCCACAATGGCCCTACCCTCATGACTTAATTACTTCTCAAAGGTCCCACCTCCAAAAAAAAAAAAAAAAAAAAGAAGGTCCCACCTCCAAATACCATCACACTGGTTAGCTTTCAACTGAAGAATTTTGGGGCCATAGATTTTCAGTCTATAGCATGCTATTTCTCAGGTAGTTAATGGAATATACTATAAATCATTAATGTTACTATGTCTTTGACAATAAAGTGCATTAGTTGTTACCTCTGAGGGATTACGTCTGTCATGATTTCTAGGAGAGTTGAAGGTTTTGGTTTTCATGTACCACATATAATAAAACCTTCATAAGTATAAGAGGTATGCATAAGCATGTATAAAATACATAGGATGTATACCTTTACTTAATTGGTTAACAGTGCTAATAGAGTTCTAATTCAATAGTTACATAAGATACAATATAAACCAGGGCAAGGGTTAGTAGACTGGCCTTTAAGCCAGATCCCAGTCACTGTCATTCATTTGTGTATTGCATACGGTGGCTTTCCTGCCACTGCCAGAGTTGGATCAGTTGTAAAAGCTGAAAATATTTACTGGTCTTTTACAGAAAATTTATCCACTCTTTTCTATTCCTGTCATTTGTATACTGTGCTTAAAAGGTACCCTCAATTTTAAGTCCTTTGGAGGGCTACTTTGTCTTTATTTACTTTCAGAGCTGATTATGTTATTGTATGCAATTATAAAATGAGGAAGTTTTGACATGTGTAATGTACTGTTCAAATTCATTGAAGTTTTTTCCCTAATTTGTCTGAGCACAGAAACAAACGTTAATGCAGCACATTCTACGCTGTGACTACGAAGCCTGTCGACAATATCTCATGAATCTTGAGCAAGCGGTTGTTTTAGAGCAGAATCTACAGATGCTACAGACATTCATCAGCCACAGATGTGATGGAAACCGAAATATTTTGCATGCTTGTGTATCAGTTTGTTTTCCAACCAGCAATAAGGAAACTAAAGAAGAAGAGGGTGAGAATAAGAACTATAACAAGGTCTCTAAAAGGAATTTTAGGCAGTTTTGAAAATATAACAACTATTAAAATGAAATGACTACAAAGAATTTGTGTGTACTTTTTCTTTGCTTTGTAAAACAGGAGTTTCGATATTCTTAGAAGGTAAAGATGTCTGTCCTCTTGTTAGGATGAGTATGTAACATAAGCAGATAACTTTTTATCAGTGTGTTTTGTTCTATTCTCATATATATATAAACTACATGAGTAATATTTAATGAGACTTATTTTATAATAGCAAATAACTTTTATTACCATGAGAATTATTTAGCAAGTTAAGGCAAGTTACACTGAAGCAACTTTTATGCCAATTTTCAGAATGTAGAGGGGAAAACAGCCTAGTGAGTTCTGAGATGTTTTTGGAAAAATAAGCTTTTTTTGCCATAAAGGTTTTAATTGGCTAAATGTTTGAAGGGGAAATCTGCAAGCCTGAAGTGCAGTTGTGTGGTTCATAAATATTTTTCCCGATTTTAAATTCTACCAGTGATACTCTGGTCGCTACTTTTTTCTTTTTTTTTTTGGTAACTACATTTTTGAGCAGTGGTTTTGCAGGCTGCTTTTTTCTTTCTTTTTTTAATGTTTAAATTTTTTTTTGGTTTGCAAGTTTCTAACCTTTATTATCTTATCATTAAAGGAGGATGAATAGTATATAAACCAAGACTTGAGGTACTGAATTGTGCATCTTTTTCTTCCTTGGTAGTGAAAGCTAGATTTCAGTCTACTTAGGAATAATCTTAGCTTTGACCTTTGGGGGTTGAAAAGTAAGGCAGAATAAGGAAATAATTCACATATTAAAGGTCGTAGTTAAATCTATCTTAAGTGTGTTGCTCAGGAAAAAATTAAGCTATTTATTATCTCTAGTATGTGAATTAGAGTACTAAAATACATAGTAGTTAGCATTTAATGGCCTGTACATACTTAATCTCTTAGTTATTTTTGAAATTTAAATTGATCCTAATTTCTTCTCTTATGTTTCAGAAGCAGAGCGCTCTGAAAGAAATACATTCGCAGAAAGGCTTTCTGCTGTTGAGGCCATTGCAAATGCAATATCCGTTGTTTCAAGTAATGGCCCAGGTAATCGGGCTGGATCATCAAGTAGTCGAAGGTAATGTGATTTTTACCAGGAAAGTTTAATTGGCGGAAACAGAATCCAAGTACAGAAAAATGTATCTCTTACCTATCTTATGCATGAATTGGTGGGTCCTTTTGCTTTGTTTTTGTTCCTTCCAGTATCAACCCTGGGAAAAAAGATCTGATAATATCTAATTAGATTTTAAGCGTAGAACAGTAGGATCTAGGATGCTTCAGAAATTTGAGATAATTTAGACAGTAGTTGAACCTTGATTCTTTGAATGTGTTTTAAGTTTATCATTCTTGTTTCCTAGGAAGTTATTTTCTTTAGTTGGAGAACAAGTAATAACAATTATTGAAAGAACTTCAATCTTACTTTTTGGATTACTTATTTAGCTCAATTTCTCAGATGTCTTATTGATCTGGGAAGAATTGAAAGGCTGGTGTGTATTGTAAATGTTTGATATATGTTTTAAATTTTCAGGCTCTCTCAGTTGTGGGATGGAGAAACCTTAATCACACACAAAAAATTACTAGGTGTTTGAATAGATGAAGAATATTATAAAGAATTCAGGATATAGTTTTTTGTTTTGTTTTGTTTGTTTGTTTGTTTGTTTGTTTCCTGAAAGAAAAAGCACATTTATATTAGACACGAGAGCCAGAGTTCTTGGACACTTGACAGGTCACTGACGGAAGCACTGCTCACTGTGCTAATATGATAGATTGTAAAGTCTACTTAAAATGAAGACTCTCTTTGCCTATTTTCTGTTCCATATCCAACTTTCCCTTTAAAAATGATTCTTCTAAAATTGATAGCTTCCCAGGTTCAAAAATGTCCTGAAGTGAGATTTATCACAAACTATTTATGGGTGACCAAATTATAATTTAAAACAGTACAAAGACCTTATATAGATTATACAAAATGGAAATTATCACCAGCTTACTTGTTTAGGACTATACTAGGCAGATAAAGTGTTTGGTCTAAAATGGAAAACAAATACTTCATGAAGAAATTAGTGTCTGAATTATTTCAGGTATTTCATTTCCTCAGGGTTAATACAGGTGCAGATCAAGTTGGACTCTGATATGGTTGGTCCAATGCCAGTGCTGCCATCTTTTTTTTTCATGTAAGGATTATTTTGAAGGCAAAGACTAAAAGGAGCTTCAAGAGTGGGTGATGTGTTGCTCACAGAAATAATTTGCAGAGTAAGCTCCTTTGAGGCATTTGCCGAAGATTTCACTGCAGTGCTCTTAACCAGTTCAAACTCAGGGCTGCCGGTTGAACAGATGAAAGCACAGGAGTCTTATTATCCACGCCGGGCAGTAGGAAGTCCACAGACTCTGCTTCATTGAAGTGAAACCCTCCTCTAGCCTACAATGGATTTTCTAGGCGATGCCCCTTGATGAGTATGCAGGCTGGGATTCATGAGCTGTTAGCTCAAAACTGATGCAATTTCAATATTGAATGGAGTACTGTTAAATGTCTTCAGATGATGATTTGACTCAGAAGTTTTGTTATGTGACTCATAGTTCCTGAGTACAAAGGGCAGATTTAGTGGAAAGCTTGATTGATGCATCTGATTGCAGGTGTATGTACTCTAGAGATTGTTAATCTGGAAGACACATGACCTTCGCTTTTTTGTCACAGTGGTATGTTTGAACATGACTGGATTCTAAGGCTTCTGTAGCATGGATATAACGTGCTTACAAAGAGGAAATTACATCATCCTTGAATTCTTCCATATTGTCAGAAAATACGATGACTCCAGGCAAGCCTATACGAAGAAATGTCAAAACTCTGAATCTTAGCAGCCAAGGTGGTATCTCCTCAGTATTGTCCTCAGCCACTGAGGATACAGGTGAATCTTCATGAATTGTGTACAACATCTTGAAGAATAATTTTCTTTTTTTTGTTTTTTGTTTTTTGTTTTTAAAGAATATATGAGGAGCTGGGCATTGTACTTAAAAATGTTCCCAAGACCTAATGAAGAAAAGTGGTTAAGGACAATTTTTTAAAATGACAAAGGAATGACCCCCTCATTTAATATTGAATTGACTACATCACAACAACAGAGTTGGGAGTTTGCAAGTTCAAGATTAGACTATGGTCTCAATTTATCTTCATTTTATTCTTAGTCTACTCTAAGCTAGAGGTTGGAGAATAGTCCACGTTTTGTTTGGCCTGTGCACTGTTAAAATTTTTTTTCCTTTAAAATTTGAATGCCTTTAGATAAGCATGTGTGCTTCTAGTTCGCCATTACTCCCTTTTTATTAGACCTGACTGCCCTTTTCCTCAATTGATACTGCCTTCTGGGCCTGATATTGACTTTGTGACCCTGGAATAAGCATTCTTCTTAATAGGCCCCAAACATGCATTTATTTTCAGGTTATTTGTAGTGCCTCCCACTTACTGCTGATTTTTTCTCTCTCTCTGTATTTTGAGTTAGATACACTAGAATACCAAGTGTCTGTGTTGAGCTTAATTAAGATTATTTAGGAACATCACAGTGTGAACAGTCACCCTGATGTGTGCTGTTACCTAGTAAGGTAGGTATTTACCTACCTACCAAATTATAGGTATAATTTTTCTGTGGGTGAAGTCTTCGGACAGGGAAGTGACCTTGACTGAAATAATCCCTGTGCCCTGTTCCCCTCCTTATTCCAAAAACTCTTAAACTCAGATATCTGAATTGGGAGAGGGAAGACATCAATACCATAAAAGAATTAACTATAGGTATTTTTTGATAGTGAATACTAAAATAACTGATACATTATTTGAGACGTTAAAACTTACTTTGCAGAATCTTCCAAAGAATGTTTCTGTTCCCAAAGGTACATCATCATACATAAGCTTTATAAAATAGATGTGTTCCTGAAAGTAACCTCCAAAAGAAATCTTTGTAAAAGCTTTTTAAAAAAATGTCCTTATAAAATGGAAAGTGTGTTGATATGGAAAACCACATTTACCCTTGGATCACACAACAGTTATAATTAGAAGAGTCAAACATTAATAAAAATCTTTCTAAATTACTTATTTGTAGACATATAATGTGCTCATCTGGTAAAGTGGTAGGTCTTTCACATCAGAGAAATGTCATGACTTTGGGATTAAATTTGCATGGGAGAATTGTGTCCCTTATGTGTTACCTGGCCCTTATAATTGAATTTTCAGTCTATATTCATTTAGAGACTCTAAAATTGTGGCTGATGGAAGGGATTTGCCTTATGTGCTCTCTCTTAACTGCTGTTTGTAACATGTTAATTCTGTAGGCTTTTGTAAGCTTTTATTCAGAGGTATAGATTTTTATACAGGTAGTTACCAGTTCCCCCACAAGGTCTGTGTTTGTGATTATTTCCTTTTCTTTTTAGTGATGTGCACACCTGTGCAGTATTTTTATACATATATATATATATATATCAGGAGAAAAAAAATCACACCCAGATCTAACAACACATTTTATAAGCTCCAGTTTCATTAATTTTCCTTGGGATGCAAGTTGTACTGTTAAAAACATTTTTTTCTTTTTTTGGTATGAAAAATCTAAATTGGTCTTTGTTTTAAAACTACTCATTGTGTGGACATAGTTCAATTGCTTTTGAGATCACAGCAAAGGGATTTATTTAATGAGCTAACAGTATTGGTTTTGTGCTAATCAGTATGTTTGCTGATGTTTATTATTAAACTTAATTCTTACTGGATTATAAACAGGGGACAGAAAATTTTTTTTGTCTTAATGTTCAGCTGTTCATTTACCTTAACTGTATGAAAGATTATTTTCTAATCTTCACCGTAAGTTTTGTTCCCTGTGCTTAAGTTTGTGTGGGAGCTTAATATAGTGGTTTTAGTGCTGAACTGGGTGCTCCCAGTTCCATTTCTATCCCTCACTGACTTACTCTGTGATTCCAGAATTGGCATTTGTACTTCACTTCCCTTGCCTGGAGTATTTGCTTATAGAACAAACTTTGATCTCAGATGAGAAGTTCTGTGCACCTTTTCATTACTAGCCATGGTAGTGAGCTCCAATTTTGTCCATGTTCTTCTAGTTTGAGATTACGGGAAATGATGAGACGTTCGTTGAGAGCAGCTGGTTTGGGTAGACATGAAGCTGGAGCTTCATCCAGTGACCACCAGGATCCAGTTTCACCCCCCATAGCTCCCCCCAGTTGGGTTCCTGACCCTCCTGCGATGGATCCTGGTAAGATCTGTTATTTTATTTAGTGTTTAACCAAAAAACAAGGTCCTGAAAGACAGGAAATTAAACATTTTAATGGGATATTTAGAAATCTGAAATGTTTAAAAGCATAATGAGTAAACTAATTTAGTTGTAAAGATTTGGTTTAAGGGGTTTATAACTTAAAATTCTAGAAACTTTTTCATTGACATCTGTATTTCCATGCTAGCAAGAAGCTAGTTAGTAATACATCACAATAAGTCAGTAATTTATGTAGTGGATTCCTTCTCGTATAGTTTGGAAAACAAGTTTCCACTTAAACCTCTGTCTGATTTGACCTTTGGCTTACAGAGAAAAGCCTTAAGGCCAGTTAAGAGAACATGTTAGGGATATGTTGCCTATAATGATGTACATCCTGCTGTTCTGTTTACTGAAAGATGGTGACATTGATTTTATCCTGGCCCCTGCTGTGGGATCTCTTACCACAGCAGCGACTGGTACCGGTCAAGGACCAAGCACCTCCACTATTCCAGGTGAGAATCTGTACTATTTTATCTGCCTAGGCATTTGGGTTTCTACAGATCCACACTTGATTTCAAGGATACTTTCCTGGCTTGAAAACTATCTGTCTGAATTAGATCTTCCATCTGTCAGTGAAATTGTGTGTATGATCATACACATCATCATGAACATACATTTCATCAATTGGGAGTTGTAAGATGTGTTAATGTATTTAAATTTTCTATAATGAAGTTACTAATTTATTACGGATACTAGAATATTTTTCTGATGGCTTATTTAATAGATACGTGGTATGTTATTCCAGAATATTCTTTCACTCTGTTTTGTTTACTCTTGTTACCAAATGGATCTGCTTAATTACAGGTCCTTCCACAGAGCCATCTGTAGTAGAGTCCAAGGATCGAAAGGCCAATGCTCATTTTATATTAAAATTGTTATGCGACAGTGTTGTTCTGCAGCCCTATTTAAGAGAACTCCTCTCTGCCAAGTAAGAAGTTTAATATACTTTTGATGCAAAGATTTAGCTTAGTTCCCTGTACTATTTAAGTTGATCTTGCAGTGTATGGATAACAGTTATCTAATGTGAATTTAAAATAACTGATCAGAATCTAGCATTTTTTGTATTCCCTCTGTAGTTAACCAAGCTCTCTTCAATGAAGGGCCCTTCTCAGTAATTCAATGTACCCTAAGTAAATGCAAACTAATTTTATGTGAGCTTGATTAGGAGGTGAGTATATGTATGTAAGTTAAAAAGATCACAGTATAGTTATTCTCAAATGTGAATTCATAAATTATGTCATTGTCATTGGGAGAACTTAAAAAATTATACAGATTCTTTTCCAGGCTTTGCACTAGAAGTATGACTCAGTAGGTCTGGGATGGGGCCTGGAATTTGTAATCTAAAACTCTGTGGATGATTCTGATGGTTTCTCTGGAAATCTTTTTTTGCCTTGAAAAATCATAATGAGATTATGCAAAGTTTTTGATAAGTATTGTGTGGCAAATCCTTATTAACGTTATATAGTGCTGCTTTCAGCATGGCTGTTTTTGTTCCTTTACAAACTCATAATAATAAGGGGCTCCTGGGTGGTTCAGTTGGTTAAGCATCTGCCTTTGGCTCAGGTCATGGTCCTGGGGTCCTGCGATTGACCCCCACATGGGCTCTGTGCTCAGTGTGGAGTCTGCTACTCCCTCTTCCTCTGTCCCTCTCCTTAACTTCTGAGCACTTGTATATGCTCTCTCTTATAAAATCTTTAAAAATAACTCCAAACTCATAATAATAAGCATTTTTATAAAAGTTAGCTCTTATCTGTGCCAAACTCTACTTTTATTAAACTCTCTAGCAATGTGGAATAGGCAATATTATTCCCATTTTATATGTGAAGTAATGATCTTAAAGGTTAATTAACTGCCCAGGGTCACAAAACTAGTGAGTGGCACAGCTGGAATTCCAACTGTGGTCTGTCTCTTGGTTCCAGAATTCAGACTTCCAGTCATCACCCTTATGTTACCTCTTCATATTTTAGAACAAGAAGGTGTTTGAGTTTTTTATTATTGAGGGCAAGGGAGATTTTGTTTAAGCCTTATTGGCCTTAGGCCATAACAACCCAATTTATGAACTTATGATTACTTTAATGAAGGCTGCCCCACTAGTAAAATAAGTCACTGAATTGGAAATAAGTTATTACTCTAGAAGCAGCTTATTAATTTATTAGTAGTTTGAGGGATAGATAAAAAAGAGGAAAAAAAGTATGTATGTATGTATTTGTATATATTTTTATTTTCTCACTTAAAAGTTTTACTTTCGATTTATGGTGTTTTTAAGGGTACTATTTTGTATAGTTGCCTCAAACATTTGGAGTTGTCTAAATAGGCAAGAGTAGAGAGTGGAGTTTGAGGTTTTGGTTTTTATGTCAACTTGTCACCTTTTTTAGTATGTGTGTTACAATAAACTGAACTGGAAAATGGAAGAGAAGGATTAGATATAAGAGCAAAAAATTGATTTAGAAGTAAGTCTTCATGAAGAATCCAAATTTTTTATCTTAGTTTCTAGGAACAGTGATGCTATTGGCTGACATAAGTCAGATAGAGAGCAGGTTTGGGGAGAAAGGTGATAATAGTTGTTAGACATGTTGAATATGAGGTATCACTGGGAAATCCGAAGTAAGACTTACCAAGTACACAGTGTAGATGTTGGAACTATGTTGTTGTAGAGGGGTAGTTGCTTTGGTGGATCAGAGAGGGAGCCACAGGTGGCTGAGGACTAAATTTTGGGAAATGCAGGAGGGAATAGAAATTCAGGGAAGAATACTGAAGGTACATTTTTAAGAGAAAATAAAAAATAATAATAGGTAACATTTATTGAGTGTATTTTATTTGCTGAGCATTGTGTTAAAAGCTTTTAAGTAATAATTGATTTAATCCTCATCACAATTGGATGAGATAGAGCCTATTACCATCCCCACATCTAGAAAATATTAGTTTGACTGTAGAGCCCTTGGTGATCTATTCTTTAGTGTCACTAAGGCCAAGAAAGGAGAACATGGTTGAGAGAGACAAGGATCCTTAGAAAAGTGGCTTTCTTTCTTAGTAGGAGACTAGAAAATAACACCAGTGATTTTCTTTGAATGGTAGAACATTATTTAATACAGCAAAATTACTTTTTTATTTCATCATGAACATCTATTTCTTTTATAATCAAGGAATAATTATTAATGTTTTATGTATAATTTTTCTTGTTTTAGGGATGCAAGAGGGATGACCCCCTTTATGTCAGCTGTAAGTGGCCGAGCTTATCCTGCTGCAATTACCATCTTAGAAACAGCCCAGAAAATTGCAAAAGGTAATTTAAGTCCTAAAAGAGTTGCTTATTTTTTAGTTTGAATGGATTTTCTTTTACATATAATAATTTGATAATATTATTCAAACCTAATTCCTGTGTATTGAAATGATGTAATTGAATAGAAACTATCAATTTATTCTTTTGTGTATGTGAATTTGTGTGTAAAATTTATGTGTTTGTACTTATTCCAAGTATATTGTGTCTTCTAACTTTCCATCAAAAAACAGCTGGTGTAATTTTTTAAATTAAAAAAAAACTGTATAATGGATAATGTAATGACTAATCTTTTGAAAATGAAGATGGATTACTGATAGAACCTGTCAGTAGTTAATTGGTGGTAGTGATAAAATTTTATAGAAACAATAGGTCAGATGCCTAAATGCTCTTCCCTCTGACTTGGAATTCCTGCTTAACAGAATGCAGTAAGGAATATCAGTTCCTGCCATCCAGCTTTTAAAAGACTAACATACTTTAAAATACTGGCTAAAAAATTTATGTGATTATCTGTAATTTGTTAAATAGAGCTAGAACTTTAATCTTAACTGCATAAGGTGGACCTGTATATTCAGCTGATGTGTGCTATATTGTCATCATGTGGTTATGTTATGATTATACTTTGCTGTATTTTTGCACCAGAATTGACTGAATTTCTTGCCCATTGACTTGTGTATCAATTTTAAAATAAAAATACAGTAGTTTTTTATTTATACTGTATAAATGTTAAAGCTTTTGCATTTGAGTAAAGTAGTAAATGGCTGTAGATTAAGGTCTTTCTTGATACCTGAACTACTGTGTTCTTAATCTTTTTAGCTGAAGTATCCTCAAGTGAAAAAGAGGAAGATGTTTTTATGGGAATGGTTTGCCCATCAGGTACCAACCCTGATGATTCACCCTTATATGTGTTATGTTGTAATGATACCTGCAGTTTTACGTGGACTGGAGCAGAGCACATTAACCAGGTAAGCTAATTTTTATTTCCCTGTATTTATGCTGTCTTCAGATATTCTTTTCCTTTCTTCCCTTTCACTATCACTGCATTATAGTTCTTAGCTCTGGAGTTATAAGTCTGGTATTTCCTTTTATTTTGAGTTGTAAAATTCTCCAAAGAAAATTAATTTTTATTTAATTCCTAAATAAGTGAAACAAAGGAGGTGATTGTTAAATTAGTGATGAGATACTTCCAAAATTAGAAATCTTCACTCATTGGTTTAATCTGATCCATAGTTCTTGATATAGATTTCATAACTATAATACCTTTTTTGGGGGGATGATATGAGTTATTTTTGCTCTACTTGTTAACATTTGATTTCCACTTGTGTAATATTAATGTGTATTCGCTATACCCATATATGACTTTTTCTTTCCAGAACACATTAGTTTTCCTCTGCTTTTGTTGTGATTGACTTGTTTCAGAAAATATCAGAGGTAATTATGATGATAATATGTACATTTATTCTTTTAAAAAATTAATCCTTCTAATTTTAGGATATTTTTGAGTGTCGAACTTGTGGCTTGTTGGAGTCACTCTGTTGTTGTACAGAATGTGCAAGGGTTTGTCATAAAGGTCATGATTGCAAGTGAGTACAATTCTGGTTTTCTTTAATATTATAAATTAGATTCATATTGCTGTATTAAAATAATCTATACCAAGATAATGTTCTATTTCTTAATTCAGGAAGCATGAGGTTTTCTTCTCTTTAAGCTACTTTATGTATATAAATATGGTTCTTGATTTAAAGTGTTTTCTGAAATGTTTTTCATTTGCTTTTGTATGTATTCTTCAGCCAAAAGGAAATCACTGCAGTTAAGTGAATCATGTGTATATTTGACCTATGCTTTATTTACTTCTTAAAGTGAATTAATAACTTTTCATCCAGCAATAGTTACCCAAGGCTAGTTTGTTAATTTTCACAGATTTAAGAAGCAATAAAATACTCCATCATGGACATTTGCAGTGAGTGCCTCAGTCTTAACAGGAACATCAGCCATAACTTTGCTACAGATGTCTAGATGTTATGGTTAACAGAGAATTGGTTTGTAAAAACCATCTATTTCGCTTTAAAATAAATTATACAGGACAAGTAGAAAATATTTATAGATAACTGCATTGGTATTTATGATTTTTATTAAAAGAACTTTGGCTAATTTGTCTTCCTTACTTTAAACATAAAAATGATAATCTATTTATTTGTTGATTACTTACTAAGTGCTCTCACATAGTAGCTGCTTGGGTGGTGGTAGACAACAGAGTCCTTGTCCTAACAGGGTTTACAGTCCTGTGAGAGGACACAAGCAAGAAACATCTGTTCCTAAGGGTTTTAGGGTTTATTAGATGCACGTAGCAGGACCACTTACACACTGAATGGGGGCTGTGGAGAATTAAGGAAGACATTCCGAAGGAGGTGACTATTCCCAAGTCATTGTAAGATCCCTCTATGAGAGTTGCTTTAGTAGACTTCATGCCACTAAATAATCCTTCTAATTAAGTATGCTTTAAGAATTATACTTTGCATTTAAAAATTAACAGGGGTTCTATCTGGTGTCAATAAGTTATACTTCCATAATTTCCATAGGCCTCTTTGTGTGTTTTTTTTAAATTTCAGTTTTTGTACTTGTGTGAATTCTTTCTAGACTCAAACGGACGTCACCGACAGCCTATTGTGATTGTTGGGAAAAATGTAAATGTAAAACTCTAATTGCTGGACAGAAATCTGCTCGTCTTGATCTACTTTATCGCCTGCTCACTGCTACTAATCTGGTTACTCTGCCAAACAGCAGGCAAGTGGGATTTTTTGGGACATAAATTCAAACAGCACAGCACATCTAAGTAGTCCTCCCCCTCCCCTTCTCCCTGCTCACAGTGATGTTCCATTTTGCAGGGGAGAGCACCTCTTACTGTTTCTAGTGCAGACAGTTGCAAGGCAGACAGTAGAGCACTGCCAGTACAGACCTCCTCGGATCAGGGAGGATCGTAACCGAAAAACAGCCAATCCTGAAGGTGAGTGAATCTGACAGTTTTGACACATAGGAAAAGCATTATATTTGTCTTACTATTTCCTTTTTTTTTTTTTAGATTCAGATATGCCTGATCATGATTTAGAGCCCCCAAGGTTTGCCCAGCTTGCATTGGAGCGTGTTCTACAGGACTGGAATGCTTTAAAATCTATGATTATGTTTGGGTCACAGGAGAATAAAGACCCGTATGTATTCATTAAAAACATTTTAAGTTTATGTATTTCTCATGTTAATGCAAGTGATTATAGTGCATTGTCTTTCTTTCCCCCTCAAGTCTCAGTGCCAGCAGTAGGATAGGCCATCTTTTGCCAGAAGAGCAGGTTTACCTCAATCAGCAAAGTGGCACCATTCGGCTGGACTGTTTCACTCATTGCCTTATAGTCAAGTGTACAGCAGATATTTTGGTAAGTTCTTTGGATGTTTATATACAAGTACATGGAAATGTTTTCTGACTTAAGTTTCCCATAATTTTATTGATCCAAACTCTTACATATTGATAAACTCTAATTAAACAGTACAATAAGAGGAATGGAATTATGGGGGGTGATTTAAGTGTCTCCATTAACAACAGAAACTCCTTTCATTCTAAACAAAAACCCTAAAATGTGTTAGAAAAGACAACAGTATACAGATGTATAGAACAGTGTTCAAAATTAATGGTAACACAGTGCAAACTTTACTCCTTTTTTAAATTGGCAATTAGGGAGTGCCTGAGTGGCTCAGCGGTTGAGTGTCTGCTTTCGGCGCAGGGTGTGATCCTGGGTATGGGGATAAGAGTTCCACATTGGGCTCCCTGTGAGGAGTCTGCTTCTCCCTCTTTCTGTGTCTCTGCCTCTCTTTCTGTATCTCTCATGAGTAAATAAATAATATTTTAAAAAAAAGGAAATTAGAAGAGAATATAAACCATAAAACCTAGTGCTGATGAGGTTTTAGTAAAAAGAATACATTCAGACATTGATGGGGTAGCATTGCATTTGGTACTCTTTGAGAAAACAATTTGGCAATAATATCATAAGATATAAAAATATCAGTGTCCTCAGAACTTATAAAGAAATAATTTATGATATGAGAAAGAAAAAGTCATGTCACAGAATAATAAATTAAAAAATGAAATACTTGATGGGTCCACTAATAATGGAGTATTGAATTAGATTATAGTCCAGCTACTTGTTGAAATGTAATGCAGCAATTTAGAAATTAAGGATATTTTAAGTAACATTAAAAAAAAAACAGAATAATGTGAAATTGGATGCTCTCTGTAATTAAAATGTATATGATAGGGATCCCTGGGTGGCGCAGCGGTTTGGCGCCTGTCTTTGGCCCAGGGCGCGATCCTGGAGACCCGGGATCGAATCCCACATCGGGCTCCCGGTGCATGGAGCCTGCTTCTCCCTCTGCCTGTGTCTCTGCCTCTCTCTCTCTCTCTCTCTCTCTCTCTGTGACTATCATAAATAAAATAAAAAAATTAAAAAAAAATAAATAAAATGTATATGATAGACCATGTATAGAAATGAGACAAGAAAGTAACAATAATGACCTAATGAGAGGGATGGGATTATGAATTTATTAATATAAGTATTTGAATCTACTTTACCTGTTTCATTATGTACCCGAAAGGAAGTGAAATATATTGTTTCTTTGATTTGATTTTTCTTCTAAATATTGGTATACATAGATCTATAAGACTTAAAAAGGAAATCAGACATTTGAGACCCACTCTAGATCAAAGACAAAGTAGGTATGTGGCATAAGTTAATCACTGACATTAGAAATGTTTTGTTTTAAAAAAAAAAATGTTTTGTTTAAATTTATTTTGAGGGATGCCTGGGTGGTTCAGCGGTTAAGTGCTTTGGCTCAGGGTGTGATCCTTGAGTCCTAGGATCGAGTCCCACATCAGGCTTCCTGCATGGAGCCTATTTTTCCCTCTGCCTGTGTCTGCCTTTCTCTCTCTCGGTCTCTCGTGAATAAATAAAATCTTTAAAATAAATAAATTTATTTTGAAATCCTTATTATGAAATGCTAATATTGAAAAAGTGTTAGAACTTTTTACTTTATAAATATTTGTCTAAACATAAGAGATGTTTCATCATTAATAAAGTGATTATAATTTTTTAAAGCTTTTAGATACTCTACTAGGTACACTAGTGAAAGAACTCCAAAACAAATATACACCTGGACGTAGAGAAGAAGCTATTGCTGTGACAATGAGGTTTTTGCGTTCAGTGGCAAGAGTTTTTGTCATTCTTAGTGTGGAAATGGCTTCATCCAAAAAGAAAAAGTAAGACATCCTTTTTTATTTGGGCTTTTCTTTAATTTCACACACATTTTTTGTAATGATAACTTTGTATATATGAAAAGATTCATAAAAGATTCCTGTATTTTCCTTTTTGCTCTAGCAACTTTATCCCCCAGCCAATTGGAAAATGCAAGCGTGTATTCCAAGCACTACTACCTTATGCTGTAGAAGAATTGTGCAATGTAGCGGAGTCACTGATTGTTCCTGTCAGAATGGGGATTGCTCGCCCAACTGCACCTTTTACTCTGGCCAGTACTAGCATAGATGCCATGCAGGGCAGTGAAGAATTGTTTTCAGTGGAACCACTGCCACCACGACCATCATCTGATCAGTCTAGCAGGTAAATTTCTACCTGGAAACAGATTCTGATTAATTCTTTCTCTGGAAATGTCATGTTTGGCTTACTGAACATTTGCATAAGCATTCAGGTGGTGGTGTTCACCATTTGTGCAACAAATGATAGAGATATTATTTTATTTGGAACATGTGAGAGCACTTTAAAAAAATTATACGTTGTGTCTCTATAAGGTAATAGATACATAGTTGTGGGTATTATTTTTGGTATGGAAAAACATGTTTTGTTATGCCAATAAAGTAATCTGGTAAGAAAGTTCAGACTTCTGCAGACATCATTACTTCTTTTCTCACGTTAGATATAGCCTACTGTAAGGCCAATTTGAGGAATGAGAAGACCTGTAACTTTCTCTGTGTCTAAAGGCTTGGGCTAGGGGGCAGCTTGTTATCGTGTAGTGTAAATAACCAGAATGCTAAAATTTAAAAATACTCTCTACAACAACCATGTTATCTAAAATAGGACTAAAACAACTCAATAACTAAATGGTTCTAGTTATAAGATTATTTATTCTTAATCTCATTCATCTTTTCCATTTGTAACTAGACTGTAAGCTTGTTGAGTCAGAATGTTTAGAAACTAAAATATCCTGGTGTCTTTTAACACAGTGCTTCAAATTAAATTTGCGTGCAAATCATTTCGGGGTCTTAATAAAATGCAGAGGCTGATTTTGAAGGTCTGGATGGGGCCTGAGATTCTGTATTTCATATAAACTCAGGTAGTGCCGATGGTGCTGGTTTAGGGGCCACCCCTTTGAGTTGCGAGGCTATAGTGATCTTTAGCAAATATTTGTATATTTTGTTTTCTCAAGTCTGATTTTGTTACTATGTGTATGTGTAATGATGTTTAATAAAGATCTTTGGGACCTAAAGACCCTCTTCTTTTCTGGAAAACATCTCTGTTAATGAGGAAGGACTATGTTAGTGTTTGGTAGTTCCCAAGACTTCGTCTCTGGGTTTCATCTGGGTTAATGTATTGAGTATCTGCTCTCTCACTGTTCTCCTTATTCCATGTGCCAGTATGTGTCCCAGCTTTTCCTGTATTGTCAGGTCTCCTAGGATACCCTGGAATTTAAATCCAGATTTGTCTATCAAAGCTTTCCCATGGTAGCCTTGACACTTCTATACTTCCAGGATTTGCTGAAAATGATTGTAAATCAAACTATATATTTTCAGACTCCCTGAATACACTCCATTATCCAGTGATTCTGTTAACAAATTCTGCTTGGGCTCCATATGATGCTCCTGATTCTGATACCCTGTGAGGAGACCCCTGGTTCTTGAAGTGGTATTACTTTGTGAATTCTTTGTATCCTCTCCTTGGTTTTGTTCTAGAACATAAAAATTTTTTATCTGTTGAACAGACTTTGGGGTGATAGCTTTAAACAGTGTCAATGAGCCTGTTGTTACTAAGTATCAAGACTTTGTGTCCCCTGGGGGATCCCTGGGTGGCTCAGTGGTTTAGTGCCTGCCTTTGGCCCGGGGCGCGATCCTGGGGTCCCAGGATTGAGTCCTGCATCAGGCTCCCAGCATGGAGCCTGCTTCTCCCTCTGCCTGTGTCTCTGCCTCTCTCTCTATATATATATCTATCACAAGTAAATAAATAAAATCTTAAAAAAAAAAAAAGACTTTGTGTCCCCTTGTCAACTGCTTCTTAGGCCCTTTGTTTAAGTATTGTGCACTCTTTGGGGCGCCTGGCTGGCTAAGTTGGTTGGGCGTCTGCCTTTGACTCAGGTTATGATCTCAGGGTCCTGGGATTGAGCCCTGCATCAGGCTCCCCGCTCAACGGAGAGCCTGCTTCTCCCTCTCCCTCTGCTGCTTCCCCTGCTTGTGTGCTCTCTGCCAAATAGAGAAATAAAAATCTTAAAAAACAACAGCAAAAAGTACCGTGCAGTCTTCAGCTCTCCTCTTCATTCCCATCTATTGATTCTTTTTTTTTTTTTTTAAAGATTTTATTTATTCATGAGAGACAGAGAGAAAGAGGCAGAGACATAGGCAGAGGGAGAAGCAGGCTCCCTGCAAGGAGCCTGATGCAGGACTTGTCCCAGGACCCCAGGGATCATGAGTTGAGCCAAGGCAGATGCAGATGCTCAACCACTGAGCCACCCAGGTATCCCCTATCTATTGATTCTTGAGTCAGTCCCTCAAGTTTTCCCAGGAGATCTCATTCGATAGTTAAGAAAGATAATAGTGTAATGTTACTATTGCTACAACTGTTGATGTGATGTAGAAATCCTTCATTATAAATACAGTACAATCACTCCTTCTTGTAAGGGTGTATTTTGATCAGTGTTCCAAGCATGTCTTAAGTAAAAAGTACATACTTGATTAGTCTTTGTGATGATTTCCCTTGTATTGGATGGTAGATGGTATGTATCACTCCACTGAGCATAAAGTTTTGAGTTTAGTATTTTTGCTTTTTCTGTTGCTTCCCTTCACCTCTTTAAAACTTTTGTGTTTATTAACCTGTTTCTCTGTGTACATGCCTCATACAAAAACTGTTAAATGAAATTTTATTATGAACTAGGAACTTTAAGCATTGTAAATGCATTACAATGCATCTGTTTTGATTTTCACAATAACTCATGACCACTGTCATTCTACTTTTAAAAACGAGAGATCTGAGCCTCAGAGAGGTTAGGTAACTTCTCCAAGGTCAAATAACTATTAAAGTTTAAAGATAATTAGAGATAATTCTAGACAGATTTTTTTTTTTCCTTTTTCCTATACTTGAGAATATTAGGGGTAGATAGTGCTGTTTGGTACTTTTTTTCTTTTTTAAGGATTTATTTCTTTAAGAGAGAGAAAGTGTACAAGCAGAGGGGAGGAGCAGAGGGAGATTCTGTGGGGCTCCATCCCAGGACCCTAGGATCATGACCTGAGCCAAAAGCAGATGCTTAACCGACTAAGCCACTCAGGTACCCCTGGTTTGGTGCTTTTTGATAGTATTGAGGCATTGGATTAATATCACTGAACCTGACCCTACCCTCACAATGCAAATTGCAGTCCTAAACTATCATAAGTGCAGGTTTATAATTAGTTCTCTGAAGAGACATTTTTCCTGTCCCCATCTAGCGATGGTTGATATAGGCAAGTATCTTAAAATTGGTTACCCTTTCCTGATTTGTTTGGCTTTATGTATCTGAGCGTGAGAGAAGAGGGAATTTCTGTGATGTAACTTCCCATTTTTGCTTACACCCTAGACTGTCTCCTGTGAAATCTATGGCTCCTTGAAACCCTTCTAGCCTAAGAGACATGAGCAGATTCCTTTGGCATACATGGTGGCACCACTGCTCTCAGGCTTATTGACGTATGATTGTTTTCCTTATCGCCAGGATAGTTGTGCTTTGTTTTTTAATATTTTATTTAGCATATTTAGGTATTCTGCACCAATAAGGATTTCTCTGCAGTTTGGCAAATAGCTGTAACTGGAAGTTCCTAAAACTTAAGAAGTATTTTAACAGCTCCTGTTAGACTGGCTTTCAGGACTGTAGCTGTGCCATGTCTCATGGGAAAGAAGCTGAATCATGGTATGAAGAAAACTGAAGCTCCATTTCTGAATGGGGAGTTAATAATATATTTTAGGAATTAGCAGTATCGGGATCCCTGGGTGGCGCAGCGGTTTGGCGCCTGCCTTTGGCCCAGGGCGCGATCCTGGAGACCCGGGATCGAATCCCACATCGGGCTCCCGGTGCATGGAGCCTGCTTCTTCCTCCACCTGTGTCTCTGCCTCTCTCTCTCTCTCTCTCTGTGACTATCATAAATAAATAAATAAAATTTTAAAAAAAAGGAATTAGCAGTATCATACATACTAAGTGCATAAGTCCTTTGAGGGGATGATAGATCTTGTGGATGTTCCAAGATTTCTTTTTAAAATTATTTTAAAGAAATACTAATTGTGGCTTCACAAATGTTGACTTTTATTTTTTAATATTGGAAATGTTGGAATCTTAGGTTGGAAATACCCTTTTCATCTTTTCTTTTAGCCTTTTCATAAGCTTTGTAATTTACTGTCTCTGAAGAACCAGTTACTTAAATTTCTAATATTAAACACATGGATGTTTGAAGGAGAGTGTCTCAGTTGACTCTTCATGTGTAACTCTTTCATTCTCATTTCTAAGAGCAGCTGAGGTGAGGAAAGAACACTATCTGTGTAAATACCTTTAAAAGGTCCTTTAACCTTAACCTCTCTATAGCTTGTGTTTCTTAATCTGTTAATAAAGGATAATAGTAGGTCACAGGGTTAACATGCTGATCTCTGACCTGCATTTTAAGATGCATTCTCTCATTCTCCCCTTCCTTTTATATTAGAAGTAGGTGTCCTTTCTTGGCTGTTTCTAAGGCATATTTTTAGAGAAGTGGAACTATTTGGCCACCCACCTTTTGTTATGATTCTGTTTTTAAATTCATACTTTTGAACTGATGTTTCTCCTCTTCACACACATCAGTGGGTTAATAAGCTGAAGCAAGTAGGTCATATCAGTTGTCTTAAAGACTAGATCCCTTGTAATAAACACACTCATTACCACATTTTGTTAATGGAGGAATGCTGCTGTTGGAGCTTTTGGAAGTTGAGGACTTGGCATGAAAGCAGTGGAGAAGGAAAAATATTTCCAGTGGAGCATTTCAGTGGGAAGGACTCCTAAAAGGATGTGCATTAACAAATTTGAAATGACTTACTGAAAAGTAAAAACACTTCTGAGATTCCTAAGTTAAATCTCTGTGATAAAATTAATTTCTTTGGGCTTCATATTTTTGGGTATACTATGGATTAATTGTTGGTTTCTAAGAATTTTTATGTGAGATTTAAAATAGCATCCTAGCAAGTGGGTCACACTAAGTGATAACAAGAAGCATAAAAAGTGTGCTGTATAGCAGGGGGGTGGCAGCAGTGCCCTCATGAGCTCTTGCTTCTCCACAGCTCCAGCCAGTCTCAGTCTTCCTACATCATCCGGAATCCCCAGCAGAGGCGCATCAGCCAGTCACAGCCTGTTCGGGGCAGAGATGAAGAACAGGATGACATTGTTTCAGCGGACGTAGAAGAGGTGGTTGTAACTGTCTTCATTGTGGTAGATGAGAGGCTTTTATATGGGAGGGAAGAAGTTTTATTAATAGTAGCTTACTACCATTAGGTGTATTTGCTTCCAGCATTTAGACTTTTGTTACATGTTCTCATTTGTGACTATATATATGTTAAAAATATTTCAGTAATCTTTGATTTAGTGGATAATACAAACTTGGACACATAAGCTTGTTTTTACTTCGGGTTAATAGAAAAGACATCCTCATTGTTCAAAAAAGTTTTAGCAGTTTTGTGCATAGTATTTGAAGGGAGAGGTAAATTTTATAACTGGAAGTTTAAAAAACATACTTTGCACACAGTTGTTATACTTCTAATTTTAAGGTTCGGCATATGGACAATAATTACAAACTAGGGTGTTTTGACATAATTTTGGGTAGCAAGTTGTCAATAGCCAATGATTTTTAAACTTAAGATTCTCTGTAGTGAGGGAGCTTCGTATTTTATTTTATTTTTAAAATTTACTTTGTTTGGAGGGAGCTTTGAATTTTAGTTACTAATTGCTGTGGAGGAACAACTGGTAGAGATGTGGGTTTATTATGTACTTTGTCTACAAATAAGATTCTGGATTTAGGTTGAGGTGGTGGAGGGTGTGGCTGGAGAAGAGGATCATCACGACGAACAGGAAGAACATGGTGAAGAAAATGCTGAGGCAGAAGGACAACATGATGAGCATGATGAAGACGGTATGCAGGTTATTTGAGAACTTATTCAGTATGAATAAATCAGGTATTAATATAAGGATATTAATATAGAGAAAAGCCCCATTTGATGTATAATGAGCAAAATGTTCAACACGTTTTAAGCCTAGGAAGTCTGAGGATGTTTCAAAATTTTAGGAAGCAGCCTTATACATATATGCATATATGTGTATATATATTTATACATATAAAATAATTCATCTTCTTCCTCCTTTACCTTTTGACTCAAAGGTTTTGACTTTCTCTTTTCTTAAAAGGCTTTTTAGAAGTTGATAATGATAATCCAAGTTAGGAAACATTTGCAAATTAGAGAAAAGGGGAAAAAATGACCTATAATCCCACCCAGATGCTAATAGCTTGTATTTTTACTTTCAGTCCTCGCCTGTGCTGTTCCCCCCGCCCAACAATAATCATTTTGGCCTTTTTGCTACATAGTCATTGTAACTATTCTTATTAGTAAGACTTTTGGGGATCAGCTTTATTGAGATATAATTGACATACAATAAATTGCACGTATTTAAAATTTATAATTTTATATGCTTTGACATGTTTATACTATAAAATTCTAGATAGATCTTTTTAGTTTTCTTCTCCTTTTGGAATCCCAATATGGAAAACAGAGGAAAATTAGCAGTGGACCTAGCCCAGAGCTCTGCCCACTGGTGGAGGTTCCCCTGCCCAACCTTTTTATCTGAGGCTATGCAGAACAGATTTTGAATTGCTATGCAATAGTCTACTGAGTACCATAATTTGCCTAGTCATTTGTCTTCTACTAAGCAGGCAGTTATGCTTTATTGTAATAGTAATCCCTCTTCTCTGTCCTTTCTGCCCGCCCCCTTACCTTATGATATCCTGCTTTTCAGACCCTGTCTTACTCCACAGTGAGTTTGTACTTTCCCCCCCTTATTATTTAAATATGTTTTCTAGGGAGTGACATGGAGCTGGATTTGTTAGCAGCAGCTGAAACAGAAAGTGACAGCGAAAGTAACCATAGCAACCAAGATAATGCTAGTGGGCGTAGAAGTGTTGTCACTGCAGCAACTGCTGGCTCTGAAGCAGGTATGTTGCTTTATCCTTATCCAGCTTTCTTGCCTATACTAAAGCTATGTATATATTCAACATGAATTTGTTTAACTGTACTCCTTATGATTTGCACAAGGGTGGCTAAGTCTTTAAAACTTCATCCTTTTTCCCTGTGGATGTTAGTGAGGACATATTTTAATGACTTTTTTCTTTTCTGATTTTTTAAATACTGAATTAATTTTAAGGTTCATTGAAAAGAATTGTTTTGTAACTAAACTATTTTAATAATGGGTTTTGTGGATTATTGACTATGTCTTGGCATTCTGTTTAACATATGTATATTTTCCTGAATGAGGGAGTACACTGTATTTTTAAATATCAACAAACTGACAGTGGTTTCGGTTTTAAAAATAAAAAATTTAGGTGCAAGCAGTGTTCCTGCCTTCTTTTCTGAAGATGATTCTCAATCAAATGACTCCAGTGATTCTGATAGCAGCAGTAGTCAGAGTGACGACATAGAACAGGAGACTTTTATGCTTGATGAGCCATTAGAGAGAACCACAAATAGCTCCCATGCCAATGGTGCTGCTCAAGCTCCCCGGTCCATGCAGTGGGCTGTCCGTAACACCCAACATCAGCGGGCAACCAGTACAGCCCCTTCCAGCACATCCACGCCAGCAGGCAAGTCTGAAAACTTGGTATTCTTAAAAGTGCTTAAACAGGTTTTTAAAATTATGTCTGTTCATCTCAACAAATTAAGTGGTTTCATAATAGTTCTAAATTGTTTTGTCGAGTTTAGATACTTATGCTTATATCAAGGTTTCTCAGTCCCTGCACCATTGCTGCTTTGGGTTGAATAATCCTTTATTTGTGATTGTGCACTGTAGGATGTTTAGCAGCATCCTTGACCTCTGTGCACCCAGATGCCAGTAGCAATACTACCCCTACCCCTCCTTGTGACAACCAAAAATGTCTGTAGACATTGCTAAATGTCCCCACTTTGGGGCAGGGGCAGTAGCAAAATTGCCTCTGGTTGAGAACATTATGGTAATTCTTGTCCCCCCTCATCATTGCCCTGTCTCATTTAGTGTGGTTTAAGAAAAAGTTTTTTGTTCCACTGCCGCATTTGCCAGTGCAATTGATCTTTTAGTTTACTTAAATATGTATAGTGCTAGAGAAACACAATTAGCATCTGACAACTTGTGGTTGTCCTTTTTTCTTATAGCAAGTTCAGCGGGTTTGATTTATATTGATCCTTCAAATTTACGCCGGAGTGGTACCATCAGCACGAGTGCTGCAGCTGCGGCAGCTGCTTTGGAAGCTAGCAATGCCAGCAGTTACTTAACATCTGCAAGCAGTTTAGCCAGGGCTTACAGCATTGTTATCAGACAGATCTCGGACTTGATGGGCCTTATTCCTAAGTATAATCACCTAGTGTACTCCCAGATTCCAGCAGCTGTGAAATTGACTTACCAAGATGCAGTAAACTTACAGGTACGAAAACATTGAAAAGTTACTCATTCAAATAAATTTTTTGGCTGTCAATTATGAGAATCCCAATATAATGGGAATTAATGTTACAAGTATTTAAATGTTTACATCATACTACTATATCACATTTAACTTTATTTGGATAGTTTTAACTATTTTAGTTTGGTCTTCATAGAACTATGTAGAAGAAAAGCTTATTCCCACTTGGAACTGGATGGTCAGTATTATGGATTCTACTGAAGCTCAATTACGTTATGGTTCTGCATTAGCATCTGCTGGTGATCCGGGACATCCAAATCATCCTCTTCACGCCTCTCAGAATTCAGCTCGAAGAGAGAGGATGACTGCACGAGAAGAAGCTAGTTTACGAACCCTTGAAGGCAGACGGTATGAAGTTCTTCATGTATGCTTGTATATTTAGACAGAACCCTTAGGTCCTAAAAAGTTACAATCTTTTTGACTGCTGTTACATAAGACCTCATTCTGTTTTGAAGGAGGGAACTGCCTTATATTACTACTTCTTTTTTTTAACATTTTATTTATTTATCCATGAGACACACAGAGACAGAGGCAGAGACCTAGGCAGAGACAGGCAGAGGTGGAAGCAGGCTTCCTGCAGGGAGCCCAGTGTGGGACTCAATCCCGGGACTCCAGGATTACACCCTGAGCGAAGGCAGATGCTCAACCACTGAGCCACCGAGGTGTCCTGTATTACCTTTTTTTTTCAATTGTGTAGTTGAAGCAAAATAAGTTAGTTATAATCCAAGCTATTTTTAAAAATTCATTCAAATTGCAGGAATCTGATGCTAAATACAGCTCAATTTTGAAGTAGTTCATCTACATCCTTGTGTCATTATCCCTCTCAGGCTTTCCCCCTTTCTCCATTGAAAGGCATATATTCATGGGAAGACTTAATTTTGACTATGATTGAATATGAATGCATGTTGTACTTGGGAAGAGGAAGTGTGCAGTTAGCAAAGCTGCTCTTTGATTCCCTCAAGTCAAATTTCTTTTTCTGTGTCACACAGTCTGCTGAATTGTATTCAAACTATATTTCTGTATGTTTTTCTTTTTTCTTTCTTTCCTTTTTTTTTTTAAAAAGATTTTACTTGTTTAGAGAGTGAGCACATGTGAGAGAATGCATGAGTTGAGGGAGGGAGGCAATGGGAGAGGATTTTCAAGCAGACCCCCTCGGTGACTCCCTGGGTAGCACCAAGCCTGGGGAGGTGAAGGAGGCTTGATCTTAATGACCCTGAGATCATGGCCTCAGCTGAAATTGAGAGTCAGATGTTTAACCTTCTGAGCCACCCAGGTGTCCCTGTATTTGTTTTCTTTCTGTTCAGTTAAGATAAAGTAACTTTTCAGAACTAGGAATTTTTTTCAAAATTTTATTTATTTGAGAGAGAGCTAGCAAGTGAGCATGGACAGAGGGAGAAGCAGACTCTCTGCCAAGCAGGGAGCCTGATGACACCCCTCTCATTGTGGGTGTTTTTTTTTTTGTTTTTTTGTTTTTTTTTTAAGATTTTGTTTCTTTATTCATGAGAGACAAAGAGAGAGGCAGAGCCATAGGCAGAGGGAGAAGCAGGCTCCCTGCAAGGAGCCTGATGCAAGAATTGATCCCTGGACCCTGGGATCATGCCCTGAGCTAAAGGCAGATGCTCAACTGCGAGCCACCCAGGTGTCCCTCAGTGTGGTTTTGATTTATATTTCCCTAATGCCTGAATGATGAACATCATTTCATTGGCTTATTGGTCATTTGTGTATCTTCTTTGGGGAAATATCTGTTTAAAATTCTTTGCCCAGTTTTTAATCAATTTTCTTTGTTATTGAGTTGTATGAGTTACTTATATTTTCTGAATATAAGTTCCTTATCAGATATAGGACTTGTAGAAATTTTGTCCAATCCATGTGTGTTTTCATTTTCTGGATGATGTCCGTTTAAGGATGTAAGTTTTTAATTTTGATAAAGTCTAACGCTATGTGTGTTTTCTTGTTGCTTGTGTTTTGGGTGTTAGGATCGGCAGTAGTTCTCAATGTGTGATCTCTAGAATAGCAGCATCACCTAGGAGCCTGTTAGAAATACAAAATTTGGGGCCCTACCCCAGACCTAGATTTTGATAAGACACTAAAGTTTGAGAACCATTGTCTTTAGGGAAGAAGTTCCTTTTCCCATTCCAAAGGACACTGGAATTCCTTTCTTGGTTTAAAGCACAGGACAGTGGAACACCTGAGTGGCTCAGTCGGTTTAGTGTCTGACTCTTAATTTTGGCTCAGGTTATGATCTCAGGGTAGTAAAATCATGTCCTGCATTGGGCTCTGTCCTCAGCAGGAAGTCTGCTTGGATTCCCTCTCTCTCTCTCTCTCTCTCTCTCTCTCTGTCCCTCTCTCCCTCTCTCTCCCTCCCTCTCTCTCCCTCCCTCTCTCCCTCTCTTCCTCTCTTCTTCTCCCTTTCCCTCTCTTCCTCTCTTCTTCTCCCTCTCCCTCCTTCTGCCCCCACTCTGCCCACATGCTCTCTCAAATAAATCTTTAAGAAAAAAGTACAGATCAAATTATCCACGATGGTTATATCTCTAAAACAGTCACAGGGGTAATGAATTTTGATTTATGGATACTCTCAGTTCCTAATTTTACATATTTATGGTAGTGGTCAGTTTAACATTTGTGTCATTTTTAAAAACATTTTCATTTCTTTTTCCTCCTACAGACGTGCCACATTGCTTAGCGCCCGTCAAGGAATGATGTCTGCCCGAGGGGACTTCCTAAATTATGCTCTGTCCTTAATGCGGTCTCATAATGATGAGCATTCTGATGTTCTTCCGGTTTTGGATGTTTGCTCACTGAAGCATGTGGCGTATGTTTTTCAAGCCCTCATATATTGGATTAAAGCAATGAATCAGCAGACAACATTGGATACACCTCAGCTGGAACGCAAAAGGTATCTGTACTTGCCATGAGGTTGGTTTAGGAAATGCTTAATTTCTCAGTGTGGTCTCTATTAGTATATTGTCCGATTTTTGGAGTGAGGAGAACAGCGCTTCAAAAGAGAAATAGTACAGGAACATTTCATGTGGGAAAGAGGGCTTGAGTCTCCATAGCTACTCCTTATTTAAAACAGGAAACCTGGGCATCCCTGGTGGCTCAGCGGTTTAGTGCTGCCTTTAACCCAAGGCATGATACTGGAGACCTGGGACCAAGTCCACGTCGGGCTCCCTATATGGAGCCTGCTTCTCCCTCTGCCTATTTCTCTGCCTCTCTCTCTCTCTCTCTCTGTGTCTCGAATGAATGAATGAATGAATGAATGAATGAATGAAGAAATAAAATCTTAAGAAAAAAGGAAACCTAAGAATCTAATTAAGCTTTATGCTTGATGTAGTTTATCATGTTTTCTATTTTGTGTAAGTATTCACTGTTTGTTAATGTGATTCTCTTTTGCTTTCTTTGAGCCTGTTTTATAATTGTAGTACATTTGGCTGTCCAGTCTACCATTCCCAGAGTCTAAAACTTGATCACAATGTTTGAAACTGGCTAGATATGAAAACTGACTTTTTCAGTGTTTTTTTTTTTTTTCTTATAATTCCCATCACCTTTGCTCCATATTTTATGTAAAATGACTCACTTGTCTTTTTAAAGGACGCGAGAACTCTTGGAACTGGGTATTGATAATGAAGATTCAGAACATGAAAATGATGATGACACCAATCAAAGTTAGTGTACAGAAAATCTGCTAATCTACTTCAAGAAATGGCTGCCTCAGTATTTCCCCTTCAAGCTTTTTAACTTCATTATTTTCTGTCTGGGTGGGAATTTCTCTTTTCTTCTCTATGTCCCATTTCTTGCATTTTCTGTCCATTTTTCCTTATACATCCTTGAATTATTTGCTTCATAAATAAGGATGAATTAAAGAAATGTTACGAACTTTTCAACAGTTGGTATCTTTGCTATTTTATCTTTGTATCCCTTGTGTTTTAGTTTTATGTTTACCTTTATTTTTGAAAGTCTTAGTAGAACCTTATTAATACTGATGCAAAATAGGTTTAGTCAAGAAAATGAGAAATTCCAGTTATAACTCCCAAATATCAAAACTCTTAACAGTGCAATAAAAAAATATTTCAAAGTCAAGAATTATTTTGGAATCTTCTGCAGTCTCTGTAGTTTCTTAGCTCTTATTTCAAGTGGAATTTAAAACAATTTATAAAGTGTGGGGTCAGATAGCCCAGTCTCTTGTCTATTTCTTATTAACAGCTAGTACTTCTATTCAGCCCAGGGGAAGACAACTGACTTCACTGCTGTAGTCTGAAAATCCAGTTGTAGCTCATTATTTTCACAGCATACTGTAAGCACTGTCCAAAGTTTTATTCCATTAAGGGGAGGATGGTGTTCTTATGCTTACTGTTGAGATGAATGAGATGTCCAGACATTTCTGTCTTGTAGAGAAAGCAGAACTTAGTAGTAAGCAAATGCTCAAATCTCAGCTCCTGACCGTCTTCTCTTAGAGTCATCAGTGAGCCTAAATATGCTTCAGAAGCTAGCTGTATTCAGGTCTGAATCCCTAGAGAAAGAGAAAGATACGGGAAATGTTTGTCCAATACAAAAATGGAACAAGATTTGTTACTGCTAATACTTTTTAAAATAAGTCTGTATTGTTGTGTTAACGTATACATAATAGAATTTGCCATTGTAACCAAACTAATATTTTGAATTATCTCCTAAAAATATTACCAAAATTTTGGACAGTTTAACTTATTTTTAGTTTTTGAGTGGCATTAAAATTTCATGAAGAGGAAAAAGGAATTTTGGACTGAGCAGATTAAGATGCTTTTCCTTCCCTAGTAATTAATATTTTCTAAAAACCACTTTATCTCTTTATGTGTAGGTGCCACTTTGAATGATAAGGATGATGACTCTCTTCCTGCAGAAACTGGTCAAAACCATCCGTTTTTCCGACGCTCAGATTCCATGACGTTCCTTGGATGTATACCCCCAAATCCATTTGAAGTGCCTCTGGCTGAAGCCATCCCCTTGGCTGATCAGCCACATCTGTTGCAGGTGATTTAAATAAACTAGTCAGTCTTACAAGATTTCTTTTTTAAGTGACTTTATTATTTTTTTTAACTATACAGTATAACTGGAATATTTCTGTTAAAATTCCAGCCAAACGCTAGAAAGGAGGATCTTTTTGGCCGTCCAAGTCAGGGTCTTTATTCTTCATCTGCCAGTAGTGGGAAATGTTTAATGGAGGTTACAGTGGATAGAAACTGCCTTGAGGTAAGACAGTAAAAATCTTCACAATGTAGTATTTGTGAATGAGAACTTGTCCTAGTATCTAGAGTCTTAGAAATGCATTAATCCAAAATATTGTATTGTCTCAAATAATGGAAGTATTAGAACTTCCTGCCTTATGACAGATTTCCACATAATTTCATACTTCTGTCAGTGTCACTAAGCCTGCTTTGAGACTAACTTGTTTTATGTCAGGTGACTTCATCTATAAAATGGCAGTTTTGTTATGTGTTTTGCCTATTTCACAGAGTTGAAGCTACTGAAAATTAAATCTTGATGTGTGTAATGTATATACATGTATTAATGTGTGAGCATATATAGTATTGGCTTGAAAAATTTTTTAACTGTAGAATGAATAAGGTAATACTAATAATGACTTCTTGAATAATTATATCTACTAGGCATGTTCTCAATCTTTATTACCATGTTGGATAGAAAGTATTTTTATCCTGATTTTATGGGTAAAAAAACTGAGGCTTGCAGAGATTACATAAATTTCTTGTGGGAAAGTCTGTTGTTAACTAGTTAAGTAGCAGATCTAGTTTTTAGATTAAAGTCTGATTTGAGAGCCTAAAATTATACAGTCCATACTGCTTCTCCAATGAAAATGTAATAACATGTTTAAGAGCAGAATTTTATTTATCTAAGTGATATAATATTGAAAATACATAGAACATTTGAAATACATAGAACATTTGAGTAATCACATATTATAGAGACTCCTTTAAAAGTTCTCTGAGGCTGCTGTGATAAATGCACTGGAATTCCATTAGTGCATTTTCATGGGTGGTCAGCAAGAAAAGAAACAGGCTGCATCTTTGTAGTTGAAGTGCCAGAGAAGAATTACTTAACTTCCATGTGATTCCTGTGGAATATTACTAAGTTGGAAAGGAAATCTAGTAGGGTTGAGTTTTTTTTTTTTTTTAAATGTATGACTTTTATATGTAAAAATTCATAGGTTCTTCCAACTAAAATGTCTTATGCTGCCAATTTGAAAAATGTAATGAACATGCAAAATCGACAAAAAAAGGAAGGAGAAGAACAGAATGTGGTGCCAGAAGAAGTTGAAAGTTCAAAACCAGGGCCATCTGCTCATGATCTTGCTGCACAATTGAAAAGCAGTTTACTAGCAGAAATAGGGCTGACTGAAAGTGAAGGGCCACCTCTTACATCTTTCAGGTATTTGCTGAGTGGGGATATTTTTTCTGTTGCATTACTTTATGGGTAGTACAATTCTTGTAAGAATTTTTATTTAGGAATTTTATAATTTTATTTCATTTATATGTAAATAATAGCCTTAAATGTTACCTTATTTCTGTGCTTTCCTGATTTATAATCAGATATTTAAATATGTGATTTTTCTGGATTTTTGGAGTGACAATATAGCCATTGATTGGCATTCTAATTTTCCTTTTACTTTATTGAGGAAATTCTAAGACTATGTTTTTTTTGTTGTTGTTTTGTTTTTTTTAATGTATGCTCAAAGAAATTGTTTTTTTTTTTTTTTTAATTTTTTTATTTATTTATTATAGTCACAGAGAGAGAGAGAGAGGCAGAGACATAGGCAGAGGGAGAGAAGCAGGCTCCATGCACCGGGAGCCTGACATGGGATTCGATCCCGGTTCTCCAGGATCGCGCCCTGGGCCAAAGGCAGGCGCCAAACCGCTGCGCCACCCAGGGATCCCTAAGACTATGTTATGTTATAACATATAATGTTATATAACATATATATATATATATAACATATATATATAACATATATATATAACATATATATATATAACATATAATGTTAGTATATGTCCATGTCAAATTGCCAATTATAGACATGTTAGCAGCAGCTCAACAAAGAGAAACATGTGAATGATTAGAAAGAGCTTTCTAGGTTTGTGACTCTCACACTTTCTTGGGCTCCTTTACCAAGTTTACAGTTGGTTATTATCATCTTGTAAGAGGTAGGTTCTTTGCTTTCCCAATAAAAATTTGCTAGTGTATACTATGTCTCAGTATGGCTAATCACCAAATGATTTGTTGAGTATCTGGTTTTTGGTTACAGAATGTCAGATAATTATTTTTGGTTAGGAGTTAAGGGAGTTTAGGAAACTATACATTTTACATATACAGTCCAACAATCAAAAGGCAAGGAAGAATTTTGGACTGGGGTGGCACAAGCTTTTCAGACTATATGGCTCGAGCTGAGATGGTTAGAATGTGTAGAGGCAAACAGATTGAAGGAGAGAAGATTTAGAGGTAGGGAGACAAGTTAGAAAAGCTCCTGCGAGTTCAGGTTAGTGGAAAAAAGGGGCTGAAATAAAATATTGCCTTTGGGGATGGATAGGAAATTATGGAAAGAGAAATTTTGAAGGACTTAATCGCTCTGGAGGAACAGGGGAAAGAAACATTAGAATTTGTTTCAAGTTTGTGCAGTAGGGAAATGGTACTGTTCAAAGAATGCAAGAGGCAGTGTCATTGAATTGTAGAGGCCATATTCAGTTTTCCTGTGTTGAATTGGACTTACATGTCACTGACATGGAAATAAATATGTAACACAGTGGAAATTCTGGTCTGTTGTGAAAGTTTGAATTGGAGAGGAGGGATGATGGACTTAAAGGAGAAGAGGTAAAATTGAAGATGAAGGTAGCAGCTAGGAGATGTATCTTTATATAAAGGACAGAGGGATAATGGAGTAAAAATTAGTTCTGTGAGGCATGAGTAGTTATATAAAAATTCTGTTAGGATGTGGTTTGAAGTACTTACGACTTCAGAATATGAAAAGACCAAGAAAATTACTGTCATTGACCAAAAATCAGGTAAATTTTATAGTTGGTTAAATTACTCCCAACTCTCCCTTAAACCTCTTGCAGGCCACAGTGTAGCTTCATGGGAATGGTTATTTCCCATGATATGCTGTTAGGACGTTGGCGCCTTTCTTTGGAACTATTCGGCAGGGTATTCATGGAAGATGTTGGAGCAGAACCTGGATCAGTATGTATTTTGAGCACTTTTAATTCTGTTCTGCCAGATAAGAACATATGTCAGAGAATAATTCTGTCATGCATTCTTTTTTTTAAAGATCCTAACCGAATTGGGTGGTTTTGAGGTAAAAGAATCAAAATTCCGTAGAGAAATGGAAAAACTGAGGAACCAGCAGTCAAGAGATTTATCACTAGAGGTAAAGGTATTTAGATTTTCTTATACTATACATATAGTGTGCTGTTTATATGAAGTTTAAAAACAAAAATAACAATTTCGCTTAAGGGTATGTTTTATGTAGTTAAAAATTTACTATATGGCAATCACCATATTTAGAGTAGTGGTTATTTCTGGCAGTTGGTTTCCTAACATCCTCTCATGATCAATGAATTATTTCAGTGTTTTTTTTGTTTGTTTGTTTTGTTTTTTTGTTTGTTTGTTTTTTTAATGTTTTAGATGTCCTTCATTCCATTAAGGTTAGTATATTCCATTGATGCTCAGATTGCTTTTGGCTAGTGGGAGTCCTTTGGCTCATCGGCCCTTTGGACAGGATTTCGATAACATTGATAACGTCTTTACTTTTTGGTAGGTCTCATGTTGTGTATTTCCTGTCACAGACCTTAAATCAACCATTTCTTCAAAAAGCTTGGTTCCTTTTAGTAGGAAAAAGTATTTCAAGATTATAATATAGGCTGTTATTTCAAGATTATAATCTAGGTTGTAGAGTTATTAACTGCCTAGTAGGTTGGTCATAGTTTCTAGGTCTCTTCAATGGATAAAGCTAGGAAATTTTCCTTTAAAAAAAAAAAAAACACATTATAAATGCATACTTGCTATTTCCAATTCAAATTCAAGATATAGAATCACAGAATTGCTTTATTTCTACCTCTTAGTCTGTATCTCCTTTCTTCTGAACCAAAAATCCAACTTCCCAACACTAAGAAAATTACTCTTTTGCTTTTTATATTATAGCATATACACTGCAGTCTTAGAATCACATCAACACTACCACCCCCAAGATAATTATCGAAAATAGCTTAAGATTTATTTGCAGTTTTTTGTTCTTAGAGCTTATCCAATTAGAGATTATACAAATTGCTTTGTTTCAAAGTCACTTGAAATAATTTTTTCTTTGTGTGGTTTTGCTGCATAAAACCAAGCCTTTTCTTTCATTTTGCTTTCAATTTTTTGGGATAGCTATCTCTCCTTTTTCGGGTTCAGTTTTGTACTTAATGTAAAATATCTACAATAGTGCAAGGCCAACTCTATAGAAGAAAGTTTATTTAGGGAAACCTAGTTTCTGTTTCTTTTTTACCATCCTCCACTTCTCCCCTTCAGGGTTTTGTTGTTTTTAAATGGTCTTCCTTCCTTTTAAAAAAAAATGTAATCTTGCATGTGTGTGTATGTATTCATTACCCATCTCTCTTCCTTCCCCTACTCCTGACCCTGAGTGTGCTATACATTTTACTCCATCTTGTTTTTCCTAGTTAACAGTATATCCCAGAGGTAAGATAGAGCAATGTTCTGCCTTCCTTTTACAGCTGCTTTTTCTTAGTACTGCATTTTATGGTTGTATCACAGGGGTGTTTTTTTTTTTAGCCAGTCTCCTACTCATAGACATTAGGATTTATTTCTTTTAATCTTTTGCTGTTACAAATAGTGGTCCCTGTTTTTCTTTTTAGGCTAGCGTGTGTAGTCTTTAAGATAGATTCTTAGACATAGAACCTAGACATGGGGCAAAGGGCATATGCATATATAATTTTGGAAAATATTTCTGCACAATGGTTATGTATTTTTGTGTTTGTAACATTAATATGAGATGCCTCTGTAGTCCTGCCAGCAGTCTGTCAAATATTTAGATTTTTGCCAATCTGATAGGTAAGAAATGGCATCTTGTGAAATTTTAATTTGCATTTCTTTTACTATGAGCAAAGATAAACGTTGTTTCATATATTTAAGGATATTACTTTTTCTATGAACTCTGGTATGTCTTGTGCATTTTAAATTTTTTCCTCAATTTTCTAGATTTTTTAAAAGCACAGTATCTTATGGTGCTATGTATATTATTCATAAATACATATCTTTGTCTGTAGTAGGATACATTCACCAATCGTTTTCCCCAGCTTGTCATTTTTCTTTTGCTTTGCTTGTGGTTTTCTGTCACCAGAGGAATATCCCATGTTTTCTAGTATTTGCTCTTTTTTTGTGTGTGTTTGGTTTGTTTTAAACAAAACACACTTTTAATTTACTTAGAATTATCCTAATATATTCCAAAATTGAACAAATTGCTGTTTTCCAATAGACTTAAAAAAAAAAAAAAGATTTTGAGAAAGAAAGAAAGGAGTGAGGGGAGGGGGAGAAGAGGGAGAAGGAGACTCTCCCCACTGAGCTCAGGTAGTAAGATTGAGCCCCAAGCAGAGCCTCCCTATGATTTTCTCTCTCCCTCTCCCTCTGTGCCCCCTGCCCCCACACTCACTTTCTCTCTGAAAAACAAAACAAAAACAAAAAAACCCCACAACTTTATACACTCCTGACTTTAAATGAAAAACTAAAATTAGTTTAAGATTTTATATAGGAAAATTTTAAGGTGGTTTCTAACGTTGAACTTTGCTACTTTCTGGGTGTATTTTAATAGGTTGATCGGGATCGAGATCTTCTTATTCAGCAGACCATGAGGCAGCTTAACAATCACTTTGGTCGAAGATGTGCTACTACACCAATGGCTGTACATAGAGTAAAAGTCACATTTAAGGATGAGCCAGGAGAGGGCAGTGGTGTAGCACGAAGTTTTTATACAGCCATTGCACAAGCGTTTTTGTCAAATGAAAAACTGCCAAATTTAGATTGTATCCAAAATGCCAACAAAGGCACTCATACAAGTAAGTACTAAAAACAAATTTTTGTTTCATCAAAACAATTATAAGTATTTATAGTAGGAGAACTTTAGTGTACATTGACATTTTTATACAATTTTATTCTAGATTAATGATTTAATCTTGTTTAAACTACTCTAACCAACAGCTTAACACTTTGCTCTTTTAATGCCATATTTATTTTCATAGATGAGATTGTATTGGTGAGTTTGTCATTTCAATTGTTACATGTTTGGGGAGTGGGAAGTTGTAAATTCTATGGTAATAGAAAAATGTATTGAGTGCATAACAGTATTTCCACCACCCCTGTATTTATTTTTTTAAGATTTTATTTATTTATTCATGAGAAATAGAGAGAGAGAGAGAGAGAGAGAGAGAGGCAGAAACATAGGCAGAGGGAGAAGCAGGCTCCCTGCAGGGAGGACTTGATCCACGGAGCCCAGGATCATGCCCTGAGCCAAAGGCAGATGCTCAACCACTGAGCCACCCAGGCACTCCCCACCATCCCTGTATCTAATTAGCACAGATACTTAAAAAAAATACTATCCTCTGGAGCAGCAGTGCTATTCAGAGTATGTTTGCAGAGTTGCTACTAGTCCCCAATGAGATAGGGAGCTTGCAACCAAATGTAGATTGGTTGACTAAGTTACCTCACTGATACTTTAGCAAGACACTGGTTTTTTGGGTAATAAGATTTTCTAAATTAACATCTGGGGTACAAGCTCTACCTCCTTGAGGACCAGCACTTAGGTATTAGGATGCTTACCTAATTTTCAAAATAAAAAAATCTATGAAAATTATAAATGCCGTAAGGAGGTTATAACTGAGGATTCATGTAAGGTGGGGGCAGAAGATTGTCATCTTGTAGATGGATAATTTAAGGAGAGGGAATTATTAAGAAAATCCTGTATTTTACCTAGGCTGTAATGATACTGTATTGGGGTTCGGTAAGCTGCCACCATAGAGGCTGAATGAGCTTTAGGAAGGATTGAGGATGAAAAGATGTGTGGAGTACTCCAGCCTTTCATCATCAGTTTTATCACTTTCTGTAGTCTTAAAATAAAAAGAAATTGGCAAATGTGAATGAGGGAACCTGGAAAGTCCTAACATTTCAGAAATAACTTTTCTGCATTCTTTTTAGGAAACCATACTCTGGCTTATTTTGCTCAAGGGTTTGAAGATAACAATAGCTAAAATGTTTTAGAGGTCTTGTAATGCTTAATACTCAAAACTAAGAACAAAGAAAATAGATAGGACTCTAACCACATAAGAAATCTCCGCGTTATTTATGGTGAAATTAACAGCCCCAGTTGCTACATATTATTTCACAACTGACATAATTCATTAAATACTGAGTCAACATCTATTACATGCCAAGTACATTCTATACGATTACCCTCAACCTTCAAAACCAGGGGGAGAATCAGAGAAAGGTACTCACATAGATGCATAGGGAGATAATCTTCATCTGTCATGTTCTTATATTTGTCTCAGGTCCTCACATGGACTTTCAAAGTTAAGGTAGTTGCATTTCCATTTATCTGAACAGAGTGTTTCATATTTTCTTCCAGGTTTAATGCAGAGATTAAGGAACAGAGGAGAGAGGGATCGGGAAAGGGAGAGAGAAAGGGAAATGAGGAGGAGTAGTGGCTTGCGAGCAGGTTCTCGAAGAGATCGAGATAGGTGAGATCATTTTGTATCTTTTACTGAATAACCACCTTTTTGAATGAAATTGGAAGTAGGCCTGTAATGAGAGCGTCTCAATTATGGACTATTTTTAGAAAAAGTTTTAATATTTGGGTATATGAATAGTAACTAGACTATTATTAAAATGTTCTGCTTTAAAAACCCTGGGTCAATTGAAATTACGTAATCTAATATTTTTTCCAAAATTGTCTTAAATTTTATTTCTGGCGGTTGTGTTATACTTAAGCCTCTTAATTTTTTTCCTGTTAGGGTGGGTGGCATTTTACTTTCGACTAAAATTTCCAGGAAATGTGGATGGATTCTTGATTTCTGATATTTTATGGTCCTGTTCCCTTAAAGTCAAATTGAATTATGCATTGCAAATTTATTATAGATTTTTAAGTAGCAACATCTAGAAGATCTTTATTTCCCAACCATCATCTGTTAGGCATTACAATGGGCATGAAATTCAAAGAGCTTTGTTGGTCTTTCAGAGACTTTAGAAGACAGCTTTCCATTGACACTAGGCCCTTCAGACCAGCCTCTGAAGGGAATCCCAGTGATGATCCTGATCCTCTGCCAGCTCACCGTCAGGCACTTGGAGAGAGACTTTATCCCCGTGTACAAGCAATGCAACCGGTATGTATGGTGCACTTACCTACCTTTTAACTGACTGTGCCATTTTTGTTTTTGAATTAAAGTTGGCATTGTAAAAATGTTAGCTACTGGCAAGCCATGTGGTTGAGGACTGGTAAAAAGGAAGGTTAAGAGGGAAAGCAGTAAAATTTGCTGGAGGGTAGCTTGAGGTTTGTTTTTTCTACCTATGGCTAAGTTGGCATTCTACCTAATAAATTTCTTGTGTGCTAAAGAATTAGCTGTGCATTTAAGTTGTATCTTTATTTGTATAAATTGTTACAGACTTGTACATTGAAGTAGACTTTTTAGTTAATAAGCTGTAGCTAAAATATATTACAAATAATATACTTGATTGCTGTTAAGTATTGCTAGAAGATTTTTAACAAACTGGTTGTGTTTGTTTTCCTTTATACATAAATGTATTTGTTTTCCTTTATACGTAAATGTATTTCAGAAAGA